>NC_090937.1:1439416499-1440017025 GCF_040938575.1 Ambystoma mexicanum | reverse complement strand
GTCTGGTAAGCAGATCAGCCTTCCTGAGAGACAATTAACTGTATCATTTTATATTGAATAAAAATCAAAACAGCCAAGGCTCCTACATTCTTACCAGATGGCAATCCTTCACATGCCCCCAGCCACAAAAGTTTGTGACTCAGACTTCTAAGGGTCCAGCTCACCCTCCTGGTAAAAATACCTACTGAGGCCATCTGCATCAAAGTGCTTGGACCCAGGTTTGTGTTGGATGTTTATGTCTAATAACTTTATCAAGAACATACTTAGGCATGCATACAGTTGTCCTAGCCCCTCTGAGTTCAATTGTGCTACCATTGCACCAATGCCAAATTCACAGGTGTCTACATGAATAATACATTCCTGACCATAATCTGGGATCTTTAGAACACAGGCCATCCTTCAAGCTCGGGAAGGAAGGCTGATAAGCAGGGGCCAGATGACATTCTTTGGTAACCTTTTGGAGGTGCCATTGTTGAAGGGAATGTGCCCCATTCCTCATGCTAAAATGCCTATAATAAACCCTGAGGCCTAGAAAGACTCTCACTTGAGTCTGGATGATAGGGATGTCCCAATCTATCACCGCTTGAAAATTGGCTGGGCGAGCCTCATTCTAACCATTACCTACTTGGTGTCCTAGGAAAGTCACAACTCCAAGCACTATCTGGCACTTGGAGGCCTTGATAGTCTAGCCAGCCTTCTGCACATTTCTTGAATCACCGGCTTCAGATAGGCCTGGTGGTCTAACCCAGATATGACTGAACATGGCAATGTCATCCAAGAAGGCAATGCTGAAGTCTTCCACGCCTGAAAGTACCTAATTTATCATCCTCTGAAAGATGGCTGTGGCAAGAGCATAACAGTAAACTGATAATGCCCTTCTGGAGTGAAAAATGTGGACCTTTCCTTTGCTTGATCAGTTAGGCCGACCTGCTGTACCTTGCCCTGAGATCACAGGTACTCATGAACTTGACAGCTCCTAGCCTGTCAATTAGCTTCTCTGCCCTTCGTACAAGTGGTGGATCTGTCTCGATCTGAATTGAGCCCTCTGTAGTCCACACAAACGCAAACGTCAGGTTTCCATCTGCATGACATTTTAGGAACCAGTACCACTGGGCTAGCCCAGAACAGAAGGATGGTTTGATAACCCCCAAGTCAAAGTTCTTGGAGACTTGCTCCTTGATGGTGTTCTTGACATTGTCAGACATCCTGTGTATTCTACTCTCCACCAGCTTACTGCCTCCATTATCGATATCTTAGATGCAGCAATCAATCTTTCTATTCCCAGAAGTCAGTGAGAACAGGTCTGAAAACTACCTTCAAAGACCCGTCATCGGACTTGTTGTGGGGGATCTGTCTCCTCCTCAGTCGCATCATCAGTGACCAAAGCCATCAGTAAGTCATCCTCGCTGTAATGGGAATTCATCCAGTTGACACGGAAGACCTGCTTCATCTGTCTCTGTGCCTTGGTATAAATGAGTTAACCTCACTGATTTCTTCCATTACCACATAGTGCCCGGTCAACTTATTGTGAAGGACATTGGGCTTGACTGGTTTCATGATGCAATATACTCAGTCATGGCGCCCTTCTGGTCATAAAAAACACAGGGAATTTTTCAATAATAAAAGTTACCTCCAATCGAGGGTATTTTGTCCTTTCTTTTACCACAATATTTATGTAACACACAAAACAGAAATTGGAAAGATAGCTTCTCTTGAGCTGATTATTTATTGCGCCATTAATGCCAGTATTTCATGGCAACAAACCATTAGGACATGGACCCTGGTCCCTTTTGATACCAAATATATTTAAAAGGATATAGGAGATAGCTACTCTCTAGGTAATTGCACGTTTAAACCGTGTATTAACTACAGGGTTCAAATCTGTTTAAAATAGTGGGTGATGCAGTTTTTACGTGACACATCAATCTACTTTCTATTGATTCCACCTGCACCCATATCTGTCTTGCTTGTTGAGTCACAAAGTAACACTATTATTGTTAGGAATTCCATTTCCATGTATTTAATTTTGTAATGTTGTCTTATTTTGAAGCACGGATGACATGTTGCAGTGCTTTATATTTTCGATTTAGTATGTCAGTTCTTTGTTCATAGTTTAGGAATGTATTTTTGATGCCACACTGGCTGGAACATGTTTATGAATTTAATCTGGGCTTTTTTGCCTCCTTCTACTGCTTTTCTTTCTCACTTCTTTTGGAAATGAAATCAAATATGTTCACTTAGTAAATACTTGTCATAAATGCACTACTCAATGTGCAAATATGCACAATGAATATGAATAAAAAGGTATTTTGGATCACATTACGGACCATGATATTCCGATCCAAGACATTGTATTTCATCCCCTGCCACACGAAGTTTGTGGCATTACACCTTATGAGGGTGCTCGCCCAAATTCCGACCCCTGTGGAAAAATCCACCCTACGCCCGTGTTAAGTAGCCCTAAACAAGCTGAAGTCATTTGTCGGCACATGTCAAATAATGCAAGTTGTCAGAGCGCTACGGGCGATATTTCGCTCATTGTGGTTCAGGACTTACCAGGAGGGGTGGGCGAGCTCCGTCCCTCCATAGAGACAGCCGGTGATGTGCGAGCTTCCGGCCGATCAGGGCCGGCGAGTGGTGTGTTGCGGGAGGTCGGAGAGGCGGCGTTGTTGTACGAGGCGGAGGACGCCCTCACTGACGCTGAGGGGCGGAGCCAGTCGCAGGAAGCGAATGCAGTAGGAGGATGTGACGCCATGGCCGGCGACGCAGAGGCAACACAGCGCCTGTTGGACTTGGCAGAGGCCCGCCGCGTCTGCCCTGCCGCAGCTGCTCTCGCAGAGATATGGCATCCCAAGAGTGCAGTGAATTGTACTGATGTTCCTGAAACTAATGACGAGGTAGGCGCAATAATTCAAAGCGATTTTTCTCCCCTAAACAAAATGACAAATGCTGCTGAGCCTATCCCCCTCTTAATATCATCACTACCGAACGCGGATGAAGCACGAACAATGGTGCACGCGGATGATTTAGTGTGTGATCCATATTTAGGTAGTGAACAGAGGGGCAATAATGTAGGTCCTCCTACCTGTGATAAAAGAAACTCTTTGGAAGTGGTCTCTAAAGTGCTTCAAAAATTGATTAATCTAAACAAATCTCACTCATTTAAACAGTCTGTGGCATCTACCCCCGTGCAGGATGCGATATCTAAAGCACCCCTGAAAAGGAATTGTGTTAACATTACAAATGTAAACCGTGACATATGGGGATCCGGCAATTATAAAAGACCTAAGGCAGCCACTTCTGTATCCTCAGATGAGACAACATCGTCACATCACACTAATGTAGCAGACTCCCAGAAAAGATTGCCAGTATCAACATCTCAGAAGAGACCCCAAAGCCTGGAAAACAAGGCTACATCTAGTGAAGACTCATTAACTGACTATCCCACAAGAGACTCGTCGTTAATTGAACGTCCTTTTCCTAAAATCCGTCGAGAAAGGATGTGGCATAGACGGGTACCCCAGCCTTATTAAGAGCGACGAAGTGAGGGTAGTGGAGCCCCCTGTGCTCACGTACCAGCAAATGAACTTTTAATAGCTTTAACATCTGCAATGGCCATTTCGCTTACACCTTTCACTAAGTTGTACGAATCTTTAAATGAAAATGTGAAAGACGTTACAACTCTATTGGCCATGATGAACTCAAAAGTGTTACATCTAGAAGCATCACACTGTGCCCAAAAGGCTAAAGAAGAGGAGCTAACCCAAAAGATATTGGTAGGAACAAACTCCTTCAATAATGTGAAACAGAACGACACATTCAACAAAAAGCTGTTCGCAGAGGTCGCAAAAGAAGCTTTGTCTCTTTTTCGGAAATCTCTGATCGTTCAAAAAGGAGATAGCCATAGTTGCGCTAGCGACTCGAGCGTGACAAAGATGCCGGAGGCACATTGTTCCGCTAAAGTTGCTTCTAATGCCATCCAGGGGGCGATGAAGATGGCCTTCCAAGTTCATCCGACTCAATCCCAGCACCTGACCGTTACATCTTCAGAAAGTCTTGTAATTGAAGACAATGCACCTGAGCTACGAGGGCGCAATGCTGTACCACCGTCGTCTGAAACTCCGTTAGAGAAATCCAGCATCTGTAACACACCACAGCGTGGAAATGTTGGGCTCTCTAACCCCCTGGACATATCGTTTAACACGGCCTTCCATCAAGCTAGAAATGCTGCAAATCCCGCCCTAACAGACTTACAAAAAGCATCCGGCTCAATGCCTTCTGGGAAAGAGAGGGTTCAGGTGGGCAAAACGAGAGATAGCCCTGCAGCATCCGAGACTCCGGCTGGGATATTTCCCATTTTTGAAAACCAAGACTCACAAAATCAGGCCATAGTAAACAAGATTACAAAAAAAAACTCCTCCACGGATGGTGAAAAAGCAAAAGAATTTACCTGCTCATAAAAAAAAACAGCAAAAAGGAGCATGGAAATTTTTACGCAATCTGAATATGTTCCAATTGGTGGACAAAGCAATCACCTCAAGCCTGAAACTAGCAGACACAATTAAGGATAAAACATTGGGCCAACCGTTAACAGCAGAAAATGTGAAGACATCTACTGAAATATTGCCGTGCGAGGAAGACTTGGCAATTGACAAAGAGTTAATAGACTTATCAACGTATGAAGATCCTGAGACAGAATGTGTAGCCAGTATGGAAATACTGTGTGTTGACCTATGCTCACAAAAAAGCCTGTCAGTGCTTCCGGCCTCGAAAACGACCAATGCTCCCAAGAAAGTTGAAAAAGAAACACAAATGGTAAAAAGAGCAACAATCGAAGTTAGCAAGAGCAATTCCTCGATATCAATACGAGACATTAACCAGAGGAGATGTGAGCTGGTGCCCCTGGTCAGAGAAATAGAAGAATCAGATTTTGTACCTAGGAGCCCAGAATTCATGACACTTCAAGCAAAATGGGAAAGGCAGAGGCTGAACAACAAGAAGATGAAGTTAGATCTCGACGAAGGCAACCATCAAGTAGTAAATGGAGAGAACCACTCAAAAAGAATTGAAGGGTCTGGGATGCCTGCCCTGTCTGTTCCACAATTACCACTACCAAAAATCGGCAATAGCTATGTTGCACAGTCTAAAACAAACAATCAGAAGAAAAAGAACCGTTATTAAAACAGGGGTTCGAACGAAGTGCCTAGCTTGATTAAAATAATGCTGGAGAGGTTGGTAGGTGGTGACAAACTAATTTTGAACAGATCAAACGTGTTGAGATTACTTCATCATATACCTCGGTTGCGCTCACTTGATTCGAAAGACCTGAAAACGGTTGAATTTCCGGACGAGCGGCAAACAGACAAAGTGATTTTGCATATAAATTCTCACATAATTGCAAATGTTATTTTAGAAGCTGATGAAGATCTGTTGTCGTTGGGCTTTGATACCTATAAATTGCTAGAACCAGACACACGCAATATTCCATTCAAGACTGCAGGACTATGTGTCTCTCGGCCCTTACGTACAGAAACATCTTCATCTTTGGAACATTCTCAATGCACAAAAGCACTCGGCAGTCGAGCCATTGGAGACAAGACGAGTCAATCAACAAGAGGCATCACTCCGCGCATATTTACCAGAACTCTGAGCCCATGGAGCCCATGGAGCTTGTCGAGGAAGTCGGAACAAGCACGATGGATAAAATTAAAATAACAATAAATAACGGAGCATCAGAGGTCATCCCGGTGAAAACTGCACTAAACGGCACATGAGGCAATGAAGTAACACAGGAATGGAACTGGCTGGCATCAGCCTTAAATAGTAAGCAACACAGCTAATGCTCAAAGACCAACATGGCCCAAGAATGTCTGCTTGCCTCCTGGAACACACATGGTTTTGTCCACTTGTTAAATAACGCATGGGCCCAAGATTTACATCTCATATGCTTGCAAGAAACTTGGCTGCGTGAACTGCCGGTGATCTCCGAATTTGAATGTGCTTTGAACCCTGCTGTTAAAGCGGACAAGGGGCGCCCGATAGCAGGGCTGTTAACACTGATCAAACGGTCTTCAGGTTACCGCTTGATAACTTCTAAAAACTATACGCCCTACATTCAAGTATGTGAAATAAGAAAGCTCACAGAGAAACTATCACTTTCTGATGTATTCCACATACTTAATGTATACTCGAATCATCAAGCCGCCGGGTCCTACTCCTTCATTGACCAAGTTTCCTCCATAATTGACAATTTGCTTGAATCATCAAGAGGAACAGGCATGATACTCTGTGGTGATCTAAATATCGATTTTTTTTAAACCCCAGAGCGTCACTAAACGTCGCCTTGCTCAAACCTGGACAGACGAAATGTCTGTAAGAGGTTTGTCTATGTTAAACGGATGTACCCAAGGTGACATTCCACCAAGGGCCACGTGGCAGCGTGAGCTCTGTAGTTCAACCATCGATTACATTTTTGTCTCTGACAGTGTGCACACGAGAACAAAATCTTTGAACGTTCGTGCAATGATAAACAGCGACCACGAAATGCTGGTAGTAAAATTTTACGACACAAAAGGTGCCCTGAGTAAAAAATGGGGCTCAAAAATCTCAGCAGAATCGAATCACCTACGAATAAGACTGGAAGAACACGAAGTGGCCACCATATGCTCCCAATTTTAGCAGATACCTTTGGAGATTGAGTATGCTCCCATACTGGCGCAATTTAAAAGCACAAATAACGGAATGAAAAACAGATCATTCAAGAAAAAACACTCCTTTGATCTAACGGTGATGCAACGCAAAAGAGCCATGCGAGCCGAAATTCGGAAAAATAATCTAGGTCCAAAAGAAGAAAGAATGCAACGAAACAAAGTAACAAAACAACACTACAAAAACTGTATTAAAAGTTACCAGTTTATATTACATCAAAATGATGCAGAGGCAATGTTGAAGATTCTTTCCATTAAGAATAGTGGTGAGTTTTGGCGAACAATAAACGCGATGGAATCACCACAAGAGGCATTACTTATCAGTCAGGTGACGGAAGCTGAATGGGTCCAGCACTTCACTGCGCTATATCATAAGTCCCTTGTCCCGCATGCACACTCACCTATCGAATCAGATTGGAACCTAAACTTCTCAAGAGACGAAATACGAGATGCAATAATGAGAACGAAAAACTCTAGGGCCCCGGGTCCTGATGGCCTTTCGAACTTTATGATTAAACAGTTCCCAGACCTGTGGGCTGATTTGTGCTTCGATCTCTTTGCAAGAATAAACTCGCAAAAGCAAGTACTGACATCATGGAAGTCAGGGATAATAGTGCCCATATTCAAGAAAGGGAACAGAGCGTCACCGAAAAATTACATACCAGTGGCCCTCCTTGACGTCCTAGGCAAGCTTTACGCATCTTTGCTGCAAATCAAATTAATTAATTGGGCACAAACAGCGAAAAAAGTGGACGAAAGACAGGCAGGTTTTGTGGAAATGGTGGGTTGCTCACTGAACCTGCTAATCTTAAACCTGCTAAAAATGGAAGCCCTGCGCACAAACACAAAGGTGTATGCAGCTTTTGTTGACTTTTCCATGGCCTTCGATATGATAGATCGCGAAGCGCTATGGGTTAAACTGGAAGGGTGGGGGTGTCCGGCAGATCTACTTGCGGCAATCAAAGAGCTTCATACAGACACCTCAATTTCAATTCGTCTTGATCATTTGGGCGCCCTATCCGCTAAAATCAAAACTCTCAAGGGAGTGAAACAGGGATGCCCGCTGACAGCTGCAATTTTCAGCCTTTTTATCTTCGACATTGGAGATGCAATCGAATCTGTGAGAGCCTTCCCTCCAAAACTCAACTCAAGGCCGATAAGTTGGTTGTTGTACGCCGACGATCTAGTAATTCTAGATCAAACTCCGATCGGCCTCCAACGCAAACTAGACGCGGTTCAAGGATATGTTAATACAAACAACTTGAAGTTAAATCCTGCAAAAACTGAAATTATGGTGTTTGAGAACCTAAGATCACGCAAAAACCAGAGGTGCTCAAAACACAGGTGGTCACTAGAGCAAGTGATCCTTTGCACATCAAAATCTGTAAAATATCTAGGAATGATTTTGAACTCCAGTATTTGTGATGACCCTTGGGTGACTGAATCAAAGAGGAAATGTGGACAGTTGGCACGTCAGGCTCTTGTGATCCATAAAAAATATGGGCGATTCTCAATGCGACCACTGAGAAATTTTTACGAACAGAAAGTGGTCCCGATTTTAACATACAGCGCTGAAAATGCCTTTGGTTTTCCGTCTACACATTGGGCATCACTGGAACATATGTTCTGGACGAAGGCTCTAAGCCTACCAATAGGAATATCTACTGCATGCATAAGGTACAAACTTGCGCTTGTCTCATTGCATGCGAGGGTCTGCTGGAACCAACTATCGTTGTTCCGGAAATCCAAAACTGAAGAGGGAATCCTACAATTCAAGATCCTGCATAATGCGTGCAGTGGAGGCTCCGACATTTTGTCCCAATGGGTAAAACGAGGTGAAGATTTATTAACCATCAACAACATTAGTTTACAAGCCCTGCACGTAAACCTGACAGCAGCTAAAGTGAAGATCTGGTGCGCTGACTGGATGGACACAGGTAGTGAACGCCAAGCTGCCAGCGCGATGAAAGATGCGCCCGCTGAAGCCAAAAGCTACAACGTACTGCAGCCTTATATGATTCGTTTTCCAAACTCGAAGGCACGTAGACTATTTTTGTTATTCAGGCTGAATTCATTCAAGACGAAGGACTGCATCAGACTGCGAGCAGACACATTGATCCAAATGCCATTTGTCGTATCTGCCTTAAGGAGCCGGAATCCCTTAAACACCTGGTGTTATTTTGCCACTCTTTAAAAAATGAAAGATCTGTTCATCTGGGACAGTGCTACGCAAACCATCAAACACTGCACGCGGACGAGTGGTGGCAGAAAATGTGGAATGGATCGGATTAGAAACTAATTATGCCCCTGACTTCTCTCCTGGCAGTAATCGAGGAGAGGTTATCTAAAAACTCAAGTGTCTGATCCCTGATTCGTCAAAACGAAAGTATAACAAGTGTGGATTGACCTATGAGATAAATACCTTGGAGAAAGGTCCGTACACTACTTGTGTAAGGTAGAAGAGATGATCATCTCAGGGGCATAAGTAGAGGAGTGATAACGACATTAAGATGTTAAATGTTTTGTTTTGAATTGTGTCATATTTTAAAGGTTTGATTTTTTAAAACAATAAAATTATTTTAAAAAAAAAAGGTATTTTTAAAAAACATTTATTTAATTCTTCTGCCAAACATGCCCACAGGCCTCAGTGCGCAGAAACAAGGCACAAACAATACAAAAAACATAATCTTAAATAGAACACAAAATATATGAAACAATTGTTAGATAAAACAAAACAAGAACCAGAAGGGACATGTCCTAAATATTCTAACACAAAATTACATATTGAAAACAAATCCTGATATGAGCCTTTTGCTATTACTGTCTTGTTCTTTGTCCCCATCTCCTGAGCATTAGCAGACATCCCTTTTTGTATTTGTGTTGTAGTGCTTCATGAGCACTGGATAGACTTCAGGCTCTGAGTACCTTGTTTCCTGTGCCCGGTCATTCTAGACCTGAGGCCAAGTACATAGTCCACTACATCATAGGAAGGAGTTCAGGGATTGCCCTCCCATCCTTCCTGCACCATACTTGGTTTACCCCTAAGAGGCTGGCCAAACAGGAGCTCACAGTGACTCAAGTGAACAGTGTTCTGTGGCAACTTCTTGTAGGAGAATAGCAGGCATGACAGGTGAATATTCCATTTTCTCCTTCTGCAGTCATAGGTAACAATTTTATTTTCTGCGGCTCTGACCGAAATTCTAATCGGTGTCTGTCTTAATCAGTCTGGTGGCTAGTAAATCTCTAAACCTAATCCATGCCAGGGTTATGGCATGGCAACTGATTAGCGCACACAATAATGAAAGCAACAGAAAACTGATATCACACCTGTGTGACAAGTCTGATATCTTTTGGCGCCTAAGCTGAGTATCTTTACAGCACCTTTGTGGAGCAATGGCCAGGATGCTGTCGCCTTTGATTGTCCAGGTGGGAGGGGAACAACATACCCCAGGGCATTCAAACTTACCCCAGGATTTCCCGACCCACAAGAACGCTCACCAATTATGGCGTAGCCGCACCAGCCCAGGAGTACTCCCACCGCTGCTTTTTGCAGAGGAGAGAGCGCTTCTAGGTTGGTTTGAACTGTCAAAGGGAAAATTGGTTATTGCACTATTATGCCGCTAGACTGGCATTTTGGGGGAGGCAGCCTGGCCCTTACATATTGTGCCATACATTTGTTTTTACTGGTAATCTGATAAAACAAGCACATTAAGTGTTATTACTTGGCTAGACTTGCATTTCAGGGGTCTAGTCATTTCTTACTGTTGCCTGACAAGTTTTACTGGGCATCTATAATAAAAACAAGCATGGCATCAAATATTTAATTAATTGTTCTTTTATAATGCCCTGATCCCCGGAGACCAGTTTCTAAGCACGGAACCAGGATTCAAAACTGTGTTGCTGTGTGTTGTCTTGCTTCCAAGACAAATGTGTTGCCCCTGAGTTTCCCTCGAGGCACAGTGTGTTCATGTGTTAATTCTTGGCTAGACTGACATTTTGGTGCTGCCAGTCTAGCTATTTCTTACTGTAGCCTGACATTGTATTATAGGCATCTTTAATAAACCATACATGGTATGTGTTATTACTTGGCTAACTGACACTTTGGTGCAGCCAGTCAAGCTATTTCTTACTGTGGCACAGGATTTCATCATGGGCATCTATAATAAAAGCAAGCATGTTAAGTGTTAGTACGAGGATAGACTGGCCTTTTTTGGTGCCAGTCTAGCTATTTCTTATTGTGGTGAGACATTGTTTTCTATGCATCAAGAATAACATAAACATGATAAGTGTTAGAATGTGTCTAGATTGGAATATATTGTATTGCACAGCTAGTTTGTACAAATGTGTCTACTGTAACATGGTATTTTTTAAAGGCAAACCAACAGATATATGTTCTTTTGTTGGCATACTTCCATACATTAGCAGAGACAGTGTGGGCACATTTTCTTATAATATCCTTACTGGCGTTCTGTGCAGTGCAAACATGAGTATGTTCTTACATTGGAATTTTGGCGAATATTAATGGATCCTGCATGGAAATGTATGGGCACAGCCAGTATGAAAATGTTTGTATACTTGCAAACATTATGGATGTTGGCAAATGTTCCTGCTCACTATTGGCGGCTTGCAACTATTGCATTATGTAGACTCGATATCCCCTGCAAAAGGAATTGCAAACTATTTGGCTTTATGCCCAGTGTTTCCACAAAGGATGTGCTGTATAATGGAACATTTTTGTTTCTTACACCTCTCTTCCGGAACTTCCAAACCATGGACAACGATGAAGACAGATGGTCAGTTTTAATGAGTGGACACAAGACTTCCTGGGTCATATTCGCTCTTTTGTTAAAAGAATCTATCATCTTAACTAAATTGCAGCATCCAGGGTAAGAGGCATCTCAAATGCTGGATCAGGAATTCAATAGAAACTCAACAGAGTAAAGGAACGTTTGATGAACTTTGGATGTTTTTCTTTTGTAAAAATTCCAATGCAAGTAAATCAAATATATATATATTTTTTAAAATGCAACATTTTAACCCAATATTATACTCCACCCCCTGCCTGAGCCCCCTGGGTTGGGACAGGCTCCCTCGCTACAGTTACGGCTATAGACTTTGCCAGTAATGGTCATTTTAAATCACATGCATGAAGCTGCTGCCACAACCTATATATGCTTCTAATGGTCACTTTAAATCATATACATGAAAAGCTTCATGCATGTGATTTCGACTGACTCTTACTGGAATAGACAGGTTGTGGTAGCAGCTTCATACATGTGATTTAAATTGATAATTGCTGGTATAGATAGGTTGTTGCTTCAGCCTAATGAAAATAATAGAATGTGCACCTATTTAGTGTACTGTTGTTGGGATGGAATTTCTTGTATTTTTTTCATGCTAACCAACTCTAAATTAATCGAATGGCTTTTTACCTCGTTCATCAAAAAGCATTATTTCAGCACATTATTTAAAAAAATGTTCCCAACTTAATTATTCTGTGCTCCTCTTCCGAATTGTGCTGGTGCATGGTATAGGAGTGCAATATTGTTGCTTTCTCAGATGTACAAGTCACCTTCAAGCTGTCTGCCTCGCATCATGGCGGGTGTCTGAATGCTCATGATGATGACTGGGCATAATGGAACTGGCTCTCAGAATGATAAATAGGTATACTAAAATTGAACTTTGCATTGCTAACTGCCCATAGTGGAATCAAGCATCCAGTGCTAGCGGAGAATGTTAAAATGCTAATTGGGTTTGTGGGAATTAGCCTTATCAATGCTGTGTCATAATTGATTTTGTCCCTGTAGTCCTAACTGGGCATAACGGAATGTAAACTTAAAGTTGTAATTGGGCATAATTGGATTGATACAGTTCCTAACCAAGAGATGACGATGGCAAGAAGAGGAGGAGGAGTCAATGGTCTGAGCTCAGACCTTCACTTCAGCGGTACAATCTGTTCCTCGCTTTCCCCTGGGCAAGTGGTGTTCTGCCAGTTCCTGCGCTCCATCCCATGATGTCAGGCCTATGGCTGTTTCCTTGTCCCTTCACCTGGTACTTTGCTGAGCTGTGGCTCTGCCATTTCAAGCTTTTCAAATTCCTTGCTTGTTAAATAGTTTTCGGTGACCCTTTGCAATATTTATGTAATTGCCAAAGAACTGTTTATGGTTGAATGTTTAATGTATGTACTGCTGGGGCCAGATTATCAAAGCTTTACACGTGTGGAAAAAGGTGGAGCAAACGAATTTAGTTTAACAAATGTAAGCAATAATCTGCATGGTATTATCTTATAGTACAACATGAAAACGTTTTTTCAATGCATTTTATCAAAATAGTTCAACTATTTTTCTGCAATTCATTCAAAGCTGCTTATTTAAATTCAACAGATTCGACCTTGATTATATTTGTTAGATTAAGCAAGAGCCCAGATATTAAAGGGGCTGACAGTGTTTGGCCATGTATTATAAGTAATAAATTATCCCCTATTGATATTGCACGTATGTTATGACACACACTTCTTCAACAATACCCAAACCCAAGGAAAATGGGAAGAACTCTCAGAATAGTTTACAGAAAAAAACTCAATTTCAGGCCAGTGATCTTAGATTGCAATATCAATAAAGCTGCTAATTCTTTTTAAAAGCAAAACGAAATACAAATGGCAAGAATGTAATACTATGTCAGTGGAGCAACTCTACAAGTGTATATTTATATATTTTATGCGCCATAGCCTGCAAGCATCAGAGCGCACATAAACACTCAAGACATAACATCAAAGAAGGACTACAAAATTTAAAGATCATTAAACAAAACATTATTTACAAAAACTTCCATAACCACATGATAGGATAAATATAGGGCCAGGATAAAACATAGCAACTACAACATCCATAATAAATGTCTAAACAATCCCGCCATTTGAGTGCTCCAAACCGACTAAGCTCATTCACCAAAATATTCAAGTTTGATTCGACTTCCCCTTAAATACTTTTTATCAAGAAAGATCGGCCACCAGAATTTATAGATTGGATTCAGCAGCCCCCTATAAAATCTACCACCTACATGGGAGACCAAATACTAGCCCCATTAATCTATTATATATTATTTTATTGTATTTGAATTTTTGTTCAGCGCAGACCCTACACATAAGGTTTTGGAGTGCTGAACAAGGTTATCAGGGTCAAAGGCCGGGTGTGAAATAGAAGGTACAAAATGTTTTCACGATGGGACAGGAAGATTAGGATATGCAAGTGATAGCAGGGGAGCTGGAGGGGCTGGATGACATGTGGGGAAACAGGTATGTTTTGAGGTTGTTTTGGACAGTGGTGGTGGAGGGTGTAGTGCGGATGTAAGGAATACTTCCAGAAGATATCATCTCTCACTGAATGGCCTCATAATACTGCCGCTAAAATGTACAGTCCAGAACACCTCGTCCACTTTCACCCCTTGACCTCCTTTCCAACCTGGGTAACATCATCATACCGGGCCGATAAAGAAGAGCAGCCCCCCCCAACACAACCTTCACATCTCTAAAAATAGTATGAGCCTTTAGCCCTCAAGCACTGAAACCTCCACTTTACAAGTCTTTGATGATTTAAGTTGCATCCTCGAGAAAGAAAAAGACGGATTGCTCATACTTTTTGACTTCACTGTAGTGTTTGGCAGTGTGGAACACCAAACTGTCCAGAATACTATGAAATCATGAATTTCATTGATGATGAATTGGTTCACCTCTTGCCTCTGAAATCAAACCTAAATAATAAAAATTGGAGAGGTTAAATTCACATGGATTTGTATGCTGTATAGTTTCTACTCTCTCCAATTCACTTTAACTGCTATATCGAAGTCCTACTGAAGAAAACAAAGACATTAAAATATATTAATGCACTCTGATGATTCTCAAATGTACCTCAAGGGAACTAAAGTCTACGATAACATATACATTTCCAACTGCTTGCAAAAACTCAGAACTGGAACTCAATGAACTGTCTCAAGATGAACCTGTGCATTAGGAATTATTTCATCTCTCATTTTCACTCTGCAACCTACCAGCGTTGGTTGTCATCTCTAAAACCCATACTAATATTGCCAGCAATATTTCTAGTGGTAAATAGCTTGGATTCACGATGAATAGCAAGACAAACTTTGACAAAAAAAGACCACTTACAGCTCTGCATCATGAAGAGCATAAAAGAATGAATGCCGGAGTACAATGGTCTCTCTTTGATCAAAGCTCTTGTCATCTCTAGGCTCAACTATGGAAATGTCCTTTTGAGTGGTCAACCCAAAGAGAGACTATCGCCTATAAATGTCCATGTAGCATGCAGCAGTGTGGATGAGCTCTGGCACCAGAAAATTCCATCACCTTACCTACGTCCTTAATTCATTCAACTGTTCCCCATAGAAGCAAAAATAATGTATCTTTAAAACTGCCTGCCTGGTAATATAAAGCTCAAAATTTAAACTCATCGAAAGACCCGGCTGATAAAGGCTTAGATTTAGTAATTCTCCAGTTGGGCCCCACATATGTATAACTGTTGTCCCCTGGAGGTGTGATGCACTTAAAACCTACTCATCTTTTGGAGAAATCCGAAAGCCCTACTTCTTGAGAAATACCTCTAAGACATCCTTCCCGCTGCATCTCACCCCTAGGAATATCGCAGCTTTCCCATCTGTCCTACCCTGACTTATGATCCTGCCTGCTGCTGCACTTCCATTCTACCAGTCTCATTGTGTCAAGGAGTCAATCAGTGTGAATGCTACTACATCACTGCCTCTGCTTGATAACCCTGATCCTCCTGCTTCCTACTTCTGTCGCCATTTAACCCTCCTCTTTTCTCTTCCCCCAAATTTCCCTTCCCAACCTACTGCTGAGGCTGTTGTCCTACCATATGAACCTCTCTGGCAGTCTAGCATAAGCCTCCATCCTTATCCCACATTGCTGGTGAGACTCATCTCCTCCATTGGCTGACAATGGTAAATACCGGAGCTTACTGTCACGGCTTCTGGCGTACACATATCCTCCCTTGGTAGCCTGCCATTCATCCCTCTATTCATCCAGTATTGTCCATCATTTTTCAAACTTGCAGGCGAGGCATCTGTCTTAAGCCATCCGAAACAGGCAATTATAGAGATTTTTGCCATCTTAGGTGTGGTACTGCGATACCTCCCGCTCAGTAGATGGGCAGGGAGGATATTACCGGCTTCGGTGGTGCCGCCATGTAAGAAGCACACTCATGGTACGTGTCTAACTAGCACTGCCCTGTTTACGGCACACGTGCCTTCTTTATTTCCCTTCTCCCCTCCCCTTCCTCTCACCACATGGGGTGGGCGCCAACTCCCGTTACATGATGCGAGGAGGGCATAAAATCACATTCCTCCAAAAGTTGCATTCATGAAACAATTGTGTAGTTCTGTAATAGCTTGATGGTGTAAGTCCTGATGTTTCCGTCATGTCGCTCATCGTGGCGCTTCCTCCCGACAGTGCACCCCATTGAGTACATACCGTTGCAGTCGGGAGGAGGGCTGAGGCCATTCCCTCAGCTTGTAGCAAGGCCCCCTCCTTCCTTCCAGGGATTTAGCCTCCTCCTCTCGGGTGGTACTGGGGCTGGAGGTATCTTGGGCTGCTTTGTCCTCGTTCCTCTCCGCCACTTCTCTTCTTTCTACATCTTCCTCCTGATGGGCAGGCACCTCCCGGCTACATGATGTGTCTGTGGCGTGCTCTTTCCATAGTGTCATGGGTACTTTGTGGATGTGGGATACATTTCGGGAGACCATCTCACGTCCCATGGCCGCTGTCACCATGCTATGATCACTCTGTATCACTGTCCAGGGGTGTGAATCGAATGACATGCTTATCTTCTTTGGTGGGGATCGATTCTTTGCCAGCACAGTGTCTCCGGTCTGGAGTTCCCGGTGGTGTGCCAGAAGGGCACGGCTTGCTTTCTCATTGTGTTGTTGTCATGTTCTCTCTACATGTTCTATGTCCATCTCTGGCCCCACCCAGTTTGGGTGGAGGGGAGGTTTTGCTTGAAATTGGTACTCTGAACATCAGTACTGTGGGGCTTACTCCAGTAAGCAGTATGAGGTGCCTGTCAGTATGACCATAGGAATCGGTATACTGCTGGCAGCCTTGGCTGCTGTTGGTCCTTGGCGATTCGTATTATCTTGTTTAGGGCTCCCATGAACCTTTCTGTATCGCTGTTAGCTTGTGGCCTGCACAGGGTGATTCTATAGTGGCATATGTTGAGGTTCTACAGAAGGTTCTGCAACTCTCAACTGGTGAATGGGGGCCCATTGTCACTTTTCATTTTGTTCGGTAGGCCATGAACGGCGAACATCTTCTCCATGGCAGTTATGACTAACGAAGCATTGGTGGACTTGACGGGTTCGACCTCCGGGTACTGGCTGAATTTGTCTACAGCCACCAGTAACTAGCTTTTGTTCGCTAATGTGCAAAAGTCTACGCTGAGTGACTCCCATTGTTAATTACTTCTGCAGGTTCTGGCTATGAGTTCTGGTGAAAACTGCCACTGGGAGGATTGACACACTACACAGGCTCCCACGAGATTCAGGACCCACTGTTGAATCTTAGGCATCCAGGCATGGGACTTCAGTTATGCTTGAGTCTTTACTATTCCCTGGTGTCCTTTGTGTACTAATCGGAGTGCCCTTTCCTCTAACTGTCACGACTATCTGCGTTCTTCATAACGCAATGCCTGACCCCGACATGGCGGCTCCTGCAGACCACAGCAGTGTGTGCAGCAGTCTAGTCGCCGCGCCCCAGAATCCCTTGCAACGTTTCCGGGTCGACGCGCCGACAGCTTATCTGGCTGCTTATACCAGACAAGGACGCGTTGCTACTCTCCAAGGAGCTTGCGAATGCTACATGAGTCCATGTCAGGGAATCCTTTCCTCCTTCTACTCAGGTTTACCTTTGGGCATATTTTCCTATTGCCACTTTACCATTGAAACTAATTGATCATTGTTGTTGTTTATGTGTGTTTACTTTATGACACCTTGTTGCCTTCCCGTTCTGGGGTTCTATCAGAGCCGCCCAAGCAACTCGCTTTGGGAGAATTTGTTTCCGGCATCCGCCTTCGACCGGTGTCGGTTACTAGGGTTTCCTTTGGTAGGCATCCTTTTCTCCTGAAGCATTTATAAGAATTTTGGTTTCTTGTCTTGCGGGCTTATAGTTTGCTCTTCGAATTTCGTTATCCAGATACAACACCCAGTACTCTCATCCCTTCTGAACCTCAGTCATTCATCAAGATAGAAGGGATCTCTGTATATTCTGGGTAACTATTGTTCTCTACTCCTCTCTTGGTGTGTAGGTTGCTTCCAATTACTCTTTAGTGTTTGTTCATCATTTTCCTTTGTTCTACACCTTCCAGTGTATCCAGTTTTTCAGATCATACCGGATCGTCGGTTACTCTCATTTCTAAATCTTGTTACCATCAGATCCCTTGGTAAGGGTTCCGCTTCTAGAAGTGTCTTTTCCAGTACTAGGCAGAACCATTTCTAATCACTTTGTTTCGCTATTTCCCTTTAGCCAATCTGATTCTTCTGCTCTGGATCCTATCCTTTAAAGACACACCTATTCATCACCACTCTCCCGGGATAGCATAATCTACTTCTACGGGACGTTTCCAGGAGTCTACGCTCACTAGCAGCTCCACAGGGTTTTATTCCCCAAGAGGGTTTCCCTGGGAACCTCCCTTTGCCCTGGCCTTTGTGTCAGGACTTTGGGTGTTTCTCGGGGGGAATTCTAATTGTCATCTGAAGCTAGATCATCTCCATCTGGGTACCCTTGTTTCCTACATACGCTGCTGCTATTCTTGCTCCAAATCCCCAGGTGAGAGAACTTTGTTTCTATGTTTTCCTTACACGGGACACTTTTGATTGTTAAACAGTAAAGTATTGTGTTCATTCATAACAGTTAGCAACGCCTGAAAAGAGAGTTTATTTTTCTGTTTCAACTTTCAGTTGTCCCTGGAAAGAAATTCATTTTTGACCATAAACTAGGATGGATCCACAGCAGCAACAGATTCATCAATTAATTGCTGCAGTGCAATCCCTTACAAGTGAATTTCAGCAACTGAAACAGGAGAACACCTCCTTGAGACAGCAACAGCAGCATGCTTTGTAACATATTGCCCAACAGGCTGCAGTGTCGCGTATTTCCTATTGTTCCGAGGTACCTCCCGGACGTCTCCCGGGTGGGCAGTTCGATGGGAACCCACAGAGGGTGAAATAATTTCTTGATGCCTGTGCTGTGCAATTCGCATTCAAAGCCAATTTTTTTTCTTTTTCGTACGGACCGAGACCGGGTTGGCTACATGGTATCCCAGATGGTAGGACCTGCATTAGCCTGGGCTACTCCTTTAATAACTAACAACAACCCAATATTAGACTCCCACATTGCTTTTTGTAATAGTATCCGTACTATGTTTGGGCGACAGGAGATTAAAGTTGCTTCACAAGAACATCTCCTGGACCTCAAGCAGGGTAATTTGGACATACTGGCATATATTCCAAAATTTAAACAAATGGCCAGTCAGACCACATGGTCTGATGATGCGCAGGTCACGTTATTCAGGAGGGGATTATCTGAAGATCTAAAAGACGAGGTCTCTCGAGTTCCACGTCCCACCACTCTCACTGAGTTCATTGCTCTGGTGATGCAAATCGACTACAGGATGAAGGAAAGGATGGCTGAAAGAAGGAAGGGAAGGATCACAAGAACATCCTTTGTTCCTTCATCCTCTAAATCTCCGCCAGCTGATGAACCTATGCAACTGGGGTCTACTTCTCGAGGACCTTTGAGCCCCGAGGAAAGAAGTCGCAGACGAAGTCTGGGACTGTGCATGTATTGTGGCGCCAATACCCACTCTGTCCAGGAATGCCCAATTGCTCCGGTTCGGTGGTCGGGAAACGCCAACGCCCGGTCGTAAGAGGAACCACGGTCCGGGAACCGAAGTCTGAACTAGGTTCCTCACAAACTTCATATTCTTCATATTGCACCAACCACTCAACCACCAACATGATGGTATTAAAGGTATCCTTCACCGTAGGAAACCTTATCTTACAAGATGTTCCAGCTCTAGTTGACTGTGGGGCAGCAGGAAATTTCATGGACGATCACTGGGCCACTTCTCAAAAGATTCCACGTTCCTCCAAAGAGGAACCCATTCCTGTTGAAAGCGTAGATGGTATCCCTCTGATCTCGGGTCCCATCAAAGATCAGACCGAAGCAATCCTAATGTCCATTTCGACCCATCAGGAGATCCTGACCTTGGATATAATCCGAGCAGCTCACCATCCGGTAATCTTAGGGCTACCCTGGCTTAAGAAGCATAACTCATTTATCAACTGGACCGCTGGGTCATTCTTTCTTGGTTCAGAGTTTTGTTTGTCACACTGCATAGGAAGCCACCAGAGGGTAGCCATAGAAGCTTCTTCGGCCTCAAATAATACCAAAGGGGTACATTCTCTCAACCAGATCACTGGTCTTCCTGAAGTCTACGAGAAATTTCAGGACGTATTCTCGACTTCTGAGCATAACCAGTTGCCTCCCCACAGGATTGTGCTATCGAACTGATACCTGATCAACCTCTGCCCTTTGGAAATATGTATATTCTGTCCAATAATGAAAAAGAGGTTTTGCATGAATACCTTTGCTCCAATTTGATGCACGGATTGATCACAGAATCTACATCCCCAGCTGCTGCTTCATTGTTCTTTGTAGCCAAGAAGAATTCTAAAGAACTACGTCCCTGTATCGGCTTCCGCGGTTTGAACAAGATCACCATTCCCGACAAGTACCCCATGCCGCTTATCCCTGACATTCTGGAGGCAGTAAAGGGGGCTACTATATATACTAAGTTGGACTTAAAGGGAGCATACCACCTGATACGTATAAGGCCCGGCGATGAATGGAAAATGGCGTTTAGAACGCCTTTTGGGCATTATCAGTACAGAGTCATGCCATTTTGGCTATCTAACGCCCTGCGATTTTCCAACGCTTTATGGACCATCTTTTTTCCGACCTTCTCCTACACAGTATGGTGGTTTACTTAGATGACATTTTGGTATTTTCTTCCTCCATGCAAGAACACATACAACATGTACAAGAGGTGCTTCGACGCCTGCACCAAAATCATTTGTTCTGTAACCCGGAAAAGTGTACCTTTCATCAATCTAAAGTAACTTACTTGGGATACGTCCTTTCTGCCGAGGGGATAGCAATGGACCCAGAGAAGGTATTGGCTGTACGAGACTGGCCTACACCTATGTCAGGAAAAGAGATCCAACGCTTCCCAAGGGTTTACAAACTTTTATAGGAGATTCATACCTGAATTCTCAAGACTTACGCAGCCACTTACTAATCTTCTAAAGAAAGGAGTCATGTTTGTTTGGTCGTCGGTTACTGATCAAGCCTTTCACAAGCTTAAAGAGCTATTCACTTCAGCACTGATTCTTCTAACTCCAAACCAGAACCGAAGATTCATCGTGGAGACTGATGCCTCCCAACATGCCTTAGTCGCCGTCCTACTACAACCGGATGACCTAGATGAAGAGAGACCAGTAGCATTTCTCTCCAAAACTCTTTTGCCCTCTGAGATCAAATACACGGTTTTGGAGAAGGAACTTCTCGATATTAAGCGTGCCTTTGAGGAATGGCAACACTTACTTTTAGGAGTCAAATTCCCGGTTGAAGTACGGCCGACCACCATAATCTTCGGATACTTCAATATGCTCAGACCTGTAACAGCTGTCAAGCATGATGGGCTCACTTTTTCTCTCCCTTCAAGATCACGTTTTCATTCATTCCCGGGAGGGAGAATTTAAGAGCAGATGCTCTGTCTCGCAAGGACCACCCTGTCAACAATCCTTTCAGATCTGAACCTATATTTCCACTAATAACCATGGGATTGGTGTCAGCCCCTGATTTTCTGTCTCGCCTTAGAGCTCACTCTAATTCCATGGCAAAGAAATCACTTTCTTTATCCAACCGATCGGATCTGGTTAAAGAGGTTGGATGTTATTTCATGGGACAAAATGCTTACATCCCGACTCGTCCTCTTCAGAAGGAGGTTTTGGATATGTGCCACAAATCCAAAATAGCAGGACATCGAGGCTTCACTTCCATGTTGGATCTAGTTTCACGTTTCTTTTGGTGGCCTACCTTTCGAAGAGACACCAATGAATATGTGACTTCATGTCTCACCTGCTTACAAAATAAGATACCTAGACAAGCACTATTGGGAGAACTGGTCAGAATGCCTTTACCATCCTGTCCATGGCAAATAATAATCCACAGATTTCATTGTAGATCTTCCCCAATCTCAAGGCTATTCTACTATTATGGTTACAATTGACACATTGACAAAGCTGGCACATTTTGTTCCTTTGGTTGGGATACCCTCTGCTTCTCAAATGGCACGTATTTTTGTCAAACATATCTTTTCCCTTCATGGTTTAGCAGAAACTATCATATCGGACAGAGGCCCACAGTACATTTCTCAATATTGGAAATTAGTTTGCCGATTTCTTGGGATATCCAGAGCTCTTAGTTCTGGATACCACTCCCAATCCAATGGGCAAACCGAAAGGCTAAATCAAACTTTAGAAGGATACCTCAGGAGTTACATCTCTGCGGCACAGGACGATTGGAGGGATCTCCTGCCACTGGCTGAGCTCGCATATAATAACTCGTATCATTCGGCCATTCAAACACCCCCTTTTCAGTGCACCTTTGGGTTCTGTCCTGCATCTTTTCCCACTATGAAAAGATCTGACACTAAATTTCCAGACCTAAAAAAACTGACGGAACAGATTCATCAAGGACTCCGCTCCGCGGTTATCACTCTACGTCATTCCCAGGACATGATCGTCATCGAACACCAGCTCCTATCATCAAACCAAGAGATTGGGTATGGTGTCAAGATTTCTACCTAGACATTTAGTGCCGTCTAAACTCTTTCCTCGGTACTTTGGTCCTTCCCGAGTTCTTGCTGCCATAGGTTCAGCGGCTTTCAGACTCTGTTTACCTAGTCCCTGGACAAGAATACACCCAGTTTTTCATGTACCACAATTGAAGTCCGATAATCGGAGTACATTTCATCCCACAGTTTCTAATCGTCCTGCACCTATCAGTTCGGACTCTGGACCAGAATTTTAAGTCAAGGACATTTGCGACTCCCGGTATCCTCGGGGTCGTCTTTAGTACTCAGTCGACTGGAAGGGGTACTCTCCTGCTGACCGTACCTGGGAACCAGTATCTGCTATCCATGCTCCTCGGTTGATTAAAAGATTTCATTTGAGACATCCAGGCAGACCAGGAGGTGCCGAACCTAAGGAGGGGCATACTGTCACGACTATCTGCATTCTTCATAACGCAATGCCTGACCCCGACATGGCGGCTCCTGCAGACCACAGCAGTGTGTGCAGCAGTCTAGTCGCCGCGACCCAGAATGCCTTGCAACATTTCCAGGTCGACGCGCCGACAGCTTATCTGCCTGCTTATCCCGGACACGGACGTGTTGCTACTCTTCAAGGATCTTGCGAACACTACGTGAGTCCATGTCAGGGAATCCTTTCCTCCTTCTACTCAGGTTTACCTTTGGGCATATTTTCCTATTGCCACTTTACCATTGAAACTAATTGGTCATTGTTGTTGTTTATGTGTGTTTACTTTAGGACGCCTCGTTGCCTTCCCGTTCTGGGGTTCTTTCAGAGCCGCCCAAGCAACTTGCCTTGGGAGAATTTGTTTCCAGCATCTGCCTTCGACCGGTGTGGGTTACTAGGGTTTCCTTTGGTAGGCATCCTTTTCTCCTGAAGCATTTATAAGAATTTTGGTTTCTTGTCTTGCGGGCTTATAGTTTGCTCTTCGAATTTCGTTATCCAGATATATACCGGGAGAGTGGTGATGAATAGGTGTGTCTTTAAAGGATAGGATCCAGAGCAGAAGAATCAGATTGGCTAAAGGGAAATAGTGAAACAAAGTGATTAGAAATGGTTCTGGGGGTGGGTTCAGGCAGATAACTGTGAAGTGGTTGAGTCTTTTGCATTTTCGGCAGTTGAGGCGTAGCTATGGACAGGGTTCTCCACTGTGCCATGGGGCACCATACCATTTGCAGGAGTCTTGTCATCTGTTGGGCCAGCGTGGTGGGGCATTCGCAGATCTTCTCCCATCAGGTTTTGACTTGATGGCTGCTATGTTCTCTATGTTCTCTTCCTCCTTGAGCTTGTCGACTGGGAGTCTACTCAGGCTACTTCCATCGCTGCGACTTGGTACGTTCTCTTTGTCGACCCCTTGCCAGGATCCCATCCAAGCAGACATTCTTTTCTGATAGGATAGCTCTCTGCAGCTTCTGACGCAGGCATGAAAATCATTGTTTTTTTTCTCCAGGTCTTTGCCACGCCATGCTTAGCTGGAAGCGGTTATAGACTGGGTTTAAGTCTGGTTTGAATTTCCCATTCAGGACTGTCTTCGCTGCTTCGTAGTCTTCAGCTGGCTCTCTGTTGGGGAAGGCGTTAAAGAGTATCAGTGCTGGTGTGGCTAGGTTGAGCATTAGCACCGTTCTCCGTTCCTCTGTGTCTGTAATTTTCTTAGTCTTGAAGTTGAGCTCATATTGTTGGATCCAGAGTTTCTCATTGCAGTGACGCACCTGTGGAGTATGAGCCAAACGGTCTCATGAAGGCGCCATGGGTAGCATCCAGACCTGGAATGGGCTCTTCCTGTCCTGCTATTTCTCCTCTCGTGTTTCTGGGGGTGCTCCCTCCAGCCGAAGCTCCTTGTGGGCTGTCAATCCTTCTACCATTTCTTTTGCTCGACTGCCTACCCCCTGGGGGCTCTGGTGTCATGTAGGTGTTCTCTGTTCTCTGTAGTCAGGTTGGGTGAAGTCTCCTGGTGTCTCTGGCTAGTGATCTTTCTCCAGCTTGCTCAGGCCTGGTGTGTCTGGCTAGTGATCTTTCTTCAGCCTGCTCAGGCCTTGCTTCAATGGTCCTATAGCGCCTCAAATCTGTGCACACTCGGCGAAATGACGTGGTGAGTTACCAGCCTGCGCGCTCTCCTTGTGGCTGTTCATGATCGTGTTTTGCCATGTGCACCTTGTGCACTTCTAGCATCAGGGCCTGCATCATGATTACTGTTGCAGCCCTGCTGAGGCTTACTTGCCTGGTTAGTTGAAGTAGTGGCATCTACTCTGCTTCGGTGGGTGTGAGCGGGGCTTTACTAGGTCTGCTTAGTCGCGATCAGCAGGACTTGTTCTCCTCCCGACCAATTGCTGTGCATTGTCTCCCTGAGCCTAGCAGTGTTCACTTTGCTGCTGGTGTCCTCTCCACTCTGCTGTTGAGTGTGGGGCCTGCACGCGTCCTTTTGAGTGGATATTTCGGTCACGGCCACTACCACGTTACCAGGACCTTGCAGCAAATGGTGTCACCCGGATGATCTGTGCAACGGCCAGAGCTCAGGCCGCATATACACTTTGTTTGTGGACATTTCTATCCTTGCCACCAATGTGGGGCTGCCAAACCACCTGTTCACTAGACGGGCAAGGAGAATATCACAGGTCTCGGTGATGTTGCCATGTAAGAACCACACTTACAGTCACGGTACCTATCTAACTGGCACTGCCTTGTTTCCGAAACACATGCCTTCTTTATTTCCCTTCTTCCCTCTTCTTCCTCTCTCCATGTGGGCTGGGCTCCCCCTCCTGTCACATGATGGGAAGAGGGCATACCATCACATTAGGGTCTTGACATGGTTTGAGTACATTTCTTTTTTCTTTAAATTAAAGATTAGAGATTGTGCTGAGAGGGGAGAAATAAACCCTTAAAGTATTATGCATTCTGAAATATGAAAACATCTCTAGGACAGATGTACCCTGGCTGTCCTTAATGACCCTTCCTGAAATAGATTCCCTTGGGTTGAACATTCCAGCCTATATAAAGTTGTAATGCAGAGCGTTTTGAAAGTTATATCAATTCCAGTAATATGTGTTGCAGGGAGTGAAGTGAACACAAAGCCCTCTGCAAGAGAAGGCTTGGCCCAGGCTTTACATGTGCAGTCAACTATAATGAATTATTACCATCCACATGATAGACCTTCCATAATAGTAATTATACGTAGGATTGGGAAGCAATGGCTTTTTAGTTTGGGCTGTTACATGGCGCAACAGTGCCAGCTTTAAGCCACAACTATTGCATTAGAGTACCGGTTGGAGGAAGAGGACATTTGAGGTGGGACACAAAGCTTGTGGGTGTTTGGTTCTTTGCCCACCCATTGACTGCCCTTGGGTATGCTAATCCTTATGGCCATGCCTTGCCCTTCCCCGCCCAAAGCACATACCTCTGGTATCTCTTTGAGCTCACTCTATAAAGTAGCACAATTGTATCAAGTAGTAAATCAAGCTTTAGCCTGTCCATGTTTTATAAGCAGTCCACTGAGAGGTAATGGCTTAATTGCCGCTATAAGTGGCTACTCGTGTAATAAAAACAAGTCTTAACCAAGTGTGCCTACATTACATTTATATCTGTCCCTTGCACTGAAGTCCTATTGAAAACAAGCAATGACAAAGCCAATAGTTTAGGTTTGAGGTATTACATGGCATTTGTCATGTACCGCCGTCATATATTCCAAGGTAATCACTCCAATTATCAGCTGTTGCGATCTTATGGCCAGGAAGTAACTTTATATCAGTGTCTAGCAATTGCCTATCTCACAGCTATCTAAAAGCTTAAACTGTTAGCTTTGCCAATTCTTGTTCTAGCTTGACATGGGCCAATCTAGCCAGGGTGTGAATCAAAATGATCAAATGTGAGTGTGCAACCAGATAGTGGTACGTTTCAAAATATGGTAGGATTAGTCCACCCATTTCCTATGTGGCACAAATTTGTTGCCAGGTACTCGTCTGACAAACACAAGCCAGTATGGTGGGAAGAAGCTGGCTTGCTGCCAAGATCGTATTATCCTGATGTAGTAACCCATGTAGTAAAGATATACCACTGGAGGAAAAGCATAAAGTGGCGTCCTTTTGGGGGGCTATGGGGAGGGGCGTGACTCTCTAGAGGATAGATGTAGTTTTCCCTTTTTCATAGCCTCTTGATAGTCCTTTAATAAACAAGATCCCAGGATGTATTTTAAAATTCCTTATCAAAGTCAATGGAGAGAACATCGGTCCCAGGAGATTTCCCTTCTCTAAAACCCTAAATATCTTTACAAATGTACTTCACACTAATACGTCTATCAAGACATTTTCTTTCTTCGTGTAACATCGAATACAAAACTGAACTGATCAATAAATTGGTTGATTTTAGAAACAGTTTTAGCTTATTTTGACTGTTACGATTTATTGTAAAAGCACCTAAAGGTGGACGTGATATCTTTGTCCTGATCAAATAATGTGCCTGACCCATTACTTAGCGAGTGTATAGGAGAAACCTATCCATTCCCATTAATTAGCCTTGCTACTATTTTGCTGGCCTGGTCAAATTGTATAAACTGTACTCCTCGATTATCTTACCCTATGATGTAATCAATACCGCAATGTCTTTCTCATTTCCCATATATAAAATAGAGGTCAGGTACTACTCTCTGTTCCAAACTGTTGATTCAACCCACCTCCATCATCCTAATTTGTGATGTAAATGTAATAGTAAAGTCTGTCCTCCTTGTCACACACCTCACATTACATATCGAAATGTGCATGCACTGTGTCTTATCCTATCTACCAATTGTAAAGTAAACAGGTTCATGGATGAAGGTACTTGCAAATTATAAATGCTTTATGTCTAACATGCTTTTCGCTACATAAACAGAGCTCGGATGTCAAGGTCTTGACTCTGTTATATTGGACTGCAAACAAAAATACCTATGTGTGTTTTAACTCTGTGGATTAGTGCCTTTGGGTGTATGATGCCTATTTGTATGTTTCCTTTGTGTGTGCTGTTTCTATTTGCTTTGATAGTTGTATATGTATTGTGTATAAGTGGGTATGTGCAAGCACAATACATTGCCATTCCTATTGGCTTTTGTAATGTTTGCTTGGACTGGTTTTCTAGTCTTTTCCTGAATTGCTTGTATTCTTTTAAATAATAATAACACTTGTATTATTAACAATACTACTTATACTATTATTAGTATCACAAGTAATAATAATAATAATAATAATAATAATAATAATAATAATAATAATAATAATAATAATAATAATAATAATAGCAACATCTTGTGACTCACTTCCTGTCCCTGTTATAGTTCCCTTTGTGGGTTGACACATGCCACTCTGTCTTTGCCTAATCCAAGCATTCCTATTTCCCTGCAGGGCATTGTGTCCCGGGATACTGCAGAGATAGCTGGCACGAGACGAGCTACCAGAATAGTCGTACATCAGATAAATGAGTTGCAACTTATCAACTAAAGTGGTTCTAGTCTGTGGAATCCCGTGCCCCAGAGTATCTGTGAATAGCCACCAGCCTCAGTATGGAAGATATTTTCTTTGCCGTACACCTGAATCGGCAAGGCTATGTTGAAGCTGCACTGACTCACTTAAATAGCCCAGGTTGTTGCAGTAAGATGAATGCAGACCCTACTAATGACACCATTCGAAAAGCTCATACAATGATTCACAAGTGCCATTGGTGTGGTTTACTTGATGATTACCAAAAATAAGTTTTTATGAGCTTGGCTAAGAGGATGCCGAAAATATACTTTTTGCTGGACATTCGTAAACAGTTTTATTCAATACCTGAGATGAGACCAATTATATCTGGGATTGGCTGGGTGACTGAACCAACCTCAAAGTTCATAAAATCACATATGAGAGAATTTGCCTTTAAATTGGAATCTAATACCAGGGATTCCATGTACATCCAAGCCATATTATGGTCCATTAACTGGCAACAAGATTATATATTAATGACTTATGACATCAAAGCCTTGTATACTTCCCTTAGGCATAACTTGGCGATTGAGACAGTGAATTTATGGTGGGGACAAAAATATGCATTACAATATCGCTTTTGTGAGATGCTCACAAAGATTTTAGACTGTACTCTCTTGAATAATATCTTCATTTTTAACAGTGAATACTACAATCAAAGCATGGGCATTGCTATGGGACCTAAGTATGCTCCCACTTTATCAAATCTTTTCATGGGCCAATTTGGGAACACATATGCACTGGCACCGAGCCAAGATAGAAGTGAAAGCCATGTGATATTATGGAAAAGATTTATTGATGACATTTATGTCATCTGGAACGGCAATGCAGTTGAATTGCAACAATTTTCGATCAAACTTAATAATAATCCATTTCATATTGAGTTTTATGCATGTACTCAAAGTTCTAAAAGGATCACTTTTTAGATCTAGAAATCAAGATCATCAATAATAAGATAGAGAGCAGTACATACTGCAACCCTACAGAGGTTTACATGCTAACACATGTACAATGTCATTGTCATGATCCCTGCTTCCAAAAGGTCAGGGTTTTCCCAACTCCCTTGGAAGCAGATCCATAACCCAGGTTCCGAGTGCCAACCAGTCCCAATTGGGACCTTTTGGACCCAGTCATGGCGCCAGTGGCACCAGGCTCATAAATATGCCCAGTCCCAGCGCTGGAAGCACCGGGCTCATAATGCTTGGGTGGACTTACCTGCAGCAGACCATGCTGCTTACTTGCCTGCCAGTTGAGCCTCTGATCCTCTTCTGTTTGGAACTACTTTTCCTGTTGGGTGGGGCTGGAGCCACTCCCTAGATTTAGAACACTGGAACTCTTCTGGAAGGCAGGAACTCTTTTCTTACCAGGAACTCTTTTCTTACTTAGGTGTGGCTGTGGAAGGAGACACCTAAGCACTACAGGAGGCTATTTAAACCACACCCGGTGGATGAATCTTGCTTTGCGTTATTCTGCACCCTCTGCAGCAGGACGCTCATCGTGTCTTCTGCATCCAGTCCTGGGCCTAAGGAAAAAGGCTTACCATCCTGAATCCAGTCTTCAGCAACACCTATAAAGACAAGAAAGAACAGGTTAGCATTCCGGCATCTGAAAGGCAAAGGCTTACCTACTCTTCGTGCGCTCCGGAGGTCTTCACACTGCATTCCGGCATCTGAAAGGCAAAGGCTTACCTACTCTTCGTGCGCTCCGGAGGTCTTCATACTGCATTCCGGCATCTGAAAGACAAAAGCTTACCAACTCTTTGCACGCTCCGGAGGCCATCTGAAAGACAAAACAAGGTGCGTTTAAAGACATTGGGGAACTTTAATACTCACGTGCCATTACTCCTTTCCGCATCTAATCCAGTGGGTATTCCGGCACCCTGCAGCCGCTCCGAACTCGTACCTGCAAAATAACAAGACAGTTAGAGCGCATCGTGAAGCAGGCAACAAGCGCTTACTCACGTGCTTCCAGGCGCTTCTATTCATCACACGGGCTCCATCTTCAACTCACTTCAGCCCGTCATCCGCCATCGCCGGAACCCTGCAAAACAAGAGACATCATTACTAAAGACTTTAAAAAGACATTTGAATGACTCGAAACTTACCGTTCGTGCAGTAAACGACGGACAGCAGTCCTCTGAAGTCAAGAGGCCTGCGCTACCTATCCAGTGAAGAAACTGGCTACAGCACCCTGCCCCGAGGCAGATGGAGAGCTCGGCATTCACTTACCTAAGGTGAGAGCGTTAACCTTTGGGGGTCTACCGGAGAGGAGAAGAGGAAAGAGATAGGGACACCCCAATAACCCCAGTTCATTAACCCCATATTTTCTATCTGCAGACATCTTACTCTACACGTCAGGCATATAGTGCACAGAGGTCCAGCCCAAAGAGCCAACCGGGTGCTACACATCACCTTTGAAGATACGGTAGTCGCCCAGTCAAGACCGGCGCCTCTGCGAGAATCAGGTGAGCGTTACAGTCATCAAGAACTTACCAAAAGGTGAGATTCTGGGAGGTAGATGAAAGTGTAGTAATGATGATTCTTTTGAACAAGAAGTCACCCTTATTACGCACAAAATCCAGACAGAGAAGCAACAGGGAGAATCACATTTCCGATGCATAAGACAAGCCAGGGGCTGAGAGTGGAACACTTTGTAGACACATAACGCCAAGAATACAGCAACAGGCACAAACCTTGTTAGATTAATTGTTCATTTTACAGCTAACTATAAAGATGTATACAGAATTTCTAAAAAAAACACTGGAACGTTGTAAGGCATGACAGTGATATTAAATATAAACCTGACCTGGTGTTGACTAAGGACCAGTCGATAGGGCATAGAGTTATCCAAAGTTATGTGGACACTTCACTTTGGGCAGCTCAGAGTACTTAGCTCACTACACCTGTAGGTATTTTCAAATGTGGTTCATGTAGGATGTGTGAATATGCCCTGACTAGAGTCACTAGAATTAGGTCTTATACAAATAAAATGATTAATATTCAAGGGTTTATTACTTGTAAGTCCAAATGTATGATCTATATCACCATCTGCTTGTGTAACACATTTTACACAGGGTGCACAAAAAGAGAGCTGATGTGCAGTATTTATGAACATCTATATGCAATAAGAACTCAAAATACTCTATAGCTTGTGGCTCCGCATTGGCTTAAGGAGCATAGTGGAGAGGATGTAGAGAACATTTGCTTTACAGGAATAATGAGGTTTGAGAGAGATCAAAGAAGCAACAACAGAGAACTGAATATGAGAAAAAAAGGCATAATATTAAATGTTATTTTGCTCCCCCCAGCCAGATCCAGCAGGCAGAATATTCCTACCACAGTGATCTGACAGCACTAACCGGACGACACACCAGCCCGATACGGGACCACCCTACACAAAAATTAGCCCCAGAATGCTATCTTCATTCAGGGGGCATCACAGCCCCCTCACAGCAACCGAGGTTCACAGAGAACTCACTGGCCCACTTTCAGGTCGTCATCTACCCTGATCCTCCGTCTCCTCTCCCCCTCTTACAAATCCTGACAGCACAAGAATTTTGAAGCCAAGGGAACAGGGGATAACATAAATACCCCCCTCCCACATAGTTGCTACCACCTGGAACAGTCCCACTGGCACCCAGATGTCCTCCTCACAGCCATATACAATTACTCCTTTTCCAGATCCACGAGATATGGAGTTTTACACCAAGGGTAAGTTGTTTCACTTTTAACACTTATGTATGTACTTGCAGGGTCCTCTGATTGATGCCCTGCGGAAGGCGGCTCCACACCAAGAACGCCGCCAAAACGTGACCTGTTCTGGGATTATACTCTTTCTACAATTGGCCCATCCCAGCCTATTTTTGTACACTAATCCTTCACGTCAGCAGACATGATTGCTTCATACTTCAGAACATCTCCAGAGCACAGGGACACTTTGACTGAAACCGAGTGAGAATTACCAATGCCTCTAAACATGGGGGATATACTAAGCAATGATACAATCTCCCACGCAGAAGATTTGATCCAAGGGAAATAATCACCAATTGCCTCTTAAAAAAAGCAAATGTTGAATTACTAAAGATTTGACTCTTTATGTTTTTGGATTGAATGCTTCTTACGTTTTTCTTGTGATTGAACCTGTTATTACCAATGTTATTACTCATGAAGTGCCTTCAGAAGCTAGGTGATAAGGCATCAATTCACCAGCCTCTTTGATTTGTTACCCACACCAAAGCATTTTTTATTTTTTGCTTTGACCTTGCTAACGCGATCTAGTCTTCTTTCTTATCACCCATCCTTGGGTCTCTGTTTTTCTTTCCACCCTGTTTTTAAAAACTGGTTTACCATATCTACACGGCTCATATTTCTACAATGATCGTCAGATGAATTAACTGTTTCACAACTAATAAAAAGATGTTTTACATTTTGTTTACAGCGTAATAGAGTGCTTCTGAGACTTAATGATGGTTTACGCAACTTTGAATGTAAATGACCTAACTTTTGGCTGAACTAGATCAAAATCAAGGTCCAGTAAATATTGTGGCAATAAGCCACGAGACTGCGGGCCAATACCCCCGGGGCCGTAGTTACATGCCCGAGCGTAGCTTTTTCCCTTTCCATGGCGGCCATCGGAAGCGGGCACGCTGGGAACACTCTGTTCCCAGCGTGTCCGCTCCCGAGATAAAAAGAAAAAAGAAGGTAAGTGGGGTGGGGAAGAAAAAAAAAAAACATACTGCGGTCTCCTCCGGGGGACGATGGAAGCCTCCAGTCCTGTGGAGGCTCGGAGCCGGGATGGCCCGGCTCCGAGTCTCCACACGGCTGGAGGTTTCCATCGTCCCCCGCAGGAGACTGCGAGATAGAAGGTAAGTGGGGTGGGGTGGGAGGAGGAAAGGGGGAAAAAATGTCTTACCTGAGTCCCCGGCAGGGGACGAGGGAAGCCTCCAGCCATGGGAAGGCTCAGAGCGGGGATTGACCCTTTTCGAGCTACCTCATTGGCTGAGGGGCTGCCACGCCCCTCACTGGGAACAGAGTAGCCAGCACGCACGGCGTGGACAGGAATACCGTATGGTATGGCTCGCAAATGAGCCAATAACCACACAGTATTCATGTTCAGCCGCGCGTCCCGGGTACTAATTATACTCACAAGTGGCGGGCCCCTCTTTGTTTATTTCCTGTTCACATTGCCCTACCTACCACTAGCAGCTCAGGGCTCCCAACATATGTTTATCAGGACCTTATTGTTGGAGGCATACCGGCTACACCAAAGGTAATGATACATAGATATGGTGTTTTTTGTACCTGTGAAGGAGAGCTTCTGCAATCTGAACGATCGCTCCTGCCAGCTGTCTAACAGCCCACAGCAGCACTGCGAGCAGAGCTCTTTCTGCTCTATCCACTTCCTGGAGGGAGCAGAGTCCTGTCTGAACACGTGACGGATCACGTGACTAACATCCACTACAAAGTGCCGGCCCAACCGCCCGAGCGGTGTGTTTTTTGTACCTGTGAAGGAGCGCTTCTGCAATCTGAACGATCACTCCTGCCAGATGTCTAACAGCCCACAGCAGCACTGCGAGCAGAGCTCTTGCTGTTCTATCCGCTTCCTGGAGGGGGCGGAGTCCTGTCTGAACACGTGACGGATCACGTGACTAACATGCACTACAAAGTGCCGGCCCAACCACCCTTGCGGCGTTAAGCCCTGGAGGCAGTAAGGGCTGGAACCGCTTTTGTGCTGTTAGGCTGTGATCTGTGCCTGTGCTACAACCCTGTGAGTATACCAGACTGAGGTTCTAAACTGCTATTCGATCTGCCTCATTCGTAACCAGTCCATAGGGTAAGGGGGGAGAGTCGGACTCTGGCAGCTCCTTAAGCTGTCGGGCGTTCCTTACCCTAAGACTTGGCACTTCCTCAGTTCTATCTTAATTAATGGGACTAATAATCAGTTTATGAACTTCTATCAATAATTAAAGGACATATTTTATGATATTTTTCATGAATTTACACTCCTCTAGCTATCTGTTGTGTTCTATTTGAAAAGCTCTGTTGATCCTATGGCTGACAAAAGAGGCAAACCTTACACTCTGCTCACGGACATGCCCTGTCCTGCACGACTACGTGCATTCTGTGACCCTGTAAATAGATAAAATCCTCTATTAACTCCAAAGCCATCTAGTTTCCTCGCTAAAGGCCCGCAATCAGACAAACGAGCTGGGAAAAAACGCAGCCGCTGTAACACCCTGGCTGGTGATATTAGAGACTTTGGGTTTGGAACATTGCGCATTAGTCGTTTGATGGCAAAGATGCCAGAATTAACAAATTTAAGTGTATCGAATGTTGTGGCTCAACCGGTCCCAGATATTCAAGAATGCTTGATTATAAAACAACCCCTAATGAGCTCACCAACAGCATCAGACCCAAATGTCAGTAATGAAGGTTGTAAACAACCATGTCATATCTCATTGTCTGACACCATGATTTTACAAAATGCTCGTACAGGCAATGCTGGCTGTGCCTCCAACAAATAAGTCCAAAAGCATTATTGTTGTAGCTGATGAGGCTATTATTGATCTCCATTCGACAAATGCTTGCTTCTCGGTCAAAGAAAAAGATCATGATCTGTCTAAATCTCCTATTCTGTTTCGGAATGAAAGTATATCTGAATCTGAGACCTCTATATCATTCATTCCGCCTACTCCAAGAAGGCCAAATCGAAATAATTCTGTAATAAATAGAGGATCTTCCTTAAAGAAATCCCCTTTGATGACACTTGAAGTGATGAATATTGCTATAATGTCTCTTGCCAAATTATTTGAAGTTCTTGACTCCAAAGTAAATACCATCGTTGATAATCTGAGAACTAGTACTGGCAAATGACAATTACTGATTATTTGGCACAGAGGCAGGCGTTTGATGATGGAGTTGTCTTACCATCATTAACCCAGATACCAGAGATTATCTCTATGCTAAAGCTGACAACTGAGCAGTTTCGCTCTCAATGTGATCCATGTTTAGCGGAAAAAACAATACAATCTTTAGAGTCTGCAATTCCCTTTGTTGAGGGCATCATTTGTGAGACATCTGTAGAGACACCGTAGGCAGCAATTGCTTTGTTGCCCACTAATGAACTACCTGCACCCACTTTAGCTGAGATACCATCAATAGCGGAATGTGCACAATCATCCAAAGAAGCATACACAATTTTTGCTAAAAACTCTAAAAAACACACATCTGAACATACTATGAATCTGAAAAAATCCAAAAATCAGAAATCTAAAAGAATGGCATCCACTAGCCACTCGAAACTGTTTTTTAAATCTCTTTCAAAGATAGCCAGCAGCTCGATACTAACATCTAATGCTATAACAAAAAAATATTCTTACTTGGCTCAAGAAAAGAAAAAAAGTGTGAAAGACGTGCCGAACCAGCCGCAAACAGATTTGAGTCATCCTCCTTTGGATGAGCTGGTTCAGGCCGTAGAGGAATGTGAAAATAGTTCGAAGAACTTATCCTCTGAGACTCATTTGATAGCTTCACTAAGGGGCTCTGCTGAGAATAACTCTGATAACTTTGACTCCTCATATACTCGCAAAGAACTTAGGAAAGCTGTAGATGACTATATGAGTCAATTCCATCCAGTATCAGCAGTGTCTCATCCGTTGATGAAACTTACTGCTTCCACCACAAAAACCTCAATGCAAAGTATGCTAACAAGTGACAAATTGATCACTTTACCATCCGTGTGTGAGGTGAATGCCTCAGGCATTAAAAATGTGCCTATTAAAGTGGATACACCGGTGCAACAAGTGAATATGCAGGATGATATTTTATCCTCAATCAAAGACTGTCTAGTTGCCCTAACCTCAGAACAAAAGACGCTCAAATCTGCCATGAAATCATTTATGTGCGACTCTACCCATGACTCCTCACCAACTGTAGATCAGAGAATGGGCTTAAAGAATGTCTCATTTAAATTACCAGTGGAGATTGAGAAATCCAACTCCTTATCAGAGGTACAATGCAGCAAAAAAGAGAGTCCAACAACATTTAGCACCAAGAATAAAAAGACACCTCAACTATACTCCATATTTCTTAGCTCTAGAGGTGGCTCTCTTCCAATGTATACCATGAACAGGAAAAGTATCATGGAAATATTTTCTGATATTCCGGTATTGGAAGATCTTACTTCAGGAGACATTGATTGGGTCGAATTTCCTGATGATAATGACTCAACTGTATCCTGTCTTTGGATTAGATCTGGTGCGATCCTTAATATGATTTGGTCTGCCAGATCCTCTCTCTTTGACCTTGGTTTTAGCTTAATTCCCACAACTGGTAAATGTCCTTTAATTGAGAGTCCTCAACAGTCGAAGGGAGCTGGGTATGTAGGACAAACTATCGCAAACATCTGTAATAAAATCCGATAATTGTTGCTGCTGCAAGAATGCATAACTAGCTTTTGATGAATTATGTCCCTTGACACACAAAATTGCAATTATGAGCTGGAACTCTAGAGGACATAAACATCTACTGAACAACTCGAAGTGCCTTTTAACAAATTTTGATGTAGTGCTACTACAAGAAACTTGGATGGTGATGCCACCCTCCTGGGACAATCACCACATTCACTTGTTCCCTGCGTTGAAAGGCCAAAAATGTAGACCAATGTCTCGCCTAGCAACAATCACTAACATCTCCACTGTAATTAATGTAGCTGAATGGCCCTCTCCGAACTCCTTTATGCAATGTTCTATAATATCGTTTCAAAGTATAATAATCGCGATAGTTAATCTTTATTGGAACCCTGTGGCTATTCTTACATCTATCTTTATCAAGGATCTTAACACAATCATGGAAAAGATAGCTGCCAACATTAATATTGCACATGTAATACTTTCAGGAGATCTGAACATTCATCTCTCGATGCCATCTAAAAAACAAAATTCGGAATGGGTCACTCAATGGCTTCATTTTGTGGACACATGGGATTTAAAAATGTTGAATGGTGCTCTCAAAAGTGACATTCCACCCTCTCATACTTGGACAAGTGGATCACACAAAGAAACCATTGACTGTGTATGTAGACGGAACACTCTTTAGCAAAATAGTTCATCATTTTGCCTACTACATCCAGTGATCACTTGATGTTGACAATTGAAATTACAGTTAATGCCCAGAGTAAAGCACAAGCACGACAACAACAGCTGAAAAATTTGAAGGTAAACTCTAAAAAAAAACAGATTATATTGGTCTAATCCTGCCTTATAAGCATTTGGTAAAGATCTAGAGAATGATCACCGCCTTCTTGTAGAGAAGGCAAACGCTCCTCTGGAATATTATGATAGAATGCATCTATTTGCATCCCCCAATATATCTAGTGGTAAAATATTTAATAACATCCGTCCCACTCATGTATTTGATCAATCGGTCAGACTTAGAAAGTCCTTATTTCGTAAACATAAAAGGCAGGCTATACTCCTTTCGCCAAAATATCGTGACTCTGCCCTGTGCAAGTTGAAGACCGATTACAAAAATTGGATACAAGCACATAAGGCAAAAATGTTTCAAAAGGATGGTGAATGGTGGCTGCATGTGGCGCAGAGTAAAACACCTCTCAAATTTGGAAGCTAATTAACATAGGCACAAGGTGCTCTCAACTATCATCCCAAATTATTGGTGTACCTGAAAAAAGTTGGGTTGATTATTTCACAAATATGTACAATCTTCCACAAAATACCTGTGCTCATTTGCAGCTGAAGCCGGTCAGTTCTTCCTTCTTTCTCAAATTTGATCGAGATGATGTGTTGTATTACATAAATAGAGCTAGCTCATCTAGAGCCCCAGGGCCAGATGGCTTATCAAATTATACCCTTAAACAAAATCCAGAACTGTGGGCCAGCATTTTGTATACCATATTTCTCTCCATTCAGATAAAGCAAAGAATTCCTCCATCTTGGTGCCAAGTTGTGATAGTCCCTATATATAAAAAAGGGGATCGCACAAATCAAGCAAGCTATCGCCCAATAGCACTTCTTGATGCTCTGGGGAAGATTTACATTCAAATTATTCTAAGAGATCTCAACATCTGGGCCACTAATGAAAATAGACAGGATCCCTTTCAGACTGGTTTTGTTGCGGGTTTAGGTACTGCTATTAACATCACCACGCTTAAAGCTACCAAAGCAGCCTACGCAACAAAACACCAACCTCTTTATTTGGCCTTTGTTGACTTTCGTGTTGCCTTTGATTCGGTGGACTGGCAATTATTGTATAGCAAATAGCTGAGTTTTGGTTTCCCACTTTCTCTTATTTCATTGATAGCTCTCCTTCATACCAACACTACAATGCAGGTCAAATTAAACTTGGACGGGTTACTATCAGAAATTATTCACACTAAACGCGGCCTTAAACAAGGCTGCATTCTTGCCTCAAACCTATTCAATCTTTTTATTTTTGACCTAGGCATTGAGTTTTTGAAAGTAATCAACGATGCACCTAAGATGGGCAAGCAGGCCATCGCATGGCTTCTCTATGCGGATGACTTAGTTCTCCTGTCACAGACACCAAGTGGCCTACAGATGCTACTTAAGCAACTGGCACTTTTTGTCATCAAAAATAATTTAACACTCAATTTAGAGAAAACTCAAGTCATGAAACTAGACAATAATAATTTGAAACATCAGAAACATTATGATTGGTTTCTACATAATCAAAAATAATCAAAAATTAGCTCTGGTTAATGAATACAAATATCTCAGTGTTATGTTTAGCAACTCACCTACAAATAAGCCCCAACAAAGCCCCAACAAAGTAACATCTATAGGAAACTTGGAACTTTAATTTCACAAGGAAAGATATTATTAGCCAAGTTTGGTAAATTCGCCTGTGCCCAAGCAATAACATTTTACCAACAAAAGGTAATACCCATTATTACCTATGGGGCTGAAACTTGGCTACCACAAAATCAGGGGTACTGGAATAGAATTGAAGCCAAATTTTGGAAAAGATTTCTTAATCTTCCCAACTCAACTCCAAATGCTCTTTTGAGATTTGACTTGGGTACCCTATCAATTCACATTCAAGTCTCTTGGAAAAGATGCAGTCTTTTCCGAAAATGCCTTCTGAGCCTGATGGCTAACAATCTGCTAGCAATACTGGCAGACTATTTATTACACTCTCAACACTTGCTTCCGACAGACTGGAGAAATACTGTTCTCTCCGATATGAATGAAGCAAACATATCATTGGATTTGGTAGAGCTAAGCTAAAATTATATCAACTTGACTGGAATCGCACTCAACAGAAGTGTCTTGAACTAAAAGATTTTTTCGAGCTCTGTTTGGTCACAAAAAATGTCAGCAGGCAGCTGATTATCTGCTAAAATGTCCTTCTTCGCTATTAAGAAACCAAACATTGAGATTCCGGATGAATCTATGGCCAAAAAAACACATTTTACTAAGAAGAGGCCTAACTAAAGCAGATTCTGTAAAATTGGTGGGATGGAGGAGACGCTCAAACACATACTAATTGTGTGTGTTGCTTTGGAGAAGCAGAGGGAAACTATCATCTATAAGTTAACACAACTACATTATATAACCCGTTCTACTGATGAATTATGATATGAATTGTTTGCTACACCTAAAATTTCGTTAAGAATAGCTACTCTGCAATTTTTAAATACAGTTCTACTCACAACTTAATCCTTGATTAAATTTGTGTAGTGATTGATTTTTATTGATTAGATCTTGATTTTTAACTACTGAACTGTGATTCTTGTTGAAATTCGGACGATGGTGCTTAATAGGCTTTTTCTTTCTTTTAAAACTTTTAAAATTTCTAAAAATGAATAAATGTGTCTCTCAAATGTAATGTGAAATAATGAAAAATTGTACCTTGTGTTTACATTTTCATGATTTATTTGCACAAAAAACTTTATTTTGAAAGGTTATATTAAAATGTAACCAACCAAAATAAATAAAAAATAAAATGAAAAAAAGATATGGCTTAATGAGCATCACTAACTGTGACCATCAGTGTTGCTGTGGGAGACAGGAGTTTGCCACTTTTTAATTAAACCGGAATCACTGGATTTATTTCTCATATACATCTTCAAATACATGACTATCAAATTAGTTCTGCACAGGTCGTTTTAGTTCGTTGAAGTTGGTGGAACCAAATAGTAGAACCTATTTTGTATATAGGATATTTCACACATGAATTCCCAAATACATGAATATACAATTAGTTTTGGACAGGATGTTTTAGCTTGTTGAATTTGGTGTAAATAAATAGAGCCCAGGATGGATGCAGGAAATATTTAATGATGTGTTGTTAATTAGTAGTGATCATCCTTCAAATACAGAGGAAATGTATATCATGGTTTACATGCTACTGGCAAACAATTCTACGTACTTACATTGAAATTGTAACATAACATTTTTTATTTGGGAAATTGCATTCATAACACATACAAACCATGTATTATGGCATTTTTATTTATACCATTAAAAAGTGTGATCATTATAAATATGCAGGTCAGCTCAGCTAACATTAGCAGATGATTATCTGTCATGCAACCCTAAATGTGTGAACTTAAGGTACACCAAGATGGCCCTTTAGATGTAGGTTCTTGTTAAAGTGATTTTACTTCTATCCCATCGTTCGCTCTTACTGCTCATTTCAGCGTCTCATGACGTTGGATCTCTGTACCCGCTATATGGGAATGATGCCGCCAGCTCACATATCTCACTGGAATGCAGCCCTCGATAGGGAATGGCTCCTCTGTATTTCAGGTAAGGTATATTACACACAGCGTTCAAGCAGTTGACACAAGCAGTCTACCTTTACAGGGTATGAGAGCAGCAATTGATAAGTTCTGGCTTTATGATCTTTAGGAGTATCTGACATTTCAGGCTTTATCTTGCGCTCCAGTTGATACAATTAATGCATTTTAATCTGGACCAGGCATTCTGGTTGTGCTATGATACTCAATTGCGACATGGCAAGGCACTATTCATTTTAAAGTCTTCAGTATATCCTTAGTTGTTGTATTCTTTTCAACATGGTTTTATAATATGTCATTTGATTTATTTCAGTAATCTGAATAGAAAGCATTAATTATCAGTGAAGACAAATCTAGAGCTTGTATGTAAATGGTTTTTTCAGTAGGTCACCATGTTAGAATTACACTTCACAAGTAAATCCTTTTCAACTTGGAGTGCTTTAATACATTTGTTAATGCATTCAATAGTTCACTTTATCATGCTAGTGCATCTGATTACAACACCAAGTAGTTGTTCCTAAGAGTCTAGAATGTAATTATGCAGCTTCTTCTTAATACGGCTCAGGATGTAACTTTGCTTAGGGATTCACTCGGCCACACTACGATTATGATGTCTTTCCCAATGTGGCGTTAGCAGTTCATGATAAAATGGATTATAATTGATTTGTACCGTAGCACAGAATGTATTGAAATGTGATTGTAAAGAAAGTTGCATACATGAACATATACTATGTTTATTTGTTTTTTATTTATTTGTTGCTGTTTTCTTTCTTTATTTAATCTCTTCTGCTATGGTAATGGGCCCCCTTTTTTGATTTTACATTTGTTATTCGATATTTATGATTTTGATGTTTCCATTTTTATTTATGAATATTGATTGTTTATTATTGCAAATTTATTCAACTATGTCTACTTACAACATTAGGTCACAAATAAGATTTGAATAATGTCACTGGAAAGTCTTTGCATACATTCATATAGCCCTGAAGAAGAGCTTTGGCTCAAAACACGTGTTGACTTGGTTCAAGGGAAACAAGGAACTTGCAATAAATAAATCAATATCATAATTCCATGTATCTATTTGTCTGCAGGGTTGAGCGCTTTAGGAACTTAGCCACCCCTTTTTCTTTGTTTGTTCACTTTAAGGGATGCTAGAGAAGCGGCCCACACTCTAGGTATCTCTCTGACACCCTCAATTGTCGATATCTATGAACTAGCGCATTGATTTGGTTTGGTTCCCAAAACATTTATCTTAACTATTTAGTGTTCCTTACTCAATGTTTTACAAAAGGTGTGCTATACCATTTCAACAAAATTTTTAAAAATAAGGTTCTCAGGGACTTTCCCCTCCTCACCACTGCTTGGTTTGTTCAGTTCCTCACTACACCTCACATGGAGGAAATATTTCTCGTCCTCCGGTAAAACAATTTGCCAACTGCAATTAACTCACTCTATGCAATCTAAGGGAGTATAAATACAACTTAAATAAGAGCTAGTAGCATGGAGAGAATGTTTAATCACCCCATGATAAAGCTGCACAGCCTACAGCCAGCCTCGTTTTGGTCATAAAGGGCCTGTCAGACACTTCAGCCCAAGTTGCCTCTAACAATATAACACGTTTGGACCCACTGCCATAATTAAGAATTCTCTGAACTGCTGCACTTTGCCTGGCGATAAATGTAAAATATACCTACACCCAGAGACAATATTGAAAACCCACATGCACCCAACAAGCGACAAGCAACTACATGATCAGGTGCAAGATCAAAGAAAACTCACAAGTCCCTAAAATATCAGAGAGAACCATGGTAAGGAGCAAAGTAATAGCATGGCCGACATAGATTACAGAACAGGCAGTGGTAGGTAGACAATATTTAAATGTAATACTGCAGACTAGGATTGAAGAATGTATTGCATCATAAATCAAGGCAGAAAATGGGCTTTGCTGGTTTTGTCAACTGCCCTGCCCAGACAATTAGCATACAAGCTGGTAACCCAGTTGGCTGACAAACCAATCACCTCTTGGTCCACAACCCACACTTGCCCCCATTTCCAATCCATTCCTCTTTTTCTTTTCCCCTTGATCGCTATGTTGTAATTTACCTAATCTGTAAACAAAGTCTCAACTGGGAGGAATGCCAATAAATTGAAACCAAAATCAATAACTGCCATATTTACCTATGACTATACCAATAGAGTCTATTAAATTGCATTGCTTTATTTATGCTTGATTGAGGCACAGTGGCGACTCTATAAGTGTGGTCTACCATTTCAGTTCTATTTCAATGTTACCTAGAAAAAACAATGAAAGAATTGAGGAACTATGCAATATAGCCGAGTTTGCAGGACACTTTGTGTGCTGATGGGAAGGATGCATTTTGTCAGAAGCCACAACATAGGAATCAGAGCTCACTAAACTCCTCATGTGTCCATAAAATATTTTGAAACTGCCCAATTCAATCCTTGATGTACGTTCAAGGGGCAGCTTTGTTGAGTCTGAATCAGTACTGAAATGCTGCTGGCCACAAGATAATGTTTGGGGGAATGGAAAGGAGTGGAATGTATCGATGCAATATTATTAGTTGGGGTTTTAGTTTCACTGGTGCCAAATCATATGAATGGGATTGTAGTGAAAATTGAACATCTTTAAGAAATATCTATCCCCACACTAAGGGTCGACGAGATGCAAGAGGTGCATGCTTCAGTGTCTCAAGGTTAGCTATCTCTTGGCAAACCATGTAAAGTTGCTTAGTTTTGATTGCAACCACATCACTTTATGGTGTATAATATTATTCCCACATTTTGTCACTCTTTTCTAAATTTTAGCATGGATCTGTGTTCACCCTGTGCACCCTCTACGGGTCCTGTTCCTTCTGACCTTGGCAAGGTTGGTGCCATTTCCTAGCAACCTCTGTGTACTGCTGGGCTGCAAACAATACTGATGCATCACCTAAAATAACAGTAAAGGAATACTTTCTGTGCAAAATAATAACAGTTTGAATAATCAACCAGTGGAAACAACTGGGTGGGTAAAAGTACTTCATATCTAAAATGTCACGTATTACAGTTACAAATACATAAAGTTCTAAATTGTATCCTATGATATTCTTTCTGAATTAAGCATTATGTATGCCTAATTGTTTGTGTTTTTAGTTTTATAATTGCTTATTTATGAAAATGTGCATTTATCAGCTTGTTACAAGAGGTCAGTGTCTTGTTGAAGTGACAAAGTCTGTATGTATTTTTATCAGAAACAAACATGTACATAGAGGTGATATGTTTGAAACAACTTCTTTGGAAAATCGGCAGTGTTGAGCACAATTAAGCAACAGTGGTATCTAAAATGATCTGCGAATAACTGTCCAAAGCAGTCATAATGTTTTGCAAAGTCAGTAATGAGTATCTTCCCTGCAGTATAATTGCAAGAGGAACGCAACCTGTGAATCATCATCTCTTTCACTGCAGTGGTAACCTACCATTGCCGTTGGCACTGGGTAGGGCTGGCGCTGTGCTTCAACTGTCGAAGCAGTAAGGCACAAAGTCAATAGTTGCCGCCTTGATAACAATGTTTTTCTTGCTTTTTTATGGCATGTGTGTGTTCACATTCTTCTCTTGGTTAGTGTTCGACCCTAAGGGGAAATGTGATAAGATCTAGAATCCACCTGTGCAATGGAACACTAAGATATATTTCCTCCTTATCAACAAGGGCAGGGATTTGTTGTCATAACATCTTCAAAAGTCCAGGAAGAACATGTCTGTAGTTTTAACTGTGGCTTAACATTAAAAAAGAAATCAAATCTTTAATACTTTTTGCTTGGATCTCCTGGAAATAATACGCTGGGTTTTCAAAGCCCCTGAGACTTCCTTGTTGGAGTGTAGCAACAGAATAAAACTGTCTAAGAAAACATGGGGTAGGTCACAGGTCATGGGCTCCTGTGCTAGGAAGGGACATGGATGGCTAGCAATGTAGGTTGACATAGCTGGAGAAACATTCCTGTTAGACTGTGATTTAGCTGAAGATAGGTACTTTAAAAAGGTAGTTATGGCATGCCATCCAACAAAGATAGGATATCCATACAGCCACCAAGCAAGTGCTTTTATTCAGGGTGCTTAAGAGTGTTGACTTTTCTGTGAGTAACGTCAGTGTTGTGGTTGGCAACGCATGTGTAACATCCATAGATCAGTTCAAACTGAGTCCGTTCGCGTTGTATCAGAGTTCAAATCATTTTATGCGCAGGAATGAGTGCCCTAATGTGATTTTATATCCTCAGCTTTGCTCAAACTCGCTCTTCTTCAGTGTCTATCTTCAAACCTTAGCACAGATATACCTTTTTCTTGCGTTGGCATTTAAGTCTAAACATTGCTTTGGTGCTGTTTGGCATGCAGGTATGTGCGGACTAGTTCTACAGAACAAGCTGCATATAGTAACTCATTCTGAATAGGGAATTTGTAGAAAAGCATCTGCTCCAGCCTAATGAGGGAAACCAACAGAGAATCCCCATTATGGTCCACATGCCAGTCCATGAGGATCAGTATGCGATCAGTATGCTTATCTTCTGGAAATGGTGTGATGTCTATGGATTATGTCCTCTTTTACTGTGCCAGGAAAAAGCAGGTGCAGTTAATAGAAATCGGTGACACAGTTACAGCCACTATGTTTGTCATCATGGCTGCCATTCCAAATCTCAGCTGTGCACATGTGCTGCAGTGAAGAGACGTAGCTCCCATGCCTTGTTCCAAAAGGTTACCATTCCTTTCTCAGGAGAGGCAGTGAATCACAGAATGTGTGTGAGGGAGGCAGACAAACACAGGTGCAGAATAGGTGCACCTGCCTCGCCCAAATGCTACAGGCAAACTGGATTGTGCCATATAGGTATTTTCTGAAAAATTTTCTGAAAAACCCTGTGCCTCCATTTTCACGTGAGTCCAGTAGAGCAACACTGGCATTGCCAATCTTTGGACTCACAGTGTTCGGCTATTCAAATAATACTCAGCCAGGCACCGGAGGTGAGACTTTGTTGTGGAAACACGGCCAAGTCTTCATGCTTCATGGTTGCCACACAGGTTGCACCTCTTCAGTTCCTGCCCCCCACCTTAGGCTACTGAATTCAGATATGCCAGTGACTACAAAAAGGTAATGTAACATAGAACCCCAACTTTGCTGGTGTGTTTACCTTTCTCACAAGATATAGATGACCGGGTTAAAGATGGCACATATAATTGCTGTCTCTTGGCAAATTATGTAAAAAAGACAGTACCCAGGACTCAGACAATACTGCTGGACAATTAGTCAGCGCTGCTGTGTCAAATGGAATCAAATCCAATCTCTCTCCTCTACACCCCCAGAGAGACAAATCATTATATTTTCAAAGCACACATGCTACTATGCAATCAATTTCTGTAACTCACTTCCTGGCTCCCATTTATATACACTGTTGTATAGCAGTTTGGTGTCTGCGCTGCCCTGTGTAAACCTGTCTTTCTAGAAAAGGAGCGGCATTACTGAGGGGTACATTTCACATCTATTCAGACCAGAATATGGGTCAAATGAGCCCAAAATAGTGTTTTGGGTTATTGGCTCTTTAATGTTACTCCTTTTCAGACTTCCAACATAGGGATGTGTGGATTAGACGGCAAGTCGCAAGCTGGTTGATCTTCAGAACGTAAAGAAGTCATGGTCATTCTGTTTGTGTGCAGCAGTCACTCATATGGGGAACACCCCATCCATACCTATATGTCAGAGACCTGCTCATGGTGGCAAGCATCAATTTCCAGAGTATTGAATTGCATTGCTGTACTAGTAAGGGAATTGCACCATTGAATTTAATGCAATTAAGCGAGTTACATTCATGACATTATTAGGGGACCATCAGTCCAATGCCTACAGGAGATCAATATTTCTAATAGATGTTCATCTACTGAAACTCATCTAAGGCACCAAGAAGACATGCAAGCATTCTGCAGAAAACTAAAAACATCATTATTCACAACCTCCTTCCATCTACCAGCACAACATATAGATAGATGGCTGTAAATATTTTAAAATCCTAAAAATTCACTTTGTTAACATTTTGCTTATTTATAAAAATGTGTTTTATTTGAGAATTAGTTGATGTCAGTACATCCTATATGAGGTTAAATCAATGGTCTACTTCAGAATTCTCTCATCTATGATAGGTGTCCTTGGGATTTAGAAATAGTTTTCATTTCCTTGACTTGGCTTGATAACTCACAAGCAAAGCTTATGTCATGGGGCAAGCCTGTACTCCACTGGTTCGAATCATTGGGCAGGTCTGATTGCACCCTTCATTGTTCCGAGTTCCATTAAATTGGATAATAATACAGCCCGTAGAAGAGGGAGTAATACTTCAGGAAGTGTTATATAAGAACAAAAAGTATTCCTTTAATATAACACACCCTGCAACTATTAACACGACTTTAATGATTTATTGAGAGAGGTAAAATCATGACAGTTGCCACTGGAGGGATCTCAAACACTTTCCACTTTTCCTGGCTATTTGGTTCACAAAACCTTATGCTTGTAGAGACCTATTAACACAAGATCACTTCTCCCAGGAAAAGGTTTCAACACTTAAAATTTAGATTGAATATTTTCCAGTCACAGAACTCACCTGCAGGTGGTCTCATAATAATTCAATAAGATTCTGTTCCTTTTGTGTGTTAGCTACTGATAATGAGGTTCACATTTTACATATCTGTCCTCGTTACAATGTGTATAAGAAGAAATGGCTGATACCCTTGTTCTTAAATATTGTGTAAGATAGGCAATTGATGCATTTGTATTTGTATGTTATTATATTTTATATAGCGCCTTTCACCAAAGCGCTTTACAAAGAGCAATTAACTGTACATTAAAATAAGCAATGGAAATCGATGTTCAGAATCAACCAGTAACAATCAAGCCAACGACTGAAGTAAATACGTTTTTTAAAGAAGAGCAGAAGAGGGAATAAGTGGTAATAGATCAGAGAGAAAGAGGAAGGAAATTCCAGTAAAGAGGAGTAAGAAGTTGGAAAGATCGAAAACGGGATTGTGCACAAGGGGCACTAGGAACATTAAGTCGAAAGAGACCAGCAGAGCGGAGAGAACAAGAAGGGGAATAGAATGAGAGGAGAGATGCAAGATAGTTAGGGGCAAAAACAATGAAAGATTTGAAGACAAGACAATGGAAATTGAACTTGAGCTGGGAGTAAAAGGAAAGCCATCCAAGTGAGGCAAGAGATGAAGAAATTGAGTCCCGATAGGAGAGAAAACAAAGTGAGCGAATGTAGATTGATTTAAGAGGAGCAAGATGTGAGCAGTGAAGACCAAAGAATAGGACAGAGCAGTAAAAAAGTTGCGGAAAGACTAAAGCAGATAGGAGAAGCTTTGTGGTGTGAAAAGTAGGGAAAAGCGCAAGTTTTAAGTATGTTGTAGAGATGGAATCAACAGGCGCAAGAAGTTAGAGAGATATGGTGAATGAAGGAAATATTAGCATCAAAGTAGAGACCAAGATTGCAAGCAGAGAGGGGGATAGGGAGAGAGGACGGAGGAAAGAAAATAGAAGGAGGAGGAACCAGCGGTGGGAGAACATTAGCAGGAAAGAATATAACTTCAGTTTTCCAGCATTTAGAGTAAGAACGTGATGCCTTTGTATTGTGTAAGTCAACATTGTTTTTGGAAGTCGTTTCTGTTCTAGCTTATTAATGCCGCTTGGTACTGAAGATTGAAATGTCTTAAGATTTGATTTTTTAAGTTTAATATGAAGTGTATGCAATGTATTCCCAGTTTTTAGAATTAAATCTGTAGCATGTATTAACTGATGTTTTCATTGATTGCGGTTTCATGGGTATTTACCTGAAATAAAGTTGAATTGGTTTATTGATTGAGCACCATTAAATTGGATAATAATAGCGCATGTTATTACGTCACTTTGAAGATCGGAGTAATACCTCTGGTAGTGTTTATATAAGAAAAACAATATACCTTTTTTATTACTCACTCAGCAACTATTGGCAATAAATATGTTTTCATTTCATTAAAGATCACTTAGATGTAGTCGATTCCACACTCAGTGGGGATGATGTTGGGACATGCGTGTCAGGGGTTGAGGCAACAGGATCTTCTGACAAGGAACCACACATCGGCTTAGAGAATCTGATGGCGCGTGGAAGGTCATGTTACTGCATTTTTTTTGGCGGGCCTTATCAGGTATTGCAGCTTTGGAGTCCACAATGAGTTGGTTTGGGTTAGGAAATGTAGTGCATTATGCAGCTGCTTGAAGATCCCCATCTAAATGTTCACTGATATCACTGAGCCCTGAAGGAATGGTAAGGCACCTGGAAACCTGATCTGTATGTCTGGAGGCAACATCCAGTAGTTCTTTGTAGGATTCTTTCTTGGTGCACTACCTTGGTCCTCTAACAGTGCCTTGGTAGGTGTACCTTGCATTCCTGATCTCCTGAATTGCTGTGTCCTGCATACTGTTCGGTTATGTGCCATTTCTCAACAAATCAAAAATGGTTTTCCCATCCACATTTATGGGTTTTTGGCTGTAACAGAATCCCCCTTACTACTTTAATGGTGGATGTGATACTTGTGGGGTTCTGTCTGTTGCAGACATAAACTTGCACCTTCTTTGTTGTAAGGTAACACCTCCACATTATTGGATGTACTTGATGTGGCTCATTCATTTGTTCTTCAAGTACTGGATTCTGGGGCGAAACCTGATACAATGTTTTGGCAGTACTAAATGTAAGTACTAGTACTAAAGTAGTAAGAGTAGTAGTATTAGGTGTTGATTTTCTATTTTTGTGAAAAGTTGCAAATGTCCACATGCAGACGGGGGCCACCAAAGATCAAATAGTGGTGTAATTGTACATAGACCCAAGGTTAACCTACCATTGAAGTATTATGTGTACTGCTGTTTAAAAGGGAAAGCACCAATGTTCGCAGATTGATCACACTCTATCTTCAGGCGCTTGACCAGCCACCAGCGACCTGTGGGATTCTGCTGTCTCTCAATCTTTACCCCACCTCATCAGGTGAGGTCCTGTGCTAATATGGCTGCTCCTATAATCTCTTCTAGAAAATAAAGAATGATTTGTCATTTTCCCTCTCCTCACTACACATTGCACTCCAAACCTGCACATGCACCTTTCTGCGGCATTATATTGCTTTTCAAGGCTTTATGCTCAATTTACAAAAATGTACATTATATTCCATTCCTTATCCACTATGGCAGGGCCATCACATTGCCATTATGCTTCATTCCTGATTTAATTCCACCCACCCTACGTGTCTACAATCTAGTAGTCCATTTTGATAGCAATATGTCATGTCTCCTTTCATCATTTCAACTGTGGCTTGATAGCCAATCCGATGCTGCACAGCCACCTCTCATGAAATCCATCAGGCAGGCTTCTCGGTTCTATGTTATAATAAATAGCCCAAGAGTGATAGCCTGGACAGACAATGAGGCAGTAAAACTAAAGAGGTAAAAATAATCAATTTTACATTGCAAGTAATGTAACCAGGAGGAGCCAAGGCTGGTTGCATTCCTGTGAGGCTTCCAGCGACACGGCCCAGGATCTGAAATCGTCCGAGCATATGTACCATAAACCTGAACTAGCAGGCTCTGTTTTTGCAGAGGACAACTGCGCACCTCTTTAACTTAATTCTTCACTGAGGATTGACATTCAATCTCTGATGCAGTGAGGCCGGATGAGGTCAGGGACCATCATTGCATGGTGCAACTGGTGCCCGGAATCAGATACCGAGGCTGCTCTCAGAGGCATGATGAGAGGAGCAGATATAGCTCCCTGTGCCTTCCATATGAAATCATGTGAGGCACTCTAGCTGTCTGGTAGCTGCGCCATGTGGATGTCCCCAGAGTGTACAGAGAGAGCAAGCGTGGCCCGGGCCAGAGTGTACAAAGCAGTGCGTGGCTCTCCTTGAGGGACCCAGGAGAAGACGGAGCCAAAGTAAAATAAGGCATTGGTCCCTGAAGAAGCCCTGTTGGCGGATCTCTGCAGCCCTATGGGTGAGTTCGTAGGGCACCATTAGACAAGCAATGTCTACACCACAGCCCTACATCGCCCCGTTCCCGCCTGCGGTGCTTTCCATATGGCCTTTGCTGAATTATTTTCCCCGTGCCTGATGTGCTAGATGTCCAGCGCATCAACGAGGCACAGGTTAATCTGGTGGTTCGGGAATGTGTGCTGCCCCTGTACTGAAGGCCTTAGTGGAGGGGATTAGTCTATCTGAACTGCCACCTGCATTACAGAGGCAGCAGGGACTGTGGAGAGGAAGTGCAGAGGGGGCTAAGTGCAGCAGTTGGACTCTGTGATTAAAAGTAAGGCAATGGCACCTGGAAATATGGCAGCAGAATGAACAGGGTGTTCTCGATGAAGAAATCTGCTAAACGGCATCAAAAACAGCAGTAGGACAGTATTGACCATTTTGTACAGGGGTCAGTGAGCCAGGACTCCATGAGCATGGCAGCTACACCTGACATTTGGTAAGAACCTAGGGCAAAGCGCACACATCAGGGGAGACTACGCAAGCCAAGCGCCTCAATTCAGGATAGAGACGCAAACTAACCAACCGTACTAACAATTTACCTTTCTGCATAAACCTCTCAAACTCCAAACCAAGCACAACCAAAACCTACAGCACAACAAACCGCACAAACTTCACCACATTGCAACAACAAAACAAAAACACAGTCTTGCACAACAGTACAAGACGACTACCGGCTGCAAACACCCCAGGCCCAGCCAACGGACCCACCGGGCTGAGGCCGTCAACAGCACATCACTGCTCTCTCCTCTTTCAGAGCCACCAGAGCGCCAGGGGACCACTGCGGTGGTGATAGTGCACAGTACAAATGTCCTTTAACATTAACATCAGTGTCCTTAACAGCAAGCACACAGAAGCAATAAGATAACTATAAGATAACCTAACTAGGGAGATGGTGGAGCTGAACGAGGGTATCGCTAAAAGTGTGAAAGGGCTCTGGAAGGAGATAGACACCCTGGGAGACAGAGTAGATGAAATGGAAAAATCCTTGGCCGAAGTAACAACACAGCTCCCCAACAAAAACACAGAAATGGAAGGGCATCATCAAACAATTGCACAGCTGGATGATAAATGCAAAGACCTTGAAAATAGATCAATGAGAGATAATATCCGGCTGAAGTTTCTTCAAGAAGGAGTAGAGTGTGAGGGGGTAGAGATGATGATTCAAGAATTGTTCCTCCTGAATCCCCTAATTTATCTCCTGCAGGGTTTACAATAGATAGGGACATCGAGCGGGCCACCCAGAGCCAAACAGAGGCAAGTCAAGCCAAGAGACATTAAGCCGCACCCCTACCGTCTGAATGAAAAAAAGTTGCGAAGGGTCAGTTTGACTTTAGAATACCCAGGACCCAGAATCCAACTCTTCCAGGACTTACAGAACGCCACTCTGCAGAAAAGAAGATTACTCAAGCCACTAACAGAACAAACACTGAAGGACAAAGTGAGGTATAGGTGGGTCTTTCCAAATGGCTTGCAGTTCGAATGGCTTGACCAACACCCCACGTTAGGTCTCTGGAAGAAGGGTGCACACTTCTTGGGCTGGTCATTTTGGAACAGCTGCAAAATGTTGGACCAGGCCCCAGCACAGAATTGGATGGACTCTCATGGAAAAAGAAGTGCCCTAGATCCAGGAAGAATAAAGATAAAGAATCGTCCAGACTGAAAGAACCAATGGGTGTGGGGTGTCAGTGAGTCTGGTGGTGGACCCTTTGGTGAGCCTTTCAATAGGATCAATGAGCGGAGATGCGTAATTTTGTACATGTACACAAGGGGCTTTGGAAGAGAATGAGAACGGAGCCTATGAGACTTTTGCATTAGCTGGAGGTCACGCTTTGGGGTTTCCAGGGATAGTCCTGATGGAAGGGGCCTAGGCAGTGTAATCCGCAGATGGCATGCAGAACCAAAAACCTGATAACATGGTTGTATGATATAGTTGGGGAGGGGGGAGTGGCAAGGGGAGCCAGAATCGAATCAACAAGAGGAAAGTCACCAGCAAATTCACCAGGTCAGGAGCTGTTCCTGGCTTCTCATGGGATTGGTTTGGGCAATAGTTCTGACACACATTAATGTTGCAAGTTGTATCTTTGAATATTAGGGGATTGAATTTCCCAGTTAAAAGAGTGTGCTTTTTCCATCTTCTTAATGGTCTTGGGGTGAAAATAGCCCTTATTCAGGAGACGTACTTTCTGCAAGCGTACTGGAGGTGCATGCCTAATAGGGGTTAAGGCGTTCAATGTTTCGCCTCATCAAAGGCAAAGAAGACAGGGGTAGAAATTAGTTGCAAAGATGGTCTGGGGCTGGATATGGGGAAATCCCTTTCAGACCCTGAAGGTAGACACCTCTAAGTCAATTGTAGTCAGGCGACCTCTGACATAAGCTTTGATATATGCCCCGAACACCGACCAGGTGAGCTTCATGCTACGCCTAACTCGACAAATCGCCCGTTTTGCAAAAGGGGACCTCATCATAGAGGGAGATCTGAATATGATGATGGACAAGCTCCTAGATTACTCAGAGGGTTTGCAGGCATGGGGAATACAGGCCTCGGCGCAGCTGAAGTGGAAACTTGATCTGCTGTGAGTCATTGATGTGTGGAGGGGTTCTCATGGGGATGAAAGGGATTTTTCATATTCTTCCTTTGTACATAGGATCTATATAAGGATAGACTACATTTCAGTCGTCTGTGGGCTGTAAGGGAATGAGGAAGAGTCGGTTATTTGGCATTTTGCTTTGTTTGATCACACCCCAGTGTTACTAAGACTGGACCTTCTGCAGTGAATGGCTCGTGAATTCCTGTGGAGACTACCGAAACATTTGTTGAGAGATGTTACCGTCAGGGAGGAAATGGAGAACCAGATTACTGAATGCTTTGAACATGAGAAGCCGGAAGGTACACCATATAACAACAATTGGAAAGCACTTAAAGTGGTGCTAAGAGGTAACTTCCTATCCATTGGTATGCATTTGGCTAAATTGAGGAGGGATGAGAAATAACAGCTACTTAACGAGATCTCAGTAGTAGAGCAAAAATGCAAAGATAGTGGGTTGATGCAGATCCATAGGAAATGTATAGCCCTTAATGGACAACTCAATATGATGGAGGTCAACAGAGCAGAACAATCTTTGTTGAACGTGAAAAGTATGTTTTATTTGCGGCTCAATAAGCCTAATAAACTAGAGCTTTGAAGGCCAAAAAACCAAAGGACAGATTACAGTGCTAAACGACTCAAGGGGAGAGTATAAATATGATGTGGGTGGCATTGTGGAGGCTTTCTGAAGTTTCTATGAGAAACTATACACTGTGAAGAAAGAGAGGGAGCACGCTGCTAAAAAATATAGAGGCATAGTGTCGCTGAGGCGAATTACTTCACAACAAAGGCAAGAACTAGAAAGCTCCGTTGCTGTTGAGGAAGTTATTTGTAAATAACAAAGGGGGTCCTGGGAGTCTCTCTGCCAGACATTAGTCCTGGTTACGAGAGCCTTACCCAGAGTCTTTAGCTCACTATCTTTCACTTTGTGCAATTAAGTCGTTGAAGCTTAACAAAGCCTGGGACCTGACAGTCTGACAAACCTTTTCTATAAAACATTCTCGGGGTCATTGATTATACCATAGACTGCCCTATAAAATTCCTTCTTAACTTCTGGGGTCATATCGGATACAATGAACCAAGCCATGATCAGCGTCATCCACAAGCCAGATGAAGACCATAGAACTGTGGGTCCTACTGCCCAATTCTTCTCTTAAACAGAGACCAAAAGATATTTTCTAAAACTCTAGCAATGAGGCCAGAGAGAATGCTTCATTCAGATCAGACTGGCTGTATAGTGCAGCATCAGACAATTGATAAGATCCAGAAATGTATCCACCTTACAGACAAAACAACTAGGTTTCGAAAGGATCATACACTATTGCTCTCTTTGGACGCAGAAAAATCCTTTGACAGGGCCATTTGGGCTTTCTTAAACGGGGTGATGGCGAGGATGGGGTTGGGCCTCAACTGGATCAAGGGACTAGAGGCCATATATGACAAACCTACAGCGAGAATCAGAGCTAGCAGTGTCCTCTTTGCCCTGTTTGTACTATGTAGGGGAACTAGGCAAAAGGTTGTCCCTTGCCAGCCCTCCCCTTTGGAATGGTAATGGAGCCGTATGCACAGAGGCTGAGGGCTTGGACAGATAACCAGGGAATTCGTGTTGGAGGTCCAGTGTATAAAATTTCTGTTTGCTGTGGTGTTATTCTTTCACTGTGTGATCCCCTTCTTTCTCTATTGGCGGTTAAGGAGGAACTTGTCAGTTATGGACAGGCCTCAGGGTTCAAAGTTAGCCTGGACAAGTCTGAGATTTTGAACTTAACTACGCCTCCCTCGGTGTGCAATCGGCTTAGGACGGACCTGCCATTTCGATGGGCCAAAGATAGTATTAACTACCTGGGAGTGGGACTAACTGCCGATTTAGATAAACTGCATGATATCAACTATCCTAATCTAATAGAACAAATAAAGGCAGACCTGCAGAGATGGAGCAAAGGCACCATCTCCTGGTTTGGACGAATTCATGTTTTAAACCTGAATGTACTTCCTTGCCTATTACATTTTATTCAGGCCCTCCCAGTAAGAATCCCTGGGCAGACGCTCTTAGAGCTGCAGAGTGTAGCCATGTCATTTATCTAGAAGGTTAGGAGAGGTAGATTGGCTAGCTCTATACTGAGAGCTGGTACAGGACGAAGGGGACTACAAGCGCCGGACTTCCAGGCATATTATATGGCAGCGGAGTTACGGATAGTGAAGGAATGGTATCAAACAGAATCCGAAAAGCAGTGGTGTTGCTATGGATACTGCAGTTGCTGGCATCCCATTATTGAGAATGCGCTGGCGACCAACAGGTAATAGACCGACATAAATATGTAGGAAAATGTTAACCATTACAGTGTTTGAGACGTGGGATACAATGACCACAGGGGTGACCCTCACTACGTTCCCTTTGCCATTTACACCAATACACAGCAACCCAGGCTTTACAGCGAGCATGCAGAGAGGTCCATTCAAGGGTTGCAGAAAGAAAAAAAGGATGGTGTATAGCAGACATGTACAATAACGGGGTTATTAAATCCGTCATGGAGTGCAAATAGGAATACAAACTGAAGGAAAGTGACCGATTCCAGTACTTTCAACTACGCCACTGGGTGATGGGTAGGGTGGTAAAAGAAGCCGCTACTAGGAAATTTCCGCTGTTTGAGAGGTTTGTAAAGAAAACTTACGGCGCTAAAGGGCTCATTTCCAATATGTATAGCCTCCTGCTCAATGCAATGAGAAGGAAGAGATGGGCTTATAGGACAGTGTGGGAAAAAGACTTGGGGAGTTTCTGGGTGAAGGATAGGTTGAGAGGGAAAGATATGTTTTTGTTTAGTAGTATGACGGAATCATTCAACTTGTATATAGGATTGTTTCTTTCTAGCGTGTTGGAGATATTCCATGTCAGTAATGGTTTTGTCAATCTTAAAATCAATAATATGGCTTTTGAAAGTAATGAAACCAAGAAAAGAAAGGAATGTGAAATGAAGAAAACAAAATGATCTAAACGCATTATTTTATTTGTTTTACCAAAAAAAGGAAACTCTGGCCAAACAGAGGTAATAGTTTTAAAAAAAAGTATGTTTTTGGTTTCTTTTTAATATTAATAGAATGGGAAGTTGTCCTCACATACCCAGCCCAGCACTTCTTCACTTGGCCTAACCTACTGCCATGCATAGCGTGTTACTTCCAACCCGCTCTATGCTCCCTACCCACTCTAAACCAGGCTCCCCCTGCTCTGAAGTATTCCCCTTTATATTTTCAAGTATTTCATGATGATTTATTAAATATCAAAGTGGTTTTATTGTATATTTTTGCAGAGCGATGTGCGGTCAACCTTATTTTCACCTCTTTATTTTCCGTATTCTTTATTTTTACTATGGTACTATGTACCGCTGGCAAGCACAGCACGCTGGCATTGCCATAGCCACCCTTGGCGCCAGAAAAAAGGGACGGGGTGTGATGGTGCTTCAGAAATTCATTTTTGGTACAGCAGAACGCTCTCTTGCCGCAAACTCATTTTAAGAATTGGGGGGGGGGGAATCAAGGGGTCTTTTTTTTTTTTCTTTGATGCGCTCATTCAGTTGCCCTTTATTTTACTCCTTTGCTCATTCGCGCAAGTCAGGGAGCATTTGTGCGCATTTAAATCCCGACTTCACAAATGCGGTGCACTTTTAAATGCGCAGCAATTAGTGTCATCCCGCTGCGCCTCTTGGGAAAAGTTGCAGGGTGAGGCGCAAGTCATTACAGGGTCCTTTCTGAGCCTGCCACTATTTTTTCTCTAAGTATGATAACCTTTAAGAGCCCGTCTCTGTGAAATGAGCCCCCAGAAAAACCCATGTTTGCCGGGAGCTTGTCATACATTGGTATCAGGGACACGCTCCTGATACTAACGTATGCAAGAGGGGCGACGGCACACCTTCGCACTCCTATCCAGTCCCTCCTGAAATGTGAAGGTCCACTTTGAGAATAAGGTGACCAGTGCATTTCAGCAACAAACGCAAATGTCTGCTAATTTTTTAGACTCTGGGCCATGGTCTCCAAGTAAATAAGAAATTAATCTTGATATATGACTGCTGAGATGCATTGTGGCAGACGCAAAGTAGCAGAGAAGGTTTAAGATTATTGAAATGAAGGTACATTTTTTAAACAAAAATAAGAGTGAGAAAATAAGAGGAGGAGCTCAGAGGAAACATAAGACTTCCCAGAGTGAAGGCGTATTTCACAAGATTCTGCCAACGTCCCAAAGAATTGAATTGGTTGCCTTATCTGGCCAAAGCACTAATGAGAAATGATGTGTCACGTTTACTTCCTGTTTCACTCTTGCAGCAGGCTCATCAGGAGGTTGCCCTCTGGCCTGCAGGTCAGAGGGCATTTTGCTGTGATTTCCTACTTTGACCTTTGTGAATGAAGCAAAACAAATGTGGAACCTTCTGTTTCGGGCGCACGTAACTTAACGTAACGTGACGTCACGTTTTCTTTGTCCTTTGGAGGTTAATGGAAGCTGTTTTTAAAAGTAGGAGATTGCCAAAAAACGATATGTCTTCTTGTAACTGGAGACTGTTAGACCTGACAATTTCACTTTTGCATAACATGTAAAGGCGGCAATCACTTGGCACAGATGGTGCCTTTATGGTGCCTTGAAGGGCTAGCTTTTCTGGACCTGAGAGAGGTATGTCCTGTTTTATGGCCTGCCTGCATTTAATGCAGTGTGTTCTTGCGCCCAGTGCATAGGCGGCCCATAGTTGTAGGTTATGCGTGATGTAGAGATTGAGGCTGAAGTAATGTTAAGGCGTTGCAAACAGAGGATGGCGCTGAAAGGAACTTTGGGTTCATGCAGAAAGACCAGCATCGCATCCAGAATCCTCAGTATTTATTTATTTATTTATCTGCATTTTTAAAGCGCTCACACAGCCCGTGGGCATCAAGGCGCTGTTGCAGGAATATGCCTTAATTGCGTATTTAGAACGCGCTTAATAGCCAGAGGTTTCTAAGTGCGGACCCGGGGATTGAACCTGTGTTGCTTCGTGTCGTCTTGTGTCTAAGGCGCTGAGCTATCCTCCCAGGACAGTAGGCAGTGTGCCGGGCAGTGGAAAGTAAAGTGGGGGTCATTAGTCCAACTCTTCGAATTAATCTCATTCTTTCATTGGCTATAATTTCGGTCTAGTGATAATCCCAGCTTTTTCACAAAAATGGAGGGCAGAAACTTCCTTTCTGCTGGGCCAGTTCTCCAATAAGGCCATTCTATGCTGCTGATTACAGTGGCTCCAGCTTGTGGACGCCATATTGTCCCTGAAAATACCAAATCTGGACCATTCCAAGGTAGAAGGTTCCATGAAGGCACTTTTCAGAAGCCGGAACAATCGTGCATTGGCCATGCCTGATTGATGTGTTTAATGCTCTGTTCAAGATTGAATGGAGAGCACTCAAGATTGTGTATTTTATGTGTGGTCTGAAGAGCTGCGGAGCGACACTAGCATAGATGGACTACGAGGATTCATGAGGATGTTCCAAGTGAACCATTTAAATGCTCTTATTGTCTTTTAATATTTTGAAAGGCAAGCACTGCGCTACAGGAATTCAACAGTGACATAGTACTCCACTGTTAGTTTTTCCAGGACATATACCTCTTGCCATGGCCTTGCGATGGCGCTCCTCATCCACCACATAAAGCACATTGTTCCTTTCCTCACCCGACTCAAACAGTACCATAGACCTCTAAGCAGAGATGCCTAGCCAAGGATATCCTGATTTGTGCACAGAGGATTTACTGCGGCCCAAGATATGGCACATGAATTGGCTCTAAGGAGCGACGCGTTCGGTACAGCACAATGGCCATCTCAAGTCCACCACACCTCACCAGCAAGCGAGCATTGCCTTTATAAATCAACCTGCCAAGGCACAAATGCACAGACTGTTTTACAGGAACCAAATAGGTGCAGATATCAGAATTAGCGAATTTGTGTGTGAAGAATGAGAGCACATTCACTCAACCAACGTATACACAAATGGCATCTGGAAATCTCTAGTGGCTACCTTCAAGGACATGCTGAGGGTAGGCGCACTGAGGTGTCTTTATACTTGGTTGAGGGACCCAGAGGTCTCTGAGTAAATGTTTGGCGGCCACACACAAATCTCACAAATATCTGGCTGAATTAAATAAATGAAATGGTACAAAAAGGGCAATATGGGCTTCAAGATAAAGGGGAGCAAACGGGGGCATGGGGGGATATTTTAAAGACATGCCCTTATCCGGGACTGGAGATAAATGATAGCTTCATGTGGATCACACATACTAAACATACATTGTTTAAAGCAAGAAACGTGGCAAAGGGTTTTGCAGGAGTCCCACCTCCTCAATTTTTACAGTGGACTCTTTGGTGGTGACTGTGATGCTAGAAATGCATCAGGGGAACAAGGCCTCCGTATCCTTGTCCTTTACTGCTTTTTATCATGTGTTCTGTCGTGTTTTCCATGCAGGAGTTCATGTGGGACTCCTGGCGGTGCAGCTCTCTCCTTTGGTTTTGGTGAACAGACCCATAGGATACCCTTATGGCACCCATGGGTAGGGGTGCAACACTGTGCCCCTAGTGTGTGTTTTTGGACACCTGTGGGTGGCCCACAGAGCAGGTTATGGGCTGGTGGCAGCGCCGTGCTGAAATGACTGGTGCCCTGAGTGTCCTCCATTTTGGGATGCCCAGGCCCTGTCATTGAAATCGGTAAATTCCTGATGGAGACAAGATGGCCCCTGTGGCCTCTTGCCTTCCATCGCCTGTTACCTTGATCTTCCCGAAGTCCCGGGAAGCCCTGACTCTGTCCCTTCCCCCTGACTGGCTGTTGGGTGGAAGTTCCATATATAGCAGTGTGGGGAAGTGCTGACCAGACTGGCTGGAGCCTTCTCAACATCTGTATGTTGTGGGTACGCCTGTGGGTGGGACCTGGGTGAATGGAGTGTGTGACGAATACGCATTCTGTGTTGTGGGTGTCTAGTATCTGGTGTTTGACACAATGAATGAGACAGTCCTGCCCGAAACTGGTATGAATGCAGTGTGGAGTGTTGAATGGCTGGGTACTTGTGCCAATACACATAACTTGTTGTGAGTGTCTGGAGAGAAGTGTATGGCCTGAATGCACTCTGTGCCTGATTGGCTGCCTGCTGCATGAATGCTCTTAGTCGTGATTGGATGCTTGAGTGTGACCCATGGGAATGAATGGGAGATCAACAGTATATCTGGGGACCTCTCACTGCTAGGAATCATGTTCAGAAGCTGAAGTCCACTACGATGAGTAACTGGAGTAACTGAAGCTTGACCTTGAAGCCCTTCTGGACGAGAAGAATTGCTGTTGCTCTTCTTCACAATCTGAAAGCTGTTGTGCCTCCAAGGACTGACCCAGAGAGGACCTAGTAAGGCGCCCTCTTCCTGAGCTACGAGGGACCATTGTGGACCAGCTGATCTTTGCCAAAGCTCCCTGGTAGACAGACCTTCGACAGGCTGCCGACCCGAGACGTTTTGCCTAAGAACTTTCGAATCCAAGGACGCTCTCGTCCGCATCGTCGCTGCTGTATCCTGCTGGAGAAGGCATGACCGTCAATGTGCTGAGGAGCATCCACCAATGGGTTTCCTGCCACCTAAGGACCCCAGAGACGCTGACGACTCAACGCCCTTGCTGGGCCACTGTTCTTCCAACTCTTTGCGGTCTAGAACTATCGACACCGAGGTGCCCCGCACGCCTCTTCCTTGCAGGACGTTTACGCTTCCCCATCAACGAGCACCGCAAGGAACAAAGCGGCCACTTCACCGTCGTAGCTCGACCTCTTCTCCGTCGGACGTTCAACGACCCGTGACTCCTGCCTAAAAGGGAGGACACTCAAGAAGGGCCGTCGTCGACTCCCCGACGAGGAACACTACAACGCCAGGTACTTTGGGGTTACAGAACTATTGGGAAGTCTATTGAGAACAAAATAGGGACTTGGCTTGTATCTTTGCTTTACAGGTTGCCCAGGTGGGGGATCTCCACACAGAACTGTGTTTAATGGTAGTGACCAGTATTCTGCCAGTTGTTCAACCATCTTGTTTTCCTTCCTCTCTCTACTGCTGGTTTCCTCTTTATTTTGATCAGTGTGTCCTGATGACCGTATGCACTTTAATGAGATTGGATAATATTTGTGGTACCACTTTAGAACTGTATATATTTACCATTGTTGATTTCAAGCACAAAGTGAGTTATCATGATAGTGTATATAACCTTGAATATTAATTATATAAAGACTGTGTTTTAACCCATACAGTGTGCGGGCATTCCTTTGTGGGTGCTTGGGGACTACACTGTACTTAAGAACCTGCCCACATCACCTCTAACTAGGCCTTGAATACTCGACCACGCACCAATAATAGAGAATCTTGGCTGGGGTCCTCTGTGCCTCTCCGCTGCCATATAGAGAGCAGATGTACAGACCCCCCCTCCGGCATCTTTACAGTGACTATTTGATCACCATGACATATCAGATAGGGGTAAGAGGCATGCCAGGGGGAAAGGTGGTGGGCTGGGCGGGGAGGAGGGGTAATGTGGGGGACCTCTCCATTATAAGAACGAATGCAACTATTATTTTACAAGGTCAAATCGCCACGACCAAACAGTCTGCAATAAAATGTGTGGCGATTAACTCGAATCAAGAGGTTTGCACAGCGCCTTGGCTTAAATATGGCCAGCCGACTGCAAGACGTAGCTAAATATGGGAAAGGGACTTTCATGCACTGACAAAAATACCTTTCCCATAACCAAAAAGGTTTGCCGCTCGGATGCACGTTTGAAGATGAAGAAAAGCAGGTTAAATTAATGTATCGACATTGCGATGGAAAGGAACTGACACACACAAGTGAAGGACACACTATCTCCTTCCCATCACCCCAATTTCCTGCTACCCACGTAAAAGGATGCATCGCTTTTATGTTTATTTAATTGTTGTTGTGAATAAATTCTTCTGTGCACGAAGGGACAATGCCTATATTCTTTAACTAAACTTGACATTTTAATTCCCTTAAAAAAAACTAGTTAATGCAGATTTTAAGGATCCATAATTTTGTTACAGAAAAATAAAACACACGCAAGAAGTAGGGTTCACATCCACAAATTTGACCATCCGCTCATTCTCCACTTTCCCTCACATTTAGGCTTCATTGCATTCTCAAGTGCAACTTCAAGGAAGTGCTCTGTATCTGTGGTAAAATAATAGTATTGTCGGGAGAGCCGGGTCTCCGAATTCACGTAGAGGGTGGTGGAAGAACAGCTATGAAGGTGGGAATCGTTGAAGGGGCTCTCAGGGAGAAAGGAGCTAGAGGGGGCCGGGGGCAACGAAAAAGCCCATAGGGTCTCTGAAACAGGGACAATGAAGTGGGTACATTGATATGAGACAGTAGAAAGTAGAAATTCAAAAAGAAGGCTAATCGTCACTGATCGTGCCCAGCACTGAAGCAGCAACCAATTTAGCACAGCAACAGGCTAGGAGGAGGCCCAAGCAAACATGTTTCACGTGGTATTGGAGGTGTGAAATTAAAACATCAAGCGTGCTCTGGGCTGGGCTGTTGATAATTGTGCCAGGGTAATTTAGTTAAATCAACTCAACTGTTAAATGTGACAACTTGGTCTGGGCCTTAGGGTCGAGAGAGAGAGCACAGCGCAGCATCCACGGGCAAGGCAGCCCCCCCAGGCGCCAACCACACCAGGGAAAATGTTACAAGTTAAACACAGAGACTGTTTAAACATTGGACAATCTTTTGGCTTGTAAAACTGGCCCACACCACACGGAATTTTATTCGACCAACAGCTGAATGTCTGATGGGCCACTCCACTACTGTCTTCAGACCTCTAAAAAGCTACTGTAGTAGTGCTTCCTAAATACGATAAACCCCATGAGAATTGTTACTCTTATCAGCTGATCCTTTTAATCAATGCAAAATGTAAAATACTGGCTAAAATACTTGTAGATTGGCTATTGGAGGCAATTCAACTTCTGATCCAATCAGACCAGTGTGGATTCCCCCCGAAAAAGCCAACTGCACAAACCTGCTTTGAATACAGAATGCCATCACAAAGGCATTTGATTTGCTCAATTGAGCTTTTCTGAAAACAATAGAATTTAGGGAGAACAACCTATTATGGATGTGGCTACTTACATGCAAATCCTACTGCCAGATTGAAAGGTAATGGTCAGTGATCCTGGTTAGCCCCACAGCAGTGGGCTACATGACAGGGATTCTGGCTGTCCCTCTCATCTTCATTCTGGCTAGAGTGTCTTTGGCTGAGTATATCAGAGAGACACGTGTGATCAAGGGCATTCATTGGCCAAGATATGGGCAAGACCCAATATTTCTGAATTACAATGGCCTTTTGCTCTATCTGGGTGAACCATAATGTTCTGGCCCATGAGTCATGTACATGTTACAAGGATTTGGGCAAAAATTTGGCTCAGAAATTAACTGAACAAAGTCCTTTTTATACACAATCAAGTTGGTGAGGACACCATTCTGATAAGGTATCCATATAAATGTTTGAAAAACAAAACGAATGGTAGAATTGTTTGAATTTCTGCTGTACCAAAAATACCTACAGCCGAAAATATTTAGAACAATTCGACCATTCTGAACCATTATGATGAACAAAGAAAAGAGAGCATGGGTTGCAGGGGTTTGTCCAGAAACCTTGTTCACTATAAGGCCATCAAGGGTTGCGGGGGTATTCCCTGCTCCCGATAGGAATAATTACAAATAATAAGGTCCCTCTGGCGCGAGTACACATCCATGTAATTGAAAGGGAACTGGCATCACAGGGAGACTGAGAGTACCAGACATTTGGAAATGTAATTTGGTAACACAACTCTCCATAGCAAACAATTGGATTCATGGGGAGATATTGGACTATTTGAAGCTAGAAAGGGACCACAAGGGGTTCTGTAGCCTGTTGCGGGTCTTATATAGGAAAATCTTGCAAACCAACTTTTCCACTGCATTGCGATTGAGGGAGGAGAAAGCTATTTGCACATGGGTCGGAACAGTTATGGGTTGCAAAGTGAGGATCACCACTTTAGAGTAATATACGCACACCTGAATTCAAAAACTGGGTAACCAAAGGAACTAGCAATCCAAAGACTTTTCAAAAAAGGTAGCAGGCATCCCTCTCCAGAAAGAACAAGGCATGATAACCTGTTCTGTGTTTTATTCCCACTTTGAGAGTTTGCTGCCATTGCTTTTTGCTCACTGTACCTTTCACAGATGGGAAATATCCATTTGCATATCAGTCTTTGTCCCGCCCACATTGGCAGTCCAGCACCAAAATGCTATGGCAATTCCCTTCTGAACAAGAGTACCAACAGCAACCCCATGCACGTGTTTCAGCCTTGTCTATTTTTTCTATTTAATGCAACGTCTAATGAATACTTGAATCCATACTTTATGTGTTCACACAAACTGCTTCAATGCATTTTTTACATTTTACAGAAAAATCTGATTGCCCACATCAGTTAGATGCACTCCATCTCTTCGAAAAAATGTTGACAATATCAAATGTAATGTTTTCATTGTGAATAGATGGCATGGCAACATCTTGCAAAAAAGCACATACAGCTTTATTCACATTGCACCTTACTTTTTCCATTTCGGAAAAAATAAATTTGAACCCATCCATATTTGTTTCTGAGAAATCAGAGAATTTTTGTTTTGAATTTTGAAACATTTACATCAACTTTCCAAATGTATCCTTCATTGCAAACTGCAATGAAATTCCGGTAACATAGCCCAAACTCTTCCCTCCACAATCAACAACAATAATATCTGGATGTTTCAAGTGTACCATATTCTTAGAAAATGGGAGGAAGTCCACCCACTTCATTCCTCGCACTCAATACCATTAAAGTTCAACTTGGATCAACTATTTCACAAAAAGACTGATGGAGACTAAGGTCTCCCTATCAGCCAGAAGTCACACAAATCTAGCATTAGAGAACCTTAGCACCTGGGCCACGACCCTGAATGCAGGCATTTTTAACACAGGAAGATTAGAGGAGATTACTGACACTCTTGTAAACTCCCTAAGAGCTACCATGGAGAGCATAGCCCCTTTAAGGGAAAAATATCAGGCTAAATGCAGAAGTAATTCCTGGTTCAATAACAACCTCTTGAAACTGAAGGCCCAAAAAATTAAACACTTTTACAATTGGCGACAGCACCGAGACACGGCCAGTTTGGAAGGCTACAAAGAAGCAACCACCATATATAAAATCGCGACCATCTCAGCGAAAAAGGAATTATTGAATCTTAGAATGGTGAATGCCACAACAGATAGCAAAGAGCTCTTCAAAATACTAAAAGAACAAGAACACCCAAAAGGCCCTTACCAAGACCCCATTCTAAAAAATGAAATTTGGTGTACAAATATTCAGGCAGCTAGGTTCAACAATTTAGAAAAGATGAAAGAAATCATTGAAGAAGAAAAAACTGTCCTTTAGTAAAAAAGGATTTGGAAACTAATCTCCATTTATTACCCAATAAGGATAAGGAGCCACAGACTTTTAATTTTTCACCTGTCTCAGAAGCAGAACTAGCCAAAATTATTACAGAGCTAAAAACTACTAGCTGCAAGGGGGATCCGTGTTCTGTGTTCTGCTGTTATAATTAAGGAGTGTTCTCCCATACTGATTCCAGTTCTTAAGAAATTCGTTAACACCTCCTTTGCGCAGAGCTGAGTTCCAGATGTTCTTAAGAATGCCTGGATCATTCCCTTAAAAAAAAATAACCTTTGTCCACTGACCTACTCCAACTATAGACCCATTACCAATACCCTGTTCCTGTTGAAAATTTTGGATTGGGTCGTGTACAACCAGATTTCACATTACCTTAATAGCACTCAGATCCTTGATAAATAACAATCTGGATTTCCTCAGAATCACGGGACAGAGACAGCTCCCTCCTAGCCCTAAAATCTCAGCTACTACAAGCTGTGGATGGTGGGCAAACATCCCTACTCATGATTCTAGACCTCTCGCCAGCCTTTGACCTGGTGGATCACTCCATCCCGGCCACCAGGTTAAGTGATACCAGCCACTTTTCAGGCCAGGCTACTCAATGGATCACATCGTTCCTGAGCGGCAGACAGGTGAAATTTGTTAGTGAGTCTGCAGAGGCAAAACCTACACCTTTGTTGTATGGGGTCCCCCAGGGAGCTTGCGTCGCCCCATGTTTTTATCATATCTTAATGATACCTTTTTTTCATATGCTAGAACAAGAAGGGATCCTTTTTGCCAACTATGCAGATGATACACATCGTGTCATCCCGATCACAGGATCACATGGTGATGATGAAATAAACATTAATAAAGCATATCAAGCAATCCAAAGATGGATGGTTCTGAATGGTCTGGCTTTGAATAGTACTAAAACGGAGCTCATGATTGTTGGCTCTGATTCCAGGCTTGCGAAATTAGGTCCAATGCATAACAATTTTAACGTAGATAACTACAACATTGAGGTGAAGAACAAAGTGAAGATACTAGTCATTCTTTTTTACAAGAACCTGAATATGAAAGCGCAAGTAAATAGCTTAGTTGCCACCTCATCTTACTTTATTAAGCTATTCCATCATCTTCGCCCATTCATCTTGGAAAATATTACTGAGACACTAGCCATAGCTAATATAGGATCCAAGATAGGTTATGCTTGCAGCCTCCTAGTCGGGATCACTCAAGCAGATTTCCACCGCCTCCAGGTTATCCAGAATGGGGCAGTAAGGGTCATAAAAGGAATCTGTCGTAGGGACCACGTGTCTGAAGCAAGACGGAGCCTGCACTGGCTTCCTGTTCAGGCCTAAGTGCGTTTCAGGATGCTTCTCATTACTCATAACTGCCTCATGGGGCACATGCTATCGTACCTAATGGAAGCTACAGTAAAAAAGCATAGCACCGCATCCCTAAGATCCGACAACACAAACCTTTTAAAAGCCATTTGCTGCAAAACTAATAAGGATCGCAATGGAGCTTTCAATATAGAAGCTCCATTAGCATGGAATGTCCTGCCCCCTTTTTCTCAGAATCATTGAGTCTACAGACATATTAAAGAAGAAACTGAAGACTTTCCTATTCTGCTAGATCTCTCAAAGCCTGTTGCCCGCTAGCTCAGCCCTTGGCCCGCCCAACTCCATGAAAAGTTTGTTTGGTTTGGTTCCATGTTTGCACCCTCAAGCTTTCGTGTACCTGGAGTGCAGTACAAAAATAAGTAACATAACAAATTCATTGAAGTCAAGATTTTCAGTCAATCCATAGTGCTCAGGATAAAACTTCAGCCAATGGATCCAAGAGGCCCCAAAATCCATACACTCTGCCTCCTCAAAGACAGAGTCATTGCCATCTTCAGTGCTCTCACCAAACAAAACTCCTGATACCCTCTCTTCCACTACACCACACCAAGAAAACCTGATTGGCTGACCCGCCGATGTCTGTGGACACCACAACTGTCCGTGATCTCCGCAGTCCTCTTTCCACACCTGGCATCCTCAAAGGACCGGATGTTGCACGTGCTGTCTGTGGACAGTATCCGTGGACAGCATCTGCAATTGAAGGAGGTGGGGAGGTTTACACTTAATTTAAACAATGTTTTCTTCAATGGTGGCTCTTAAAAGAGCAGTTTTTTTCAGTTTTTCGATTTTTATTTTTTTAATAATTTTTTAATCCAACACCTACTAAGAAATGTTTTTATACACTCCATATTTTCCCAATGAAGATATTCATATCAACTTTTTTAAAGCATTTTTAACATTGAAAAGAAAAATGTCATTCCCAATATCATTTAAATTGATTCCATCGCTCCGAAAACTATTTGCACTATCAAACATAATATTTTCATCCATTGTCTGGACTCACTGCATTTGGACATCTCCATAGTTGCCTTGGAGTCATTGTAGACAAAACAATCTGCACAGTTGGAAACAGTTCCATTAGGCTTTTCAAGAAATGCTTAATGGCAAACTGAAACAATGCAGCAGTCACGTGGCCCAAACTGCTTCCTCCACAATGCGCAATAATAACTGGCCAGTGGAATTGAGCCATATTCTGACAAAATGATAATAAACTCACCCAGTTTACCCCAGAAACTGTATATCAGCTAACTTCCACTCCCTGCAGTCCAATAGTAGCAGGAATTCAACAAGATTCACTATAACTCACTATACACTTTTGATAGAGTCATGGAACAATCTCCCACCATCCACACATTCATCTTCCTCCTAGCAATAGCCACAGCCATTTTCCCTGCACAGAACACACACAACACCTGATACCCTTTCTTCCTGTAAACTACAACTAGAACACCTCATTGGCTAATCCACGGAGTCCCCTTTCCATGCCAGGCATCCTTAAAAGACCTGGATGGAGCATGTGCCATCTGTGAACTACTGCGGTGTCTTCAGACTTCGTAGCACAGGGGCAGCCCTTCTACCCTTTCCACTTTCATGTTTGTAACACTCCCTCATTGGCTGCTTTGAATGATTCACTCATCCATCCACCAGACACATCCACAACACTACACTTCACCCTGTCATCTCAGTTCAGCACTACACATGTACATTTGAACTCTGAGAGTACATATCTCATGTTAATCACAGCAATCTGCATCAAAAACTACTGTGAAACTCTCCAATATTTCTATTTCCAGATTCAACAACATCTGCATCTAACAAGACATATTTCAGGTCTGCTTATATTTTTTTAAATAGTTTCTTCAACTCTTTCACAAATATATATATAGAGAGGGTTCCTGCTACTTACCCTCGTATGAGCTTCTCAAAAAGCATATTCTCTTTTTTTAACCACCGTAGCAAATGCCATGCATTGCAGCATTAACCACCTGCTCACCCAAAGCAGCAAATACTTACAATTCTGTCTGTTCAAAAATGTTTCTTTATAGGAGCAATTTCATGAAACTTCAAAAAATCATATGTGCATTTATTGCAGCACTGTGTGTAACATTTTTCTAAAAGAAAGAGAAAGCAGAAACAAAACATTAGTAGAAAATGCTTAAGTTGCACTAACCATTCAATCTGTAGGTGCTTATGAAGTCTTCATTTTTTTCTTTGCATTCTGTGACTTGTAATTCCCCTTCACCCATTATAGCACTCAAACTACAAGTCCCAGAATGTAAAGAAAAAAACAGGACTGGACTTGAAGATTTGAAAGTATAAAATACTGTGCATTTAAAAAACAATCTTTTCAGGAGATTTTGATGAAAGTAAAAAAAAATGCATATGTGCATTCATAGCAGCACTGTGTGTGTAGCTCTTTTCTAAAAGAATGAAAAAGCAGAAGCAAAACACTCCACAACTTTTTTAAAGGGCACCTAGTATGTGGAAGTTTAATATGTTGGTAGTACTGTCAAGGGGCTTGCGGGTAGAGACGATCCCACAAAGCCGAAGTGAGAACATTACACAAGAAGCGGGTGTGCAAGGAGTCCTGCAGACAAGAAAGGATGAACAACAAAGACAGTGAACAGAAAAGGGCAAGGAGTAAAAGTAAAACAAACATGTTAGGTTCCCTCTTGGGGTGAATGCCGAATGGGGGAAGCGTTCCGCACAGAACATGGGAATCTCCATCCGTCTGAGTAGGTCACTATTACAGGGTCCCACTCTGAATGCTCATGGAAAGGAGCAGCAGCAGTGGGTGTCTGTGTCTGGACCCTAAGGCACGAACAAGGTAACAGTACTCACAAGATTGAAGCCTGTATGGGTCCAGCAGGAGCTGAACAACGAATGCCTCCTGAAACAGGAACCAGCACACCGTTAACAATGACACAATGAACAATACTGAAACGCGACAGAAGAAAGGGGCAGAGATTCGCTGCTGAAAACTTAGCAGCCAAACTCTGAAGAAAGGAATGCCACAATACACAAGTGAAGACAAGAACTGTAACAGAAATATTCAGGGAAAAAAGGAAGTCAAAGTGAGCAAGGTTCAGGACAGAGAACCGGAAGAAAGACAAAAAGCAAGAAAATATGAAATCTAAGTGCAGGGGTACGAAGACTGCAAACTGCAGATTGGTAACAAGGAACAGTAACTCTGAACTGGAATAACAAGGGTAGGACTGCAGATAGAAAACAAGCAACTGTAACTTTGAAGTGGGATAACAAGGGCAGGACTGCCGACAGATAACAAGGAAGCTAGTCAGGTAACACAGGCAATGGGCACAGAACAATGAACAGCAGGCAGGGAACTGGATAATTTGTGTTAGAGAGCAAGGGCCTGTAGACAGGGAAGAGAGGACTGCAAGCAGGGGAGCAGGTCTTCAATTTAGGCAGCACATAGGTGCAGGGAAATGGGCATGGGAGTGAAGGCAGAGCAGCAGGGCTGCAAGGCAGGGATCACAGGGCTCTGGAACAGGAGCAGGTTCTGGAAACAACAGGACACAGTAGAAATCCAAGGATAAAACGGCTGGAAGCTAGCTCAATGCAAGAGACCTGTGCTCTTGAAGGAAGCTGCTTAAATACTGACCCGCACTGTGCTGAAGCAGGCTAATTAGCAGCACCTGGAGCAGCACACCTGAAGGTAATTGGCCTTCTCCCTTGCTGGTCCTGGGAAAGTGAAAGAAACACTGATCTTTAAGGTTTCTGGGGATGGTAGTTCTAAGACTGCTGCTAAGGAATAGCCAGGGAAGGAGAACTGCCACAAGGTGTATTATTGGGCATGTTGTTTGTGAAATTATATAAGGAAGTTCCAAAGTCTTACAAATGGAAAGTAAAGACAAACATATGAATAGGTATTGTACAGAAAGGTTTACGGTGATGATTTAATACCATATAGTCCACAACGAGGGCCAATTGATGCTCCTGTGGCACAGCTGTGACAAGTACAAGTATACTTGCTAACATAACCAATTCCACTATGTAGCTGCTTATCCAGTCCTAATTTTTTCTCTACACTCTGGGACTTGTACTCCAGGTTTTATAATGGGAAAAGTGGAACTACAAGTCCCAGAACACAAACAAAAAAAAATAGGACTACATAAGTACCTACAAATTAGAATGCATCATGTTGACACGTATGCATATACTCCTAACATATTAAACGTCCACAAACCAACTGCCATTTAGAAATGTTCTACAAATCTTTACCATGTGCTTTTCTTCTCTTTTACAAAACTGTGACACACAGAGCTTGTATAAATGCTCCTGAAAACAAATATTTTTACACCGCCAGCATTTTCCGTTCTTCAGTCAATATAAATGGCACACTTTCCAACCTCACTCATTAAATACCTTACACTGCCATCATTCTCCACACATATCTGTATACTGTCAAAATATCTATTTATAACATTTCACCTTACATATAAAGTACTCTTCTTTCCCACCCTCTACTATAAGACACCAAACACAGCTGCAACAACAATTTGCCATTACCTTTCCACTAGGCCACAGTTTCCCTATTCTTTAAAAACACTGCAACACAATGCTAATATATTACACCACAAACATAACACTTCTTTTATTAAGTCAGCACATCAAAGATAACCTAGCTATGCACCTTTTTCTCATACTCATGTTTGTCTTGTTCCTTTTAATGTGTGAAACAGTACTTATACTCCAATTGTTTTAATAACATACCTAGGACACTTTAATACACCACTCTTGACACAGCTTCATGACTCCCAACAACTCCTCCAACCTTTATAAATAACAACCTTGCTTAGTAAAAGTACTTCACCATTACCACATATCCCCACTAACTTTTTTTTACAATTACTGTAAAGAAGCACATTGCAGAAGCTACCAAAAAAAGAATACCCTTCACATCCTACAAAGTAAGTACATTAATGTAGCATGTATATGCCTGTAATTGCAACAGTATAGTTGCACTATATACTAGCACAGAATACTCTTTACGAATCAACATTTATTTCACTCTAACACATTATATTGCACCATTCATATTATTTCTATTACAATTAAAACATCCCCTTTACAACACCGACTGTTTTCCTCAAACCATTAATGCCCCTACTTATTCAATCACACTATCACTCCCTTGCTCACTAACCCAAGCCAATCACACCTCTACAGATGTGTACTCTTCCAACTTTCCCAAACACACCTAACAAAAACTTCACAATCAAACATCACTCTATTCATCTCTACAATCGCACCCACACACCCATTTACCATACATGTATATACATTCCACAACTTTCAAACCCAAACAGACTGTTTTTTTCTCAACAGACTCAACAAAATGCCTACTAAAAAACAACTTGGTAGGAAAGAAAGAAAAATAGAGCAGATACGAATAAAAGCAAGCCATATAGTAATCCACCTCTAAAACAATGTATAGAAAATATTAAAACGAAAGACCTAGTTACCTCACTCAAAAAAGCTAAACCAGCCACGACTAAAAAAGGTAAGGCCCCTCATACATAAACTAAAAGTAAAAAAAGTACAAAGAAAAGCAGGCCCGCTAATGAACCTAACACTATATCTACCAGTGTTAACATAGCCATTGTAATGCAATCCAACAAATAATAGTACAAAACATATTCCACCGTAGAATTCTTAACATTCTTATAACAGAACCAGAAAAGTCACGATCTCTGCTTAAAAACTACTGCAGGAGACTAATCCTCGAAGCTAGGTTTGATAGTGCATTTCTACTAAAGAGAAAACTGTTTATATTGATTTTAAACAGAATTAAACCACTAACTAAATTAATTAATAAATTACAATAAGTACTTCTAAACGTATGCAATGGGATTATAGATAGCTTTTCAAACTTCGCTCAAGGTGAATGGATTCACACAAGCAGCACAGAACCATATTTCAATGAAGAGGCTTATGAACAAGAACAAAAAAACAATTAACATAGACAGTGATGGCCGAGGGTATGAAAAGATAGGAGACACCATTATGGAAAAAACGTCCCCCACAAACTTTCAACCAAATGCTCTTTTCGCCCAAACAAACTGTCCAGTGTAAAAATGGACATGCAGCTAAATGTGTAACATACGCCAACAATACTTTAAATCTTTATGCCAGTTCCTCAATCACTATGGGAAACTAACAGACAAAAGTAAAGTGAAAACTTTACAAAACATCGACTCTCGTCCAGTGCACAGCCAAGCTGAACTTCTAGGACATTAATTACTCTGCATTTTGGGAACTGCTTGCAAAACCACCTTCCACCACATCAAAATGTTAGCAACCCACATATGCATAATCTTGTGCTTAGAATATACTATGCAACAAGTCCAGCTCTACAACTGCAAACATTCTCCTACATGGAACAGCCAAAGAACTCCTTCAAGAAATAGATCACTTCCAAATGAAATCCTTTGGAACTGAAGTTGACTTACAAAATTCAGTAACTTCATAAAACATTGCCAAAAACCTCACAAAAGCCAACCTCCTAACAAACACATAACACAAAGAAATAGCTATGTTTCAAAACACATCTGCTGAAATACCAGACCAAGTATGTGTCTTTTGTCGCAGAACTTTTATAAAAAGAGCACAAGAATAGTAGATATGGCATACAAAATGGAGGACAATGAGGAATCCCAATGGTTCCAATTAGCATTATAGCTAACAGCACAAAATAAATGCAAAATAAGTGACCCCTCAATACTTTGCATGTACTGCAAAACAAAGCTTGACAATAACCAAATGCCGTCACATGCAATCACCACTAAATATTCCAACTTCCAAAGGCTCTCCAACAACTTAACTTGTATGAGAGCATTATAATTGAAAGAGTACACTAATTTCAAGCTATAATATGCCTTCAACTGAAAACAGCCAAATCACCTCCATCTGATTTACTAAAGGGCATCTGTGGCAAAGTAGTATATTTTTCATTAGATCTTATAGAAAATGCAGAAACTCTAGGCATACAATGACCAATAGATCAATCTTTTGATTGAACTAGTTAATGCTGTACCAACAAAATAATTTGGCAATAACTAGTCAATTTAAACAAAGTTAGACAAGCCCTAAAATATCTGAAAGAAAACAATGATATAAACATAGAGCAGAACCACACAAATAATTCAAGTTTAACAGCAACTGGCCAATTTGAACGTGTAATTCCTGTTATTACAGCCAACATTTTAGATCAGTATGCAATTCACTCACTACACTCCAAAGACACCATTGAAGATGCATTAGAAACATATCAAATGTATCAAGCCAATGGATCCCCAATGTGCATATGGGAAACAAGTGTAGAAGCACGTTCTATTCCTCTACTCTTTCCTACAAGAAATAGACGCAGATATGATGAAAGGTCCACACAAATTAGTGCATCAGAATATCGATCTTTAAGAATGTATTCTGAAGACCCCAGATTCAGACAAAATGTAGAATACATTTTCTACCTCCTGTTCGAAAGTGAGTTGCACAATCATTAAAAACAAGATCACATGTTTAACATTTAAACAAATTAAAGAAAAAGATGATGTTTTGAAGTCAAGTATCACAAATCTCTTGGCAAACATGCGGGATACAAAAGAATACTGGTTCCGACATCACACTGATGTAGGTTGTATGCTAAGGAACGTAGGCCCACCCACATGGTTTGTTACTTTAAGTTTTACAGAGTACACATGGGATGGCTTGTATGACTTCTAACACACTGCCAACCAAAATAAAGATGAAATAGATATAAAAACACCAGGAGACTCTGTTCTCTTGACCCTGTCAATGAATCAAGGTACTTTCACAATCGCTTTATTGCCATGCTGCAATTCATCTGCAATAAAACTACCCCTCCGCTCAGAAAAGTGCAACACTTCTTTTGGAGAATAGAATATCAATCCAGACAAGCACCACACATCCACAAGCTCTTGTGGATATAAAAAGCTCCCGAATTAACCATGTCAGTGATGCCACTGTTTTACAGTTTATTGAAAAATGCAGCACCTGCAACATCCCTTCGGAAACCACAGATAGTGACCTACCTACACAAATCTTACGTTTCCAAAAACATATGTGGGGCAAATACTTCTGACGGAGATATGAAAACAAAGGTAAATACTTTACCACATGTTGCTTTTGCTTCCCAAGACCAGTTTGTAAACAAGGACAAGTAAATAGCTTGATGTCTTCTGTTAGACACAGTGTAAAAGGCAAATCCCCTAACAACACATACAACATTAAAAGGGATGAAGCATCCAAATGCATCAATGATTACATTGCAATCATTGCCCTCTTGTGGAATGCAGACAAAGACATACAATACATTGCAGACATTTCCACTACAGGTTCAAGTTATGCCACAGCCTTTCTCACCACAGCTGAGAAAACAGCCCTAAAAGACATCTGTGATGACATATCATCTGACAAAACACTGTCACAAAAATTGTACAGCTTCGGTATAAAAATTCTCTCCCATAGAGAATGCGGTTGCTATGAAGCAGCAGACCATTTAACAGGTAGAGCCTTATATATCAAATCTGAACAAATTACGAGGTCGGTGTAACCCTCCGGTGCTACCGGCGGGTTGCTGCTGACCTCAAAAACCTGAATCCATAGCCTGACTTCCCGGTGCCACTGGGACATTAGAAGTCCCAGCAGAGCGGGAAGTCAGGTGGGCGATTTGGTAAGTGCCCATTCCCGTGGAGTGCCAAAGGACTCCATGGAAATGGAGACTCAGAAGCACCGGCACCGTTGCTAATGGTACCAGTGCTTCCATGAAAAGTGTTCCTGCAGGAGCCATTGTGCCTGGCAGGTCTGACTCTGCTGGGTGCAACAGCACCCTTGTCTCCAGACCGCCACACTCCGATTGAGGCCCATTGTCTGGCTAAAGCGTGGTCCAGCTTCATCCCGAAAAAGGGTACTAAAATCCTACCTATATATAGAATCTATAGCCAGAAAAGATTCCAAAAGCCAAGACATCTAATAAAACAATGTATCTGACACATAATATCCAAACCTGAAGTACTGCTTTGGAAAACGTGTGCCTGTTCGACATCGCTCAAAACTACTCCTACGAAAAAACAATGGCACACCAGATGAGACTACTGGCAAATATTCAGTCTCAACTTGTGATGGAAGACTAGTCAAACTTACCAAATACAACCTAATTAATCATATAAATGTATTATTTAAATCTCTGCAACATAGAGAACTGTATTACATGGCCCTACTGCAACGTTTTAAACCTTGGAGAAAAGAAAAATAATTATTAGATGACTTTGGCTCTTTCAAAGCTGCATTCAAAGCAAATGAAAGCAGTATAACAAATGTCAATTTCAAACAATACAAAGAAATGTTGGACAATGAATGCCAACAAGAGGAACAAATTGAAGCTCAACTAGATAAAGACAATTCTGAAGGCAGTCAAACTTCCGTTATAGGAAGCCAAGAACCACTTGGAGAACCACTAATTCTAAATGAAGCAGAAATAGACATTACTGAGGTACAAAATACTGCATATCAATATAAACAATCTGAAGAAGACTTGGTCAGTGCTCAAATCACAGCTAAATGATGAACAACTGGCCATTTAACTATAAGTCACTGAAGAAATTGAACATGGTTTTAAACATGAAACTAAAACTTGTAGCTGTAAAAATTATAAATCTCTGCTCCTGAATGTAAGTGGTAAAGTTTGCTCTGGTAAAACATTCTTAATTAAAATAATCAGCAAATGTCCACTAAAATTAATAAACAACGTCCTTTCAACTATTGTAACAGCATCCACAGGTTTAGCTGCCTACAACATAGGATGTGTAACTTTACACCGAGTACTGCTCCTTCCAGTAGAACACTAAAACAAATTAGAATACTACAATTATAAGCAGAAGCTGCTACTGAAATATGCAGCATTCTGAAACAAATGAAAGTGCTCCTAATAGTTGAAGTAAGCATGGTTTCCAACCTCATGTTGGTTTTAATTCACCTCAGAATGCAGGAAGTCCTAAAAACCGACTATGAAGAACTGTTTGGAGAAAAGCACATTATTGTTTTCAGAGACCCCCTACAGTTAACACCAGTATAAGTTCAACCTATTTTCAAAACATAAGGCACAAACAATGCTGCAACACACTCAATAGCATTGGAAATGTAAATCTCTGGCACCATTTTCAGCACAGAGAACTAACTCAAAAACATGTGTCAGTCTGCAGACCTCACCATTGCTAACATTTTTAAAAGCTTTAGAACTGGTCTGCCTACTAAAGATGCAACATCCATCTTAAATAGTAGACTAATCCATGAGCTATATGGGCGAAATAACCTTCACGACAGTAGGCATATTATACCATACTGGTGCCACAACCACTTCAGGGCACTATAGTGCATATGTCAAAAAAAGGAGGGGTTGGTTTGATTATAACAACACCTCTGTTACACCAAAACATAGGTTACCAGCAAACCTAACAAATCCCTACTTAATGTTCCTTCTACTAAAATGTACCCACTAAACCATAGCACAATCAACAGTTACAATACGCCAACCGGTATCTTACTACAATTATAATCCTACAGCAGTACTTTCAAAAAGCAATATAGTTAGACTACGCCAACAGGCAAATTGGCCGTACAAGAGCATGTTTTCTTCTTCTCAAAGACATATATGTACGCAGAGAACAATTCTCTCTCTCTTGCATATGCTGTCACTATTCACAAATCGCAAATTGACATTGGCAGCACAGTCTTTTAAGAAGGTATGAGTTACATAGCACTTTCATGTGTCTGTGCACTCAATGGTCTATTCCTAGTAAACTTTGATGCAAACAAAGTCAATGCTGACATTCCTTGCATCCTAAAATACAATAGGCTATGTGCATTGTACACCTCCTATCTAGATATGTACCCTGTACCTCAAAAAGGAAAAACCTCAAAAAAGAAAAGTAATAGAAATAGAACATATAACAGATGGCCCAACAATACAACTAAAGAAACAACAACCAAATGGTTCTCCATTAAATAATACAGCCGCACTACTGTCTACTACAAACTCAACTGCAAGTCCATCAGAAGAGAAAGAGAGAAATATCTCTTCTCCCAAACAATCGGCAGGCCCATCAAACAATGCAGAGACACAACTCTCTGGTCAATTTAAATAGTAAATTGCTCTGCAAATGTAACAATCAATCTTCTCTTACAAATGCCACAAATTGTTCACAACATTCACTTAAACAGCTCGGGCCAGTTGTGTTTGTAAATGCTGGTCCATCATAGAAATGCAGCAAATAATCCTGACAGCACTTACAGTGTCTCGGGTAAAAGGCAAGTACATGTACTGGAATCCAAAGACATCCCAATAAATGAAATCTTCCAGAATTCATGCACGTGAAAACATACATGCACTCTCTGCAACCACAGTTCACAAAAGCATTTCCCTATCAAACAATTTGTATATGTATCTATACCAAATTTTGAATCCATTCCATTTCACCAGCTTCTGCAGAATGCGAATCATGACATATTATGCCCTTTTTGCAATTCAGACAATCGTTCCAGCATTCAAATAAACTCACATATCCTATATGTCATACTAATGCTTCTAAGGTACAATGCAGATGGTACCAAAAATAACTGTAAACTCACTAGCTTTAAACAAAGTCAACTATCTCTTGGCAAAAAAACCTTCACAACATTAGGCATAATATACCACACTGGTGCCACAATCACTTCAGGGCACTTTAGTGCATATGTCAAAAAAGAAGGGGTGGTTAGAACCTCTGTTATTTCAAAACATAGGTTACAAGCAAACCTAACAAATGCCTATTTAATGGTCCTTCAACCCAAATTTGCCCACTAAACCATAGCCCAATCAACAGTTAGAATACACCAACAGGTATATAACTACAATTACAATACTACAACAGTACTTTTAAAAGTCAATCTGGTTAGAATATGCCAACAGGTATCTAACTACTTCAAAAATATCCTTCATTACATTACACTTCAAATACGCCATCACAATTATTGTTACTACATCACTTCTTCTAAAGGCTAATGTAGTTAGAATACGCCAACAGGTATCTAACTATTTTAAACATTCCCTTAATCACAACATACTTCAAACAAACTTGCTATCACACTTACAGCCTCATCACGAAATGGGCGTTTTCGAGCAGCAGAATTAGCATTACCACCTGGAGCCGTGGTGCAAATAGCGCTGCATCAGAGGTAGGCGGATACACGCTCACGGGCCCCGTCATAATGCCAATTGCGCCTGATGCAAATAGTACCAAAAAAGCAGAAATAGAACTACCGTCACCAGCATTGCGCAGTAATAGCCCCGGTAGGAAAAGCATCACTGCCGGAATGGCAAAGACTGCAGCAGCCATCTTGGAAATCACAATCCATTCAAAATCGAGCCCCTGGCAGCCATCCACACTTCCTGAACATCAAAACTGTCACAGGAGAGGGCAAGGGGCAAGGCTGCCCTAGATTGCATGGGCGTAGGACATGGGGGGACAGGGGGAACAAATCCCCCCACAATTTTAAGTGGGGGGGATGTAATATCATTTATCCCCCCCAGAATATGTGTTGGGTGTGTTGTGCAGGGATCTGTTTTTGAAGTGGGGGGGCTGCTTACTATGTAAGCTGCCCTCTACCCCCTGGCCCCCAAAGCATGGGGTCAATACCCTGGGGGGAGATAGGTGATCATCTGCCCCCAGGGAAGGGGGGGCAAAAAAAAACATTTTTTTTAAACATAGTTTTGGGTTGGGTGGGTGTGGTGGGGACCACTAGTCACCAGGGATTTTTGCAATGGGGTTGGCCCTCTCCCCCCCACCCTAAGTAGATGGGGGGCACCTTATGTAGCCCTCCCTGGCTGCAGATTTCTGCCCCTAGGAAGGGGTACATGAGATGCCCTCCATCCATTTGGGGTGGGGGGGAGGCCACTGCAAATATTGGCAGAGCCACCCCTCCCAAGCCTCCCACGGAGGATTCCCACGGATGTCTTCTTTTCAGAAATGCATGGGGTTCCCTGTTTTCCTTTGAGGCTTCGACACCCTAGGCCCAAATCTGTAGGTTGTCCACATGAGCAAAATTCCTGAAAATCTGCTGTGCGAAAAGACTTTGGGTTACCAGTGTTTTAGGCTTTTCCCTTTGCACCCAGGTAGGTGCACCCACACATGTGAGGTACCGTCATTGTCGGGAAACCTGTGGGAACGCGGGAAGGTAGGCCATGTGTTGTTGGCTGCGTGTTTCGGTGGGTGACCAGAGTGAAATATGCAGAAATTGTGGGGTTTTTCTGTCATTTTCCCGATTTCCCCCCAAACTATGGAATCTTTCCCTACATAGTTGTTGCTTGACCTGCGCAAATCACCCCTTCCTAAACTTCCCATTCAGCTTTCCCACCCTTTTCTTCCATTCCGTCCACACACAAAAAATGCCAAAATCGCCTACCTCTCACAAAACGGCTGATTAGCATATCAAAATATATTATTTTGCTTTCCACTCAATCTGTTCTTGAAAGCCTGGAAAGTGGCAAATCCAGCACAGCAAACCATGTGTTCCTAGCTCTTACAAGGAAAACACCACAGGCTTCTTTGTACAACATTTAATTGGAATTTTCAGAAGAAAAAAAACAAATGTTCTCCTTTTTGGTTATTTTCTCTCACCCCCCTACAGCAAACTAGAATTCCTGGGTGGTGTTACGACCGCCTACATGTGGGAAAAAAGGGGACAACTTTGGCCGAGATATCTCATGTAACAAAGAAGTTGCAAGGGATTGAATGGCGACATACCAAATTCACCAAAAAAGGCCTTGGCACTGGGGGGAAATACCCAGGGCAGTTAAGGGGTTACGACGGTAAAGCCCCAGTGGAGATATCACATGTAAGGTAGCTCAGTTAGCTAATGCTCCAAATGCAGATTGTGCACAGGAATATGTAACACCTGTGTTCACTTCCTGGCTTAATCTTCCGGTGGGATAATAGGCAGAGTGATTGCATTCAGCTTCCGATGCAACACAGCATTTTCCAGGTCAATTAGTTCAGAAAAAGTGGTGGAAAACACTATTACTGTCGCTTTTTCTAATTAGCCAGATTTTCGTGCATTTTCTGGGCGGAGTTCGGGAGCCGAGTGGACATACCAGGACCCCCTGTATTTCCTGCTCCACCAGACAAATGCGGCCTTACTGCCAGCATGGATTCTCATGCTGGAAATAAGGAAAGGGATTCCTCTGGGATCTGCTTGGAAATTAAACCTGGTAAAAGCGGGCGGAGTCCAGAGGAAGCCATTGTCAATTCTGCCAGCAATCTCTAAATGTGCAAGTTATTTACACTCTCCCAAAGTGGAAAAGCAATGTAATTTCACCTGCCTTTTACGCTAAAATCTTCAATTTTGTGGCGGAAAAGTAAAAACGTGCGCCAATGGAAGTGGTCCACTCCATGCAGTTTACTTTGCGCCTTGATGCTTGGGGGGTTTGCGTGATGCTACACATGTAATAAATAAATAAATGCATTTAACATGACCCCAGATAAATGGCAATTCGTGATCAGAATGAGTGAGCATGGCATGTCGCTGGTAAGAGAGTGTCCTGTGCTTTTTGAGTGCGTTGGCAAATGCCCTTAATTGCCATCTCGCGTTAAGCAGGTACTTAAACCCATCAGTGTGGATTGTGCAATAATACGTCGGCAGAGGTGTTTCAAATGGCCAATTTCTCTCTTTGGGTGAAATTGTCAAAGTGGGAGAATGTTGCCCAGCATGTACCACTTTCTCTGCCGAGTGAATTGTGGCCACCCCGAGGAAGAAGTGTGAAAAACCCACAAGGGCACTGTGCCCTGCTCTTTCTGCATTTGTCTTCCCCACAGGACAACAGATGCTGACTCAGACATAGGTACGTCTCGGGTAGCAAGCCTGTACTCTAGTTGATGTGGCAAAGGATTACAGACGTCTGAGGCTGATAACATTAGTAGCATTGAGATACATGCCACCTGACAGGTATGTGTGATAAAGTTGCAAAGCAGAGCTGTTAGTGGGCTAAAGCAGGAGGCAATGTCTGCCCACCCTCAAAGGGTACGTACAACCAAAAGTTATAGGCCCCTTCCCCATCATGGCTGTATGGACCAGGCTCCAAAACAGGGCAAGAATACCCTCCAATCATCCATGCCCACAAGTAGGGTACCCCTCGTGCTCCAGGAACCCTGTTGAGCAACCTCTGTGCTTTCCAGGTGATACTAACGTTATTTAAAGCAAGAAGTCTAAAAGGTAATCACTTAATTGTAGCTGGAAATTAGATCCTGGCATGATCAAAATGCCTTAACCAAGTTTGACATCATCCCCTTCATTTATAAGCAATATGTGTGTTCTCACGCTTCTTCATCCACTGAATTACTGTTAGAAACAAAGGCAAGAGTTGTCTCTTTTGTAGCCATTAGGAAGGCAGCTGCCAGCCTCTGGCATAATATGCCCATGTTCTTCCAATATTGGCTAGCTGTTGCCCTCTTATGGCCAGGTAGAACCATCATGGCAGTGACTGGCAAATGCCTTTCCCCTGCAGACAGAAAAGCGGAAATAAGAGGCCAATTCAAGATACGGAACAAATAGAAGCTAAGACAGACTGCACCTGCCATTGCTGTGTTAGGGAGAATATGTTGAGTGTTCAAGCAAGGAGGTATGTATTAAGCAAGTAAGCAGTGAGACAAGGGAGAGGAAAAGAAAGGCCAGAGGGGCTCTTTGAATAATGTAACAGGGCAGAAGACCCATGCTCTGCCCTCCTAGTAACATATGAGAGAATCAAATAGATCAGGCTTTGTAGCAAATGCTAAACGAGAAAGGAACAGAGTCCAGCTCTGCATTCAGAATAACAAAGGCAAAGAAAGGCTAGGCTCTGAAGCCAGCATGAGATGGAATAAGAGGGACCAGACTCATTGTGAGAGGCTCGCCCGGCCCTCGCAGGGGTGCTCGAGCCCACATAGTGGGCTGCCCCTCTGGCCACCCCCCTGGGTCCACATACACCTCACCTACTAGGCATCCCCCGGGTCCGACACACCCGGCCGCGGACCTCAGGAGTGCTTATAAGGGGGTGGGCTTGCCATCGCTCATCCTCCTTGTTTGCTGTACCCCCCCCCAGAGGACAGTCAAAGCAGCAACATCACACACCTGGTTCCTCTACTCCCATAACAGGGCTTACTCAGAGGTACAAACAAGATTTCCTCTTTTTTGAAACTCCCATCCTTCCATTCCAAGAAATACATACGTCTCCTTGCCCCACACAAAAAAGTAGCAACTTGTAGTTGGTAGAAAAGGCTGCAACTCCTTTATTTGGCAGGAGTCCACTTACAGGTGATCTGCCTCTTAACGAGCTGGCGTCCTAGCTGTGGCCCACTGGAAGTAATTGTTATTTCCTCTCTCCTACTATGAGCTCATGGTCAGATGATAAATCCAGATATGCAACATACAAAGACATGTTCTTTGCTGCTGCATCCTTTAATTTTCTTCTGTTTTCTTTTCTTCTTTTCTCTTGTTTTATCCAGTGATATTTGTAATTTAATAAGTACTGCTATTTTAATTCTAATTTTGTGAACAGTCAAGTTCTTTGACTAAAACATAATAAATACATACATAAATAAATAAATAAATAAATAAATAAATAAATAAATAAAGCAAAGTCCCCAAGATGTCCCCTGTCCCCCCCCCAGATTTTATGTGTCTCCTACGCCCCTGCTAGATTGGCTCAGGAAACCTAGGTTTACGGAGGCTGAATTGAATGCACTGGTGAATGAGGTTTTGGGCCACCATGCAGAGCTGTATGGGGCAAGGCAAAAATAGACCACCTCCCAGCGGCGCACCCAGATCTTGCTGGATGTGAGCCAGAAGGTGTTGGCAGTCGACCACGTCCACCGGACGGGGAAGACTGTTGTAAAAGATGGAATGACCTGCGGGTCCAGGTCTGGGGAATGCTGGCGCAGCCTTCCACGGGCAGCATGGCCACAGGGGAAGGCTCACCACCACAGCTCGCCCTGACGCCCTGGGAGGCATGCTGCAGCACTGTGATCGACATGAAGGGGATAGAGGGAGTTGGAGGAGCCGAGGCTGGCACTGACACCCTGGAGACAGAAGGTGAGTCAAACCCCCACGCTTCAAAATGTAATGACAACAGCCCACCACAGCATTCCCCAGTGGAAATATCTATGAGCTGGGCATTGTATCAGCTGCATCCATGTGCCTGTGCACCTAGGCCACCCCTGTGGGTCAGAGCAGTGGGAAGGGCAGCCACGGGACGCATCCAAGCACCTTACACCACACAGCCATGGTGGGTGCACAGCAGTGCCCTATTGGTAGCTACCTATTGATAGCTGACAGTGGCAAGTACCAGTCCCCCCAATCACCATGTGCGACAGTCCAGCTGGTCATGGGGATCAGGAGGATGTGAAACAAGCAACAGCTATGCCAAAGTACCCCTGCCATGCCACCGGAGCAAATTCACATTCCCAAGTGCCCCCCCTCCAGCATGTTTCCCCATCTCTGCCAATCCGCTACCAGATGCAAGCAGGCCAGGCCTGTGCATGAGTCCAACAGTCCCATGCCACACTCCTCAACCTGTAATGACTGCCATACATGCCAAAACACTTGACAGAATGTGTCCTAACACCATCCCCTAAGTCCCTTAAAGGCACACAGGCATCACCTGAGGCATCAGGGGAAGAGGATACAGCAGGGCGGCCTACACATGGGCTCGCCCGCTCCACCACCCCCCTGCAAAGGGGCCGGTAGGCAATGCCCAGGTGCATGATGCAACCACCACTCCCCGCTGCAGCAGGGGCACACCCATGGCCCAAGGCCAGCCCACCAGGGGCACATCAGTGGCTAGCATGGAGACCACCCTGCCTGACAGTTAGGACACAGCCCCAATAACCGGCAACCAGGAGGAGGGGGGGCGGGCAACCCCCACAGTTATGGCCAGCATGGGGCTGTGACCCTGACACAGGTTGCAGACAGAGCCAGGCATTACACACCCCACACGAGAGCCCAGTTCGGGAGACTAAGCACAGCCCAAGCCCACAGGGTCAGGCAGAGCACCGACAACAGACACCCCGGATCCAGATTCTGACATTATTTCCTATGGGTCCTCAGCAAGAAGGACCACCAGGCAATGTCTCAGCTCCCCACCTCAGCCGACTGCCACATTGGGCGTTGAAATGGAGCGCCTCCATGCCATGGAGGCATGCCAGTACCACATGGAAGGCCTTGCCACTGCCCACAAGAAGCATGTGCATGCCATCAGTCGAGCCATCAAAGTGCCCATGAAGAGGATGGACCGGGACAATGCTCGAACCAGGGCTGTAGTGGAAGCGTGCACAGCCTCCTTGACTGGGTTGGGCCAGAGGATGCAGGAGCTTAGTGAGGGGCTCTCTGCCTTTGCAGAGCAGATGAGGGAAGGTTATGCCCTCCATCACCAGCATCTGCAGATGGCAGCCTCAATTGCCTCATCCTCCACCACCCTGATTGAGAAATCCCACCAGGGAACACCTAGGCGGAGGTCCCAGCGCCCGCTACGCTCATGCTTCCTGGATGCTGCTTCTCGGGGAAGAGGGCACGGCCTTCATGACCGCTAATGCGTACTGTTGGCCTGAGTGTGCTCCATATGGACACGCCATTGGGTGGGGGCACGGGGGATAGTGTGCTGGGATGTTGGTGGTGGGTGGCGGCAGGGGGGGTGGTCTGCCGGGGTGTTGGTGGTGGGTGGGGAGAGGGGGGACAGTGTGCTGGGGTGTTGATGGTGGGTGGGGGGTCAGGGGTATAGTGTGCTGGGGTGTTCGGTTGGTGGGGTTAAAAAAAGTCACATTAAAGCCTGTTGAATTCAAAAAAATGCAAGGACAATCATGATTGTGTACTTTTGCTCTTTATTCAATAAGAGCTGGTTGTGTACTGGGTCAGTTCACTGTGCAAAAGTAATTGTCTATCAGTGCCTGTCGGGCCAGTCTCCCTTCCCTCACTTCATCCCTGTGTGTGTCTGCTCGGGCTCCGGCCACATGGTCATCTTATTCATCTTCCTCTGGGTGTTCCTCTGGGTGTTGCCTGTTAGTGTCGGGGGGTAGCGGCACATTCCTCCTGAGGCAAATGTTGTGGAGCTTAGCACAAATCAATTCACATCCCCCTACTTTGTCTGGTGCATGCATCAGGACCCCTCCAGTGTGATATAGGCAACAGAATCGTGCCTTTAGTAGTCCGAAGGTGCATTCTATGCATATGCGTGTCCGGTTGTGGGGATGGTTGTAGGCGTGGTCATGGGGTGCTCGTGGGTCACGCACAAGGGTCATCAGCTGCGGGTATCTGGAGTCACCTGCATGGGGTGGAATACCGACATCAGTCATTTGTCTCGTGCACGGATCTGCGATCTCAATGTATTTGAACATTGTGAGCCATGGGCATTCTTGTGTGGATCCAGACCATGCAATGTGTATGTGTGATGGGTCTGAATTCTTTGTATATCATGCCATGCATTACTTGTCCTGTACATGCACCCTGTGTTGTTGTGGTGGCTGTCCCGTGGCATGTGACGATTGACTGCACATGGGAAGACGGATGTGGCACAGGTGGACATGCTGTTGGGTGCTGCTGTGTGGATCTTTGCTGCAGCAGATTCAAGGTGCATTGTGGTTGATGTGGTGTAATGTGCCGTTGTGTTGGCAGCGGTGTGTGTCCATCACCATGTGTGTGTCCAGGTGTGGTAGAAGTGTGCATGTACCCTTGTCAATGCCTGTGGCCATGCCCCCAAGAATCTGCCCACTGGCCACAACCACCACAATAGAATTAAACCATATATGTAGAAATAAACCTTCAAATAACAAAACTCGCCCTCAACCCCTGGTAATCAAAATTATATGTGCGGACACCCATATTGACTGTGGATTCTGCGGCATTTGCAAACCCTGTTGTCACCTAGAAAAACAGCTCCATATCATCTGCATTCCACTCCCCTACCCTTTCTATGTCTTCTTTCAGCCATCAAATAATCCCAAATGTGTTTTCCAAGCTACTCGTTCACACCGCTGCCTGCGGACTACCATGCTGTCCACGGAGCGGGCGACACCCACACAAATTATTTTCACCCAAAAAAACCATCACAATATCATCTTTATTCCAGACCCTCTTTCAACCACCAAATAACCCAAAATGTGTTTTCCAGACGATTTTCCCCATTGCGCTATCCCCAGACAATGGCCGCTGTCCGCAGATCCAACATGGTGACCGTTTAAAAAAATATGACGCACCTTATGCTTTTCACAATCCAATCAGTGGATGCGTCCGATGTCCGTGGACATCACACCGCTCCCCAATTGGTCTAGGGGGTGTCCGCGGACTGAATATAGTGAGTCGGTGAACCGGACCCAGATATCACTAATTTTTATTTACTTACTTTTCGTCCATTTAAAAAAAATCTACTGTATGGATTTACAACAAATTTTACAAAACCACACTTTCAGGACCAAGATGCCACTACTGCCACAATTTTGGTGAAATTCCATCCAGTGGTTTGGGCTGTAGGACTGAGCAAAATTTGTTTTCCATTACATGAGGATTTCGAAAAATGTTGAGAGCCCCCCAGAACTTTTCCCCCATTGACGAAACTTCACCAAAAATTGCAGAATAATATTGTGAGGGTTCCAAATACTGTATCTGCAAAGTTTCATGAAGATTCATCCAGGGGGGTGAAGTTATAAATTTCCCAAAAAATGTTCTTTCTAGGGCCCTCATTACAAGTCAGGCGTTAAGGGTTTAAAGGCGCCGGAGCTAGATTTCCTCAGTGCATCTGGAACCACCACATTAGTTCTTCTGACTTAAACTTTACTGATAAGAGTTTACCTTCTGCTGAGTATAGAGGTGGGTAGTTGTTCAGTGGTATGTTTTTGAGACGCTACAACTGGTATGTCTTGTGGATTTCACACCAAATCGTTTGTTTAGGTTTAGGGATTAGTAAAGCCCTTGTACACATACCTCTCGACTCGCACGCCTTGGAATGAATTCATTCACCCGCCAAGACTCCTACCTGTGGTGTATTGCAGGCAGCCCTGATCACGTGAGTGAGGGGAGACCCACGCCATGTGGTAAGAGCGGAAATAAAGACAGATTTGCCTCGGAAGGGCTAATCCAAGTGAGACAGCAACGTTGTGAGACGTGTTTCATTCAAGTTCCCTGCTGCGAGTGTGAATGTGCGTATGAATGCAATCCGACCTCCCACAGCACACCGGAGGTCGGAATAAAGCTGTATCACACTGGCGACGAGAATCTAGAGGCCACGTGCGCGCTGGAAAAAAGCAATATGTATAAATTAATACTGAACAGCTCCACGGACGCTGGAAAGGCCCAGGAATGGCTCAGAGAAAGAAAAAAAAAGAGAACACTCTCTTCACAGTGAAGCAAAACGAATATCTGCACACCAGGGTGTACTCAACCAGCCAGTGTACACTGAAACACAGCAACAGCCACAGTGATCAGGTGGAGACATTTGCTGACCCAGAGACACAGTAAGCTGGAAAAGAAAGCACGCAAGGAGCACGGCAGGCCCACGCCAGCATGGCCTGCCCAACTAGAACAAGCAGCAGCAGCGCACAGCCAAGGGACAACGCGGTGAGACTAGATAGTCATCGACGACTTCCATGCATGCTCAGGGAGCTAGCGTTAGGGTGCAAATTCCCAGATGAAGCCTTTGCTGTCTGTTTACAGATCATCAATGGCCTGTCATCAGAAAAACTATGCAGGGCAGCGCCATCTGAGAAAAACATCCCTTTGGACCACTTCCTAGCCATAGTGAGACTCTGAGAATGCACGGATGACCAGGTGGCAGTCATGGAAGCAGCAATGCAGCGACTACCCCTCAACAACACACAAAAGAAGAAGTAGCAGTGGTCCGAGGTTGACAAGAAGAGAGGCGACTCTCCAACACAAGACCAGGACGCCCGTCAATACGGGCGACACATGCAAGTGGTGTGGAGGACCCTGGCACAGGGGAGAACCATGTCCAGCCTTAAAAGTGACCTGTCGGAAGTGTAAGAGGCTGAAGCACTTTGCAGCCGTATGCCTGAATCCCACACCTCTGAGAGATCCACGACGACAACATACTTCGAGCTAACAACAACAAAGAGGAATAGGAAAAGCGAGAGTGGTCGCCATCACACATAGATTGGCCAACAGTAGTGACACAGAAGAATCCTCAGAGGAAGAAACGTTGCCAGATGGACATGAAAGGCAAAAGAAAAAGAACAAAGGACAAGTGCATCGAGTCCGCATGATTTCTGCCATAAAAACGTAAGGGATAGAAATCTAGGCGACCATCATGCATCATCATCCTATCGGACCGAACCCCCACCAAAGTGTTTATAGACACAGGAGCGATAGTGAACATCATGCCCATTCATACATTCAACAAACTAGACCCGAAGCCTAAGATCAAGAACAGACGCATACAACTTTTCGCGTATGGGTGCAGGAAGCTACTACCTGTAGCAGAGTCATTCTGATCTGACCTAGTGCATAATGGGACCACATGCCGTGCCAGAATATATGTAGTGGACGCATGACTAGAAACACTGCTGAGCTGTCACACCACAGAGAAACTACATCTTGTATACTTCGCATTCAGCATCAACCCACCAGAGATAGACAGCCTCCTAAAAAACACCAAAATGTATTCCATGGAATAGGATGTCTCTGAGGACGAATGATCAAACTACACATTGACCCAACGATTGGCCCAAGGCAGTACGGCACCGCCGAGTCCCTTTTCACATGAGGGAAGCCGTTGAGAAAGAACTGGAGAAACTAGAGAAGCAGGGGAAAATTGAGAAAACGTCTGGCCCAACACCATGGCTATCCCCTGTAGTTGTCACCCAGAAACCATGGCAGGCCAACGCATTGAGGATATGCATTGACATGTGGCTAGCAAATGTAGCCATCGGTCGAGAACGCCATGTCACCCCTAGAATCGATGAGCTGATCATGGACCTAACAGGAGCGAAAGTCTTCAGAAAACTCAAACTACAGTCCGGCTATCATCAACTATGCCTCGCTCGCGAATCCAGATATATAACAACATTTTCATCACATCTGGGACTACAGAGATACAAAATGCTAAACTTTGGAATGTCCCCTACAGGAGAAGATTTTGAGAACGAAATCATGAGAATACTCAATGGCCTCGCCAGAACCACCAACATAAGCGATCACATCCTAGTATTTGGAACCACAACAAAAGAACACCACGAATGACTAGCCACAGTTATCCAACACCCAGAAGAGTCCAGCCTCACCCTGCACACAGAAAAATTTGAATTCAACAAACAAGGACTGAATTTTTTGGTATATGTGTTCAACTCAGACAGTGTATCGCCCGACCCAGTCAAGGTTTCCGACATCGAAGATGCAATTGCCCCCACATCCGCATCAGAAGTGAGAAGCTCCATGGGTATGGCTACTTACTGCACCAGGTTCATCCCCGACCAAGCCACCATTGCAACACCACTTATAGAACTTACCTAGAAAGAGAAACAATGGGAATGGACAAAATAACACCAACGCGTGTTCCAACGCATCAAAGACTCATTATCAAGCACCACCAAGATGGCATTCTTCGACAACGACCGCACCACGGAACTGCTAGTGGATGCCAGCCCTGTGGTGTTAGGGGCCATGCTCACCCAAGTGGACAAAGAGGGCACCGTATATCCAGTTGCTTTCGCCAGTCGAGCTCTAACAATAACTGAACAGAACAATGCCAACATAGAAAAAGAGGCACTGGTGATTTTATGGGGCTGCCGCCACTTCCGGCTATATCTTCTGGGACAACCAGCAAAAGTATTCACAGACCATGAACTACTGATACCGATTTTCAAGTGATTGGCACCACACCCCCGAGTGCGGCTGAAAAAGTGGATGCTCCAACTGCAGCCGTTCAACATTGACTTTTCCTATAGAGCCGGGGTGGACAACCCGGCCGACTACCTATCTCGCCACCCCTGACCCACCACCAAACAAGAAGAGGAACACATGTGCCACGTGATAGCCTGTGCACGTCCATGAGCACTAACGCTGCAAGAAATAGCAGAGGAAACAATGACAGATGCATACCTACAACGCACAATACAGTCTATCCAGTCAGGTGATTAGAAGAACTATCTGTCCGCAGTAGAGCACCGCACCACGGCAGCCCAGGAGAAGCTACAAGCACTATTCTGAATCCGACACGAGCTAACAGTATCGGAAGAAGGCATCATACTGAAAGGACACCGGATCGTCCTACCAGAAACCCTGGAAGAAATAGCACTAAAGTTGGCGCATTGGGGGCCATCAAGGCATTGTGAATACCCAGGCCTATCTAAAGTCAAGAATGTGGATGCAAAGGATACAGAACCACGTAACTGAACTGGTAGAAACCTGTGCGGCATGCCAATCATCAAGGTGACTAGTAACACCCAAACCCATAACAAGCGCACCCAGGAGCTAAACAAGGTGGGAGCTGGTGAGCGTAGATTTTTGCACCATCGTGAGGGAAGGGTACCTCTTCATCCTAATTGAAGAATTTAGCAGATACCCAGAGGTGGAGCATGTCATGTTCAATGGATGCCATGTCAGTCATAACCACCCTCGAGAAAGTGTTTCCCATTCATGGCATACCAAAGAAATTGAAAAGTGACAATGAGCCGCCGTTCACCAGTCATGAGCTCCGGGAGTTTTTCACCAACCTAAACGTCAAACACCGGAAAATCACCCCATGCTGACCACAGGCAAACGGTGATGCCGAACGTTTCATGGGATCCCTAAACAAAATCATAAGGACCACAAAGGACCACCATAAACCCTGGTTACCGGCAGTGTATCGATTCCTCTGAACACACAGGCAAACCCCACACACATTCACAGGAGTAAGCCCAGTAGCGCTAATCTTCGGGATACCGATCGAAAACGAGCTACCGCTACACTCAATCTGGGTGAAACCTGAACCAGACATACCGCTCATAAAAGAGAGATGAGAAAGACGAAATGAGAAGTAGAGTCAAGCCTGCCATGTGTAACACTGAGAACTGCAGACGGGCAAAACCATACTAGTGAAAACCAGGGCACCCCCGCAAAAGATGACACTAAAATATGAATCGTGTCCATAGACGATACAGGACTCCAATAACAGCATGTTGACAGCCACCCGAGGACAAGAAGTGGTCACGCGAAACGTATCCCATTTCTGTAAAGTACCAACGACAACGTGGAGAGAACAACCAAACCCCGAAATGCCAAGCGAGGATCCCCCAGGGGACCTAGATCTACAAACAGGGCAAGCAACAACATATCCTAGCAAGGAGACACAGTGCCACCACTCGACCGAGCAGACGACCCAGTCACAGGCCTCAATGTGACGAGACTATCGGAGAGAGCACACGCAACATACCGACTCTGAGAGAAACCACAACCCTTGACCCAGCTACAAGGATACATACTACAAGCGATCTACCACTGGGGGCCCAAGATAAAAGAAGCCCAAGGGGCAGAGGAGCAGCAGAGGAGGAATGTGGTGTATTTCTACACAGCCCTGATCACGTGACCGAGGGGAGACCCACACCAACCCACACCATGTGGTCAGGGCAGATATAAAGACGGATTTGTCCCGAAAGGACTCATTCGAGCGAGACAGCAACGTTGTAAGACGTGTTTCATTCAAGCTCCCTGCTGCATGTGTGAGTGTGCATATGAATGCAATCATACCGGAGGTCGGATAAAGCTGTATCACACTACCGATCTGTTCATTTCAATGAGCTCTCACCTGCCTTAAACAAAATCTCCCTTTTCAATCTCCCTACCTGTGGAATAAAAAGTTTGAGAGATCTGTGTACACCCAGCAGTCGCTGCAGTAGAAACTGAAGGGAAGTTCCTCAAGGGAGGTGATCAGGCTGGGAAAGCCAAGTTGTGATCAATTTCCTGAAATCTAAATGGTCAGAATGATATCTTATGGCTAAACGTACAGTCTAGTAATGAGCCTTTACTAAGAAGACAGAGATGCCTCTTCTTTTACTCCGCAAGTACGGCACCTGCAGCAAGAGGGCAGAGCTGAAATGAATCCAAGAAGGACAGTAATGATACAGTTTAGCCAGAGAAAATGGTGGGCCAAGGCTATTGAATGCCCTTTGAAGAATGTAGACAGTCAGTGCCGCTGGTGAGGAAGAGGAGTAACATTGGAGGTGCGTAAATCATTAGGCTGGACAGGCCAGATAGAAGGAGTCATCTTGAAATGTTATTACATGCCTGATTTTGTTATTGTTTACATTGGTCTGAGTTCATATTCACTGTGCATTTACCTTGTGTGTGATGGCCGCGAGCTGCTGCATGTGATGAACCATACATTACCATGCAATCTCATAAAAATGTTTGAATATTTTTTTTTAAACTGCTGTATATTTAAAGGCTTTGTTAAGTATGTTTGACAACTAGGAGTCAAGAAGGCAATGTACTGGGGGCGCTGTCGAGCAGCGAAAGTATGAAGACGTGAGCCGTAAGAGCTCCATCCCGGCCTTCGGTATCCTGTCCTGAAAAATGCTATTATTAACTGTTAACACAGCTGTTTTTGGACTTTCGGCACAGGGGCAATTCTCAGAGTCTCACGGAAAACAGAGCTGTGGATCAGATGAAATCAACGGTCTCGACGTGGGCTCTCTTGGGCTGAGTGACATCTAGAGACAGCGGATAGCTTGCTGGGTCCCTGATGGGAATCAGTCTGCTATGGTCCCTCCTGGGGCCCGTTAGGACCAGGGATGCAGCCACGCCAACACCAGAGAGGGACGGGAACCTGGCGAATGAACGCCAGACCAGACGCAAGTTGAGAAGGAGGGGCGGCAACGGAGCGGCTTGTGGTGCCACGAGGGATTGCCCCAATAGCCCAGGGTGCACTGTGATGCATGCCCTCACCGGCTCGGCACAGGTCTCTGGTGCTGCATGTCTCTTTCTCCGCCACGGGGATCCCTGCTTCTGAATGCATCATCTGACCCCATACGGTTCTTCTGCAAGGCTCAGGGACAGTGGCTAAGCTTGGCACAGAAAAAGAAAGATAGGAGTGCTCGACCGAGAGGGGACATCACTTCTGTGCAGGTGGAGGTAGCCATTTGGCCCTGTGGCCAACCCCCCTGTGATCTTTCCATCAGAGACTTCCTCCAATACTCAACCTCCAAGAAATACTCTAACAGGCCTAGTGTTGCAGCACCTCAGGAAGGTTTCAATTGGTCCCGCACTTAATATTGATGGACCTACCGGATGGGGATCCAAAGTACATAATGGTCACTTATCAATCTCTCCCCACAGGGAGTTGACTCGTTTCACTAGACTACAGCATTATTCCAGCTCATACATGTGAACAGACTGATTACCCGTCCCATCCTATATTGTCCCTTTACATGCTGGTCCAAACATGGCTAAGGATAAGATCAAGAAGCAAGGGGCGCAGAATAAAATGGACCAACACACTGTGAGGATCCCTGTGCCCCTGAAAGCCTCCACATCAACCGGAATTGACAAAGATAAGGAACCTCCTCCAGCTAATCTCTCCCTCGCAGATGTGATGAGTGCCATTTCAGAATCCAGAAACACCATGGAGGGGCAGATGGACGGGCACAGCTCCGATGTCTCACTACTCCGCTGAGATCTGCATAAACTGGCCTCTAACACGTGGGACGCAGAGAAAAACATATCAGTTTCTGAGGATACGCTCCGAACAGCAGAGCACCGACTCTTGGATGTGTTTCACAGCGGATAAAGGTACTAGAGGGACAGGTCAATGGGAGTTAGGGACGCTCCTAGAGAAACGATATTTGTATCCTTGGTCTCTCCCATAAAATGGAAAGTCCCAGCATTGGACTCTTCTGGGAAAATTGTCTTGCAGAGGTAATGACACCCAAGAGTCTCCCTAATTTATATTCTGTTTAAAGAGCACATCAGACACCCAACGGCCCACCTACACCAGGAGCTACACCGCAGACGGTTGTCGCCAAACTCCTAAACTACAGAGACTGAGACGCTCTGCTGTAGATGGCATGCTTGAAAGGGCTGATAACCCTTAATGTAGAAAAAAAATGCCATTTTCCATGATTATACCAGACAAGTCCAGAATTATGTTGCCTCTTGACTGCCAGTCACTGAAGGCATTATGCCACCATGTCCAGGCCTTCTTTCAAGCATCCCCTCCTGCTCCTGTAACTAGTCTTCTTCAGAAAAAAGCTATTAAACACAAGAACATTTTTACACTGGTATCTTAAACTCCAGGTTGGCCGATTTACATGCTGCCAACTGTCAGTGCCTCCGGCAGGACTTCATACTGACTTCTTGGACATAATGGAAACCTGGTTCATGGACAACTACCTCCCCTTGGTTGATTGCGTTTTGCCTGCTGGTTATACTACTTATGTCAGTAAGAAACTTAGGGGCCGATTCATAGAATTCAGCGCACAAGTGGCGCACGCGGCTGGCGCACAGTGTGCGCGTGCGAATCCCTGCGCCAGCCGCGTGCGCTAAAATCCATTTCCGCGCACAGCGTATTCATGGATTCCAGCCACCAAAACCAGCCGTGGCGCACAGTTGCGCAGCGACCCTGCAGCAGCGCCAGTTACGCCTCCAAGAACGCCTCTCGCGCAGGGAAAAGCCATCAAAATCCCCAACCCAGCGCAAAGGGCAGCAGCAAACGCAGAGCTGGGAGCGTGTATTCCAGGGGTGTGCGGGTGTTTCCATACGCGGCTGGGCTGGGTACGTGTATTTCAGGGGTGCGCGAGAAAGTCTACACGCGATTGGCCTGGGTACGTGGATTTCAGGGGTGCGCGAGAAAGACTACACGCGATTGGCCTGGGTACGTGGATTTCAGGGGTGCGCGAGAAACTCTACACACGATTGGCCTGGGTACGTGGATTTCAGGGGTGCGCGAGAAAGACTACACGCGATTGGCCTGGGTACGAGGATTTCAGGGGTGCGCGAGAAAGTCTACACGCGATTGGCCTGGGTACGTGGATTTCAGGGGTGCGCGAGAAAGTCTACACGCGATAGGCCTTGGGTACGTGGATTTCAGGGGTGCGCGAGAAAAACTACACGCGATTGGCCTGGGTACGTGGATTTCAGGGGTGCGCAAGAAAGTCTACACGCGATTGGCCTGGGTACGTGGATTTCAGGGGTGCGCGAGAAAGACTACACGCGATTGGCCTGGGTACGTGGATTTCAGGGGTGCGCGAGAAAGTCTATACGCGATTGGCCTGGGTACGTGGATTTCAGGGGTGCGCGAGAAAGTCTACACGCGATTGGCCTGGGTACGTGGATTTCAGGGGTGCGCGAGAAAAACTACACGCGATTGGCCTGGGTACGTGGATTTCAGGGGTGCGCGAGAAAGTCTACACACGATTGGCCTGGGTACGTGGATTTCAGGGGTGCGCGAGAAAGACTACACGCGATTGGCCTGGGTACGTGGATTTCAGGGGTGCGCGAGAAAGTCTACACGCGATTGGCCTGGGTACGTGGATTTCAGGGGTGCGCGAGAAAGTCTACACGCGATTGGCCTGGGTACGTGGATTTCAGAGGTGCGCGAGAAAGTCTACACGCGATTGGCCTGGGTACGTGGATTTCAGGGGTGCGCGAGAAAGTCTACACGCGATTGGCCTGGGTACGTGGATTTCAGGGGTGCGCGGGTGGTGGGTGTGCGGGAAGTTCAAGACGTGAATTGGCAGTGTGGGTCCTCCCAGGTCTCCCCTCTACCCCCTCCACGACCTCTGCAGGCATCCCACACCACAGGGGACTACCCTGCACCCCATGTCATGTCCCACAGGCAGCCCATCCACCATGGCCATGCCCCCCAGCCAAGCCACATGTCCCCTTGCACCCCCACCCCCCAGCACTGTGGGGCACCTGCCAGCAGGCCCCCACCCATGTCTCCCAGCACCCCCACCCCCCAGCCACCAGGGGCACCCTCCACCAGGCCCCCACCCATGTCTCCCAGCACCCCCACCCACCAGTCACCAGGGGCAGCCTCCACCAGGCCCCCACCCATGTCTCCCAGCACCCCCACCCCCCAGCCACCAGGGGCAGCCTCCACCAGGCCCCCACCCATGTCCGACTCATGTCTCCCAGCACCCCCACCCCCCAGCCACCAGGGGCAGCCTCCACCAGGCCCCCACCCATGTCTCCCAGCACCCCCACCCCCCAGCCACCAGGGGCAGCCTCCACCAGGCCCCCACCCATGTCCGACTCATGTCTCCCAGCACCCCCACCCCCCCAGCCACCAGGGGCAGCCTCCACCAGGCCCCCACCCATGTCTCCCAGCACCCCCACCCCCCAGCCACCAGGGGCACCCTCCACCAGGCCCCCACCCATGTCTCCCAGCACCCCCACCCCCCAGCCACCAGGGGCACCCTCCACCAGGCCCCCACCCATGTCTCCCAGCACCCCCACCCACCAGCCACCAGGGGCAGCCTCCACCAGGCCCCCACCCATGTCTCCCAGCACCCCCACCCCCCAGCAGTGCAGGGGCAGCCTCCACCAGGCCCCCACCCATGTTGCCCAGCACCCCCACCCCCCAGCCACCAGGGGCAGCCTCCACCAGGCCCCCACCCATGTCTCCCAGCACCCCCACCCCCCAGCCACCAGGGGCACCCTCCACCAGGCCCCCACCCATGTCTCCCAGCCCCCCCACCCCCCCAGCCACCAGGGGCAGCCTCCACCAGGCCCCCACCCATGTCTCCCACCACCCCCACCCCCCAGCCACCAGGGGCACCCTCCACCAGGCCCCCACCCATGTCCGACTCATGTCTCCCAGCACCCCCACCCCCCCAGCCACCAGGGGCAGCCTCCACCAGGCCCCCACCCATGTCTCCCAGCACCCCCACCCCCAAGCCACCAGGGGCAGCCTCCACCAGGCCCCCACCCATGTCTCCCAGCACCCCCACCGCCCAGCCACCAGGGGCACCCTCCACCAGGCCCCCACCCATGTCTCCCAGCACCCCCACCCCCCAGCCACCAGGGGCAGCCTCCACCAGGCCCCCACCCATGTCCGACTCATGTCTCCCAGCACCCCCACCCCCCCAGCCACCAGGGGCAGCCTCCACCAGGCCCCCACCCATGTCTCCCAGCACCCCCACCCCCCAGCCACCAGGGGCAGCCTCCACCAGGCCCCCACCCATGTCTCCCAGCACCCCCACCCCCCAGCCACCAGGGGCACCCTCCACCAGGCCCCCACCCATGTCTCCCAGCACCCCCACCCCCCAGCCACCAGGGGCACCCTCCACCAGGCCCCCACCCATGTCTCCCAGCACCCCCACCCACCAGCCACCAGGGGCAGCCTCCACCAGGCCCCCACCCATGTCTCCCAGCACCCCCACCCCCCAGCAGTGCAGGGGCAGCCTCCACCAGGCCCCCACCCATGTCTCCCAGCACCCCCACCCCCCAGCCACCAGGGGCAGCCTCCACCAGGCCCCCACCCATGTCTCCCACCACCCCCACCCACCAGCCACCAGGGGCAGCCTCCACCAGGCCCCCACCCATGTCTCCCAGCACCCCCACCCCCCAGCCACCAGGGGCAGCCTCCACCAGGCCCCCACCCATGTCGCCCAGCACCCCCACCCCCCAGCCACCAGGGGCAGCCTCCACCAGGCCCCCACCCATGTCTCCCAGCACCCCCACCCCCCAGCCACCAGGGGCACCCTCCACCAGGCCCCCACCCATGTCTCCCAGCACCCCCACCCCCCCAGCCACCAGGGGCAGCCTCCACCAGGCCCCCACCCATGTCTCCCACCACCCCCACCCCCCAGCCACCAGGGGCACCCTCCACCAGGCCCCCACCCATGTCCGACTCATGTCTCCCAGCACCCCCACCCCCCAGCCACCAGGGGCAGCCTCCACCAGGCCCCCACCCATGTCTCCCAGCACCCCCACCCCCCAGCCACCAGGGGCAGCCTCCACCAGGCCCCCACCCATGTCTCCCAGCACCCCCACCCACCAGTCACCAGGGGCAGCCTCCACCAGGCCCCCACCCATGTCTCCCAGCACCCCCACCCCCCAGCCACCAGGGGCAGCCTCCACCAGGCCCCCACCCATGTCCGACTCATGTCTCCCAGCACCCCCACCCCCCAGCCACCAGGGGCAGCCTCCACCAGGCCCCCACCCATGTCTCCCAGCACCCCCACCCCCCAGCCACCAGGGGCAGCCTCCACCAGGCCCCCACCCATGTCCGACTCATGTCTCCCAGCACCCCCACCCCCCCAGCCACCAGGGGCAGCCTCCACCAGGCCCCCACCCATGTCTCCCAGCACCCCCACCCCCAGCCACCAGGGGCACCCTCCACCAGGCCCCCACCCATGTCTCCCAGCACCCCCACCCCCCAGCCACCAGGGGCACCCTCCACCAGGCCCCCACCCATGTCTCCCAGCACCCCCACCCACCAGCCACCAGGGGCAGCCTCCACCAGGCCCCCACCCATGTCTCCCAGCACCCCCACCCCCCAGCAGTGCAGGGGCAGCCTCCACCAGGCCCCCACCCATGTTGCCCAGCACCCCCACCCCCCAGCCACCAGGGGCAGCCTCCACCAGGCCCCCACCCATGTCTCCCAGCACCCCCACCCCCCAGCCACCAGGGGCACCCTCCACCAGGCCCCCACCCATGTCTCCCAGCCCCCCCACCCCCCCAGCCACCAGGGGCAGCCTCCACCAGGCCCCCACCCATGTCTCCCACCACCCCCACCCCCCAGCCACCAGGGGCACCCTCCACCAGGCCCCCACCCATGTCCGACTCATGTCTCCCAGCACCTCCACCCCCCCAGCCACCAGGGGCAGCCTCCACCAGGCCCCCACCCATGTCTCCCAGCACCCCCACCCCCAAGCCACCAGGGGCAGCCTCCACCAGGCCCCCACCCATGTCTCCCAGCACCCCCACCGCCCAGCCACCAGGGGCACCCTCCACCAGGCCCCCACCCATGTCTCCCAGCACCCCCACCCCCCAGCCACCAGGGGCAGCCTCCACCAGGCCCCCACCCATGTCCGACTCATGTCTCCCAGCACCCCCACCCCCCCAGCCACCAGGGGCAGCCTCCACCAGGCCCCCACCCATGTCTCCCAGCACCCCCACCCCCCAGCCACCAGGGGCAGCCTCCACCAGGCCCCCACCCATGTCTCCCAGCACCCCCACCCCCCAGCCACCAGGGGCACCCTCCACCAGGCCCCCACCCATGTCTCCCAGCACCCCCACCCCCCAGCCACCAGGGGCACCCTCCACCAGGCCCCCACCCATGTCTCCCAGCACCCCCACCCACCAGCCACCAGGGGCAGCCTCCACCAGGCCCCCACCCATGTCTCCCAGCACCCCCACCCCCCAGCAGTGCAGGGGCAGCCTCCACCAGGCCCCCACCCATGTCTCCCAGCACCCCCACCCCCCAGCCACCAGGGGCAGCCTCCACCAGGCCCCCACCCATGTCTCCCACCACCCCCACCCACCAGCCACCAGGGGCAGCCTCCACCAGGCCCCCACCCATGTCTCCCAGCACCCCCACCCCCCAGCCACCAGGGGCAGCCTCCACCAGGCCCCCACCCATGTCGCCCAGCACCCCCACCCCCCAGCCACCAGGGGCAGCCTCCACCAGGCCCCCACCCATGTCTCCCAGCACCCCCACCCCCCAGCCACCAGGGGCACCCTCCACCAGGCCCCCACCCATGTCTCCCAGCACCCCCACCCCCCCAGCCACCAGGGGCAGCCTCCACCAGGCCCCCACCCATGTCTCCCACCACCCCCACCCCCCAGCCACCAGGGGCACCCTCCACCAGGCCCCCACCCATGTCCGACTCATGTCTCCCAGCACCCCCACCCCCCAGCCACCAGGGGCAGCCTCCACCAGGCCCCCACCCATGTCTCCCAGCACCCCCACCCCCCAGCCACCAGGGGCAGCCTCCACCAGGCCCCCACCCATGTCTCCCAGCACCCCCACCGCCCAGCCACCAGGGGCACCCTCCACCAGGCCCCCACCCATGTCTCCCAGCACCCCCACCCCCCAGCCACCAGGGGCAGCCTCCACCAGGCCCCCACCCATGTCCGACTCATGTCTCCCAGCACCCCCACCCCCCCAGCCACCAGGGGCAGCCTCCACCAGGCCCCCACCCATGTCTCCCAGCACCCCCACCCCCCAGCCACCAGGGGCAGCCTCCACCAGGCCCCCACCCATGTCTCCCAGCACCCCCACCCCCCAGCCACCAGGGGCACCCTCCACCAGGCCCCCACCCATGTCTCCCAGCACCCCCACCCCCCAGCCACCAGGGGCAGCCTCCACCAGGCCCCCACCCATGTCTCCCAGCACCCCCACCCCCAAGCCACCAGGGGCAGCCTCCACCAGGCCCCCACCCATGTCTCCCAGCACCCCCACCGCCCAGCCACCAGGGGCACCCTCCACCAGGCCCCCACCCATGTCTCCCAGCACCCCCACCCCCCAGCCACCAGGGGCAGCCTCCACCAGGCCCCCACCCATGTCCGACTCATGTCTCCCAGCACCCCCACCCCCCCAGCCACCAGGGGCAGCCTCCACCAGGCCCCCACCCATGTCTCCCAGCACCCCCACCCCCCAGCCACCAGGGGCAGCCTCCACCAGGCCCCCACCCATGTCTCCCAGCACCCCCACCCCCCAGCCACCAGGGGCACCCTCCACCAGGCCCCCACCCATGTCTCCCAGCACCCCCACACCCCAGCCACCAGGGGCACCCTCCACCAGGCCCCCACCCATGTCTCCCAGCACCCCCACCCACCAGCCACCAGGGGCAGCCTCCACCAGGCCCCCACCCATGTCTCCCAGCACCCCCACCCCCCAGCAGTGCAGGGGCAGCCTCCGCCAGGCCCCCACCCATGTCTCCCAGCACCCCCACCCCCCAGCCACCAGGGGCAGCCTCCACCAGGCCCCCACCCATGTCTGCCCCACCACCCCCACCCACCAGCCACCAGGGGCAGCCTCCACCAGGCCCCCACCCATGTCTCCCAGCACCCCCACCCCCCAGCCACCAGGGGCAGCCTCCACCAGGCCCCCACCCATGTCGCCCAGCACCCCCACCCCCCAGCCACCAGGGGCAGCCTCCACCAGGCCCCCACCCATGTCTCCCAGCACCCCCACCCCCCAGCCACCAGGGGCACCCTCCACCAGGCCCCCACCCATGTCTCCCAGCACCCCCACCCCCCCAGCCACCAGGGGCAGCCTCCACCAGGCCCCCACCCATGTCTCCCACCACCCCCACCCCCCAGCCACCAGGGGCACCCTCCACCAGGCCCCCACCCATGTCCGACTCATGTCTCCCAGCACCCCCACCCCCCAGCCACCAGGGGCAGCCTCCACCAGGCCCCCACCCATGTCTCCCAGCACCCCCACCCCCCAGCCACCAGGGGCAGCCTCCACCAGGCCCCCACCCATGTCTCCCAGCACCCCCACCGCCCAGCCACCAGGGGCACCCTCCACCAGGCCCCCACCCATGTCTCCCAGCACCCCCACCCCCCAGCCACCAGGGGCAGCCTCCACCAGGCCCCCACCCATGTCCGACTCATGTCTCCCAGCACCCCCACCCCCCCAGCCACCAGGGGCAGCCTCCACCAGGCCCCCACCCATGTCTCCCAGCACCCCCACCCCCCAGCCACCAGGGGCAGCCTCCACCAGGCCCCCACCCATGTCTCCCAGCACCCCCACCCCCCAGCCACCAGGGGCACCCTCCACCAGGCCCCCACCCATGTCTCCCAGCACCCCCACCCCCCAGCCACCAGGGGCAGCCTCCACCAGGCCCCCACCCATGTCCGACTCATGTCTCCCAGCACCCCCACCCCCCCAGCCACCAGGGGCAGCCTCCACCAGGCCCCCACCCATGTCTCCCAGCACCCCCACCCCCCAGCCACCAGGGGCACCCTCCACCAGGCCCCCACCCATGTCTCCCAGCACCCCCACCCCCCAGCCACCAGGGGCAGCCTCCACCAGGCCCCCACCCATGTCCGACTCATGTCTCCCAGCACCCCCACCCCCCCAGCCACCAGGGGCAGCCTCCACCAGGCCCCCACCCATGTCTCCCAGCACCCCCACCCCCCAGCCACCAGGGGCACCCTCCACCAGGCCCCCACCCATGTCTCCCAGCACCCCCACCCCCCAGCCACCAGGGGCAGCCTCCACCAGGCCCCCACCCATGTCCGACTCATGTCTCCCAGCACCCCCACCCCCCCAGCCACCAGGGGCAGCCTCCACCAGGCCCCCACCCATGTCTCCCAGCACCCCCACCCCCCCAGCCACCAGGGGCACCCTCCACCAGGCCCCCACCCATGTCCGACTCATGTCTCCCAGCACCCCCACCCCCCCAGCCACCAGGGGCAGCCTCCACCAGGCCCCCACCCATGTCTCCCAGCACCCCCACCCCCCAGCCACCAGGGGCAGCCTCCACCAGGCCCCCACCCATGTCTCCCACCACCCCCACCCCCCAGCCACCAGGGGCACCCTCCACCAGGCCCCCACCCATGTCTCCCAGCACCCCCACCCCCCCAGCCACCAGGGGCAGCCTCCACCAGGCCCCCACCCATGTCTCCCAGCACCCCCACCCCCCAGCCACCAGGGGCAGCCTCCACCAGGCCCCCACCCATGTCTCCCACCACCCCCACCCCCCAGCCACCAGGGGCACCCTCCACCAGGCCCCCACCCATGTCTCCCAGCACCCCCACCCCCCAGCCACCAGGGGCACCCTCCACCAGGCCCCCACCCATGTCCGACTCATGTCTCCCAGCACCCCCACCCCCCCAGCCACCAGGGGCAGCCTCCACCAGGCCCCCACCCATGTCTCCCAGCACCCCCACCCCCCCAGCCACCAGGGGCACCCTCCACCAGGCCCCCACCCATGTCCGACTCATGTCTCCCAGCACCCCCACCCCCCCAGCCACCAGGGGCTGCCTCCACCAGGCCCCCACCCATGTCTCCCAGCACCCCCACCCCCCAGCCAACAGGGGCACCCTCCACCAGGCCCCCACCCATGTCTCCCAGCACCCCCACCCCCCCAGCCACCAGGGGCAGCCTCCACCAGGCCCCCACCCATGTCTCCCACCACCCCCACCCCCCAGCCACCAGGGGCAGCCTCCACCAGGCCCCCACCCATGTCCGACTCATGTCTCCCAGCACCCCCACCCCCCCAGCCACCAGGGGCAGCCTCCACCAGGCCCCCACCCATGTCTCCCAGCACCCCCACCCCCAGCCACCAGGGGCAGCCTCCACCAGGCCCCCACCCATGTCTCCCAGCACCCCCACCGCCCAGCCACCAGGGGCACCCTCCACCAGGCCCCCACCCATGTCTCCCAGCACCCCCACCCCCCAGCCACCAGGGGCAGCCTCCACCAGGCCCCCACCCATGTCCGACTCATGTCTCCCAGCACCCCCACCCCCCCAGCCACCAGGGGCAGCCTCCACCAGGCCCCCACCCATGTCTCCCAGCACCCCCACCCCCCAGCCACCAGGGGCACCCTCCACCAGGCCCCCACCCATGTCTCCCAGCACCCCCACCCCCCCAGCCACCAGGGGCAGCCTCCACCAGGCCCCCACCCATGTCTCCCAGCACCCCCACCCCCCAGCCACCAGGGGCAGCCTCCACCAGGCCCCCACCCATGTCTCCCACCACCCCCACCCCCCAGCCACCAGGGGCACCCTCCACCAGGCCCCCAGCCATGTCTCCCAGCACCCCCACCCCCCAGCCACCAGGGGCACCCTCCACCAGGCCCCCACCCATGTCCAGGAACAGAGACTTCCATGCTGTCATGTGTGCAATCTGCACAGGGCTCCCCATGTCACATTCAAACACATGCAACAACCATGCGGTTCACATATTACAGGTCGCACATGCATTACCATGATGTCCCTGCACACATACATGCGTACATGGCCTATGTCACACATGCAGGCAAGTATCAGACAACCAGCACACTGCAACATGCCCTGTCTCACACAGCAATGCTTGGCCACTTACCGCTCAACTCCAGACGGGTCTCCCTCTCAAGGACCTGGCTGTGGAGCGCTGGGTGTGCGCGTTCCAGGACCCTCAACTGGATGGAACTCATGCGGCCCCGGCCCCCCTCCACAAGGCGCCGGGCCTTCATGAGGGTCCTGGACCTCAAGTCCTCCCAGCGCTTCTTGACCTTCTGGATGGTGCGGGTTGCCACCCCCTCTGCGTCCTCTCCCGTCCTTCCCTGTTGGCGCGGGACGATCCGAAGAGGGCATCATACTGCCCCAGGACATGCTCCACCAGGACACCAACTTCGGTGGCAGTGAAGCTGGTGCCCCTCTGCCCCTCTGGCCGGGGGTTGCCACTGGTGTCAGATGTGGATGTGCTCGACATGGCAACCCCAGGGGCAGGAGTGGGTGACCAACTGGGTCCTGGGGCTGGGCTGTGGAGCGATGTCATTTGAGTCGGGACTCTTCTGTACCAGCAGGGGTGGACACAGCAACTGGACCCCTGCAGATGGCTGATGTGCAGGCACCAAATGGCAGGGCACGGTGGCAGCAGGCAGGCAGGCAGGCAGGCAGGCAGGCAGCAGCAGATGGCATGTGGGAGGCTGCTTGGGGCACTGGGGGCCAGTGAATTGGCCTTCTGTGCAGGAGCGTGGTCTTCCGTGTGTTTTCGCGTGGCCAGCTTCATACGGAGTGATTAGGCACGTGAAAAATCTGCACGCTGCGTGTAATGCGCGTAAGCGCGCGTGAAAAACTGCACGTCCGCGTGTAATAGGAGGAAAGGGCCCATGCATAAGCGTGCGCGCGTGAAAAACTGCACGTCCGCGTGTAATGCGCGTAATCAAACGTGAAAAAGTGCACGTCCGCATGTGACGTGACGCGCGCGTGCGTTTCCCTCAGCACGGGTTAAAGGTGAGCGGGCCCAGCAGTTCGCTGTACGTGCCTTTCGTGGAGACCGACGTGTGTTGCTGCTTCCAGTTGTTTCGCGCGCCATCTACTTCACAGCTCTCAAGGACGTATCTCTTCTTTTGGCGGGGGTATTGGCTACGCGTGTTTTTCTGCATCGCGCTAGTCAGACGGTGAGTCGCAAACGCTCCTTTTCCCACTGCGGGTGCCCCTGTGTATCGCACCCATTTTCGATGTCATCGTAGCCTGCGTGTCCCACGCGTACGCGTTATACGTGTTACTGGGTGCCACCGCGTACTGCGGGAGGTTTAATCCACGCACGTAGGCTGCAGGGTTGCGTGCACGGTTTTACTGCAGTTTTGGGGTGCCTGAGCGTTGCGTGACCCGTCAACACATCACCGGGGTCACATACAGCCTTGCAGGTGCAGGGGGGCTGTTAACATCTTGCTTCCCACCCCCTTCACCCCAATTGCCCAGGTCAATTGTGCTGTACACCTCCCATTGGCACCACTCCATCTGTGCCAGCACTATTACATCTGTGCCATGGTAGGGAGGCTACCAAAGGTGAGGGGCGCCTCAGCTGGGCGTCCTCCTCGTGGCGGGCGTGGTCGGGGACGTGGCCGTGGTGACCAGGGAGTAGGGGGACTCCAGGGTGTCCAGGGCAGCCACAGAGGGGGAAGAGGCAGGGGTGCGCCACTTGAGCACAATGTTGTGCCATGTGTTGGTGCAGCCATGCCACCACCCCCTGTGGTTCAGGGGGATGCAGCTCCTGCATCTGGCACTGGCACCCGTATGACCCGGCAGTCCGTTTCATCGACTGCCACGGGCCCAAGGGTAGCGGTAGCTGCAGGTGCAGCTGTGGACACCGCCACCCAGGCTCAGGGTCTGCCAGCGCAGGCTGCGTTGGCACTTGAAGAGCCCTTGGTAGATCTCCAACAGGCCAGGGGGGAAACCATTGGGGCAGGCCGGGCTGCTCAGACCAAGACACGTGTCCCTGGGGCAGTCATGTCATCTGCTGCCCCGAACAGCCGGGTGTTGGCAAGTGCAGGGGCAGATGCACCCAACAGCACCCCGGTTGTGAGTCTGCCAACCAGGACCGTTGCGGTCAATGACCCTGCCACAGCTGATGTTGCTGCGCAGGGTCCATTAGTGGGCACCCAGCTGCCACTGACACAAGTCAGGCCTTTGGTCATCCCTCCACCTGCCACTCCCTCGGCTCAATCCACCCAACCCACTGGCCATACTGGTCGGGGCGGCATTAGCCAGCCAGGGTCTGCGCCACAGTCCAAGAGGAGGAAGGTTGCATCTGCAGCACAGGCTGGGACCCCACACACAGCCACGACCTCCTGCACGTCGAGGAAGAAGCCTTTCTGTAAGCAGGAACTGGACTTCCTCGTGGACTACGTGCGGGGACACAGCCGTGACATGCTAGTGGGTGCCAATAGTCAGACTACGGCTGCCCAACGTGACACCCACTGGAAGCATGTGGCGGAACATGTCAGTTCATTCGGCCATGAGGTGCGCACGGCGCAGGAGTGCAAAAAGCGCTGGAATGACATCAAGCGCAGCACTAAGGCCAAGCGTGCCTCAAATTACAACTTGACTCTGGTGACTGGCGGTGGGCCTGCACCAGAGGAGGAAGAACTCACTCCGCATGAGGCTCTCGTTGCGGAGTTCATACCACCAGAATTGGTCGAAGGTGTGGGAGAGATGCTGGACTTTGATGCCCAGTCCAGTGAGTGTTGATGCGTAGTTGTTGAGGACGTGTGTGTTTCACTTGTGGGATGTGTTGTGCATGATTGCTGCTACATGTGACGTGTACATGGTTCTGATGTGTAAGTAATGCAATCCCACCGTCATGCATGTCTCCTCTGCCTGCATGCGGGACTCCATGTGGCCATGCTCCCTTGCCCCTCCTCCGCCACTCTGCACCCCAGTTCCACCTTTGCACTGGTCTGCTACATTCTTGCCAATGTGTAGTTTCATGTTCATGTGTCCTGTGTAGATGCTAACTTCCAGCTTAGAAAGTGCCAGACATATGCCGTGTGGTACAGCCTTAGTACTCGATGCAGGGCATCCCACTTGTACTGTGCATGGGTCAGATGTCCTGCAGGGACATGAGTGCCCATTCATGCTCCATGTGCATTGCACACATGCCCCTATGTGTCCTTGACTGGATGATCACTGTAATATGAGTCCTTGGTTACATACATTGCCTGCCATATTATCGGCCTCCCCATGTCAACTGTGGCTCAGTCCTGCGTTGCACACATGTTTAGGCTCTGACAATCTGTGTGGCTCACAGGCCTCAGCCTGTTCAATGGCCAATGACTCTGTCCAACTCTTGTTGTGTCTTCTTCACACGTGGCCGGCCTCCGGATCTTCCATCATGTGTCCTGCCCACTGTCCCAGCATCATTTGCAGTGTTGTAATATAAATCACATTAAGCTGTTGATGCCAGTCAACACTGCTTGTCAATACACAGGTGTATGGTCAGCCTTTTGATACCATGCTAGGCATCCCTGCTTTGGTACTGGGGTGGAGGGGTGCTTGCCTTCTAGACATGGTACACATTGAATACACAATGCACGTGATGTCTGATTTTGACATTGCACTGCCTTCACATTTCCTGGCACACACCATGGAGTGCTTGTACATGTAGGTAGTGAGTGGCGTACACATTTTCTGCACTGCATAGACCCACTTCCATGCAAACTGCCACCTTTCGACAGGTCTGATCACAGAAGCTATTCTAAGTAGACCCAGCATGCATGCAAGGTCATATGTTGTGTGTCACATGTCTGCCGGATGCCTTTGCTGTCGGTGTGTGTGTGTGTGTGTTGTGTGCTTCTGACATGTGTACTGACCTTTTCCTCTCTATTTTTCAGGTGATGACGCAATGGATGCAGAGGATGGTGTTGTCATGCCAGACACAGGGTTGGTAAGACCACATCAACCCGGCACTAGTGGGGGTCGTGGGGTGGTAGGCCACGAAAACCCCCAAGTGCTGCAGTCCATCCTGTCTCTGGCTGCCTATGAGTCCAGCCTTGATGACGACTCTGACGTCCATGTTGAGTTGGATGAGCATCAAGTCCATGTGTCAGGGGTGAGTGATTCTGATGTGGACACTCCTCTGTCTGCGACCCCTGCACTGAGGGATCAGACAGTCTTGGTTCCTCCGCCCGTGGTGGATCGGGACGCAGGGTCACCCTCCACACCAGTCACTGATGTGCCTGGGACATCACGTTGACGGGGGCATGTAGTCGTGCAGCCGCAGGCGGTGCCAACACAGCGAGGACCCCCGGTCCTTGGGTCCCGCAGGGGTCAAGCCCGGCAATGCGGTCGCCGCGCGCAACCGCTGTATACTGAGTGGGAGCAAGACATGACTGCCAATTCAGAACGGCAGGGGGCAGCAATGGAGAACATCGCTGACAGCATGGAGCGTGTGGCCCGATCTGTGCTCCCCCCTGCTAGGCAGGTGCTTCTCCAGCAGCAGGCGGCACGGTCCACGGCCCGCTCACTCAGGCTGGGCATGGCGGCCTCAGACAGGGCACGCCAGGCTGAAATGTCGTCTCTGCGTCAAGCAATTGCTGCTCACGCAGAGGCGCACATGGATGCCCTGAGGGAGGAGTATGCCTCCCTCAGATCCACTCTGGGTGTCCTTATGATGTCCCAGAGGCAGCGGGCAGAGGAGAGGTTTGCACAGCTTGAGCGCACCATCTCGGCTGAGCTACAGGCTTGCCGGGAGGTGCAGCGGTTGTCCAGCCAGGCCTTGCAGGAGGAACTCCGTGTTACACGTGCTACCTTGCAAGAGGAAGCACGTGTATCACGTGAGGTCCTGCATGCAGACCTATGTAACATCGCCACACAGAACCAGGCTCACCTGTCCGGCAGACTTGCTGCCGACGAGGGGCAAGCTGTGGCTAGGCGTGGCCAGGCTACTGTGCCACGTCCTCCTTACCAGGATGAGCCAGACTCGGACGACCATCTATCTCCCACATAGGTCGTGCTGTGAAGGCGTTGAGCCCATGGAGGTATTTTTTTTTGGCTCAGCATCATCGCATGTGGATGTTGAGCAGCACCCTGTACCTCCCCCCTCCTGGGTGCCTCCCCTCCCCCCCCGGGTCGTAAGTGGCCATTTTTGATTTTTCTTTTAGTTTAGTTAGTTAAGTTTCTGTTTGATAGTTAGTTTAAATAGGTAATGTAGGTTTTCCATAGTTAGTGTAATTAGTTAATAGTTGAGTTAGTTTAAAATTTGTAGTCTATTGTGCTTACATGTGACAGTGCGGTGCCTTGTGGTTTTTGAAGTCATCCACTGTCTGTTCCAGCTGGGCCCTTCATGGTTGTCTTGTGTATGTGTTTGCTGCTTGGGTTCCTTGACTCACATATGCCACTCCTGCCTCCCTTATCCATGGGCTCGCAAGGATGGTTCGGTGTAACAGAATTTTACACAAGGGCTTTGGACTGTCATATCTGTGGCATGTCTGGTGCTTTTTGACTTGTGTTGACACCCCTAGTGGGGATGATTTAGGTGTAATTGTCCACTGTTCAGCTTTTGCTAGATGGGGCGTGTCATGATTAATGTGGACATTGATTGCTATGCATTGTGTATTATGTTTCATATCTTTCCTGTACACGTGCTTGTTGCAAATCATGCTGTAGATAGTGTTCCACACTTTGGAGGTGAAAGACGGACTGATGGTGTGATTTGTGATGTGACTCTCTGACATGGTCAAGTAATGAGATGCCTGATGAGACACACACAGATCACTTTGATGCATTAATCATGTGTTTCATGCACTTTCTGCAGGGGGATGAGGCACCAGAGCACCTTGGCCAGCAGACATGGCCCATTGGACGACGTAATTCCTGACCCGTTTGTTGGTGCCCACATGCACATGTGTGCACAAGCAGAGCCACAGTGATTGCAGACCCACATCCTAGAACTGCTGACATGTTCCAAGGAACTCCAGGCAAGGTGAGCATCACAGGGGGGCCACGAGACAGCAAAGCTTGCACCAGGCGAGTTGCACGTGCAGGCTTAGTCACAGCACTGAGGGTGAGCTTAGACAAATATTGGTGTTGAAGCACACAATGCAGCTCAGATGTGTTTGTGGACTGATGGCTGTTGATAGTAGGGTTGTCTGGGACACATGCGGGGGCAGTGGCACATAGCCTGCGGTACACCAAGGTTCATTGAGGCACTTGTATCAACCATGTAGCCTTCCAAGACATGGAAAGGGGCAGCTCACAGGGACATACAGCAAGGGACATACTCGGGTGCAGTGCATGTCTATTCCACGTACTTCATGATAAATGCACTGGCAACTTTGTTTTGGTCATGGTGGTACGCAACTTGCTCTGTAGACATGGCTTGCCATATGGGTCTGTCTGCTTACCCAGGGAACCTTGCATGTTGTGTGAATTGTGACACATTGGTGTTCCATTTGCCAAGCACCCACCAGCGGCTGACTTACTGCATTGACTGTGAATGACCCGTCACAGGGGTGATGTTATATATGGGTACGAAGCATGGAGCACAGATTGTCTGTTTGTAGAGTTGTAAGTTGTTATGGGGCATGTTTTGTGTTGAGTTTTTGTGTAATTGGCACGTACAGGTTGCTGACTGTGTCTCTCTTTGCAGCATTGCAGTGCTCCTGTAACCGGACCTGAGAGTGCGCAGGCAGGAGGCCAGCACTCAAAACCAGAGCTAAGTGTCTTGTTGTATTTTCTTACAAACTGCCCTGCATAGGCTTGCTGGGGAGTGTACTGATGCATGGATGTATGTGTGGTCCTATTTGGTATGTTTTTTACCCTAATCACCCGTGATCCTATGCAATTTTGAAACCTGTACCCTCTACCCGGTGTTCCTGCTTCCCATGCCTATCCAAGCAATGTTCCCTGACCCTCTTTCCCCACTGGGGTTGCGGATGCCTGTGTAAGCCCCGAACTTGCAGGCGCCAAAACCCTAGAGGGGGTGGTTGGTTCGTACCACTCCTGAGCCTGGACTTCAGAAGGCCATGACAATGATGTCCAAGTTTGTTTGGATTGTGCATGTGTTCATGCAGGTTGTACATTTTCGTGCATTCCCTGGTTTCATGTTTCATTCCTACTCCCCTCACCTGCCACGCATTCCAGTCATCCAGTGTGTCTACACCTGTCCCGACTGCATATCCCTGAACCTCATTCCCCACCAGAATCTCAGGGGCCTGTGTGAGTTTGACCTTGCAGGCCCCCGGGACATGGTGTGGGTGGTTGTTTCATGAGACTCCGGCGCCTGTACAGGGGACCCGTGACAGTACACATCCATTCATGGTGCATCATCCTATGTCATGTACCACACATGTCTCACATCCTGTCGTGACATTGTTTTGCTGTGCTACCTTGGTTGTTGCATCATTGTGGTAGTACTTGGCCTTTGAGACGTACTGCTACGTCAAGTCATCTACTGGAGGGTGTTTGGGTTCCTTTTCATGCCTTGGATTATGTGATTTAGGAAATGAGTGTGGATTCTGAGGGTTCAGGCATCTCTTTACACACATGGTGGGAGATGGACACGAAGGGTAAAGGTGATCCTGTGGCCAGGTGGGAATGAGGGTTGGAGGCTCCATGACCCAGGTGCAGTTGTTCAGTGGGCATGGTCATTTGCGAGGGGGGGGGGGTTGTTGTTGATAGTTGCGTTGCCCTGCAGTGTGATGGGAACTCTGACATTGTAATGTTGTTGTCCTATGTACCTGTTGTGTTCTGCTGATCAATGCCTGTTCATGGGTTGTGTTTTCCTTTCAGGTGCGAGGGGATAGTAGTGGTTTGACATGCTGTGGTGTGCACATGGTGGAAGTTCACATGTGATGTGTAGGGAACACTGATGGTTACTTGAGTGCACATGCATATGTGGAGTGCATGTCCTTGCAGAACCACACACTTGCACTCGGATGCACTCCATGTACTCCCCCCCCTTGCATATCCACGTGTACACTGTTTGCCTTCTGGTGCCCACTGTGTCCCGGCAGCACATGTTCTGTGACCGGTTATGGTTCCAGTACATGCCTAATTTGATGTTTGATGTAGTCTGTTACTTAGATGTGATGCTCAGGGTGTGCATCACACGCAATGGCTGTTCACTGTGCTGTGCACTGAGCAGTGTGATGCAGGAGTAGGACACTGCACACATGAGCTGCAGTGTTGATTTTGCAATGCATAATGTGCATATTGACAGGCATTCATTGTGATGTTACGTCTACGACTGTTGTAATGCATTTGGAATCGACGTATTTTGGGTGGGACTTTTTGTTGGTCTGTCATTTCATCGGATTCCGGGTCAGGCATCATTGTCCGATGCCACTGTACATTTAGGACATGGCAATGTGTACCTTATCGTTACTGGGTCGGTGTATGGGTATTGCTTGCCATGTCATGTTGATGTTTGGGAGGGTTTGACTGACATGACAGTGATGGCCATGGCCTGTTTTGCAGGTGTGTGTGATGCACACCTTGCATGTCCAGGTCATCCGCTTCTCAGAGCAACTAGCTGGGGGTAGGTTTCTCTCCGCAGCAGGGCCCTCCCCCTCGAACAGACTTCCTGCCTGACTTGAACTTGAGGGGAACCATCTCCAGTTCTGGAAGCACCTCAAGACCTTCCTCTTTGCTTCTGCTTACTCTCTGCCTCTCCCTTGCAGAATTCTTCACTGGAACTGCACAGGAGCTGCAACTGGGACACTCTCACCAACCTCGGTCCCTGGGCCAGCCACTGTCCACTTGCACTGCCACCCTGGCAACCCCTGCACTGCGGGACTGTCTCTCTATCCCTACAGCCCTCCCTTCACAGCACTTGTCTGCACTTACCTTTGCAGTTGCCACCAGGCGACCGAATGTATTATTTTTTTGGCCTACTTCCCCTGTACTGGACTCCCCCCCACCCTTCCCCTTGCACTTTTCCCTTCCCCCTACCCCTGCACTTGCACAATCTCAATGACACCTGGCCTAGTAGTACCGTTCTCTGTGTTCCCTTGTTCCCCCCCACTGCCTCATTGTGCCTTTGAATACTTGTGTATGGCTCATGTCATGTCACATGTCATATGTGTGCATTTTGGTTGCACAGGATAGCTTGTGTTTAAGTAGCTAGGGATGCAGACGATGTGGCACTTCCATGGCAACTATCTCAGGGTGGTAGGGTTGTGACAGTTGACTGTCACTTTGTCATCATCGATTGTCACCTGGTATGTGCCAGGCCTGTGTGCACTCCGCAGGGGTGGGAGTTTAGGTGAAAAATGTGGCCACAAGCTGGGTCCGGGCTACCTCGCCACGTGCCCTGTCCCCTCCCATGGGCAGCGCCTGTGCCTGTGGTTGGGGATGTGGGGGCACCACCATGTCCACCGGGACACCCTGCCGTGTTGCAACATTGTGCAGGACACATGCTGCCACAATAATCCTGCACACAACTGGTGGTGCATAGAGTAGTTGCCCACCAGAGCGGTCAAGGGAGCGGAAACGTGACTTGAGCACTCCGAATGTGCGCTCCACTATGGCCCTGGTTGCAATATGGGCAGCGTTGTATCTTACCTGGGGTGGTGTGGTGGGGTTCCGGATTGGCGTCATCATGTGGTTGCTCAGAGGGTAGGCACTGTCCCCTGGGGAGGTGATAATTGTTGAGATTATTAGGGTTGGTATATTTGTCTGTGTGTGACTTGCATGCATGTGCAAGGGCATTTGTACTCACCTAGGAGCCATGTGTCGCCATGCTGCCCAGCTTCCAGGGCCCGGCTCAGGGCGGACATTCTGTATATGAAACTGTCATGGGTGGAGCCAGGGTAGTTTGCATAGACAGAGGTGATGATTCCCTTTGCATCGCATACCACCTGTACATTGATGGAATGCCAGTGCTTGCGGTTTCAGTAGATGTGCTCAGTGGCCCTAGGTGGACGTAGGGCCACATGGGTGCAATCTATGGCACCGAGCACTTTGGGGAAGTGTGCCACCCTGAAAAAATCCAGGACAACGGCCTGCCTTTCTGCGGGTGTTCTGGGCATGTATATGTGCCTGCGGACTGAGGGGCGCGCTGTCATGATTGCCAGTACCTGGTGTAGGCAGCGTGACTGCGTGGCCTGTGAGACCCCCCCCACTATGGCAGTGGTCCGCTGAAACGACCCAGTGGCCAAAAAATGCAAGACATTGAGCAGCTTCTCCAAGGGGCTCAATGCTTGGGAGCAAAGGGTGGGGGATGTGAGGTCATCTTCCCACTCCCTGACCAGGTCTAGGATGATATGGGGTGGAAACCTATACCTGCCGTAGACCTGGTCGTCAGGCATCCCAAAAAGGCTTGTCCGTGGTGCAAAAATGCGTGCCCTGGCTATTCTCCTCCTCCTGCGGTGTCCCACAATCAGTGCAGCAACAAATGGGGCATTCATCGTCGCTGTATATACGCGTTTGTTGTTTGCGCGCACTTTTATGCTGTGCGCGGGCGCGGGACGCCTCCGTGTGGGCGGACTCGTTGGTTTCCCGTATTCGGGTGTCATCGCGTGTGATCGGAGGGGCCTGGCCTGGGTACGTGTGTTTCGGGGTGCGCGGGTAGTTCCACACGCCATTGGCCTGGGTACGTGTGTTTCGGGGTGCGCGGGTAGTTCCACACGCGATTGGCCTGGGTACGTGTGTTTCGGGGTGCGCGGGTAGTTCCACACACCATTGGCCTGGGTACGTGTGTTTCGGGGTGCGCGGGTACTTCCACACGCCATTGGCCTGGGTACGTGTGTTCCGGGGTCCCGTGAACTTTCACACGCGATTGGTTTGAATCCACGTGTGTACTGTCATCACGTGCAATGAGGGATACTCCCTCGCACGTCACGTCACAGACGCGCTCACGCGCTGAGGGCCTTTGGTCCAATGAAAATGCGTATGCGTGCAGACGCGCTTACGCGCTAAGGGCCTTTCCTCGAATTACACGCTGACGTGCAGAATTTTCACGTGCCAAATCACTCCGTATCAAGCTGGCCACGCGTAAGCACACGGAAGACCACGCTCCTGCCCAGAAGGCCGAACTACTGCCCCCCAGAGCCCCGAGCACGCTCCCACCTGCCATCTGCTGCTGCCTGACTGCCTGCTGCCCACGTGCCCTGCCATTTGCTGCCTGCACATCAGCCAGGGGTGCTGTTGGTGTGACCACCCCTGCTGGAACCAAAGACTCCCGACTGGGATTCCATCGCTCCACAGCCCAGCCCCAGGACTCAGTTGCCCACCCACTCCTGCCTCTGGGGTTGTCATGTCGGGGCAAACTCCATCTGTGACCACTGACAACCCCCGGCCAGAGAGGCAGAGGGGCACCAGCTTCAGTGCCACCGAAGTTGGTGTCCTGGTGGAGCAAGTCCTGGGGCAGTATGATGCCCTCTTCGGAAGTTCCCGCGCCGACAAGGAAGGACGGACTCGGATCTGGACTGACATCGTGACTGCCATCAACGCGGAGGGGGTGGCAGTCCGCGACTTCCAACATGTCAGGAAGCGCTGGGAGGACTTCAGGTCCAGGACCCTGAACAAGGCCCGGCGCCTCTTGAAGGCAGCGGATGCCAAGGGGCGCCGGGGCCACTTGTCGGAAGAACAGATGAGGGTCCTGGAACGCATATCCCCAGCGCTCCACGTCCAGGTCCTTGAGAGGCAGACCCGTCTGGAGTCGAGCGGTGAGTGTACATGCATCCTGATTGTGAGCAGTGCGTGTGGTGATTGTTCAGTAGTGTGCAGGTTGCACATCTGTTTGTATGGGGTCGAGTATGGGTGCAGGTGTACAGGGCCGTGGGGCTGACACATGCGAGGGCTGTAATGTGTGAGACATGGATGGTGCCTGTGTGTGTAGGCTTGCATGCCATATGCAGTTGTGTGGGCACACAAGTTTGTATGAATGTGTATGTGAGTAGACATGTCCGTGATGTCACGCATGTATGTTGTTTTCAGCTGCATGTATCAGCGCTGTGTACATGTGCATGTGTGTGTATTTGACAAGGGTGCAACAGTGATGCAACATGGATGCATGTGACAGCTTTGAGTGGAAGCCTGATGGGCAGATGTGACATGGATGCCCGTCTGAACACTGCGACACTTGGCAGATGTGTACACATGCATGCAAGTGTGGTGGTGTGTGTACATGTGTGGTGCACTTCATGTGTTGCATGTGATGTCTGGCTCACCTTTGTCTGCTCATGCTGTTGTATGTGTATGGATGGTGTTGGCAGTTGCGAAATGGCTGTGGTATGGCTCGTGTGTGCGAGTTGTAATGACATGTGTGTTGGTGATCGTGATGACATGTCTGAGGTTTGCCAATGCCACTCATGTGCAACTGTCATGTGTGTATGTGTCCATTGTACAGTGCCCTGATGCGTGTGTTTTGTTTCTCCCTGTCTGCAGCGTCAACTGATGAAGAGGGCGGAGAAGGTGCTGTGGAGCACAGCGGCGGGGATCCCACCGCCAGCCGGAGACGCAAGGCCCGGCTCCCCTCCCATGTTGTCATCTCGTCGGGGAGTGAGGAGTCCGGTGCCGCGTCCCAGGCCGCAGCTGCCGGGGGGAGGTCCAAGAGGCGGAGGTTGCAGTTGGACTCCTCGGCAGCAGAAGGGGCAGCTGGGACCCCACAGGGCCCAACGGGGGAAGATGGCACAGAGTCATCCAGGTTGGTGGGGGGTTTGGTGGAGGAGGAGGCCGTGCAAGCACCGGAGACCGTGTCTGGGGGTGGGGATCCCACTGGTGCTAGTGGTGCAGTGCAGGACCAGGGACAGGAGGCAGCACAGGCCGCCGCGGAGGTGCCTGTGTGCAATCCTGTCCCTGATCCTGTCCCTGCATCATCTTGCACCAGCAGGGATGCCTATGTCCAGACCAGTTTTCAGGCAGGGGATGAGCTGACGTCAACTGGCCTTCCTCTGCCTGCGGACGTGGCTATCCAGGCCCGGGTTGAGCCTGTCCTGGCTGGTGTGGCGTTGCGTCAACGGGCCATGCGAGGTGACCTGCAGTCTTTTCATGAAGAGACTGCACGTCATCTCGAATGGCTCGTTGACCACGTCAGCCTGCTGGGACAGGTCACCCAGGCCAGATTCCTCCGTCTGATGGGGCTTGCCACGACCCCCTCCTCAGCTGGACCCCCTACGCGCCAGTCGTACTCTGTGCCATCTTCCCACCCATCAGTCACCTGGGTGCCCTGTGGAGCTGCCTCTGACGGTGCGGCCAGGCTGGTGGAGGAGGCATCCCTGCCACAGTCGGGAGTCGGACGTCCAGCAGGGGTGGCCACGTCAACGACTGCACCCCAGCCGGCGGAGCATGTGCAGGCAGCAGGAGGCAGTGCAGGGGCACAGCAGCAGCAGCACCATGGTGGGAGCCATGAAGGCTCGGGGCCTTCGACATCGGAGGGGCAGGCATCGGCCGGAGGGCAGGAGGACCCAGGACTAAAAGTGTCTTCCGTGTGGCAGCGGTTGGGCCACGCCATAGATGCGGAGCGGCAGCGGGCGGAAGAGGCACGGCTCTCTATGGTCAGGGCGGAGAACTCCATGCAGAGGGCCCTGAGGCGGGTCGAGTGCCTCGAGGCAATCCGCAGGGCTTTGGAGGTGGACACGTCGACGGCCCTGCGGACCCTCGGGGCCATGGAGGAGGACCGCCTCCGGGACATTGAGGAGGAGTTCGATGATGCCCTGGCCCGGCACATCCAGAAGTGAGCCGTGGAACTAGCCCGCTGCCCTTGTACATAGTTATGTAGATAGTGTTAAGTTTCATTTTTGTTTTTATTTCATTTGGACCTTTTGGACATTGGCCACATTTTTGTATATAGTTTTTTTTATTAGTTAGTGTAGTTAGTTAGGTTTCCTTTATTTTGTTGGGATAATGGACCCTGGCTTCTTGCATTGTACATAGTTGTGGACTTGTACATACTTTCTTTTTTAACATTCTCCATGGATCAATGGCTTATTATTTTTATTTCACATTGGATTTTGTTTGGTGGACATTGACTTTATACTACATTACTTTGGATTTCTATATTCTTTATTTTTTTAAGTTTTGAACGGACATGCTTCTTTTCATTTTTTTCCATTCACATTTCTGTTTCTTCATTTTTGTTTCTATTCATCTTTCCTTTAATACATTATTTTTTTGTTGAACTTCAATGTGTGGTATCTCATTGTTTTCATGCATTTCATGTTATGTGTTTTGAGAATCACTGACACCCATTGGTTGTATGTGAGGGACATGTGTTTGTTTTGGAACTTGCAATTGGTGTTCTGTGATGTAATTGCAAAATATGAGTGGGTGGATGCAAAACTCGGGTGGGTGTTTTGCATTTGGGGGCTGACCATAGAGACCAGGGATCTGGACTGTGATGACATGTTGGGTGGGGAAAATGAGTTGGACATGGGTGGGGGCCTGCTGGCAGGTGCCCCACAGTGCTGGGGGTGGGAGACATGAGTTGGACATGGGTGGGGGCCTGCTGGCAGGTGCCCCACAGTGCTGGGGGGTGGGGGTGGTGGGAGACATGAGTTGGACATGGGTGGGGGCCTGCTGGCAGGTGCCCCACAGTGCTGGGGGGTGGGAGACATGAGTTGGACATGGGTGGGGGCCTGCTGGCAGGTGCCCCACAGTGCTGGGGGGTGGGGGTGGTGGGGAACATGAGTTGGACATGGGTGGGGGCCTGGTGGAGGGTGCCCCTGGTGGCTGGTGGGTGGGGGTGGTGGGAGACATGAGTCGGACATGGGTGGGGGCCTGGTGGTGGCTGCCCCTGGTGGCTGGTGGGTGGGGGTGGTGGGAGACATGGGTGGGGGCCTGGTGGAGGCTGCCCCTGCACTGCTGGGGGGTGGGGGTGCTGGGAGACATGGGTGGGGGCCTGCTGGAGGCTGCCCCTGCACTGCTGGCGTGTGGGGGTGGTGGGAGACATGAGTCGGACATGGGTGGGGGCCTGGTGGAGGCTGCCCCTGGTGGCTGGTGGGTGGGGGTGGTGGGAGACATGGGTGGGGGCCTGGTGGAGGCTGCCCCTGGTGGCTGGGGGCTGGGGGTGCTGGGAGACATGGGTGGGGGCCTGGTGGAAGCTGCCCCTGGTGGCTGGGGGGTGGGGGTGGTGGGAGACATGGGTGGGGGCCTGGTGGAGGCTGCCCCTGGTGGCTGGGGGGTGGGGGTGGTGGGAGACATGAGTCGGACATGGGTGGGGGCCTGCTGGAGGCTGCCCCTGGTGGCTGGTGGGTGGGGGTGGTGGGAGACATGGGTGGGGGCCTGGTGGAGGCTGCCCCTGGTGGCTGGGGGGTGGTGGGTGCTGGGAGACATGGGTGGGGGCCTGGTGGAGGCTGCCCCTGGTGGCTGGGGGGTGGGGGTGCTGGGAGACATGGGTGGGGGCCTGGTGGAGGCTGCCCCTGGTGGCTGGGGGGTGGGGGTGCTGGGAGACATGGGTGGGGGCCTGCTGGAGGCTGCCCCTGGTGGCTGGGGGGTGGGGGTGCTGGGAGACATGGGTGGGGGCCTGGTGGAGGCTGCCCCTGGTGGCTGGTGGGTGGGGGTGGTGGGAGACATGGGTGGGGGCCTGGTGGAGGCTGCCCCTGCACTGCTGGGGGGTGGGGGTGCTGGGAGACATGGGTGGGGGCCTGCTGGAGGCTGCCCCTGCACTGCTGGCATGTGGGGGTGGTGGGAGACATGAGTCGGACATGGGTGGGGGCCTGGTGGAGGCTGCCCCTGGTGGCTGGTGGGTGGGGGTGGTGGGAGACATGGGTGGGGGCCTGGTGGAGGCTGCCCCTGGTGGCTGGGGGGTGGGGGTGCTGGGAGACATGGGTGGGGGCCTGGTGGAGGCTGCCCCTGGTGGCTGGGGGGTGGGGGTGGTGGGAGACATGGGTGGGGGCCTGGTGGAGGCTGCCCCTGGTGGCTGGGGGGTGGGGGTGGTGGGAGACATGAGTCGGACATGGGTGGGGGCCTGCTGGAGGCTGCCCCTGGTGGCTGGTGGGTGGGGGTGGTGGGAGACATGGGTGGGGGCCTGGTGGAGGCTGCCCCTGGTGGCTGGGGGGTGGGGGTGCTGGGAGACATGGGTGGGGGCCTGGTGGAGGCTGCCCCTGGTGGCTGGGGGGTGGGGGTGCTGGGAGACATGGGTGGGGGCCTGGTAGAGGCTGCCCCTGGTGGCTGGGGGGTGGGGGTGCTGGGAGACATGGGTGGGGGCCTGCTGGAGGCTGCCCCTGCACTGCTGGGGGGTGGGGGTGGTGGGAGACATGGGTGGGGGCCTGGTGGAGGGTGCCCCTGGTGGCTGGGGGGTGGGGGTGCTGGGAGACATGGGTGGGGGCCTGCTGGAGGCTGCCCCTGGTGGCTGGGGGGTGGGGGTGGTGGGAGACATGGGTGGGGGCCTGGTGGAGGCTGCCCCTGGTGGCTGGGGGGTGGGGGTGGTGGGAGACATGAGTCGGACATGGGTGGGGGCCTGGTGGAGGCTGCCCCTGGTGGCTGGTGGGTGGGGGTGGTGGGAGACATGGGTGGGGGCCTGGTGGAGGCTGCCCCTGGTGGCTGGTGGGTGGGGGTGGTGGGAGACATGGGTGGGGGCCTGGTGGAGGGTGCCCCTGGTGGCTGGGGGTGCAGGGGGACATGCGTTGGTGGGCAGTAGTGCTAGTTGATATGTGGGTTGGCTGGTGGGCATGGGCATGGTGGATGGGGTGCCTGCAGGACATGTGCTGGGTAGGCCCCTGTGGTGTGAGCCACCTGCAGGGGCCGTGGAGGGTGTAGAGGGTACACCTGGGAGGACCCACACGTGCAATTCACGTGTGCTGCTCCCCGCGCACCCCTGTAATACACATACCCCGCTCAATCGCGTGTGGAACTTCCCGCGCACCCCCGGAATACACGTACCCCACTCAATCGCGTGTGGAACTTCCCGCGCACCCCTGAAATCCACGTACCCGGCCATATTGCGTGTGGAACTTCCCGCGCACCCCTGAAATCCACGTACCGGCCAAATCGCGTGTGGAACTTCCCGCGCACCCCTGAAATCCACGTACCCGTGTGGAACTTCCTGCGCACCCCCGAAATACACGTACCCGCTCATTCGCGTGTGTAACTTCCCGCGCACCCCCGGAATACACGTACCTCGCTCAATCGCATATTTGACTTCCCGCGCACCCCCAAAATACACGTACCCCGCTCAATCCCGTGTGTAACTTCCCGCGCACCGCCGGAATACACGTACCTCGCTCAATCGCGTGTGGAACTTCCCGCGCACCCCTGAAATCCACGTACCCGGCCAAATCGCGTGTGGAACTTCCCGCGCACCCCTGAAATCCACGTACCCGGCCGAATCGCGTGTGTAACTTCCCGCGCACCCCCGGAATACACGTACCTCGCTCAATCGCATATTTGACTTCCCGCGCAACCCCGAAATACACGTACCCCGCTCAATCCCGTGTGTAACTTCCCGCCCACCCCCGGAATACACGTACCTCACTCAATCGCGTGTGGAACTTCCCGCGCACCCCTGAAATCCACGTACCAGGCCAAATCGCGTGTGGAACTTCCCGCGCACCCCTGAAATCCACGTACCCGGCCGAATCGCGTGTGGAACTTCCCGCGCACCCCCGGAATACACGTACCTCGCTCAATCGCATATTTGACTTCCCGCGCACCCCCGAAATACACGTACCCCGCTCAATCCCGTGTGTAACTTCCCGCGCACCCCCGGAATACACGTACCTCGCTCAATCGCGTGTGGAACTTCCCGCGCACCCCTGAAATCCACGTACCCGGCAAAATCGCGTGTGGAACTTCCCGCGCACCCCTGAAATCCACGTACCCGGCCGAATCGCGTGTGGAACTTCCCGCGCACCCCCGGAATACACGTACCTCGCTCAATCGCATATTTGACTTCCCGCGCACCCCCGAAATACACGTACCCCGCTCAATCCCGTGTGTAACTTCCCGCCCACCCCCGGAGTACACGTACCTCGCTCAATCGCGTGTGGAACTTCCCGCGCACCCCTGAAATCCACGTACCCAGGCCCATCGCGTGTAGATTTTCTCGCGCACCCCTGTAATACACGTACCCAGGCCAATCGTGTGTAGATTTTCTCGCGCACCCCTGAAATCCACGTACCCAGCCCAATCGCGTGTAGATTTTCTCGCGCACCCCTGTAATACACGTACCCAGGCCAATCGCGTGTAGAATTTCTCGCGCACCCCTGAAATCCACGTACCCGCTCAATCGCGTATTTAACTTCCCGCGCGCCACTTTTTTGATGCGCTGGGACTCTACCGCCTGCCTTCGTGTGGCGGCCGTGTTTCAGCTTGTGCGTGTCTTTGGCTGTGCGTGGCTTTGCCCTATTCGATTCCATGAATACGTGTGGTTCGAGTGCGTGTGGGCGTTCCGTCTGCTTCCCTGCAGTACATCCCCAGTTACGCCCTTATTTTCGCGTGTTGTTCCCCATTCCGCGCGTTACGCCCCATGTCCCGCCCACTTTCTGGTGTGTGCGCTGCGGTTGTGCGCTTTCACTGTGCGCGTCGCGCACGCCTTTCACGATGTTGCAGTGACGTGTGCGCCATTCACGGGTTTGGCGCACATCCCGAGGAAGACACGCGCAGGGACTTCCATGAATCGCACGCGTGCGCGTGCGCCTCTTTTTTTCCGCTTGCGCCTGCTTGCGCCTGCTTGCGCGTAGATTTTCGGCGCACGTTTGTTCCATGAATCGGCCCCTTAATGAAGTAGGAAGCAGTGGGGCTCTCATTTCCCCATCCTATATATCCACCACCAGGATCTTAACAGTGGCCCCTTCATCCTTTTTGAGTTTTGCAGGCAAATGTATGTTAGACTCTAACACCTGTCTCTGTATTGTCCCTTTTTATAGGCCTCTTGTTTACTCTACGCTCTATAACACTGAATGATCGATGTTCGTGGTCATACTTTGGATGCTGTCCTCTCATTGAACTTATCCTTCCAGAACATAAACAGGGCTTCCCTCCCTTGATTCGACTATCACTTACTCACATGAAGACTGTCTAGGATTAGTGGCTGATAGAGTGCATGGCCTGTGCATACAAAGGGGTTCTTCTGGTTAGACCTATGAAAGGTGTCTCATCTTCTCTCTCTGCTGAAACCTTTACTCCTCCACCACCCTCACAGGCTTACCCGATGTCTTAATCTCCAGCATGCATAAAGAGCTTGCTGAAAAACTTAATCTCCAGCCCTATTATCAAAAAGAAAAATACATCTGCAATTCTATATAATAAATAGCATGACCCTGAACTTGCTTCCTTGCAAATGAAAAATGGAGTCAAGGGTGGAAAACCAGGGAGCAGGAAGATAAACTGAACTGCTTAAGACACTTTACAAGATACTATATGACCATGAATTGGAAAGAAAAAACACCACCAAATTACTGAGGCTCCCAACACTCTTCTTCAGTTTTTCAGATCCGTTTAGAGTGGAGGTCTACTGTTGAAAACACTGGCATATCCACTATATCTAAAGGCCTTGCAAACAACCTGTCTTCCTTCTTCATTTGACAGGTCAGTTCAATCCACCATTGTAGCCATCAGAGAACCTCATTCGTTGCTCTGCAGGAAACCGAGCAGAGACTATCCTGCCCACTTTCAGACAAGTTGCACGTACAGAAATCACTCAAGTGGTCCAAAAAAGGAAACTTCCTCATAGTCGGCCTGCCCAGCTACCCCATATTAAAGACATATTTTATTTATTTTATTTTATTTACTATTTGTAACACACATAAGCCCGCAGGCATAGAAGCCCGGACAAAAAGCAATTATCAGGTAAACAAGAGAGTTTTCAATCTCTTGTGAAACAAAAGATGGTTACTTTCTAAGCAGAGATCGACAGAAAGAGAATTTCCAGGCTGCAGTGGCATGAACTGGAAAGGAACAGTCGCTGCCTCTGGCTTTTTTGCTTCTGGGCCAGATCAGCCTATGCGTGTTGGACAACCTTGTAGGTCTGTTGGTTGTTTGCTGAGTCAGGCTCTGCTTAAGATAGGAGGGGGCTGAGCCGTTATACATTTATGAACCACAGTGGTTAGCTTAAATGTAATCATCCTAGATACTTTAGGGAGCCAATAAAGGTCCCTTCTGTTTACTGAAATGCGATCACTTTTAGAAACATTCTTAATGATGTGCACAGCGTCATTTTGCAATTTTTGTAGTTTGTGCCAGGCATTTATATTGGTCCCCCAAGAAGGGCACTACAAATGTCTGGGCATAATAATTGCCCTTACCAATGTTTGACAGTTTGTTGGTGACACGTATGGCTTCACCAGTCTCAAGAGCCTTAGGTGATGTTGGGATTTCTTTTTTACCACACTTTCTACCAGGGCTTCAGGCCCCAGAGAGGCCTCAAAGAAGACCCCCAGAATGTTTACTTTCTTTTGAACAGCAATATCATGCCCTTCAATAGTGAGTGTAGAATAACAGGAGTCCAGTTTGGCTCTTGCTTGAGGGGGAGCCGAAAATCTAGAGCTGCGTTTTGTAGCTATCCGGGCATAGGCAATTTGCAGACATCCAGTTCTTCACTGCATTATACACAATTTGACTGGGGAGAGGATGCTTGATTTATGACAACCTTAGACATACGGTTACCAAGAAAGGAGCTGAACCAGTCGACAGCATCTTTAGAACAAGCACCAATAGTCAGCAAGATGGACACATGTTTTTCATAATCCACAAGATCAAAAGCTGCTGACAGGTCCAGAAGCATGAGAATTCCAGTGTTGCCTCGGTTGACCATGTTCAGCATCTGGGTCTGTAGAACAACCAGGGAGCTTTTCGTGCTAAAATTAGCACGAAAGCCTGATTGTCTGGGTTGTGGATATTGAGTTTCTAGGTGATCTTGAAATTGCATAGTCGCAAATTTATCACCAATTTTCAATAAAAAATGGGCATTGGTAATGGGCCTGAGATTGTTAAGATTTAAAAGGATCAGACTAGTTTTTTTTTTAAGTCACTAGCACATTTGTTATCGTTTCTGGTACTGTTTTCTGCTTGAACTAAGCATTTATAAAATGTGTAAAGAAAGGTGCAAACAGAGTAAAATGACTAAGAACAAACTTGAGAGAAATAGCATCACCAGAACAAGGCGTGGGCCTCATTTCCCACAGCACATTTTCGATCTCATGAACCAAGATGGTTTTAAAGTTAAGCAACATAGCAGGCGCTCAAGGGGGAGACCCTAGACCCAAAGGACTATGTGTTGGTTGATCATGATGGAGTTCTTCCATGATTTCTGCACAAGCTACTTTAATCGTATCCATGATAACCTGGTGAATCTCCATAAAGTCACTATTAGTATCAAAGGGTAGTTTTGCTTGCAGCTGGGGCATTTCCCAATGTTTAAGAACCACAAACAGCTTCCTTGTACAATTTTCAATGTACAGCTCCTTTTCAGTTTTTTCCACACCAGTCAATGTACGTCTGTTCTATTTTTTAACCATATTCTTTCAACACGTCACTTCTCTTGCTTTAGTTCAGTTAAGGAGGGAGTATACCAGGTCTTGTGGTATGAGTTATCATTAATGGTTGCTGGTTTTAGGGGCACTTTCCTGTCTAGTAAACTACTCACATGACTGTCATAAGAAGTGGCCAATGAAGCCGTAAGGTCAGAAGTGACCTTCTTTAGATTGGAGAGACACGTATGCAGTTCATCAGAGTTCACTCTTTTTAGATTCCGTGTAATAATTCTTCTAGAGACCTTAGGCCTCGGCATGAGTTTTCCAGGCAGTTCAACCTTAAAGCTAATGAGAAAGTGATCAGACCATACACATGGCACAATATTCCAGGAATTAAGAGACCCATTTCTGGACACAACCCAGTGCAGGGTATTACCTTTGATGTGAGTAGGGGCATTATTACGAACAATCATGTCAATGTTTAAAATGTGTTGTTCAAGGACTAGTGTTTCAGTATCAACTGGCTACCCCACCATCTATTAAAGTCCCCCAGAACCAAAGTTGAGCAGTTAGGTTTATTCAGGGGTGCCACATATTGCTTCTTTGGTGCATATTTTTCCCACCCTCTTCAACAGCTCCTTCAGCACTTGCATATTTCTATTGGTGAAGAACCCCACTGATGCCCCAGCCATTCTTTCCAAATACCAGCCTTTTGCGATTATGGCATTTGTAGTTAAATCCTAGAGAAAAGGGTTACAAAACTACTACTGGACTACAGTAGCTCTAACAACTTCGCCATAATCCCCAATCTAGGTTCTGGCTCACAGAGGGACTGAATATGCCCTGGTTGATATGAGGGATGAACTTGTGCAATTGTTTGATAATGTCACCCGTGCCAGCCTCCTACCTTTAGGCCTGTCAGCTGCATTGAGGACTGTCAATTACGGTACCACATTAAACCATCAGAAACACACTTTTGGCATTGATGCCAGAGCTCTAATGTTGAGCTCTAGCCTTCTTTTTGAAATAGTGCTGAAAGTAAGGTCTGATCCTTTCCTCACTAAGTCAAATAAATACAACTGCTGAGTCCCGTAAGGATCTGTTCTTATACTGTGGCTATTCAACACCTGTCTGAAACCTTTGGCAAACCTCATTACTGCCTTCTCCTTCCGAATGTAAACTGGTGACACTTAAACTGCTTTCACACTGGGAGTGTCAGTCCCCCCCTTCTTATTTCAGCTGGCCTTTCACACATACATGACTGGATGATGGACAACAACTTATGTGTAAATGCCTTAGAAACAGAAATGACCTACTCGGCTCTTCTGTCTAGCCTACCCACCCTTTCACTTGGCCAGCAAGTATGGTAACTCCTACTACACATGTCCTTTCAGAAAAAAGCTAGTTGTAATGTTGTTTGCTCTTCCTACCTTTGCTCCACAAGTTCAGGAGCAAACACAAAAGAAATCACATTTTCATCTGAACATGCTCAAGTGCATTGTCCCCCACCTTAACATGTCATATAAAGTAAATTTGAAGAACGATGGTTCCATCCGGCTTGATTATTGTAACAGTCTCTACTTGGGCGAATGTGACAATCAATTTTTATTTCTGGCTTCATTATTGTAACAGTTCCTAACTGGGTCTCCCCAAATGCCTTACTCACTAAAAACTGTTTATTCAGAATAAGGCTTCTATTCTGATTCTGAATGTGTGGTCTAGAGACCATATTACCCGGGCATGGAACTCTCTCCATTGGCTTGCACTGTACACTTGTATAACATTTAAACCTCTCAGTATTATTAACTAAGTATCCTGGGGTACATGAGTAGGGTACCTTAAGCAAAAATGTAAAAAGTACTGTCCTGCAAGACAGGCGCCTAAGGACCACCAGCTCTATGTCTCTCTCCCTTGACCTGCCAGGAAAAAGAAGTTTGGCAGGAGAATATTACCCCCTGAGCTGAAGAAAAACACTGATTGTTCAAGTAAAGACTGAAGAGCTCTTGTTCCAAAATAAAGTGTGACTCCTGATCCATATGGTTGAGGCCTCTTCTGTCTGCCCAGCAGTACAGTTGATGAACATAGACTCATGATGACGCTCTTGTTCATATTTTTCAGCACAGCCCTGACTCTGTTTCCTGTCCTGTTACCTATGTTGGGTTGACATATTGTACTCACTATGTAAGTAAGGGGAATTGAGACTGGCTGTATCTAAAGCAAGGGGTTCGGAATGCTGCCTTTCTTCATTTAAGTCTGTTGTGTTTTTCTTCAAATACCAAGAAAAGGTGCATCTGTAAAATGAAGGTAGTTACCTTCGCATCTGAATGACAGCATTCGAGATATGATGCGGGTTTCACCACAAACTGAACATTTCTGCAACTTCATAGGAGAATACGCAAGAAAGCCCAGTGACTGGGTCCTGTTGAGTTCTGACCTACCAATAAAGTATGATGAAAGCCTGTTTCCTAAAATAAAACGTCCCACTTTCATCTGAAAAATTATACCTTACTGCAATGAAACAATAGAACATACAAAATTGTACAGAGAAAAATTGAGTCTATGAAATGCAGAGCAACTTCAAATTATCAGAAAGAAATGATTTTTGTCCCCTTTCTAAATAAGACTTTCTGCATCTACCTGTATAGTGTTGCCATGTAATTTCAAATGAAGCATCACATTTTGCAAGGCTTTGCTTAAACATTTAATTATCTCATTCTGAATATTTGAAAAAATTTTAAATATAAAAGTAATTCATTTATAAATGCAATATTGTGAATGTATTGTTATAGTTATGCGTGAGGCTTTAAACAGGGAATATATTACTGTGTAAGTATACATTGCCAGACTGGTGTTCTAATGTGGATTTGCCAATACCCGGTTTATTGGTTCTTCAGTGGGCTTGACAACAAGCTAAATCTGTGCTCAATCTACATGAAACCACATTCCTGATAAGGGAAGGTGTAGGTCCCCAGGTGATTAGCTTGGCCATCTGGAGACAAAAAGACCTATTAAGCTGCTTCAAAGAACTACATTGGGCCTTGCACTAAAAACGAATTCCATTCTCAAGGCGAATGGGCTCATCTCAAGAAATGTTGGTATACATTCCAGTATACATTCCAGTAGAGCCAAATCAATTCTTCTCTAGGCGATACAAATCTGTTAGCCACATGAGGCCTGAGAATTCATTTTCAAAGCATGAAAGGACAGAATGTATTTAAGGGTTCATCTCTTGACATTAGCTCTGTAATACATTCTACCATCTGCAGTACTAATTTGAACTGAAAATAAAAACAAAAGAGGCCTGTTAGCTACCCATATCAATCATTAAATGAAAGCAAGCCTGGACACGAGGTTTCAGATTCACAATTCAAGAAATAAAAAACATCATTATGTAAGAGGGCTTTGAAATGCATTTAAACACAATTTTCGACATACCTTCACAATTATATCATTTAGAGCCAAAAGAAAAGGTATTATGGCAGAGTGGGTTTCTCCTACAAGCTAATAGACTAGATACAATATTTTCATATTTATCAATTATTAACAAAACATAATTTACTGGCTTCCTCATAGTTCATGACGCAAATGCATGCTACATGTCCCTGAATTTGTGCACATTGTAGGAGATCTAGAAAGAATATTTCAGCAATGTGTATTGTTACTTTGAGGAGATATTGAAGAAATACGATTATGACTTCAAAATTGTTCAGAACCCACCACTCTAATAATCTGAAATATTGAGACCTATTTAAAATAATGGATGTATTCTATGATAATGTCATCCTGCTATGTGTGACATATGATGCTAGTATGACATAGCGTGGGAATATTAGACATGACAGAGTGAGAAACACTCATGAAGTGGGGAGAGCTTGCTAGGATTCTGAAGGCTACTGAAAGGGGAATCCCAGTGTCACATGGATGAGTGCTGAGTTTGTATAATATCTGGAAGTGAATGGGCCTTGTCCATGAGCATGCCTGAAGCAGATATCACCTGTGGCAAACCTGATTTTCTAGAGGCAGGTTCAAGAGACCAGAGGGGCGCATCTGACTGGAATAGAATCTGAAAGCTCTGGGAGCCCATGCTGGCCCATACTTCTTTAAAGAAGTATACAAAGTGTATACAGAAATCCCCTAATATAATTAGATGTAAGTGCCCTAGAATTATTGCCATGTTAAGTGCCTGGAGTGAGAGGCACAGGGAGCATTCTGCTACTTAAAACTGATCCTAAATTGAATGCTTTCATATTTTAGTGTACAATGAAACATTGTTGTCTCACCATATTTAAAGTCAGGTAAAATCTGATTCATTGTTATTCAAATAACGTTTTCCTGTTTGCAGCGCTCAGTAGCATATGAATGGGAGTAGGATGTTGTAGCTTGTTATTGAGAAACCTGAATAAGATACACCCAAATCATCCAAGAGAATTGGGGAGGGGAGGGGGAAATGTTGTCTTTTTAGAAAATCATAATCAAGGGTGGGTACATAGGATAGATAAACCTATCATTTACAACAAGAAAATCAGCTTTAAGCTTATTTTGTGTGCATTATTCAAACACACTGGCAGATAAGCAGTCTATACGGACATGTTAATTGCATCATGTTATTAGAAATAGATGTTTAGAAATATTATTAGTTCATTTATGGAATGACTGTGTGCATGTTAAACCTTAGTCATTTTTTCACAGCAGGGTCATTCTTATTTCTGTGCACCAGCTACCAATGTGTACATATATTTTATTGTGTTGACTGACCCTACATAAGGCTTGAGGATATCTTGAGTTCTCTTTTATTTAAAGAAATTAGAGGATCAACTACAAATATAGACTGTTTCCTGTCCCAGAATTGTGGGGTGGGATTGTATACCAGGAGGTGTTAATACAGAGGATGCACCTTAGCAATATCTATAATGGAATCTAGTAAAGATCTTACAACTAGTGCTTCTACCAACTCCAAACCCCTGCACTTAACTGAACTGAACTAGGCTGTGAATAATCAGTTTCTCGTTCCCACTCACATAAACCTTCCCCTTTCTTTTTGAACTTGCAGTGACGCGGGGCAACTGTGTTAGAAGCTGGTGCATAATAAATACCCAATAAATACAAATAAATAAAGAATACATTCTGGTAACATACGTACAATAGAAAAAAAGATAATGCATTAATCCTGTTCACATATATGGAAATCAGGCAGTACAATCTAATTGCACCAGTAAATCAGGAGGCTAGGAACCTGGCGTGCACCCACAGTAAAGCCTGCATTCCTTTGCAGCCTCGTGCAGCACTCCCTCTACTGCTGCCATTTATTGCCCCTTCAGACGCTCCTGCTCCCTCTCCCTTCTCTGCCTCCCCCACCTCGATTGCTTCTCCCCCTCTCACTCACCCATTTATCTGCTGTTATGCAACCATCTTCACCTGCATCCTTCTCGCGAGATGGCCACCAGCAATATAGTAAAAGGACTTATGTTCCCATCTACATTGTTTTGTGGCCATCTTATTTTTTAACGGGAATCAGGCTTGCACTGTCATTGTACACCAGATTCCCTTCCAAAAATAATGATTAGCACTGTGAAGAGAGGCTGCTTATAGTGTTAAGCATTAGTTTGTGGTTGACATGTGTGGTAACAACTGTAAGCAATTGCAGGGCCCTCGCTTCACTTCACGCCCATCATGACTTGGGCTAGCAGGCCGTTACCAGCCAAGCCTGCCCAACTACCAGATACTTATAGCAATAATAACATGTATCATTTATGATTACGAATTTATAGGAAGCAATATCACCTTTGTAGATCGTTAGCCGCAGGATCCCACTATGCATTTGAGGGATGATGTTTCTAACTGTATGGATATACTTTCAATAATATGACAGCCTACATGGCCCAGAATCAGAAACTAAACCCTGCTCTATTTGGCTGGGAGACACACCCTCTCCGGAGGCCAATGCAGCAACAGAAAACCATGGCATTGCAAAATTGGCAGAAAAGAATTGCAATTGAGAAGAAAATCAGGGACGTCATTTGGGGGTCAGAGCTGCAACCCCTGATTCCCTGCTAGACCTGTGGTCTCCCTTGCTACCCCTAAAAAAATCTTTTTTTTTTTATTGCATTTTTTAAATGGAAGCTCCTGGGATGTGGCTCTTTCTTTCTGGAGTGGCTGGCTTTCTTGTTCAGGCCTCTTAAATAAAACAGGGGGTTCCACAAGTGTAACACTTTGAGCAGTGACCCTAAATAAGACAGAATAGGAATAACAAATAATGTGTCATTCTGGAATTCTATACAATTGCTAGACTCATCATTGTATTTCAGGCACACCTCGGGGAGTGAGTCACTGATTTAGTCTGTTCTTAAACACCTCAAATTCATAATGCAGACTATACACCCTGATGTTTGCAAGTTGCAGTTATAGCATATTTTTCTTCTGCCGTTGTCTCTGTTACGATCATCACAAAACATTCCATCTCGGTGTCTGTCCTCGGTCACTTGACAAAATCCTTGTGCCTAAAAGCTTGTGTACAGTTTAGAAATGTTTGACTATAGCAGATAAAGTGGCCCTTGATTTCATTATGCCACTATTAAGGCTTTTTTGTAATGTGTCTGTCTTTCCTAGCTGCATTGCATGCTGTTTGGGATGTTTGTTTGCTCGTCTTGGGAGGATAGCTCAGCGGCAACGTGCTCGCCTTGGAAGCAAGACCACATGAAGCAACACAGGTTCGATCCCTGGGTCCGCGCTTAGAAACCTTTGTATATTAAGCGCGTTAGAGGTAACGAGTGCCCAGAGTATGGGATGCCGTGTGAGTGCACAGCTTTCCCTGCCTCTTTAATACACAGTTTTTGAACCCTCCCAATGATATGTATTTTGCCAACTTCTGAACTCTGAAAAGTAGATCCGCTCAGGCTTTGTCAAGGGGTGAAAGGTCATGTTCCATCACTGCCCCTGATGTCACTTCGGGTGGGGTCAAATTACATCACTTCCTGAGATGTTATCAGAGGTCGAAGGACGTGTGGTGTCACTTCCACTACCTCAGGCATTTCAGTGAAATTACGCCCCTGAACAAAACTAGAAAAACAGGACTTTTCCTGCTACATATCATCTCTGGGACAGGTCACCAATGCAGTTTAAACTGGCCCCCTCCACCCTTGACTTAATCAAGCCCCTGACAAGACTACTCTTCAAAGAACATATCACCAATTACGGATCACTCGACACAACCCTACTTCACCTCCATCAAAACCCACTTCTTGTCGGGCCTGCCTTCACATTTCAGAACTCTCTGCTATCCCTGCACCCCACATACTACTCTCATTGCTGCTTCCCCTATTTAGAGCGATCTGATGCTTTCCAGTTAGGTCCAGGCTTCATATCTACGTACAATCACACATACATACATGATAGCATCATCTATTACAAGCAACTGATATCATGACTGCATGAACGTTTTATAAGTGTCATTAAACAAACTTATTTTTCAGCCACACTTAAATAAAGCAATTCTCAAAAGCAGAGTGTCATATTGAATCTCTCATATCAAGTTGCAAAACATTTGATTGTGTCACTTTATGAAACAACAGTAGCTGTTACTGACAAACAGGAAAAGGCTGATTACATCACTGTACTTCAAACTAAGCAGCATTTTTTGTACATCCGCCAAATGCAGCCAGCACAGGGCAAATTACAATTTACAGTTTAACACATGTTCTGGGTGCTTCATTAAAACGCTGTACTCTGAGCAATGCTCTTTGTCACTGCCAAAATGGGCACTTTCTTTGAGCAACTGAGAAATCAGGACTCCCCTTGTTTCAATTAATAGTTCAGGTTCATTGGAAAATGTGAAAATTCAAGGAAGGTCTTGTCACAAAACATTGACCGGCGCCATCTGAGTCACTTTGAGTAGTGAGTGGTGGGACTGAGACAATGGTCAGGATCTAGGGCAGTGGTCTTCAAACCTTTTTATGCTTAGCTCCCCCTTGAATAAAAATATTGTTTAATAGGCTCTCCCATAAGACATAAATGGTTTTATTTTCTATTAAAAACAGTCATTGTAATCCCTTTTTAAAGAGCTGCGTGGACCCCCTGGGCATCCTTTGCCCCCCCCCTCCATGGGGGCTAGACACACAGTTTGAAGACCACTGATCTGGGGGAAAGGGAAAAAGACGCATGCGTAGATCATTCGAATCCTGAGAAGACAGAAAATGGACCCAAAGGCGCAGTACCATGCACAAACGGTGTACTCAAGGGAGGTATCTAAAACATGACTGGCATCTCAAACTACGTGTTATTCATGTGTAAAAAAAATGAAGTCTCTCAAACGCTGTGGAACGGGAAACTGCTCATTGAAAGTAAGTTTTAAAAATCCACACACGAGCAGCTAAACTACGTGTTAGTCATGTGCCAAAACATACGTATTGCAAATAACTGGCTGGGAAGGTGAACGGTTTTAATTTTTGCGTTTCTAGGTAATAAACTATACGAAAAAGCATACCTTTTGCTTGTTTCAGGTGTTTTATGGAAACACATTTAGTAAGACGTCCAGATAAGGTGCAATAAATGTCTATATTTTTCTTCTGGTCGCGAGGGTAAGTCACGGTACTACCCCATCCCTATAATTAGCTTTTCTTGGCAATACTTATCTTCCACTGCAGGCCCAAGTGTGTTTCCATTTACCTTCCAGACAGAGCAGTGTTTGTACACCAGCCTAGCAACTTGCCAGACTTCATTTTAATAACGTATATATCACACTGACAGTGGGCTGAGGCAGTCCATAATTACAGGGACACCTCATTTCTGAGCTCTTAAAAACTGACCAGCGTATCACCATGCATACAGGAGCTAATTTAACTACCAGGCAATGTGTGGGTGAACCCGTACAAAAAAAGCACGTTCCACTACGTGAATTTACATTTTTCATATCAAAGCCTCAGATCTTTTATTCACTTTTGCACATTTTTTATTGGGATACGTTTATGTTTAAGCTTTATTATATTTAGGCTTTTATTCGCTGGGTGATTAGGGAAAACAGACGTTTATTGTCAAGTGGAGTTAGCAGGGCAGGGTGGGCAAAGCTGAAAATGAAGTCAGGAAATTGAAACCTTATGTCACGGTGCAGCCATAAACCAAAGGCGTTGCCGTAGTGATGACATCACACACGAATAGCAGCCCCTCAAAAAATGAGCTGTGAAAGTATCACACAGTGCACGGGTATCTACATACATTTAAAACATACTTAAATATCAGTGTTTGACGTGGTGACTGCGGAAAGTATCGTCACGTCTGCTGGGTGCAAAACATGCACTTCCCATAATTCACACTGTTTTTTGTTTGTCTCATATTATGTTGAATTCACATGACAAATTGAAAAGAGCCAAGTCTGCTGCTGGAACTGTACAAGGGGCAGGTGCTTATACTCAAGGACCTCGTCCTCAATGGAGATGTCATGAGTGTTGGTGGACCGGGCACCCGAATGGTGAGAAAGACTGACCAGTCGCTACTGAAGAGTGTTTCTGGTTGTGACATGGTTTGACACTTTGGTAGAGGGCACATGAGCACCAAGGGGAGGAACAGTATTAGAGCCCTTGAAGAAAGAAGGGGCCCAGCAGCCTCCTTACGATCTCAGATGTCGACCCTGTCCACATACTTACTGTCGGCTCTATAGGTAAGAGGGGGCCGTGGGTGAGCATGGAAATAATTTATTTGTTTGGATGTAATGGCAGATACTGGTACACCATACACAATAGTAGATGCCAGCGTATTAATGCAGGAATTGAAAGGACAGCTACATGAGTTGAGATCTTCTCATGTAAGGGCCACAGGATATGGCAAAAGTCCTATCATGATATTTGGATATACACGGGTCAACCTCAAGTTCAGAGAGAGAGATGTTTTCTGAAAAATGTATGTGGCGGAGAACAGATCATCGGTTGTAGGATGGGAAGAGCAAACACCTCTACAGATCATAATACACCCTGGTGAGGAGAGACCCATACTGTGTGTCACAACACATGATTTATTGTCCAAGGAAGGTTGGGTGAACTAATTTACCCTTGTGTTCAATGACAAGATATGCATGCTTAAAGGGTTCAAACATCAAATTATGTTGAAGAAAGGAGTGAAGCCAGTGATACTTAAGGTCAGTAACATACCTATCGGCATGAGGGATGCTGTGGAAAATGAGCGCAACAAATTGTGTGAACATGACATCATTGAATCCATTGAGTAGTCAGAGTGGCGAGCTCCTATAATGATTGTGTGAAAGAGTGACAATTCCATAAGGATGTGTGTAGAATTCAGAGATCTAAGTTCCAAAATCCTGGCACCCACTGCACAACATCAATGAGATGCTGACTACTATGAGGCCCACAAAGTACTTCACATCTTTGGATCTATCCTCAGCCAGGCACTAGGTTGTTCTTAATGATGTTTTGAGAAACCTAACATTGTTTGTCATACCTTTAGGAGCTTTTAGAAACAAACACATGCCCTTCGGATTAGCCTATGTGGCTACAGTCTTTCAGAATATATAAAAAAGGGTGCCTGGCTGTGTCCTGATATGTCCAGGTGGTAATTGATAATAAAGAAAAAATCAGGATGGGAGATCGTGCACCAATGTGAGGCAAATAACCTCAATATTTAAGAGGTTGGTACTCAACAGTACCCCCATTGTTAAAGCAAAATACCTGCCCGTTTACTGTTACCTTGTGAATAAGTAAAACCATAGTAGTTTGTTACTACTTTCGAGATTAAATAAATTAATCCGTATTCTTGCTGTTTGGATCTCCCAACCTGATTTTTTCTTTATTATCATCTACAGTCTTTCAGAGACTTATGCAGCAACTTTTTGGTGGCCTAACAGTGGTTTATTATTTTCAAGATGATATTCTCAGAGCGTCCATGATGCAAAAATCCTAGGTGTTTTACAAGTTATTCAAGAAAAAGGGCTCACTTTGAAGATTGACAAATAAATGTAGGTTTAAAGTAAGTGAAGTAATATATGTGGGGCATGTGATCAATTGTGAAGGGATTACACCCCAAAAGGAGCTAGTTGAGAGGATATTGAATGGGCCAGCTACTGTTAGCAAAGATCAGTTGCACTCCTTTTTGGGGATGGCAGAATACTACTCCAAATGTATTCCACATTTCACTGAAAAAACATTACAAATGAGAGGACTAATGAAGAAATGTGCCAAGTTCAGCTGGTCAGAACAGTGTGAATTGGAAGATGTTAAGAGAGCTGTCAATGAGCTGTCATGAGTATGTTCAGTCCAACTTCCAGCAGTGTCATCACAGTAGACGCCAGCAATGTGTGTTTGTGAGTGATACTGCAACAGGTTCAAGAACGTGCAGTTTTAATGATTACATTCGTATCTCGAGTGTTGAAGGATGCAAAGTTGAATTACTCGACCATTGTAAAGAAGGCCTTAGGAATAAAATGGAGTTTTGAACACTTCAGGACACTTATCTGGGGCCTGCCTGGGGCTTGAAATGGTGACCTGAACCAATTAAATACCTGGGAGTCATAGTTTGCCCAAACTGCTGTATATATTTGTTAATGTACCCATGTGGGCTGGGAAGGCATTCATTGATAGGATTCATGGTTTGATGGCACAGTTCCTATGGCGCTCTGGAGCAGTGCGTGAAAAATGGGTTGACATTGCATGACCATATCACTGGGGGAGATTGGCAGGACAGCTCTTGGATGTGGCACTGGGTGGTGGTACAAGCTAAGTTTGCTATTTACTGGTTCGGGTTGGACACAGTTCCACCACATGACCAGCTAGAATGTGCAGCAGCGGAAACGGCCGACTTGAGAATGATGATGTTGGCATGGAGTACAAAGAAGACTGCCCCTTCTATCCAGTTCAATCGACGCTCACTGTGTGGAGCCAAATGCTTAAGATAAGAAGAGAGGGGTCCCCCTATTACAAAGTGGCTCCACTGTGGATATTTCCTGGGCTCCCACCCACCTGGGACGGAGAAATTATACAGCTCTGGGAGAAAATCGGCTACTTTACGATTATTCCCTCAAGGGCAATTTTTGTCGTTGGAAGCAGGCGCTTAAAGACACTGCCATAGAAATATTGCAATTTTATAATCTAAGGCATGGGTGCACAACATACGACCCGCGGGCCAGTTGCGGCCGCCATGCCCTTTTGACCGGCCCGCGAGGCACAAAGACTTTCCTAATGGAGGGCGGCCCGTGGCCACCCTCCATTAGGAAAGTCTTTGTTGTCTTCCGGGCCGGTGAAAACACTGGCCCTCATTGGCTCAGCACACACACGCACCAGGTCGCTCCTACGAGCCCCGTAATGCGTGTGTGCTGCACCAATGGAGGGCCAGCACTACGGGTGGTGTGGTCCATAAGGCTTGATGCCGGAAGGCATTTCAGCCTTGGACCACGCCAGCTGTAGTATGATTCCAGCGTTCCAGCTTACCTGCCGCTTACCTGCCTGCCTTCCAGCACGTCTCCGGTAAGTGGTCTGTTTGTGTTTGTGTGTCGGGTTTGTTTTGCTTTATGTTTGTGTGTGTATGTTGGGGGTGGGGGTGGTGTCGGATGTGTATGAATGTTTGTATTTGAATGTATTTTGTGTGTATGTTGAGATGCGGGGGTTGGGGGGGTGTCGGATGTGTATGAATGTTTGTATTTGAATGTATTTTGTGTGTATTTTGAGATGCGGGGGTAGGGGGTTGTCGGATGTGTATGAATGTTTGTATTTGAATGTATTTTGTGAGTATGTTGAGATGCGGGGGTGGGGGGGTGTCGGATGTGTATGAATGTTTGTATTTGAATGTATTTTGTGTGTATGTTGAGATGCGGGGGTGAGGGGGTGTCGGATGTGTATGAATGTTTGTATTTGAATGTATTTTGCGTGTATGTTGAGATGCGGGGGTGGGGGGGGTGTCGGATGTGTATGAATGTTTGTATTTGAATGTATTTTGCGTGTATGTTGAGATGCGGGGGTGGGGGGTGTCGGATGTGTATAAATGTTTGTATTTGAATGTATTTTGTGTGTATGTTGAGATGCGGGGGTCGGGGGGGTGTCGGATGTGTATGAATGTTTGTATTTAAATTTATTTTGTGTGTATGTTGAGATGCGGGGGTGGGGGGGGGGTGTCGGATGTGTATGAATGTTTGTATTTGAATGTATTTTGTGTGTATGTTGAGATGCGGGGGTGGGGGGGTGTGTTGGATGTGTATGAATGTTTGTATTTGAATGTTTGTATTTGAATGTATTTTGTGTGTATGTTGAGATGCGGGGGTGGGGGGGTGTGTCGGATGTGTATGAATGTTTGTATTTGAATGTATTTTGCGTGTATGTTGAGATGCGGGGGTGGGGGGGTGTGTCCGATGTGTATGAATGTTTGTATTTGAATGTATTTTGCGTGTATGTTGAGATGCGGGGTGGGAGGTGTGTCGGATGTGTATGAATGTTTGTATTTGAATGTATTTTGCGTGTATGTTGAGATGCGGGGGTGGGGGAGGTGTGTCGGATGTGTATGAATGTTTGTATTTGAATGTATTTTGCGTGTATGTTGAGATGCGGGGGTGGGGGGGTGTGTCGGATGTGTATGAATGTTTGTATTTGAATGTATTTTGTGTGTATGTTGAGATGCGGGGGTGGGGGGGTGTCGGATGTGTATGAATGTTTTGGTTTGAATGTCTTTTGAGTGCTGAGTTGGGGGGTGGGTGTTCGGGTCTGTATGGGTGCATGTTTGTGTGTGTGCTGAGTTGGGCGGTGGGGGTTCGGGTCTGTATGGGTGCTTGTTTGAGAGTTTGCTGATTTGGGGGGTTCGGGTCTGTATGGGTGCATTGAGTGTGTGTGCTGAGTTGGGGGGTTCGGGTCTGTATGGGTGCATGCTTGAGTGTGTGTGTGCTGAGTTGGGGGTGGGGGGTTTGGAGTTGGGGGGTGGTGGTTCGGGTCTTTATGGGTGCATGTTTGTGTGTGTGCTGATTTGGGGGGTGGGGGGTTCGGGTCTTTATGGGTGCATGTTTGTGTGTGTGCTGATTTGGGGGGTGGGGGGTTCGGGTCTGTATGGGTGCATGTTTGTGTGTGTGCTGAGTTGGGGGGTGGGGGGTTCGGGTCTGTATGGGTGCATGTTTGTGTGTGTGCTGAGTTGGGGGATGGGGGGTTCGGGTCTGTATGGGTGCATGTTTGTGTGCTGAGTTGGGGGGTTGGGGGTTCGGGTCTGTATGGGTGCATGTTTGTGTGTGTGCTGAGTTGGGGGGTGGGAGGTTTGGGTCTGTATGGGTGCATGTTTGTGTGTGTGCTGAGTTGGGGGGTGGGGGGTTTGGGTCTGTATGGGTGCATGTTTGTGTGTGTGCTGAGTTGGGGGGTGGGAGGTTTGGGTCTGTATGGGTGCATGTTTGTGTGTGTGCTGAGTTGGGGGGTGGGGGGTTTGGGTCTGTATGGGTGCATGTTTGTGTGTGTGCTGAGTTGGGGGGTGGGGGTTCGGGTCTGTATTGGTGCATGTTTGTGTGTGTGTGCTGAGTTGGGGGTTTGGTTGGGGGTGTGGGGGACATGGGGTCGGGGATTTGGTTGGGGGTGAGAGGGACATGGGGTCGGGGGTTTGGTTGGGGGTGAGGGGGACATGGGGCATAGTGTTTGGTTGGGGGTGAGGGGGCCATGGGGCATAGTGTTTGGTTGGGGGTGAGGGGGCCATGGGGCATAGTGTTTGGTTGGGGGTGAGGGGGACATGGGCCATAGTGTTTGGTTGGGGGTGAGGGGGACATGGGGCATAGTGTTTGGTTGGGGGTGAGGGGGCCATGGGGCATAGTGTTTGGTTGGGGGTGAGGGGTCCATGGGGCACAGTGTTTGGTTGGTGGTGAGGGAGCCATGGGACATAGTGTTTGGTTGGGGTTGAGGGGGCCATGGGGTCGGGGGTTTGGTTGGGGGTGAGGGGGACATGGGGTCGGGGGTTTGGTTGGGTTTGAGGGGGACATGGGGCATAGTGTTTGGTTTGGGGTGAGGGGGCCATGGGGCATAGTGTTTGGTTGGGGGTGAGGGGGCCATGGGGCATAGTGTTTGGTTGGGGGTGAGGGGGACATGGGGCATAGTGTTTGGTTGGTGGTGAGGGGGCCATGGGGCATAGTGTTTGGTTGGGGGTGAGGGGGCCATGGGGCATAGTGTTTGGTTGGGGGTGAGGGGGCCATGGGGCATAGTGTTTGGTTGGGGGTGAGGGGGCCATGGGGCATAGTGTTTGGTTGGGGGTAATGGGGCCCTGGGGCATAGTGTTTGGTTGGGGGTAAGGGAGCCCTGGGGCATAGTGTTTGGTTGGGGGTGAGGGGGACATGGGGCATAGTGTTTGGTTGGGGGTGAGGGGTCCATGGGGCATAGTGTTTGGTTGGGGTGAGGGGGCCATGGGGCATAGTGTTTGGTTGGGGGTAAGGGGGCCCTGGGGCATAGTGTTTGGTTGGGGGTGAGGGTGGCATGGGGCATAGTGTATCTAGGGTCAATAAAATATATATAAGTTAATTAAACAGGCGAGATACAATAACTAAATAGAAATAAATTATAACAATGGAAAATGTGTAGTACAAAATGTAAGTTTGAAATGCAAATAAAAATCGTTACCCCTCAAAAACATTCTTTTTCCATGTGTGTAGTACAAATTGGGGGTTTAAAAAGCCTCCTGCCACGCCCCGCCTACTGCCCCGCCCACATTTACTTTTCGGCCCACTATAGCCCTCATGTAAGGTACTTTCGGCCCTCTGGCAAAATCAGTTGTGCACCCCTGATCTAAGGGCTGCAGTGACAAAAAATGGCAGTGTTACCCAATTGAAACCCCAGATAATGCATGCAAGTTTATATCTAATGCATATGAATGTCGGCGGATTGTGTCCACTCTGTATAAACTAATGGCGGATAGACCCCCAGAGGAAATTCCTAGCACAAGGGGGAAATGGGCGATAGACATGGAAGAAGAAATTACAGATGCAAGTTGGTATAAGATGTGTGTCCTCACTAAGGAGGTTTCAATGCATACTCTATTTAAACTTATTCAGTTAAAAATACATAACAAGTTACATTATACAATGGTAAAAATTAAAAGTTACACTCAGATGAAAAAGATACATGCCCATGCTGTTTTGCAGAGGAGCAGATTATATAGACATGCTTTGGAACAGCCCCAGGCTGAGGAACTTCTGGGATTTGGTATGTACTACTTTGTCTAACGTAATTGACAAACCAGGGGTGGGGTCGCTCATGGGATGTATATTTAGAATGTGGCTCTAAGTACCTGGAAAAAGTAAATGGAGGTTTTTGACTTTGGGATGTATACTAGGTAAGAGATGTATACTACAGAAGTGGGGGGGGGGGGGCTCAGGATGCACCTAGGAAAAAGGAGCGAATGAAGGAATTATTATAGGCTAGCGACTGCAAATAACAGTTTAATACAATGATGCCAATGTCATCCAAGCCAAGGAATCTTTGGTCTGGCCTTCGTATTTTCTTATCAAGAGCATTGTAAACTGCTAATGGTCAATGATGGAGAAGGATTACCACATCGTAGATGGAAATGTAAAGTGTGAGGCAGCAATATATAATTGAACGCATTAATATATTGTGTATGTCAAGACTTAAATAAATAATTTTACAACAAGCACCCTACCTGTAATCTTTGGGGTATGTCCCCTATGCACAGCACTCCACTGCTTCGCTGATAGGGATGCCATTAATAAATCCCATACTTATCCTCTTTAGGCCTAAACCACCGGGACAGGATTACAGGCTGGTCCACCATCTGTTCCTAGCGTAAACCCTGAAAAGCCCAGCACTACTGCCAGTCTCGCTGAAGCGCCCAGTGTTGGTACCATTATGCCCGCACCCGCATACACACCTTGTTCCTCTGTGCCTAGTGCACATGCCAGTTCTTACATCCAAGAATAGAGGCACCAGACTAATCGATTTCTCCTTGGTGGATTCTTTCAAGGTCATGTTGCAGGAGACTATTGCCACTCTATCTGATCATGTAACCTAAGTCCACCTAAGACCCTTCTCAGGAGTGAACCCTACACTGAGAGGCCGATTAGATCATCCACAACTGGAGAGCTCCTGATGGGGAGAAACGGTGATGCATCATAGAGAGTTTCCTAGATCATGGGCCACCACTTCAGAGGCTATAATGGGTGCACTGGAAGGAGTCTTTGGAGCTACATAATCAGGCGCGGGGCTAATGGTGAAATATCACGCCACCTTCCCCAACTGGCCTCTCAGATTACCTGGCCATGAAATAGCTGCGTCTTCAGCTAGCTTTCCAGTTTAGGGGGATTGAGCCAAATAGCCTGAACCTGGTCAGCCTGCAACACGTCATGCTCTGAGCAAAATCCCTATTGCTGATGCTGATGACCACCTCCCTTTGAGGAACTTGTCCGGGAGGTGCGTATTCTCGAAGAAGAGATGGAGGACACAGTATACAGGGCCTCATTACACGGAAGGCGGTAAGGGTTAATGGTCACCGGTAATGGTACCAGTGACCGTTAACCCTTACCGCCTTACTACGAGGTCCCTTTGTGGGACCCGACATTAACGGCTGGTGTAGACCAGCCGTTAAACTAGGTACCCGCAAAGGTACCAGGATGCTAATTACGCACCTTCCCCATTCCCATTATGCCCTATGGGGCAAAAATGGGAATGGGGAAGGGCAATGGAGGAAGGGGGAATTACCTCCCCGCCAACCTTGGAATAGGGCGGTAATTCCCCTTTCCTCCAAGGCGGTGCCGGTAATTTACCGGCATGGACCAAGGTGCTTATAGCACCTTGGTCCACCGCCTACCGTGTAATGAGGCCCACAGACTAACCAGGCAGCTGGCATCCTCATATACAGCCTTGGAGTATGACCTGAGAAATCAAGTGGAGGAGTTGTGCCCCATCCAGGGCAATCAGCTGCAGAGGGTGCCAGCCAAGACAATGGGCCTCATTACGACCCTGGCGGTCTGGGAACTACGGTACCGATAATGCTACCAGTACCATTTTTTCTGGACTGCCAAACTATGAGTTTTGCTCGCGGATGCCTGGCGGTCTGTCAGGCACCCGCGAGCAAAACGCGAGCAAAACTCACAGATGCACTGGCACTGTTATTAATGGTGCCGGTGCATCCATGCTCCCCATCCCCATTCAGCCATATGGGGCAGAATGGGGATGGGGAGTACAGCATTACCGGCACCCGCGAATGGGCAATTACCGGGCTGCAACACTCATAATGGCTCGGTAGCTGCCCATTCACGGGTGCTGGTCACCGAGGTGAGTTAGGCAGTAGCCGTGCCTATCATACAGGCACGGGCTACCACCAAACTCATAATGAGGCCCAATGTCTTTAGTGACATCCAGGTCATCAGAGCACGGAAGAGGCTCTGTACCACCATTCCCAGGAACAGCAACTTCTGGAGTGCTCAAGAGCCACAGAAGCCCCAAGAGCACCAACAGCGAGCCACACTTCTCCAGCCCCAGCAATTCTACCACAGTTGTGGGCAAGAGGGCCACACCTTCCATATGTGCACAAACACACTGTATAGATAAAAATCATGGAGAGGTTACAGGCCTTGAACTCCCCAGCACACGCACGCGCGCCAGCAAGGACCAGGAAATGGAGCACCTGAATCTTGCAGAGTGCTACACTCTGCTCAAGTAGAGACAATGAACATCAAGTATTCCCCACCAGACAGGCCCACATCTGTATGAAGTGCTGTTGTTATTCATATTTACATTCAGGCTTTGCTAAATATCTTTTCATAATTTAATTTAAGTTGTCACTCTTACCCCGACGACACTCAAATTTACATCAGGCTAAAAAATCCCCCGAAAGCATTTAAAAAAATAGTAGCTTGACTCATAAAATAAAAAGTTGGATGTTGGACAACAGGCTCCAATTAAATCTTTCTAAAACTGAGATTATTCAGTTTGGTCCAAATTATCTGTAGGCAAATTCACAGTCCTGCATTCCCTGCCCCCCCCCCTTATTTGAAGTTCCCACCACTTTTCTTCAAAAGTAAAATACCTTGACTGTATTTGGCAGTCAAATCTGAACGGTTAAACTACTATCAAATATCAAATCAAACTATTGCAGCCTGTTATCCCTCTAATAGCTGAAAGAGATAGCCCAGCAGTTGTCGGTGCACTCGTAAACTCTAAGTTGAACTATTGCAATGCCTTTCTAATAGGCATTCCGGCTGGCCAGATGCATTGTCTCTAGGTGGAATAAAATGCATCTATTAGACTCCTCTACTGTCTCCCAAGGACGACATCAATATCCCCTTTTCGCAGAGGTCTCCACATGCTCCCGGTCCACCAGAGCATCCTTTCCAAGGCACTGTAGGGCTCTTTATCAGTTTACCAGTATTCCGATATAAATCAGCCGGAATATCAGCAACCAGAATTACTGATGCCTGCACCTGGTCATGCGGTATTACTTCTGGGGATATTACCTCTAGGGGTCATACAACCTGATTACAAGTGGCGGTTTGTGGGTGTAAATCCCCATTTAATGGAGCCCATAACACGCCATTAGGGATTTTTGCTGGTATGTATTTATTTATTTATTTGTACACTTATTAAGCGCACAAAACCCATAGGCATTGAGACGCTGTATTACCTCTGGCGGTATTACCGGATAGTAATACTGGTGATTTTTTGAGGTAAATTGGAGGAGTTACCTCCAGCTTGAAGCTTGAATACCGGCATACTTGTAGTTTGGCAGTGTGGGAAAAATGGAGATAAAAAGTATTGGGGTGGCTATCATACCGCGCAAGACTCACAGGATGCAAGGAGCATGTTTAGAAATCCCATAACACAGGGATTCAACAAATCGGTCGGGATTTGAGTTTTACCATGAGTGCCCGCTAAAACGTATACACAACTTGAGAATTGGCCAGAGGTTATTCTGCTCCTGCGCAAACTCTAAATTATGTTCTATGCTATTGATCAATTGAAACACAGTCCTGAGGAAGAGCCAAGCTCGAAACACGTGTTGGATATTTGTTTGTAGAGACTATTTGCGTGTTAACCCAGAAACTGTTATTGGTCAAACAGGCCACTAGCATTGGCCATCTGTTGTGTTAAGACTTCTAACGTGTTAACCTAGAAGCTATTATGGATCAATTAGGCTACCAGCCCTCAAAGGCTATTTGTTGTCAATACTACTGTAACAATTTCAAAGCACTGTCTTAGGTGGATAGTTCAGAGGCCACATGCTCGTCTTGGAATCAAGACGATACTGAGCAACACAGGTGTGATCCCTGAGTCCGCGCTTAGAAACCTCTGGGTATTAAGCACCTTATAAATAACCAATCATATCATATCATAATCATATCACTCAATACACTTTTGAATGTTTATCATAACAAGCTCATGAGTATTTGCCATTATTTATTGGAGTGAGGCGCATGTTGAGACTTGGAGTATGTTTTTTGTAGTTATTTATTTTGGGTGAAATTAGGCACATGTCCCCACTAGTCGCAACTGCAATTCCAAACCATTGATAGTACCAGGTTGCTAGCACAGGTTTAATGTTTATTCCCACTTTTTTACCTGCAAACAATATTACCTCCATTTTTGTCCTGCCCCGCCAAATGAGTCGTAATGAGCCTCACTGTGTCTTGTCTTCAAATGCCTCTATGTCCTGGCACTGAGCTACCTTGTTTCTAAGATTTATTCTCATCATCCAACCCGCTTACTTTGATCTGTAGGTCAAAACCTCTTAACGATCCCTCCCTCTTACTTTGTCCACTGTGGAGACAGATGCTTTTCTATATCTGTTCCACAGCTTGGAACTCGCTGCCCCCTGAACTCCGAGTAATTAAGTTCCTGTCGTTGTCTAGAAAGAAGTTAAAGACTTACCTTTTTCAATAATTCTCACTTATTCTATGACTACACTGGCTTCCTGTCTCATTACACTATTGACATCTGTACCTAGATGCAGTTTCTGCCTGGCTCCCATGGGGATATGCGTAATACAAATAATACAAAATAAAAAATAAAAACTAAAGATTATCTGTAATCTCACTACCAGCCACTGTTGAACCCGAACATCTTAGGGAGTATCAGAAGGTCTTATTGGACCACTAGCCAGTGCAACGGTTACCACCACAGAACAGTGGGCACAAGCGCTACTAGATAGACCATTGTGGTTGAGCCATTTTGCCGAATATAATTGGTGGATATGCCATTGGAACTCTGGCTGAACTGTACCTTCCCACCACTATCTGGGTACATCCAGGTCAGAATACCATTTCCATGCAATGTAGCTGGAGTCAGCAGCCCCCTTGACACTATGGGTCTGCTCTGCAGAAATCAGAGTGAAGAACCTGCAACACCAGTGGTGATAGGAACCAACTACTCTATCTACAAATAAACTGGTTGAACTATGTTGGTACCTGGCTGGACAATGATATGCAAGCACATTGCCCATGCACCCCATGCGTAAGCAGGAGAACCAGCAGACAGAGATCAGGTCCAGAACGCTACCTGATGGAACAGCTGGAGATGTTTGCACAAGCAGGTTCGAGGAGATCACTATCCAGGCACACATAACCGTGATGGTGCCTGGCAGAGTGCGACTCAGCAGGGATCAATGCCAAAGACATCTAGTGTTGGAGGCAAAAGACCCTGGTGATGACAGATGGCACAGATCTGAAGGCATTCAAGGTACCGGTCATAAAAGTGACCAATCGGACCATCCACTTTATAGGATTCACACCATAGCACAGTTCTAAATTCCTGCTTCAGTAGACCCAAAAAGTGTTGCCACCAGCCCATCCTGCACTGGATCTGAAGGCATCAGACTTTGCAGACTGTGAGAAACCTGAGGGCATCCCTACTTCTTTTTCCCTAGTATTCCCCTCTCAGTTGGCCAGGGAAAGGAAAAATCAGGTGGATAGCCTGGACAGTCAGCAGATTTCTGAGGCACAGTGACTGGCCCACGGCACAAGCAGCCAGGACAGGCACAGACAGGCCCTTACGATGCGGTCCTTGAGAGGTGCAGCTGGTTCCTGCCTGTCGGTACTGTCGATTGGATGAAATTGAAGTGGTCGGCCAATTGAAGTGGTCGGCCAATTAGGACCCATGTCATAAAGACGCAGGAAGGCCACTCAGTGCAGCGCTGTAGGAGAGGCGGCCATTATTAAAAATGCCAGGGGAGCGGGAACAAAGGCTATTTCGGCAAAAAGGTGCTGAGTAGCAGGCAGTTTCTGCACCACAGTAATGCCTTGGTACAAAAAATAGGCTAATTACAGTTTTTGCAGCATAATATCAAACGGGCATGGACGCCCTCAAATCTCACAGGAGGGATAGTGAGTCAGGCTGGGGGCTTGCTTCTCCAGAAGCGAGGCGAAGCAACGGTCCTGGTGGAGGGAGATGGCTCCTGCTCTCTGAAGTCGATGCAGAATGGAATGTGATGTTCCCAGGCACAGAAAGGACCTTATGATGCAGCCCTTGAGATGTGCTGCCAGCTTCCGCCTGTCAGTACTGCCGATTGTGTGAAATTGAAGCGGTCGGCCAATCAGGGCCCAGGTCGTAACGAAGCAGGAAGGCGATGTATAATAGCTTTGCTAATGAGTTCAGTCTCAGTTATGCAAAATGAAGCAGAAAAAGACAGAGAGTGGTGGGGTTAGTAGTTTAAAGTGACTTGTTGTGCTGTACTAATTATCAGCACACTTCCAAAGTCGACATGTTTTGTTGTTTCCAGTACGGGGATGTCTGCGCAAGGTTGCGGTTCAAATGTATAAGCTATCCTCCGTGCTTGCTTCAGGACAGTTCTGCTCAGCGCAATGTAATATTATTCTGAACTCATTGGGAGGTGGAGAAAAGTCCTCCAGTCTATATAAAATAAACACATAAAATAGTGTCAGGATGAAAGGTGCCACTTGATCAGAAAAGAGCGGGAAAAATACTCTGTTGTCTGTGGAACACTACCTACCTAATATCAATTCTTGTGTCTTGGGCTAATTTCATCAGGGACTGCCATCAATGTAGTCTTGCACTTTGATTTATCTATGGACAATGCTGCAGAGGGAGGCGAGAGAGGACATTGAGTTTCTTGTTACTTTTGCCTTCAACGATAACATTTCGTGACGGATAAGTGTATCTGGTATGATGGGCTATCATATACCTGAATATGTGATTAACAGGTAAGAATAAGCGGCTTGTCTGTTGCTGCGTCGATCAATCGCTCTTCCCACTAAATGTGCTGTCTCAGTGAACAGAGGCTCAGCTGAAAGGAAAAGGGGTGTCTGGTGGTACATTAAAGGAGGGTACCCCCCATGTTCAACCGTTTATGGTGTGGCAGCATCAGTTATGAGCCACTTGACTTAACATAGTAAATAATGGTGCCATTGCCTGCCACAGAACTAGAAGTCTTTTGTAATAAAGAGGGCACGTAGCAGGTTGCAACCACATGCTCATTTAATGCAGGAATACCAGCAGCTGTTACTAGGCAACATGTTACACTGTGACTATGGCTCAATGAAGCTATCAGGCCTATCATTACCTTATGCGGCGGGATTTCGCCATCACTGAGTGACAGTGTTAGAGGCTAATCTGGCTTATAACTTGGAGCGCTAGCGTTAGGCTGTGAAGCCGCACTTGATTGTGAAAGCGGAGGGTCGGGCTGGCCGCCACGTGGCAACAGGGGATGCGGTGGCCATTTCATCACATGGCTTCAGTGTGCCAGCGTTTGTTCAGCGGGCATGCTTGTTGGGGACAGAACAGTATGGGCCTCATTACAAGGTTGGAGGTAGCCATGCCGGTTTTCCCGGCATTGTTACCCTCAAACTCGGTTCCGGCTCTGGCACCAGGTCCTGTGAAAGGGGAATCACTGGGCCATTCTGACCTCGGCGGATCCGGTAATTCCACTTGCGCGGTAGCCGGCGCCGGTACGTCCCCATTCCCATTTGAGCCACAATAGGGCTCAGTGGGAATGGGGAGGATGGTAGCAGTGGTACCATTCAAAACTGTACCGTTGCTACCATCTAGTTCTGCTTGCAGGTGCCAGTACGACCTCCTGGTCAGACCAGATGGCCGCAACGGCACCCTCGAGCAGAACTCGTAATGTGGCGGCCTGGTATCAACGGTACCGTTAGCTTACCGGCACCGTTCATACCGTGGCTGCCACTATTGTAATGAGGCCCTATGTCTGTGAACTAGTAGCTCTGCTATGTGCATCGAGATGATTAATCAAACAAAAAGGAGCGGGCTACTTACTGCGTAGCTTGATGTAGAGACGCGTCTGTTAGTACGAATCTGGAGAACGCAGTCTCGGCTCTGAGCATGCGTTTGTCAAGGGAGTGGGGCTTGAACATTCATTGACTACAGCTTTTTTGTCAGCAGTGATGTCAGATGTCAGTTGCTAGGCAACACTGACGCTTAGGCTATGAAGGTGACTTGGAAGCTAATCCCTGCAATGGGGTGAGAGAGCGAGCTCCCTCGGGATCTATCGAACCGGTGCATGGCTGTAATACAAGACCTGAGGGTCGATTGGGGTCAATGAGGAGCACTAACTGCAAATGACAGGCGAGGTCCTGGAGTAGTTAAGAACTAATGACTATTAGGCACGGTTACTGTGGGGTAAAAGCTTGATAAAATATACATTTATTGCAATTGAAACTGCTGTGCTGCCAGTATGCACATGCTTTAGTGTGAAATGAATGTAGAAGCTCTGGACCATTGATGTTGTAGTGAGAATAGCTACAGAGAAAAGGAGAGAACCACCCTTCGCAGTGCTGTTGTGGACTGGGATTGGGGTCTAGTCCAGCAGTGTCAACTCAGTTTGAAGTAGTTGGGATGTTGTTATAGTGAAGATTGTAAAGTTGTAGGGTTGGTTGGTTGGTTGGGTCTTGTGATGATGGATGTTAATTGAAAAATATGTTCCACTCTATTGCTACATTGAGTCCTTTTTTTACTGAATACAAATGGTTAATCCATCTCTGTTCTGTACCTACCCGTACCTGGTCTCTGCCTTTTATCAGTAACAACACCTAAACCTAAATAGGCCCCTCTCTGCAGCATTGTCCATAGATAAATCAAAGTGCAAGACTGCATTCATGGCAGTCCCTGATGAAATTAGCCTAAGACGCAAGAATTGATAATAGGTAGGTAGTATTCCACAGACAACAGAGCATTTTTTCACGCTCTTTTTCTGATCAAGTGGCACCTTTCATCCCAACACCATTTTATTTGTTTGGTTTATTTAGACTGGGTGACTTTTCTCCACCTCCCAAAGAGTTCAGAATAATTTTACATTACATTCAGCAGAACTGTCCTGAAGAAAGCATGGAGGATAGCTTATACATTTAAACTGCAACCTTGCGCAGACATCCCCGTACTGGAAACACAAAACGTGTCAACTTTGGTAGTGTGCTGATAATTAGTACAGCACAACACAGCACAACAAGTCCCCACCACTCTGTCTTTTTCGGCTTCATTTTGCATAACTGAGGCTGAACTCATTAGCAATGCTGTTATACACAATTGTTTGTGTTATTTTAATATTGGTGTGTTGTTGAATTATGAATACATTTTTTTTTACCAGTTCTTGACCACTACCTGATCAGTAACGACGGAGTAATCTGCATTCCCGTACCACTGTTGTTCCCTGTCCCTATCTCACTGTGTCAAAGGGTGGGGTAGCCTGGACTCGCCAGCATTTTTTCTAATGAGTCGCCAGGTGTCTCCACTGTAAGGTGTCCACAGTTTTCAGTTCCTCCTTCATTAGTTCAGGTTCCTGGTAGTTCAGGGTAGTGGGTGGTAACTGGTGGCCTGTCAATAGAGATCATGGTTGGATAGGTTCATAGATCAGGCCAAGGCTATCCTCAGTGCCGAGTATAGTTCAAAAGGGGAGGGAACGTAACGCCCTCCTCCCTGTAAGGTGTGTATAAGGCACATTGTTTTACACAAGGGTCCTTGGGTGCGTGTGCCACGCAGGGTACCCTTCAAATAAAAGCAACATGAGCATTGTAGATGCTGCGAGTCGAGCGCTGGTGGGACAGTTGAATATAGTTAGACCCTCTCAGCATTCTGTAATAAAAAAAATGACCTAGTTGATCCTGACTTTGAAGAAGCAGTGCTGGGGCTCAACACTTGCTTCCACAGCCACGACACAAGTTGCAAGGATAACTGTGTCCGAAGGCTTAAAAACATTGATATGTGGTGCCACTGCAGTGAAGAGGGGAGCGCCATGTGACTGCTTCCGGGCCTGCTTCCTGCCACAACTGCCCCTTACTTAATCCCTGGGCTACTTCTGGCAAACACCCCCGGGATAAGAGACTTGTTGGAGGCCATCCATTGCTGCAACTAGTGTTGGGTGCAGCTGGCATATACGCGGTCTAGGAAAGGCTCCCCTCAGGGATGCCCATGCTGTTGATGCTGCACTGTGACAGACACCTTTCACTCCAGGATCACTTTAAGAAGACATCTGAAGCCAAGTGGACCTTAAGGCAGCCCTAGCCAGGGTGTCTTTCAAGTAAGGAACTCTTTATCAACTTTTTAAATTTATAATTGCACTTTATAAGTACTACATATATTTTAAAGGACTGTTTATAACACTTTTTTTAGATGCATCTACTTAGGCATTATGAGACCTATTCACAGTGTATAGTGTCTTTCTCCCTTTTTTATGAAAATATAAAACTGCTGATGTTCTGGGACTGATTCAAACCCTATATAAAACATATAATTACTAAAAAAAACTGTACACCAGCATTCCTTTGTCCGCCTTTCCTTGTGTTTTGTGTATGTAGTCTAACCTACTGTTCCTCTATAGGGGTTTAGGGTATTCCTAAACCTATTACCTGTACTGACCCACTCCTCATACCAGTGCTGCACACCCAGGGTGATCCAGAAACCCAGGTAAACAGGGTCAGCGGAGACATGTAAGAGGCCGGATTAAGTCCTAATAAGCCCGAAAAGTGTGTGACTGTGCCCGTCTACACGTGAATCAAGCCAAGTGTGTGAAGAACTATTTCCCAGCTATAAGTGTGCATATGTCACATGAGGGTCATGTAGTCTTTGTAAACCTGCTACAGCTAAGGGTTCAAAAGACACCAGATCAAGTTTCAGCGCCACTTATGGCTTTATTTATTAACAAACAGGAGTTCAGGGACAGTCCCTGACAGTTTCTCCTAGGCCAAAAGTAAATTAGCCAAAAGGTCTCCCCAACAAACCGATGGACTACACAAGCATCACATTCCCATTTGCCAGGATTCCCCTCCCATTCTTTTGGATGTCTGACTTTCTTAGACCTGCAGTCTCCAGTCTTTGTCTCTCTCTCCCCTACACACTTACCTTACCGGGTTTACTGATGCATGGCACCTACTGTGGCCGGCAGTTCCTCAGTGCGACACATTCTGCAGCACTTGTGTGGTCCAGTCCTCTTTCGGGTCACTATGGCCTAATTCTGACTGATGATTGAAAACTTATTTCTCTTCTCCTTTTATTTCCCTTTCTAGGGATTCCTTTCTGTCTTTCCTCACTCTTGTCCAAGCCTCTCTTTCCGGGGGTTCACCTTCACTGGGCCCACATACTCTCCTTTCTCTGATGTTGTCATATCATCTCTTATTAATCTTTCTATATTTCCCAAGTCTGATGCTCCATCTTTCTCTTTTGATAACCCCTTTTTTTGCTCGTTTCCTCCTCCTATTTCAACCCCTGTTTCCGTATCTGGGGTTTACTCCACAGGTCATCCCAATTATCACACCCCTTCCTTCATCTGGTTGTGTCTTCTCCTATTTTACCAATATAGCTCGGTGTTGCTTTCCTGTTCTCTTTCTTTTTTACTTGTTTTGCTCTTGGAGTGGACCCCTACATATTCTATAGTTTTAACACCTGTCTAAATCTCTGGTTGATTGCGTTTGTCTTCTCCTTTCTTGCTTTATCTTTCCATCATGTATTCTCCTACCTAGTCTTTCTCCATCCTCTCCTCTTCTCCTGCACACTCTCTCCACCTACTAGGCCCCAGACTCCCACAAGAATCTAAGGATTGAGAAAATGTCATGGGGACCCACTTGCATTGCATTTCACCCCTACCTCCCATGCCATTCTAGCTGTCTATTCTCATTGACCATCGCTCCTGCTCCCAGAGGCAAATCTCCAAATTTCTTATTTTTCAGTGGGGAGACCATTTGTTTTGGCGAGAATGTCTATGTCCTCTTTGAATGGTGTTGGCTGAGATGGCCATGTGCTGAATGCATTTTCCAGACATATTTATGTGTGGTTGGTAGAGTGGTGTGCAGCTTACATACATAGTCGCTAGGTCCTGCCTTGCTCTTGGTTCTCCATGATAAATGGTCAATCATGCTGTCCTGATCAATCGTCTCTGTGCGAACCTGGGCATCACAAATCAGGCTCTGGTCTGGTTGACGTCCATACTCCTGGACCGACCCTCCCATGTACAACTTACATACATAAGTAAGACTTAAGTCCGTTCTCTCCACCACCTCTCTCTCCACATGTGATTTTCCCCAGGACTCCAACCTCTTACCCTGGCTCTTCAATGTCTACTTTGCCCATTTATCCCACCTTATCTCTACCTTCTCCTCTAACTTTCAGTGTTATGCAGATGACACTCAACTCTCCTTCAGGCTCCACTCAGCCTCCTCTCTTCTCTCGCTCATTCCTGACTGTCTATCTGTGATTCAGGTATGGTGCTCCTCCAAAGATCTCTGCCTTAATGCTAAGGGGTCCCAATGAGAAGACCCTTCTCATTGGGACCCCTGCTCCTGCCCTCTTCCTTCACCTTCCTGCGAGCCAAAAAATATTGGTGTCATCTTTGACTTCCATCCTTTCTTCTCTCCTCACATTACAAACCTTGTCCAGAAGGGTCACTACCAGCTGCACCTCCTCAGTGGTATTCTTCCTTTTCTCACTTTCCCCCAGAAGATCACTGTCTCCAGAGCCCTGGTTCTCTCTAGGCTGGACTACTGCAACAGCATCTTGCTTAATCTTCCTTCCTCTACTCTCCACCCTTTGCAACTAATCCAGAACAGGACTGAGAGACTTGTCCTTGGCCTCAAGTCCAGGGACCATATCTCTCCAGCCCTGACATCTCTCTACTGCCTCCTGGTGGCTGCAAGGATCAAGTGCAAGACCCTCTGCATCATCCACAAGGCTTCCTGGGGCTGGGACCCTCACTACATCCAACTCGCTCTTCCTAAACACCTTCCTTCTTGAGCCCTTCTCTCAGCCACCTTCAACTCTCTGATAGTCAGACGCTTCTCCAGGCAGAGAGGCCTGGGTAGATCTTGCTCCTTCCTTTTCGCTTCTTTTTTTTATTTTTAAAGCTTTCAGCGTAAAAAAATACAAACTTGTGCTTATAAACAAATTTTCCCTCATCCACATACACAAGCCAAACCTATTGTTTTGTTTCTTTCTTAGTTCTGCATCAGATTTCATCCAGGTTTGGCTGTGTGTTAACCAAATTTTGTCTGTTATGTTTTTGCACCATTTCAAGTTTCTTTAGCATTGATTCAAGAAAAATCCCTAAGGCTTTAGTAGTTTTCCTATTTGGATTGTCGTATAGGGCTGACCACCATAGATCGCATGCTGGAGACAGTATTGGTTGTAATAGGCATCCCCTTTCGGTTGTGAGCTCTTGGCAAAACATGATTAGGTGTCGAGTCATTTCATCTTCTTGTTTGCATAATCTACAAAGCTTTTCTTTTGCCTGGCCGTATCTGACCAGGTTTGTCCTTGTTCTTAGGATGTCCAAACGGAAGCGCATTATTAGGTCTCTATGCTTCTGATTGGCGCTTTTTTGTAGATATCCTGGCAGTGTCTATGGGCATCTAGTTATCTTTTTGGACAAGGTATGATGACTAGAATTCACTCTCGCACGTTCTGTTTCTGCCCAATCAATTGATAGCAGGAGAAACTTTACTCTCTTCGGATGTTGACATTGGGCACTCATTGATACGTTCATGTTTTGCAATAGTTCCTTGCATTTTAGTTTCCATTCGTCCAAAGGCCAAAAGGGAATTCCTCCTCCTTCCTTCTTTAGTATTTGATACTGTTTTGGACAATCTTCTATTGATATTTTTCTATAGGTGGCCAATGTTTTCCAGACTATTCGAGCTTGCATAGAATATAATCCCAGCTTGTGCCCTATAATGCTTATTGGTACACATATAGGGATTTTCAGCAATTTACGCCAGAATCTGGCTTCAAGTTTGTCCCACGTTTCCCACGGGATTCTCAAGGCTGTTTCTCCCGTGTATGTTATGGTAGGGATTACTTTAGCTTTGTAACATTCTACAATCGGGAGAATGGAAAATGTGCAGAACTTTCTTTTTAATATTAATGCCTGTGATGTTAGTTGATCTATTTTTCTCTGTAGATGATCAATCCAGGGTTGCTCACTCCAATTCGGACTCACCATTGCTCCTAGGTATTTTGTGTCTTTCACTATTTTTATTGCTTCATTCTCTATGTGCCATTTGGAAACTTTCTTCGAAGTAGGACCTGGTTTTGCGATTATCATTATCACTGATTTTTCTGGATACATTTTTTGTTTGATTTCTTTCAAATGAATGTTTAAGGCTTCCAGTTTCCTCTGTAGCCCAATTGGGGTTTTGTCCAACACTATGAGATTATCTGCATATAGTAGATGACATATTTTTGTTTCTCCTACTTTAGGAGAACAAGCTCTTGGTGGTTCCAGACAGTCTTTAACATCCAGGATATAAAAGTTGTAGAGTATGGACGCTAGTGGGCATCCTTGTTTCAGCCCACACTTTGTTATGATTGCCTTTGTTAGATTTCCCTTTCGATCCAATCTAACACGCATAGATGTGTTTGTGTGGAGGATTTTGATGGCTTCTATCAGGTCTCTCGGGCAGCCTTTGTCTGTCATTTTGGCCCATATAGTTTGTCGATCCACACTGTCAAAAGCAGCCGCCATATCTATGGAAGCAATAAAGAGTTTTTGGTTTTCTTGGATGGTCTTTGCTTTTAGTAAATTTAGAATGAGGAGATTTAGACTACAGTCTACATTTTCTACGAAGCCTGCTTGTCTATGATCGAAATTATCAGAGGTTTGAATCCATTCCTTTAATCTTTTTAGTAATATACCGGCAAAGAGTTTGCCTATGACGTCCAAAAGAGATATTGGACGATAATTCTCTGGACATGCTCTGTCTCCTTTTTTGTGTATCGGAATAGTGATTGACGTTGTCCAAGATTCTGGAATCTGCATTGATTGTATTATTCTTGTGAAGAGTACAAAGCACATGTTTGCCCATACCATTGGTGCTTGCTTTAGTATTTCATTTGTCAGGCCATCTGGCCCTGGGGCTCTGGATCTGCTTGCTTTGATGATCAATGCTAGGATTTCGCTTTGCGTAAATTTGATATCCCAGCCATTTTCCTTGTTGGTTACTTGGGGGGATAAATCATTTGTAAACTCACAGTTGTACTTTGCTTCAAAGTATTGTTCCCATTTGCTTTCATGTATGGGATTAAGTTGTTCTTCACCTTGTCGATTTCCTTTTTGATTTAGCAAGGACCATAGGTATTTTGCATTTTTGTTTCGTTTTGCCATAAGCATCTGTTCAGAGTCCTTTTGAAACAGTATCGCCCTATGGGATTTGACCCAATTTCGATGCCCTTTTTTCAAGGCCTTACTCTTTGTTGCCATATCATCACAAGCAATATTCTGTTTTTTCAGGGCTCTTAATTCTCATGCTAACTGTTGTTTTTTTTCCGCTACTTCGGCATTAAAATGGTGCACCCTGTTTTTTGTGTTTCTTCTTTTAGTTGCGGTGGCCACTCTGAAGATGGTAAGACAAGTTTCATACTCAACGTCTTTTCCTGTTGTAGATTCCCATTTGTTTATCGATTTGGTTAGCAAAGGAATCACTTTCGTTGTTATTCTCAGTCTATTTCGACCCTCATTTATATCAACTTCAAATATTCTTTTTTTCTGTGTCAATTTCATTAGCGATATTTGTCTCTAAGCAAGTGAGTATTAGAATTTTATGATCACCACTTTTTGTTGGTAGAATATTTAGAGACATTATAGTGCCAAAAGTTTCTCGATTTACGAAAAAGTAGTCCAGAGTTGCGTTTGAATTGTACGATGCCCATGTGGATTGTCCTACTAAATCTCTTTGGACATTACCATTCACTTGTAAGATGTCACGGTTCTCCATTTCCATTTGCCATTTTCTTGTTCTCGATTGCTTTTGCCAATTATGACTCGTCCTGTTTGCCTGGTTGTTTTTGTTTTTGTCACAGGTGATGTTAAGGTCACCACACAGAATTAGTGCCGGGTTGTCGTATTCTGATCTCAGTTGATCTAGATAGTTGGTAAGCGTGTCCAGAAAAGTTTGTCCATCTTTGGCCTTGACATTCCAATACATGTTAAAGATAATCAGAGTTTTTGTTTTCTCTCTTTCATTTGGGTTGCCATTTTTTTCTGTTTCTTGTTGCAGAATTATTATTTGTATCTGAGAGGATGGCTGAATCGTACGGATTACTTTTCCATTGTACGTGTTCTTTATAATGGTTAAGAGGCCTGCAGAAGGTCTACCTTTTTTCCTTTGAGAGCTTTGTTCAGGTAGCAGGTCGCTCCATGTAAGTATGGTTTTTCTTGTAGCCAACACTCTTGGATACAACTGATGTCTGCGGTCAAGATTTCGTTGTTAATTTTTTCAACCAAATGATGAAAACCTCTGTGTTCCAGGAGGAGAATTTTGTTTTTCTTCGGGAATACTGGACTTCGATCTATTTTTTTGTTTCTTTTATTTTTGTAACCAGTGTTTCTGCTAGCCATCCCTATGAGCTTTCTGTATCAATTTTTGTTTCAATGGCATGCTCAATGTTCGATTCGGAGGCCAGATTCAATTTCTCATTTCCTTTGATTTTCATCTGAAGAGCATTTGGGCCCCGTAGAACTGTTGGAGAGAACCGTATTGGTCTATAATCCACTTCATCTTGGTCTCTGTGGGCCTGTTTTGGCTTTTCAGAGTTTTTTTTCTTTAGTATGTTCTTTTTTTGATCTTTTTCACTCTGTTGTTGATTTTCTGTTTTGACATCAAAGCCCAGTACTCGAAGGTCGTCTGCTGCTTGCCATATTGAGTTCATGACCGCCTTTGATTTTAAATGTATGCATATTCTGTCCGAATGTTCTTCATTCAGGAATTCTACAATTTTTATATCTTTCGGTTCAATGACTCTCAGTTGTGGGAGGTTATGCAGAAGTTTCATTAGATTTGATCTATTTAAGATCAAGCCATCCTTTGCTTTTAGGACTCTCTCTATTCTTAGTTTGTATAAATGGGTTTGGTTGTTGAAGGGGTCTAGTTTGTTCTTATCGCTCCTTCTATCTTTTGTCTCATCGTGATCGTAGGAGCTTTTCGGTCCTGAGCTCTTATTTTCGTTTGTGCTCTTTCTACTCGACCTTTGCTAGATTGTTCAATCATGGTGCTAAGCAAATGTTGTTGCTTTTTTTCCTGATCCTTTTTCTTTTCAATTTGCATTCTTTTTTCATGCAGAGTTTGAAAGGGCGAGGCCGGATCTTTTAGATTTACCGGTGATTTGTTTTCTTTGTTTCCAGGCACTTCACTGTCCTCCATTGACTCTTGCGAGCTTTCATTCTCGTATTCCGATAGGAGTAGTAAGGATTATTGCCTATTTGACTCATTTAAGGAACTTTCTAAAGTACTCTCTAGTTCCACATCTTTGATGTATTCTCGCTCTTGGTTTTTTGTTTGTGGTGGATCTTCCCTTTTTTTCATTATTTGCACTTGTTGAGTAGGATTCGGTGTCTCTTGTCCTATAGGCTTTAGATTTCTGATGAATTGCCGTGTTCCTTCGTAAGTCAATTTTTTTTGGTTTGGCATATTTTTACACTTTTCGTCTGATTTTTCTATGACTTCTTTCTGTCTTTTGTATGCTTTTCCTGACTCATCCTTTGATTTGTTGGCCTTGTCTGGTCGTTTTAATTCTTTTATGTTTTCGATCGAGAATAATGGCTAGATACCATTATGCTGGTTTTGGCCATCATTATGTTGTGAGGTCTGTACCATTTGGTCATTGTTCACGGCATCTTCCAAGTTTCTTTCAGTTCTTTGATTGCCTATTGGCAAATTGCGACTATCCATTTGATCTATCACACAAGAACTTGCTGTTTAGGTTTTTCCGCAAGTCTGTCACATTTACCCTTTTTTGTTCCTCACTCGACCTTAGGGTTGTGTCCAATTTTTCTGTTAGGGTACTTTTGTTCTCAGATTGGATGTGATTTTTTTGGCTCTCTGATTTAAGTAGCTTGATGGTATCACTGAAACAGTGCAAAAAGGATCTCTTATCTTGCCGCCCCTCTTCAATTAGGTCATTTAAGGTTTTGATTATGTCTTTTTCTGACTCTTTTTCTTGTATCTTTCTTTCTTTATCTGCCTCAAGCTGTTTTTCCACCTTTGTTAATTTGGTTTCGATTTGAGCCAGTACAAATGCTTGATCCTTACAATTTTCATGTAGTGCCTCGTATAGCTTTAAATATGGTGCAAGAGCTATCGTCATCATTGACCCTACAGCTGCTTGCATGTTTGCGCAGATGTCTATTGATGGCCATGGGTTTTGTGACGGAACTTGTTCTCTTCCAAGATCCTTTTCTTTCGCTTCCAAACTATTGGGGTTTAGCATGATGTGTTCTTCGTCATCCTGCTGTGTGGCTGAAATCGTGCTACTACTTATTTCTTGGGGTACGTCTTCATTGATCATTTGTGATGGAAGAAAGACATCGTCTTGCAGTTCTGTAGTGATTTTTTTATTCACTGCCTCTTCTGCACTCGTGGCACTTTTTTTTTATTTTTTTTTCATTTTTCCTTGTCATAAACGCAGTAGATTTATTTCCTTCCACCTCTCTGTGTTGCCTTTTTGTTCGTACTGTCTGCGGAGTTGAGGAGTTTATAGGTTCATTTATAGATGTCCTTTGAGCTTCCTCCAATTTAACAGCCTGTTTCTGCTGTTTAAAAGCTGCATTTTTTGTGGTCACGTTTTTAATTCCTTTGGTCTGTATGATTATTTTGTCATTAAGTATATTGGTAGAACCTTTTTTTTCCATTTCGGGCTGTTCATCCTGAGACATTATTTGCTCACATTGGCCCGAAGCTAGAATAAGGTCATGATCTGACATTTCCATTTCAGTTTTCTGCTGTTTGGAGTCCATGACCCTGGTTCCCAAAGTATGATTTTTTGATGAGCAAGTAAGTCTTTCTTTTTAAAGTGCCATCTTATGGTTTTTATTCAATAAAGGGATGATGCACGCGGTTTGGGTTTCCGCATAGGAACTTGTTTTATAGGGCCACTTAGCCCATTAATTAAATTTGTTCTTGCATTTATTTTTTTCATGTGCCTCGACATTAGATGATTTTTGGGTGTTGCACTGTGCGAGGCTCTTTTCTGGAAAACCCATTGGTTCTTTGTTCTGGGGGACGATAGATTTGACTTGTCCTTCTCACACACTTTGTATCCACTTTGTTTTGCTGCTGGTAGTTTTGTTTTTGTGGCTTGGGGGCTTTCCATGCCATCCACATACGCTGCTGCTTCAATGCTCTCATATAGAATGCTTGGCATAAATGTTTTTGGTGCTTTAGCTTTATTCATTTTTTTCCTTGTGGTGAAGGAGGCTTCTTGCTGTGATAGACAGAAGCCTTCATTCCTGGCTACTTCCCTCACCGACACCCCCCCCTCCTAAGCAGTGACTCCCCATCTTGAAGTCGCACTCCTATACTTTGCTCTGCTCCACATACTTTGCCTGAGTCTGCTATCATGATATGATCGCCATGCGCGAGCACATCTCCATCAGCATCATCGCATGCAGCAGACTGCGACCCATCGTGGCTAATAGAGGAACTGCATAAAGGTGAGAACTGGAATTTGTCCAGGATAGGTAAGGAGTTTGCCGGGGGGGTGGAAAATGGAGGGGTGGGTGAGGGGAGGGGATCAGGGAGGCAGCGGCTTTGTTTGTGTGGATCATACTGTCAGTGGGGAAAATGGGCGCAACTGGGGGCTGAAAACATAGCCTACCTTGGACATGTGCGCCAATCGGTGCCTCACTTTTTTCCCCCATAGAGCCCCCGGTGCCGGGCAGTTTCGTACGACTGCGGGTGTTAGGTACTTGAATGCTTACCGTATCGCCCACGTTCATGTGTGATGTTGAGTCCATGCTGAGCCTTTTGCTTCCCACTACGCTGCTCACTCGCCGAACAGCCGCACAACAGCCTAAGGGCTTTACTCCACCGGGCTTAACGCCGCAAGGGTGGATGCTTCGGCCTCTTCTGGGTCTCTGGAGTCATGTGATAGGTCACGTGATTGGGCCAAGCCTCGCCTCCTCCAGGAAGCGCCCAGGCACACAAAGGCCAGCAAGAGTGTTGTTCTTTCCTCCGCTCGCAGTGCTGGCTTGCCGGTTGCAAAAGGGTTCCTCTCCTCACAAAATCAACAGAATTATGGCAATTGCGTTCGCTCCTCGGGCGGATGCCTCGGCCTCTTCTGGGTCTCTGGAGACACGTGATAGGTCACGTGATCGGGCCAAGCCCCGCCTCCTCCAGGAAGCGCCCAGGCACACAAAGGCCAGCAAGAGTGTTGTTCTTTCCTCCGCTCACAGTGCTGGCTTGCCGGTTGCAAAAGGGTTCCTCTCCTCACAAAATCTACAGAATTATGGCAATTGCGTGTTATTTAGGTTTCTCCACAATAAATAAATTATCTTGATGGTGTGCAATAATAATTAAAGCAAGTCTTTCTTTTCATCATTCTCTGCTAAACAAAGCTTGACGGCTTCAACTGCTATGGGGCTGGTGAAAATTAGACCACCGTAATGTTCAGGATGAGAGAGCTTTTTGCAAATGCCAACAAATGAGCCAAGCTATGCTCCACGTGGTACTTTTCGCTTCTGCTTTCTCTCTCTCCCCTGCTGACCAACCTGCCTGCCGTGCTGACTGGTTGCCTGGCTACTCTCTGAGTCTCACCGGTACCAAGCTCCCCACAATCAATAGCCCCTGTACTGCCTTTGGGCCGACCATGCACTTATGGGCTGTATCTGGAACCCTACAGTCCCCTGCCTCCTTGCACTTACCCAGAGCTGTGCTGTCCTTGCTGCACTTACTAAGAACATTACTGCCCTGGCTGCACTTTCCCTCTACCCTCACCTTGGGATTTCCCCTTCCTCACCCCGCAGATTTGCGTATTGCACTTGCACGATCTGAATGACACAAGGTCTAGTAAGATCGATTGTTTTGTCCTCCCTCTGTCTTCCCTCCCTCATCTTGTTGTGCCTAGAAACACTTGTGTAGAGGCGCGTTATAAATGACTTATCATACCATAAAGGACAGGCAGCTCTTCCCAAAATTAATGAGCTGTGGTCATTGCCTTCCGCAGGGCCACAGAGCTGCAGACATTGAGATGAAACCAGGTACAGAGATGCTTGGGCCAGAGCTCAGCATTACGTACATTTGAATGCTTTTGTGCAATATTCTTAGCTTCAATTCAATCTTGTCTCTGTTTAATGGTAGGATGGGGGTCACATGTGTCGAGTCTAGAATAGAAACAGTATTGGGGATGCTCGAAAGAGTAAAGACATTCCTCTTTAAAGTACTTAGGGTATGTTAGTCCATCAGGACAATTATGTGGATAAGACCCAATGCAGCATGGTATTAACAAGCTGGGGCCAAATTATAGAAACATTGCACCGGTGCAAGTGCAAATGTGCACGGTATTAGCACTAGGGCAAAGATTGCCCTATTTTTAAAAATCCTGGGACATATTAGAAAACTATTGCACCATGTCAAGTGCAGTTTGTCATGATATAAGCACCAGGGGAGAAATTGCCATTGTGCAAAAAAGATACATGGTTCCCCCACCGTCCAAATATTCTGTTTTTAAATACCCACTACTTAAAGCAATGAGCAAGTAGAAGCATTTTGAGCTCTCCGGTTGTCGACTCACAGTGTCGTTCCCGGTGTAACAAGCCACAGTGCCTTTGTGGTTCGAAGGGAAACTTTGAAACATAATCTCGAACGTGAATCCTTTTCAGGATTTGTTTTCATGCTCATGTGTGCGTGCATACATATGTAATTCTGTATGGCATGTCATATTACATTTCTCTGAGGTCTGTGAAATGATGGTCCTATTCATATAAGGAGAGAGACAGGATGCGACGAGGTAGAGTGTTGTGAAAGTGAGGGGATCGCCATTTGGCCTCAGGGGGTTTCTTTGATCTTAGTCCCAAACCTCCACCCCCCTCACAAGCATTGGCTGCATAATGGTTTTCATTACACTCCCCAGGAACAGTCTCTGAATCCTGACAGGTGAGGTCATAGTGTGTATCAAACCACTGGCTATAGATAAGCCAATGATGATGGTATGTACTGCAATTGACATCCCTCTTCTTCTAATAAATACAAACACCTGCCAGAGACAGATTACATTACAGTGCTCTATGGAAATCTGCAAAAAATAGCTCCCAAATGCTGCCTTTAGACTTGAGACCGCCTTGTACTTGCAGTTTGGAATCTTGGTATGGCTGAGTCAAAATCCTATCTTTCCGAGGTTGATAAATTGAGTACCATTAAGTTAGGTAACAATAAGAATGTTAATAGCGCTTACTAACGTAAGCAATTGATCATGAAGCGCTATGTTAAAGGTGATTCTATTATAAGTGCATTTTTGATAATGCGCATGTTGTTATTGGTAGAAATGCACCCACTCACACCGTTGACACTTTCCAACACATTGCAATTGTGTTTGTATTTCACTTTTCATTCTCTTCTCTCATCCGCTTCTCTGCCTCTGATTCATCCCATTTCTCTCTTTCTCTCACTGCAATACTCCCTGCCTATGTTTCACTTTACAACTCGTGGTGAACGACCAGTATGTTTAACTTTCTGGTTTCAAAATGACCTCTGAAAAAATATTCACAAATATTGACTTGAATTAATTTTGCATCAACAACTAAAAGGTCAACTATCTAACTAATGGGAAAGCAAATATCATATGATGTAAGGATTTATATAAACTAACTACCTGCAAGATATTCAAATAAACCATGAAGTTCAAGTTGCTGTTTTTGGTTTTTCCACTAATTATATGCAAGGGTACCAATACATGAATCATCCTCTCTAAAGAGCAAACTTCAAGAGAATTCAAGAGAATTTTAATCGATGGCTTATTTTGTTCATAATTGTACAAAAACAAATATGAATAACATGAATAAAACTGTGCTTGCATGAAAATCCTAAAATTTTACGTATTTTCTCAACAAACTGTTAAATATTTGTACATGATTTTCTATTAATTGGATAATATGGTAAGAAAGCATTCAATCCATCGCTATTATAACATTGTTGACCTTCTCCAACCAACCAGATTGCTTAGAAGGTAGTAGTCAATAACATATGTTATTGAACTTATTCCAAACATTCAGATTTCAGCATCAGCCTAACAGCCAACATTTCATACAGTAATTTATTTGATCTCAAAGTGAAAACAGCCATAAAGGCCTCAGGGTCACCATCGCTAGTGACAGTGCCCTTCCCCAATTTATTACCCTCAGCTTCATCTCTGTAAATAACTTGCTGGCAGGCATTATCATGTGATAATGACTCCTCATTCAAGCTATTCGCCATTATTAAAGAAACATTGTCAAAGAGTACTTATTTTCTTTCTCCAAATTAAACCTTGAACTCTGGGAACTGTTCTGCACATCTCATATGTGACCAAACTCGGCATACATATCTAAACCAAGTCTCACAATGACCTTCTATAACCCACTACTAAATCACTTTAATGGGATAATCACACTTCATGGCATGGATGTCATAATATATAAGAACAGACACAGTCATTTTCACCATTCCAATGCTTCACAACTTGGTATTCAATATTGTAGACAACCACACAATCTGCGCTACAGATAAGCATCGTACCTACATGGTTCACGCCCTAAAATTGGAGTATCTACCTTAGCAGCAACGACGTGCCTCATTTCCACCTGAAGCGATCAACCATGCCAGAGACGTCAAAGTCACGCCTGTCACAAAATGGTGGATAAATATGTGTGTTAGCCTTTCACAGCACTCTGATCCTCTATGAAATTACTGCATTTAAAAAAAAGATGCATATTTGTTCAGTAAATCAGACCAAGCTTTGGTTTGGTAATACTACCATGTGACATGAACCCTCTCAGTGGAGCGGAGTAGGGGTAGGAAGGAATTCTGTGCCAAACTAACCGTGAGGCGCAGGGTACCTGAGAGGGCCCCTATTTGTGCACTTGTGCCAGCATGCATTATTGCAGAGCATTAGATATTCAAGCCGTGCCTCCATTACAAATTGCTTGCTAGTGTCTCTCTTTCTCTTTCAGAGAAACAGCTACCAAAGGCACAACCAACTCCAAGGATTGGTAGCAAGAGGAGAAGGAACCCAGAAGAGAAGACGTGTAACCTGTACATTACATCACTGCCAGCTGGGGGAAGCCCAGCAGAGATGGAGAGAGTGACCAGATAAAACCGCAGAAGTGCACTGTTGGCAGCAAGCCGCACAACAACACCAAAGAACACCAGCATGTGGACACTAGCTTTTAGGAATCCCTTGACGACCAGGGACATAACAGGGAGCCATTCCCACTCTACCCAGACGAGACTTACTTTCACACCTCACTTGAACCGGTCCCAGAAAATAAACTTGAACAGGACCTTCCTTGGCGGCAACTTTGGAACGAGGCAGGACAGTATGGAGAAAGTGGGAGGGGCATATCCCCTTATTTATGACTTGACGTTATACATACACACTCAAGGTGAAGAAGACAAGGCTGGATTTGCTAGGGAAAGTTAGTCAATCTCATCAGAAGACGGGGGATTTAAGCATGGGACAGGAAGCAAGAAGTATGGGTTTTTCAAGTGAAGTCAGAGGTGGAGGCAGAGGACAACCAAGAGACCAGCAGGTGGAAAGATTACCATCCAGCCGTTAAGGCTACCAAAACTGTTTACTATGCTAAGCGCATTTCTTTGGTGGCAGCAAATTAGTCGAAATATTTGATGTGGTTAAGTAGCTTTCCTGATCTGCTTTTATTTCTCCTCAGGTCCTTGCCTCTCAAGATCTGTGTGATTCCCTCGCAGACTTTTCATTCAGAAAATCTCTCTTATCAGAACGAACATTCCGAGGAGCAACAGCCTAGTATCTATCCTGTGTCTCCCACTCAGATCATCTCCTTTCCTTCTTTTGAGGTGGTCTCGGGGGAGTGTGTCCTTGAGGTCCTTTCTGGCCTCAAATCCTGTTTCTCTCTTGACCCTATTTCCCTTCATGTGCTCAAGGAGATAAATGGGCTAATTATAATTTTGGCAATCTGGAAATAAGGGTGCCGTTAACTACTATAAGTATGCTGGTAAGGGCACAGAATGCCCGGCAGGCCTGACCTGCCGGGAGTTCAGGCCCCTACCGGCATGTTTTTTTTCACTGAAGCACCGGCACCGTTCAGGTTTCCAATTCCCATGGAGTCCTATGGGTCTCCATGTGAATGGGAAATAACCGTACCGCTCCGATTCTGATATCCCGGTAGCACTGCAATATCAGGTGGTGGTAACGTGTTACGGGGTTGGTGGTAGACCGCCGCCTACAGGCGGGTTTTACTACTGACCTCCAAATGAGGGCATTAAGACTAAGCTTGTTCCCATGATCACCTCCGCAGTTATCTACTCTCTCTATTGTGGAGATGTTCCGACAGCTGTCAAGCAGGCTCTGCTCTCCACTCTCTTGAAAAAGCCTAACTCAGGGGGCGCTAGCAATATCGGGACCAAGATGGTCACTCTCCTTTGAGCTCGAGGCTGAGGCACCATGAGGAGGGGGCCGTTAGCTATGTATTCCTGGTGAAAGGTTGATCTCGAGGCGGGAATCAGCCCCAGAAGCCCCAGTGCAGCTGCAGCCTGATTTGTGTGGAGATTCAGCACCCTGGCATACAGCTGGTGGGTGTGATGGAGAAAGACCAGTGGCAGAGCACACACTCCATGTGGAAGATGAGGCCCGGTAGACTCCCATGGTGAGTGTGTGGCCCCAGAGACCATGGAGGCTTAGGCTCCTTATTGCAGTCAAGGTGACCCTTGTGAGCTGCAGCAACGAGGAGTAGCCGAGCCCTGTGACGGTGTCGGACACGGCTGCTTTAAACAGCGGCCTGCTCGGCAGACTCAGAGAGGCAGATTACACCTTTGATCCCTGAAGGCAGAGCCTTTTAATTTGAGCATGGTGCTATCTGAAATGAAGAGTGGCAAAGCTTCCTTCAGCGCTAAATTGAATGTCATGGAAAACAAGAAGGTCCGCATTGAGAAGGAGGGTAGCTGCATTTTGGAGGCCGAGCATAGAGTGGGAGTGCTTGAGGATATGAGGTCTGAGGTGACCCAGGTCCTATGCACACTGAAGCAGGAAGTGAAAGATGTCAGAGAGAAGAATGAGGATTTGGAGGGAAGATCTCGCCACAATAACGTGAGGGTGGTTGGGATCCCAGAGTCTGTCCCGCCACAAAACATGGAGACATTTATGGTATCCTTCATTAGATTAGTCCTGGACACCCCTCGGTTTCATTCCAGTTTTTGGTTGTGAGGGCTCATCGTGTATCGCTACAGAAGCCCAAGCAGGTCCAGAACCCACACACAGTCATTGTGCACTGATTAAAATACTGTGACCGCAACGTGATTCTGTGCTGGGCTTGAGAGTTGGGGGACCTCCAGTATAAGGATGCCAGAGTATCATTCTATCCTGATTTCACCCTATCAGTCCAGCAGGCCCAATTCTCTTTCTTGGCAGTTAAGCAAGTGCTCAGGGAGTGAGACCTGCAATACGCTATGATATGATATGATGTGCCATTTATAACACACATATACACAAGTGTTTCAAGGCACGACGAGGCACGGGAGGGGGAACAGAGGGAAGACAGAGACAACGATCTTACTAGGCCAGGTGACATTGAGATCGCGCAAGTGCAGGGGAGGAGAAAGGGGGAAACGTGCTGGGGGAAAGGGGAGGGGGCAGTGCAGTACATACGATAACAGTAAAAAATCAATAGAATAATAAATAAAAAGTGCGGCCAGCTGGTGGCAAGTGCAAGGGTAAGTACAGACATCTAGTGTGAAGTGCTGGTAGGCGGCTGTACGAACACAGAAACAGCCCTCGAGTGCAAGGGTTGCCAGGGGGGCAGTGTAGGTGTGCAACTGGCGGGGAGGGGCCTGAGCCTGAGATCAGAGGGTAGCCAGGTAAGCAGTGCAGTTTCAGTTACAGCCAGGCGATCAACAGAGGACAGGAGGAGAGAAAGAAGCAAATAGGAAGGTCTTGAGGTGCAAGTTTCAGAGAGGCAGGGAGGCTATTCCAGAGGGAGGGCCCAGCCGAAGAAAGAGTTCTACCAACAACTCGCTGCCTGGAGAAGCGACTGACCATGAGGGAGTTGAAGGTGGATGAACAAAGAGCTCGAGAAGGAAGATATTTAGGAAGAGAGAGTTGAAGGTATTGAGACCACAGGCCCCAGAAGGCCTTATGGACAAGGCAGAGGGTTTTGAACTTAATCCCCGCTGCCACTGGGAGCCAGTGCAGAGATTTCAGTCCTGGAGAGATACGATCCCTGGACTTGAGGCCAATAATAAGTCTCGCAGACCTGTTTTGGATGAGTTGGAGAGGGCGGAGAGTAGAGGCAGGCAGATTTAGAAAGAGGCTGTTGCAGCAGTCCAGCCTAGAGCGAACCAGAGCTCTGGAGACAGTGACCTTCTGGGGGAAGGAGAGGAAAGGAAGAATACCTCTGAGCTAGTAGTTTGACTTCTTAGAGACCTCAGAGATGTGAGGACAGTAGGAGAGTGTGGAGTCGAAGATGACCCCAAGGTTTTTAGCCTCACAGGTGGGAGCAGGAAGAGGGCCAAGAGAGGCTGGCCAGAGAGTGACAGGAAAGGGCTATCTTGTATACCTCCAAGTTAAGAGTCATCCATGATAATAAGACTTACTTTTTATCTGACCCAGGTGAAGTGTAGAACTCCTTGGAAACCCTGCGCAAGGGTTGACAAGTGACCTTCTGGAGACACTGTTGGGGACACTGTGAATCCTGAGTGCGGGGTAATGGAGGGACTGAGTTTGTTATATGCCTGGAACTCTGTCCACAAACAACATGTTCATTTGCTAATTTGTCATTGTTCCTAGTCACAAGTGGATGTGTGGCTCTGTACCTTTTATTAGTATCGATCACTGGTATTGTTAGTTTTCTCTATGTAACAGTGCAGCGCATCTGACACAGTAGTATCATATGCTAGAATGCTTAAGGGTTAATAACCTGCGCAAGGTGAGCAAAGTCATTAATTATTGTGAAAGGCATGGAGCCAAAGTGATCCTATTGCAGGAGACCCACCTGGTGGGGGTTGCGAATGAAGGTGTTTTCAGATCCTGGGGGACCAACAGATATTTTACATCTTTTTCCACTTATTGTTGTGGGGTCATGGCATTATTCCATAAGACGCTGGGGTTTCGATTGGTGGAGCAAGCGCTAGACCTGAGAGTCAGGTTCGTGATCATGTTGGGTACCTTGGCTCATGCTCCTATTTCAATTTGCAATGTTTACAGCACCAATAACTTTTTCGAGATACTTCTTCATAAATCCTACAAATATATGCATACTAACATTTTGTGGGTTGGAGGCTTCACTATAATTTTGGACGGGTCCAAGGATAGATCTGTGGGTAATGCTCAACCACTCTCATGGGAAGGTTTGTAGGATGTGTGGAGGACAATGCACCCCGAGGATAGGGAGCACTCCTTTTATTCGTCAGCTCATGATATGCCATCCTGCATTAATTATGTCCTGGCTGGGCCATAACTGGTGCGCATGACAGTCGAGTGAGTTCTTCTCACGAAGACACTGACAGACCACTCCCCCTACTATTGCACCATGAACTTGGCCTGGAGGGGGTATGTAGACCCTACTGGTGCTTCAAAGCCTTGGCGCCAACTGGTTTATAGCTAACTGATACCGTTTTTTGCAGTGAATTTTCGAGGTTAATCTGGGATCAGTTGATTCTATGGCTGCTACACGGGAGGCTTTTCAAGGATTCTTGTGCGGCAGATGCATGTCACTAGAATTTGGGGTGCTGAAGGCTATCAGATGGCAATTTATGGGGTTAGAATTGCAGATAAAATATTTGTAGCTTTGGCTTGGGGAGGTCAATAACTCGGACACATTGGCTTTGCTAAAAGGGACACGTTTATACAACATGAGGTGGAATCGGTGTGGACTTGCTAATGGAGGTTGTCTGTGTTGCTTCTTTACCGACTCTGGGTCGAAAAGCTGTTGCAGCACTTGATTTACCAGCACTTGATGTACCAGTTACGAATGATGATATTTAGGCAGGTATAAAATTGCTACCTACTGCTAAGGCTCTCGGTACTGATGGTATCACGGCTGAGTTTTATTTGGAATTTGGCCCTGAAGTAACTGGTTATATGTTGCCTCCCCCAACACTCCGCAAGGCCATGGTCACTCTGATACTGAAGCCTGAGAAAGACCCCCAAAACTGTGCCTCCCCTAGTCTTGTCTCATTATTATACTTTGATCGAAAATATTTGCAAAACGGGTAGATTACTAGATATGTAATGATCATAATCCACCCCGATCAATCTGGTTTTCTTCCCAGGAAGTCGACGTTGCTAAACCTACAATGACTATTTGCAATTCTCTTGCAGATTGGCACCAAGGTACAGGCAGTAGCTGCCCTATTAGATGCAGAGAAAGCATTTGATTCAATTGAGTGGGACTACTTGTTTGTGTTGTTCAGGCAGGTGGCCTCCCAGGATACTTTTTTAGCAGCAGTGCGCCTTCTGTATGCTAAGGTTAACACCCTTATAAGCCTCTTTGGCTGTTACGCTCACCTGGACCCCACAGGGGTGTCGATCGGACCCGCACAGCTGCGGTCTCCTTCAACGTGATGCGTAGTGCAGAGATGACTGTCTGGACTGGCCCGCCTAGTCTTGTCTGCTGGACCCGAAGAAGTATTTTCCTGCAAGTGGAGACAGGGATTAACCACCTGTGGGTTTTAGTGATGGCCTCCCAACTGTTCTCGCTCTCCCCCACTAATTACCTCTGATATCCCCTTAGTAACCTCACCTTATGTTCGTAAAAGATGAGCTCTCCATCCTGCGTGTCTTGCATGGGCGTGTAGATGCCAGTTACTTCACTGGTTTGAAGGCGTTGGGAGAGTTCCGGTAAGTATTGATGTTGAAGTCCCTGGCGGGATTGATAAGTATCAAGTTCAAAGAGTTCAATGGCCCGATGTTCACTCTTGTCCCCTTCCTTCCTTAAGTGGCAACTGAGTTCGTGAGAAGAAGGTCTCGTAGCTGCTGCTGGCGTTCAGGAAAGAGTCTGTGTTACCCAACGCTGTCTGGTAACTATTGCATGTGTTAACGTGTTGTTTTTCTCCCTCTTTACAGATGCGGCATATGAAAATGTGGAGAGTTATGGAATAATACCGCCGGTGGTAAGTCTATGGTGTCACCTTTTTTTTTCTTGTATCCCCTAGGTGCCGGATTATTGTATTGTATTGTATTGTATTGTTTATTTGATAATGCGCACAAAACCCAAGGGTAGCCGGGCGCAGCAGGTACAAGGTTACTTAAGCTTGGGTTACATACAGAGTATAGGCGAGAAACAACATAACAGTACAGTAAGACATATCAATACTTGCCGTGTGGCAGAAGAAAAAGAAAAATTAGCATATTGTAGTTTTGAAAGAGTGTGCAGGTCTGAGAACAGACGTCATTTTGGACAACAGTGTTATGGACATTGGGTGTCTCAGGAGTTAGTTGTCGTTTGTCCAGAGCCAATTTTTTACCTTGCGTCTAAAATTGGAGTAGGGTAAGTTGGCTCTTAGTGCAGTGGGTAATGCGTTCCAGGCCTGGGCAGCTTTGACAGGGAAGCTTACTCCGCCTGCTTTGGAGCGTCTGAATCTAGGGGTTTCGAGTAGGTAGTGGTTAGTAGCCCTGGTATGGTGCCTAGATGATTTTCTTGTTAGTCTGGCTGAGATGTAGGGGGGAGCAGTGTTGTTGAGCCCTTTATGGGTAAGTGATAGTGTCTTGAGCAGGACTCTGTCGCTGATTTTGAGCCAGTGGTGGTCTTTCCTAACGTTTGAGATATGTGCTTTGCGGGGTATGTCAAGGGCAGCTCTAAGAGCATTGTTTTGAAGGATTTGCATTTTATTTATGATGGACTTGTTGGCCCCTGCATAGAGGGCATTGCAGTAGTCTAGTTTGGACATGACTAACGCATTGGCAAGCATGATGCAGTTAGTTTTAGAGAGGTAAGGTCTGCAGGTCCTGATTAGTTTGCAGGTGTACGCTGTAGAGGATGCCAGGGAGTTGACTTGTTTTTTGAGGGATAGAGTGGAGTCGAGGTAGAAGCCCAAGGTTTTTACCTCGGTAGCCACCTTAATTGTATTGCCATCTATGTTAAAGTTACGATAGTTGGGGCTCAGTTTTTTAATGGCGAAGAAATGATGGAGACATTACCAGATTGAAAGATGCTGTGAGAACTGGTGAGTATGGCGCTGTGCTGGAGCTGGCGAAGCGACGCGTGCAGGACTGATGTACTTTCTAGGTCCGGAGATGAAATGGTTCCGGAATTAGGTGAGGAATTTGAAATAAGTTCATTTTCTAACCTTGTCCTTTTCTTCTTCTTTATTCTAGGAGCTCCGGATTCGAGGTTGGCGTAGCAGAAGACTGGATGCTGGCTTGCGGCACGCGGGCGTGGCAGACGACTGGATGCTGGCTGCAGGCACGGTGAGCGCCACGCTGCTGGATGCAGAATAACGCGAAGCATGTGCTGCTGTTCGGGTGTGGTTTAAATAGCCTCCAAAGTAGTTCCAGGTAAGAAGTTCCCTAGAGCCACGCCTGAATAAAAAATAGTCCCTGTAACAAAATAGTCCCATCCAGGCCTCATGTAGGCTTGGACTCTTTTGCAGCATGGTCTGCATCAGGTAAGTAAAGTCCATGAGCCTGGCGCCTATGGCGCCAGGACTGATTTCTATGATGAGCCTGGCGCCTAAGGAGCCAGAACTGAACCCAGACAGCCACTAGCCGGGGCTGCTGAGGTTTAAACAAATGTCTGGATGCCTGCTCCCGGAGCTGAGGGTCTTGGTCCTAATGCCCGGTGGTAGGCATCAAGACAGCACTCCCCCCCAAGGCCCCTCCTAAAGTTGTTCTTCCCCCTGGCCCCGGTTTGTCTGGGAAGTTCCGATGGAATCTTTTCACCAACCGAGGTGCATGAACGTGGTCGCTAGGCTCCCATGATCTTTCTTGTGGTCCGTAGCCCTTCCAATCGATCAAATAAAAAAGTTTTGATTTAATCATCTTGGAGTCCAGGATATTTTTTACCTCGAATTCAGGTTCTCCATCTATCAAGATGGGGTCAGGTGGTTTGGTTAATCTTGTCTCTGGTTGAACTGGTTTTAGAAGTGAAACATGAAAGACAGGATGAATTTGCATATTAGAGGGTAATTTCAATTTGACGGCCACAGGGTTGATAATGGCCTTAATGGTGTAAGGTCCCAAATATCTAGGATTAAAAGTCTGAGTTCCCTTCAGAGGTAAATGTTTTGTAGCCAGCCAAACTTGATCCCCAATCTGGTATTGTGGAGTTTCACTTCTATGTTGACCAGCATTTTTCTTGTATTTCTCTTTTGCTTGTTTCAAATGTTCTGTGGCTTCCTTAAAGGCTTGTGCAATAGTAGAGTGCAAATGACTAACTGCAGGCATTTCTAAGTGCTGAGGCGAATCGAGTTCTGAGGTTCGAGGGTGATGTCCATATATGGTATAAAAAGGGCTTTGTCCGGTTCCTGAATGTACAGAGTTATTGTATGCGTACTCGGAAATCCATAAAATATCTTTCCAATTGCTTTCAGTCTGGTGTAGCATGCAGCGTAGGTACTGTTCAAGGGTCTGGTTGGTCCTTTCCATCTGACCATCGGTCTGGGGATGGTGACTTGTTGATAGCCTCACGTCGATTTGTGCCAGTTGACAACATTTCTTCCAAAAATGCAAGATAAATTGACTACCTCGGTCAGAAACCAATACGGAAGGGAATCCATGTAATCGAACAATGTTTTCGAGGAACTCCTTGGCTAGAATCGAAGCAGAAGGTAACCCCTTTAAAGGAATAAAGTGGGCCATCTTGGAAAAAAGATCCACAATAACTAGGATGGTGTTAAATCCATTACATGGAGGTAGATCTGTAATAAAGTCTAAAGACAAGGTGTGCCATGGTGTAGGTGGAATATCCAAAGGTTGTAAAAGGCCAGCAGGTTTTTTCTTCTGGCTTTTGTTTTGGGCACAAATGCCACAAGACATCACAAATGACTTTACATCTTTTCGCCAAGTGGGCCACCAGAACTGTCTCTTAATTTTCGCTTCAGTTTTTGCGATACCTGGGTGCCCTTCCATCAGGGTGTCATGGTAATTGGAGATGACTAGTTCTTGTATTTCCTTGTGTGGTAGAAATAGTCATCCTTGATAGTAAGGTAGGTCATTGACGACTGAGTAGTCCGGGCCTTTCTTTACCCAGTCCTGCAGCGTTGCTGGATCGAAGAGTTGCTGGATTTTTGAATGAATATCTTATAGTGTCTGTAGAGTAGTTATGCCAAGAATTCTTTGCTCGGGAATTATTGGCACCGGTTCCGGGTTTGCATATGCTTCTTCCATCCCTATTCGGGATAAGGCATCTGCTTTGCCATTTTTGCAGCCTGGTCGATAAGTGATCATCAAATCGAATTCGGCAAAGAACAATGCCCATCGAAGTTGTCGCAATGATTGGGCTTTGGCTGTTTTTAAATACTGCAGGTTCCGGTGATCGGTGATTACGGTAATAGTATGCCTGGCACCAAGAAGATAGTGCCGCCAAGCCTTAAAGGCGGATTTGATGGCTAATAGCTCTTTATCGGTAACCGCATAGTTTAACTCAGGTGCTGAGAACTTTCTGGACCAAAACGCTACTGGGTGAAGTTGACCGGTTTCAGGATCCTTCTGGGAGAGGACAGCTCCCATGGCTAAACTGGATGCATCAGTTTCTACTATGTATGTAAGCTCAGGGCGTGGATGCTTTAAGACAGGTGCTGATGTGAATTTCGCTTTCAGCTCTTGGAAGGCCTTTTCAGCCTCTTCGGTCCACAAGAAGCGTTAGTTTTTTCGCAAAAGTGCTGTGATGGGGTGTACAACATGGGAGAAGTCCGGAATGAATCTGCGGTAGAAATTAGCAAATCCGAGCATGCTTTGTACCCCTTTGACTGAACTGGGTGATGGCCACTTGAGAATTGCGTCCACCTTTCGAGAGTCCATTCGGACTCCTTTTGGAGTCAGGATAAATCCAAGAAATTCAACTTCCGTAGCATGAAAAACACATTTTTCCAATTTTGCATATAACTTGTGCTGGCGTAGTTTCTCAAGGACTGCACGCATGTGCTTAACATGGTCTGATTCTGAGGAGGAGTACACTAGAATATCATCTATGTATACGACGACACAGACGTCAATGAGTTCACGAAGGACATCGTTCATAAAATACTGGAAGGCTGCTGGTGCATTGCACAACCCGAAGGGAATCACCTGATATTCGAATAATCCGTACTTGGTGCGAAAGGCAGTCTTCCATTTGTTGCCTTTCTTGACACGTACCAGATGATATGCCCCTCAGAGATCTAACTTAGTGTAGATACAAGCATCCTTTACTTGGTCTAGTAATTCGGGGATCAGAGGCAATGGGTACCGGTTTTTTACCGTAATCTGATTTAATGCGCGGTAATCTATGCACGTTCTAAGGTCACCTTTCTTTTTTGGCACGAAGAATAAAGCTGAGGATGCAGGAGACTTGGAAGGACGAATAAAGCCATTAGCAAGGTATTGGTCCAAGTATTGCTGTAGGTGACGATTTTCAGGCTCTGTGAGGGCGTAGATTCTACTGCATGGGGGTTGTGCACTGGGTAGGAGGTCGATTTGACAATCGTATGATCTGTGAGGAGGTAATGTATTGGTCTGTTCTTTTTGAAAAACATCCTGAAATTCTTGGGATTCCTGAGGTAACTGCACGATTGGGTTAACGACTGTAGCCAGACCTTTGTTCAAAGTTTTCTCCGGGTAACAGGTGTGTGCACAATCCGGGAAGGTTATTCTCTTCTCTCGCCAATCTATACAAGGATTATGTGTTTCCAACCATAGCATCCCCAGTATTATCTGGAACTGTGGGGCTTTGATTAGATCAAACACAACAGTCTCTCGATGCCCATCTTGACTCAACAGTGTCATCTCTGTAGTGGAATGAGTTACAGGCCCCAAGGCAATCTCAGTTCCATCAACTGTGGTGATGACATCCAGAGTGGTCTTTTTGCAAAAAGGTAGATTCATCCTTGACACCAATTTGTGGTCCATATAGTTTCCTACGGCCCCGCTATCTATGTATGCCCTTACTGCGTGCATACGTGATGGCTGCCTGGGATCAAGTAGAACCATTGGGATGATCAGATGCGAGGTCTGAGTGTCCTTCTTTAAGCTTGGCAAGCGGACCTCTACGCTTGTCGGGCGTGGTCGTTTCCCGAATCAGGCTCTATGTGGCTTTTATCAGCAACTCCTACCACCTTCTTGGGTGGTTTTGTAGGGCAATCCCGTAGAAAATGTCCTGAGGTTCCACAGTACAGACACAACTGCATCTGTCGTCTTCTTTCTCTTTCCTTTTGAGTTAAGGGTCCTTTAACCCCCCCGATCTGCATAGGTTCAGATGCATGTGTTCCTTTGGGGGCAATGTTGGGTTTAACCAATACCCGGTTCTCGAACTTAGCTCGATCAGTCTTTCGGTTCTGAAGTCGGTGGTCTAGCTGGACCACTAAGTCTATAAATTCTGTGCAATCCTTAGGAGGGTTCACAACTTGAGCCAAGACATCTTTGAGTTCTCCCCGAAGTCCACGATGAAACAATGTAATTCATTTTTCCTCCGGCACCCGGTTTCCACCACCAACCTATTGAAGGTTGCAATATAGGTTAGCAGATCCTGGTTACCTTGTCGTAAGGATAAAAGTTCGTTGTCCAGGGCTTGACCCTGTGAGTGTCTGGCAAATAGTTTTTCCATGCTCCTTTGAAAACCCTGAAAATCACAGAGAAGAGGATCATCCTGGTTGACTAATGGAATGGACCAATCTTCTGCGTTGCCACTAAGATATGACAATACAAAGGCTACTTTGGCTTGGTCATTTGGAAATGCTCCCGGTCTGCATAAAAAGTGCAAGCGGCATTGGCTCATAAACACGGCAAACTTTTTGGGGTCCCCAGCAAAGCGTTCGGGTGGAGCTAACGGAATATTTCCTGGTAAAACCACTTGCACTGGATTGCTTGATGAAACAGGGGTTGGGTTTCCGCCATATCCAGGTAGGGGCATTTGCCCAGCATGGTTTTGCAGTAGTTGCCTAGCCAGATCATCCGTGCGCTCCTTTGAGACAATCAGTTCTCTCCTGAGGGCATTAGTCTATTGGCGAGCGGCATGTACTTCTGCCCTAAGTTCTCTTCTTTCCAATCTAAGGAGCAGGTGAGTGTGCCTGCCCATCCGCGCCCCCATTTCCGTTGTTTGATTGTTTAACTGCTCCCCAGGCCCTGCGTTGCCACGTGTTTCCCGGACTCCCCTTCCTGATTCTCCCTCGCCCGCCTCCCAGCCCGCCCCCATCCCTGATTGGCTGCTGCCTAGTGGTTGCCTGGGTCTAGCGACCCGCTCCGGTGCACCCGCTCCTCTTTCCAATCTAAGGAGCAGGTGAGTGTGCCTGCCCATCCGCGCCCCCATTTCCGTTGTTTGATTGTTTAACTGCTCCCCAGGCGCCGCGTTGCCCCGTGTTTCCCGGACTCCCCTTCCTGATTCTCCCTCGCCCGCCCGCCCCTCACCCCTTCCTGGTCCCGCCCCCTCCCGCCTCCCGACCCAACCATCCCGCCCTTCAACACTGGTCCTTCCAGGGCAGCCCTCTGCCCGGCAGCCCCCAGCGGCTAAAGGCCCCAAGGCCAAGGGCGGCTCCAACAGAAGCGGCTCCAGGAAGTGTCAGCAGGTGTCCGCAGGGGAAGCCAAGGAAGCCACCAGACACTGACAAAACTGTAAGTGCTGGCTTGGGTGGGGGGGTAGAGCAATTACTCTACTCCAGAAAGCTCCTGCCACTCTAACCTACCTTTCAATGGCCTGCAGTCTAATGTTAACCAGTACCATAGCCCGAGAGAACCACACAGATTAGCCTGCGCCGCCTCTGGGCAGAAGTGTGATTCTTAGCATATGACACACCTAGATGGAACCTCTAATAGCCTCTCTGAGAAAAGTTGAATTTAGAAGTGTACCCAATTACACTTAAGAAGTGTACCCAATTGCATTTAGAAGTGTACCCAATTCCATTTAGAAGTCTACCCAATTCCATTTAGAAGTGTACCCAATTGCATCTAGGAGTGTGCCCAATTGCATTTAGAAGTTGTGACCAATAGCCTCTCTGAGAAAAGTTGAATTCAGAAGTGCACCCAATGCATTTAGAAGTTGCGCCCAATAGCCTCTCTGAGAAACGTTGAATTTAGAAGTTCACCCAATTGCATTTAGAAGTTGCGCCCAATAGCCTCTCTGAGAAAAGTTGAATTTAGAAGTGTACCCAATTGCATCTAGGTGTGTACCCAATTGCATTTAGAAGTTGGGACTAATAGCCTCTCTGAGAAAGTTGAATTTAGAAGTGCACCCAATTGCATCTAGAAGTTGCGCCCAGTAGCCTTGCTGAGAAAAGTTGAATTTAGAATTGTACCCAATTGCATTTAGGAGTGTGCCCAATTGCATTTAGAAGTTGCGCCCAATAGTCCCTCTGAGAAAGTTGCACTTAGAAGTGTGTGGAGCGGACGAATGTGTGGAGCTGACGAGTGTATCTGGAGCAGACGAGTGTGTGGAACGGATGAGTGTGTATGGAACGAATGAGTGTATGTGGAACGAATGAATGTATATGGAGCGGATGAAGGTATGTGGTGCTGATGAGTGTGTGGAGAGGATGAGTGTACGGAGCAGATGAGTGTGTGGAGCGGATGAACGCATGGAGCGGATGGATTTGTAGAGCAGATGAGTATGCTGAACGGAGGAGTATGCTGAATGGATGAGCACGTAGAGCAGATGAATAGTATGTTGAGCGGATTAGTGTGTAAACCAGATGAGTGTGTAGACCAGATGAGTGTGTAGATCAGATGAGCGTACTGAGCAGATGAGCGTACAGAAAGGATATGTATACAGAGCGGACGGGTATACAGAGCGGACGAGTGCGCAGGGTAGACTGGAGTGCATGCACGAGAAGGACTGGAGTGCATGCGTATGGATCACATGAGAGCATGCGTGGGGCACACTGAAGAATGAAGGATAGACTAGAGCACGCAAGGTGAACCAGAATGCGTGAGTATGTCGAGCAGACATGAATGTTGTAGGACAATCTTGAACGCCTGAAATGAACAAAAATGCATAGAACGGACCTGTCCGCACGGAATTGCGTGACGTACATAATATGCATTGGAATGCAGGGAAGATTTGAAAGAGCATACATCATACCACACCCCACTCTTACTCTCTCCTTTACACCACCACTCAACTAGAACACAGAGATACTATGACACCATTCGGTATAACTGTTCTCATATCAACATCTCCCGCTCACTCCACATCACTCTAAGTAAACATTGCTGGTTTCACACCCCCCAGCCAGGTGTTCTCCTCAGGCCTAACGCAGCCACACTCGGTCTGGATAATTCCGGCCAGAGCGAACACATACTCTTGATCTCTCAATCACCACACCTACCACTAAGAAGCTACCACATGAATTCCAGACCAGCTGCACACATACCTGGTGCGCACTCGCACTTTTTGGACTCTCTCTACTGACCCGAACTTCGGTTCCCCAGGGCGTTCAACCTACCAGCGCCTTAAGACCATACCAATGGTATATAAGGCGCTATATAAATGCAAAATAACATAAAATAACATAACTAAGTTCCCCCAATAATTGGGCCAGTTGGTCGGTTTCCGAGGTTTCCATAACACCCGGGTGGGTATTTGTAGAGAGGCTTTGCGTTCTGTTATGCTCACCTGGACCCCACAGGGGTGCCAATCGGACCCGGACAGCTGCGGTCTCCTTCAACGTGCTGTGTAGTGCAGAGATGACTGTCTGGACTGGCCCGCCTAGTCTTGTCTGCTGGACTCAAAGAAGTATTTTCCTGCAAGTGGAGACAGGGATTAACCACCTGTGGGTTTTAGTGATGGCCTCCCAATTGTTCTCGCTCTCCCCCACTATTCACCTCCGATATCCCCTTAGTAACCTCACCTTATGTTCGTAAAAGATGAGCTCTCCATCCTGCGTGTCTTGCAGGGGCGCGTAGATACCAGTTACTTCACTGGTTTGAAGGCGTTGAGAGAGTTCCGGTAAGTATTGACTCTGTAGTCCCTGGCGGGATTGGTAAGTATCAAGTTCAAAGAGTTTAATGTGCCCGATGTTCACTCTTGTCCCCTTCCTTCCTTAAGTAGCAACTGAGTTCGTGAGAAGAAGGTCTCATAGCTGCTGCTGGCGTTCACCCAACGCTGTCCGGTAACTATTGCATGCGTTAACGTGTTGTTTTTCTCCCTCTTTACAGATGCGGCATATGAAAATGTGGAGAGTTATGGAATAATACCGCCGGTGGTAAGTCTATGGTGGTAAGAGGTTGTATTTGTTGATTACCTTGGCTCACCTTGTTTTTTCTTGTGTCCCCTAGGTGCCGGATTACGGCGAAGAAATGATGGAGACAGTGCCAGATCAAAAGATGCTGTGAGAACTGGTGAGTATGGCGCCTGCTGGAGCTGGCGAAGCGACGCGTGCAGGACTGATGTACTTTCCAGGTCCGGAGATGAAATGGTTCCGGAATTAAGTGAGGAATTTGAAATAAGTTTGTTTTCCAACCTTGTCCTTTTCTTCTTCTTTATTCTAGGAGCTCCGGATTCGAGGCGGGCGTGGCAGAAGACTGGATGCTGGCTGCAGGCACGTGGGCGTGGCAGACGACTGGATGCTGGCTGCAGGCACGGTGAGCGTCACGGTGCTGGATGCAGAGTAACGCAAAGCATGTGCTGCTGTTCGGCAGTGGTTTTAATAGCCTCCAAAGTAGTTCCAGGTAAGAAGTTTCCTAGAGCCACGCCCGAGTAAAAAATAGTCCCTGTAACAAAATAGTCCCATCCAGGCCTCATGTAGGCTTGGACTCTTTTGCAGCATGGTCTGCATCAGGTAAGTAAAGTCTATGAGCCTGGCGACTATGGCGCCAGGACTGATTTCTATGATGAGCCTGGCGTCTAAGGTGCCAGGACTGAACCCAGACAGACCCTAGCCGGGGCTGCTGAGGTTTAAACAAATGTCTGGATGCCTACTCCCATAGCTGAGGGCCTTGGTCCTGATGCCCGGGGGTAGGCATCATGACATTGGCGGGCATTCTGCATCTTTTGTACTGAGACTGTTGTCAAGGTAGGGCTGCCCGCTATTTCCCATCCTTTTCACCATAGTGACCATAGCGATCGAGCCACTGGCGGTCTGGCTTAGGAAATGTTCCTGCTCATCATGTGGAGGAGTTTGGGAGATTTTCAGGGCTTTGCATTAATTGGTGGAAATTGAAACCACAGACAAGCCAAAGGGGATAGGCACATATAGATGGGACCAGACCTCAGTGAAAAATCTGGGTTTACAGGTTAGCAGGAGTTTTGATACTCTCCTACGTTACAACCATCTGTCCTACCTGCAGAGTCTTTGTGCTAAGATGAATAAATGGTTTACTCTTCCCCTTTCTCTGTTGGAACGGGTTGCCTTGGCCTAAATGGTGGTGGTACCCAAAAAGCTGTACTACTTTCAGAATGTTCCTATCTGGCCGGTGGTGGCATTTCTTTCAGAAGACCCTAATGGTCAAGATGGTGTGGCATCCTAAATCGCCCCGGGTCTGCTGCGACATGTTGATCCTGCCACGGGATGGATGCAGAATTCAGAGGTGCTCAGTGCGTCCTTTTCTACTGCAGGGCAGCCTGATGTCTGGGAAGGTCAATGATACGTGCAAATCTAACCCAGTGGCTTGTATTATTCATGCTTGGAAAAAGGTCCTCAAGCGGTTGCGGGTGAAAGCCCCTTTTGCTCAGACACTCAGGCTCTTTAATTATTTATTTCATGTATAAAGCGCACAACAAACCGTAGGTATCGAGGTGCTGTTAAAAATACAGGTTAGTTACAGGTTTAACATATTACACAATTCAGAAAACCCAGTAGAATTGTTCTGCTTGCAGTGAAGTGGGGAGGGAGTCCCACTGCTTAATCGCAGTCACCAGCTGTTGCTCGTTTCACTTTAGGTAGGAGTAGGCAGTTAGCATGAGGTGCCCGGTAGGTCTGGTTGAGTGAACATTTGCAAATTTCTGGGTGAGATAGAGGGGGCTGTATTGGATAGGAATTTATGGGTGATAGATAAGGTTTTGAAAATGAGGTGTTTATGGATGGGCAGCCAATGAGCATCTCTTCTGGCTGCTAAGATGTGTTCTTTTTTAGGAATGTTCAGCACTGCTCGAAGGACATTATTTTTTATTACTTGTAGTTTTTGGATGTTTCTTGACGAGGTGCCTGCAAAGAGGACATTACAGTAATCTAACCTGGAGCCGATGACTGCTTGGGCGATTGTTAGGCAGCTGTTTTTAGAAAGTAAACGTCTAGCAGCATTTAACACTTTGGTGGCAGGACATGGAAAGGGTGGCATCAAGGTGCACACCTAGGGCTTTTATGGAGGCTGAGACAGGAGTCAATAGGTTATCAATCTGGAAGGCTGTGTATTGATACTGAGATTTTTTTAGCGCTGTGGGTGGTCCGGAAAGTAAGATTTTGGTTTAATCACCATTTAGACAAAGGAATTCTGCGGCCATCCATGACTGGATTCCCTGTGAGTATGATCAAAATGTTCGTGTCATCAGCATAGTTGGTGTTGGATATGCCGAGGGAATCCAAGATGTCAAAGAGTGGCCTAGTGAAGATGTTGTATAGAGTTGGGGATATACATGAGCCGTGAGGTACCCCACATGAGATGGAGCACAGTGAGGCATTGGTGTTCTCTGAGAAGACCCTCATGACTCTTCCTTCAAGAAAGGCAGTGGCCATAGGATAGATGTTTGCAGAGGTATTGAGGTGGTTGCATAGGATTTGGTGGTCAACCAAATCAAAAGCAGTAGACAGATCTAGGAGGAGGAGAAGTGCTAATTTCCCTTCATCCCTGATCTCATCCAGTTGATTTTTTCAGTCTAGCAAGGCTAATTCTGTACAATGGCACGGGTGAAAGTCAGGCTGCCACAATCCTAGGACGTGGTTGGTTTCAAGGAAATGCTGAACTTGCAGGTACGCTGCCCTGTCAAGGATTTTAGTAGGAAAGGAACTGTAGTAATTGCCCTGTAGCTGGTGGGGATCAAGTGGTCCAGGGATATTTTTATTAGGAGGGGGTACCCAAAGGATGTTGTTCAGGCTGCCCCCCGTTGTGCAATGGTTGACCAGCCCACCACACTCTCACATGTCTGTTTGGCACTTGAGCCTCCTACTAAGCCTATTGTCACTGGTCACTCACACTCCACCAGCCCAGCTACCCCCAGCACCAATTCTGACCCTCACAACATCCCTTTTCATAAACCATCCAATCTCACAAAGCCACACACCAATCCCCTAGCCACCCAATCCCTCATTAACTGTGCCCTCATTAATGCAAGGTCAGTACCCGCACATGCCCCTGAAATCAACAACCTCATTACCACACATGAACTCGATGCCCTAGCTATCTCTGGGACCTGGCTTCACCAAGCATAAGGGCCGGCATTGTCCCTTGCCATTCCCTCAGGCTATACTATCTACCGGAATGACAGGCTCACCTCCAGAGGAGGTGGTGTCGCCCTTGCGGCAAGAGACTCCCTCCCAATTAGGCAGGTCAACGCAATACTAATGGATAATTCAGACCTGCTTTCCGTCAAGCTATCCCCTACACCTACCTGTACCATCTCTATCCACATAATTTACTGCCCTCCAGACCCACACTAAATTGCGAGGAGAGCCTCCTCCACATCCTAGAAGGCAACATCAAAACTTCATTTAAAATCATCCTCTTGGGAGACTTTAACTTAGGCCTCAATTACCCTCGTGACCCTCAAGCATGGGTTGGGTTGTCTGAGCTGGCCAGGGCACTATTAGAATAGTGAGTCAGAGTGTCAGAGAGAATAGGCCAGTGCAGGAGGATAATGGTAGGGTGCAGCATGGGCATTTGTGCAACGTAACATTTCGACTTGCATTACAGTAAACTGAAATGAGGGCATGAGAAATGTCAGAAATGAAATTAGTGCAGGTAGAGGGCATATCTGTGGCATAATTGCATTTAGAAAGTCCTCCTAATAGCATATCTGTGGCATAATTGCATTGAGAAAGTTGCATTCAGAACGTCTGCCTAATAGCAATTCTGTGGCATAATTGCATTTAGAAAGTCCTACTAATAGCATATCTGTGGCATAATTGCATTTAGAAAGATGCATTTAGAAAGTCTGTCCAATAGCATATCTGTGGCATAATTACATATAGAAAGTTGCATTTAGGAGGTCCTCCTAATAACATATCTGTGGCATAATTGGATTTTAAAAGTCTGCACAATACCATATCTGTGATAAAATAGCATTTAGAAAGAGTCCCTAATAGCATCTCTATGGAGTAATTGCAGTTGGAAAGTGTGCCGAATAACATAATAGCATTTAGAAAGTGTTCTTAAATAGCATATCTATGGTATAATTCCATTTGAAATGTGCCTAATAGCATATCCGTGGTCTAGTTTTGCTTTTGATGTAATTGCATTTAGAAAGTGTGCCGAATTGCATGTCAGTGGTGAAATAGCATCTAGTAAGGGTCCCTAATAGCATATCTGTGGTAAAATAGCTTCTATAACGGGTCCCTAATAGCATTCTGTGGTCTTGTTTTGCCTTTGGTGTAATTGCATTTAGAAAGTGTCATCTAGCATTTAGCATATCTGTAGTGTAATCGCACTTAGAAAGGGCGCTGAATAGCATACTTGCAGTCTAGCTGCATCTAGAAAGTCAGCCAAATAGCATATCCGTGAAATAGTTGCATTTAGAAAGTGTGCCTAAATAGCATATCAGTGGTCTAGTTAGGTGGTCTAGTCCGCTTAAATGCCCATCTGTGGTGGTGTTACATTTGAAAGCCTGCCGAGTAGCATACCTATATCCAGCTTGCTAGAAGAAAATCAATCTAATAGCGTATCTGTGCTGTAGTTACATCTAGATAGTCCACCTAATAGCACGTCTGTGGTGTAATCGCACTTAGAAAGGGTGCTGAATAGCATACTTGCGGTCTAGCTGCATCTAGAAAGTCCGCCAAATAGCATATCTGTGAAATAGTTGCATTTAGAAAGTCCGCCAAATAGCATGTCTGTGAAATAGTTGCATTTAGAAAGTCCGCCAAATAGCATATCTGTGAAATAGTTGCATTTAGAAAGTGTGCCTAAATACCATATCAGTGGTCTAGTTAGGTGGTCTAGTCCACTTAAAAGCCCATCTGTGGTGGTGTTACATTTGAAAGACTGCCGAATAGCATACCTATATCCTAGCTTCCTAGAAGAAAATAAATCTAATAGCGTATCTGTGCTGTAGTTACAACTAGATAGTCCACCTAACAGCATATCTGTGGTCCAGTTGCATTTAGAAAGTCCACCTAATAGCATGTTGGTGGTGTAGTTCCGCTTAAAAGAATTAATTTAAAAAAAGTGCCCAATTGCAGATCTGTAGTCCAGTTTGCATTTAGAAAGCCCACCTAATAGCATATCTGTGGTGTAATTGCACTTGAAGGTCTGCCTAATATCATATTCTGGGATCTAGCTACATTTGAAAATCTGCCTAAAGCATTCTGCGGCCTAGTTTCCATTAGAACAATAAATATGTGGTTTAATTGCACTTGAAGGTCTGCCTAATATCATATTCTGGGATCTAGCTACATTTGAAAATCTGCCTAAAGCATTCTGCGGCCCTGTTTCCATTAGAACAATAAAACTTAGAATACGTGAATAATACCACCATGTCTAGTTTAACCTAGAAACTGTGAATAATCACACCCGGTGGTATAGTTGAACTTAGAAAGTGCGACTAATCGCTAGGTATAGCTATACAACAGTTCAAACCATGAGTGCACCCAATCCACCAAGATCTGCTGAAAATGACCCCCGTGCGCCTGCCCCCCCGCCAGCCCCCAAATCATCCCACCCTCCACCACACCCCTTAACCATCCCCTTTCCAAAAACCAAGCCAGAGGGGCACGATGGCGAGCCAACCACCCTAAAACCACTGCTCCTCTCATCGCCACCGCCGATCAGACTACTATGATCATACTCGCCCTCACTAACCTCCCAGGCACACCCAGCCCAGCAACCATTCTCCCCCCGCCCCCTCATCAACTCCCACCATCATCCCCCTCCGACCACACTCCTTCGCCTCCCTAAAAACTGCACGCCTCGCCCTAGCAAGAACAGTAGCCACGTCCCTTTACCCCTCTGACCTCCCACCCTCTCTTACATACTGATCGCAACAAAGACACTGAAGAGGAAACGTACCTGGTCTCCCTCAATCTCTCAGTACTCATCGCCTCTCCTGTCTCGTCCAACCACCTCATCCTCCCATTCACAATCATCACCACCCTCCCCCTGCCTGAAACCCCTCTCCCTCGAATTCTCACCATCCACAACAGAAACTGCAAACCCCCCATACCCCACCTTCAAATCCCCTGTGCCAAACCCAAACATTCCAACACACCTACCAGCCCCTACACCCCCAAACCCATCAACTCCTCTGCTCGCCTACTCTTCCCATCGACCACCAACCAATCCACCCCTCTCTCTCACCATCTTCCACCCTCTCCCCTCCCACCCCCATCTCAGCCACTCCCACATCATCATCCTCTACTGAATTAAATTGCATCCTTTTTAATGCCCGATCCATAGCAAAAAACAGACACAGCATCTTTGACCTCCTTGCCTCTGACAAACCAGACCTGGTCTTCATCAAGGAAACCTGGTTCTCTGATGACTTCGCCCCTATCGCCAATGAAGCCTTCCCCCCTAACTACTCCCTCATCCCACTGAACTGTCCCTCTAGAGGAGGAGGAATAGCAATCGCCTTCAAGTCTCACTTCCAAGCCTCAATCATCGACAACCAACCATCCATTCCCTTCTGCGAATCACTCCTCGTAAAACTATCCCCCCCCCCCTCGTTCTCCCACAGCTTCCTAATCATCTACAGACCCCCTGGCTATGATAGACAATTCTCAAACAACCTCTGTGACTCTATCGCCACCCTCCAACTAAACCATCCCAACCTCACCCTGCTAGGAGAATTCAACATCTGGCTTGACATCCCCACCAACCCTATGACCCACGCTCTGGTTGACGGCCTAAACTCGATTACCCTCCAAACCCACATAAACCGCCCGACTCAATATAAAGGACACACACTTGATGCCATCTTCAGCTCCCACAACCTGATACATCTAAACCCTCCCGCCCCTATCATCTGGTCCGATCACTTCATTGTTTCTTTCACCATTCACTCACCCAACCTGCTCCCCTTTCCCGAACCAGAACCTGGAAGAAACTAAAAATCCTTCCTGACCTAGCTGATGCACTCCTTCAGTCTCCTCCCCTACCTGCTTACTCAACGAACAACTAACCTCTGACGCCTTTGACTCATTGCTCAATTCCTCACTAATGCGGCTCACACCCTCTTGCAAACCATCAGCTCGCCATGGCCATTTCCCTAGGTGGTTCACACCCGAACTGAAGACCACTAAACAACTATATAAATCCCTAGAACGCAAATGGCAGAAAGACAAAACGCCCCTGAGAAGATCCACCTTAGCCCGGCACCTTCACCAGTACAAGGCTGAAATCCGGAAAGAAAAAAAAGCCCATTACAACTCCCGAATCCTAAACTGTAAAAACCCCAGCAAAGAACTTCACACGATCATTGCCAAATTCACCAAACCGACATGTACCACCACCCTTCCGACCCCCTCACAATCGCTGTGAGACTCACTCTCTCTCCACTTTTACACCACGGCTCTCGAAAGAACAAACGCTCTAACCAACAAACTAACTCTCTTACACCCACCAGGTAATCCATCCACCATAAAGGCCATCCCACCGCCTGCGACCACTAGCCAACCAAGTTCAACTCCTTCAGTCCTATATCCACCGACCAATTTCTCAAACTTCTCTCTGCCCGCAAACCATCCGGCTCTCCACTGGACCCTTGCCCAACCACAACCCTCAAAGAAATGTTCACATCTACCTGCGCCGGAGAACACGCAAGAACCATCATAAATGACTTCCTTTCATCAGGAATTTTTCCCGACGCATTCAAAACGGTTCATTTCAAACCTCTTATAAAAGATCTTCCCTCGACCCTTTCAAGCCCAAAAACTACTGCCCCATCTCAAACACAGGTTCCTTGCCAAACTCATTGACCGTACCGCCTACTCCCAACTAAATGCCTTTGTCAAAGCCAACAATCTCCTAGACCCCGCTCAATCAGGTTTCAGAGCCCGACACGGAACAGAAACCACCCTAACCTCAATTTGGGATGGCCTTAAAAACACTGCAGATTCTGCGGGATGCGCCACATCAATCCTTCTTGACCTATCCGCTGCCTTCGACACAATCAACCACTCAATCCTCCTTGATCGCCTCCACTCCCTAGGAATCCGTGGAAACGCTCTCAAATGGAAAGCATCCTTTCTCAATAATAGGAACCAAATAACCCTACTCTCCACCTATTCTTCCATCGCCCTACCAGTCAACACTGGAGTTCCACAAGAAGCATGCCTATCAGCCCTCCTGTTTATCCTCTATAGGACCACCCTCCCACAAATAATTTGTTTGCACAATATCCTGTGCTACAACTACGCCGATGACACTAAACTAATTCTAAAACTCCTGAACTCAAAACCCAACTGCCAACCCGACCTCGCTTCCTGCCTCCTCGACATAGATCGCTGGATGACCACAAACCACCTTTTGCTAAACCCCTCCAAAACTGAAATCATGGTATGTGGCAACACCGAACTTCTTCCACACCCGCTTCCGTGGCCATCTGCCATGGGCAACTCAACAACACCCTCTAATTCAGTAAAAAACCTTGGATGCACCCTAGACTCAGACCTAACCCTCTCGCGCCAAGTCAACAATGTCTCAAAGTCCTGCCACTTCCACCTTAAAACTCTTAGGTGCATTTTTCCATACCTCTCCTTTCCCAACAGACTCTCCCCGGTCCAATCAATTGTTATGTCAAGACTCCACTATGCTAACCCCCTCTACCTCGGACTCCACACGTACCAACTGACTAAACTACAAAGAGCACAAAACGCTGCAGCCAAACTGCTACGAGCGTTTGGCCCAAGAGATCACCTCACCCCAGCCCTCAAAACTCTGCACTGGCTTCCGGTTGCCCGAAGGGTGACCTTCAAAACCTTATGCATCTCGCACCGAGCAATGCATAAATCCGGACCTCAATATCTTCAAGACAAACTGAAACAATATCACCCTGCACGTACTCTAAGATCAAGCTCTGCCGGCCTCCTAGTCACACCAAAAACAAACTCAGTCAGACTAGGTGGATCACCTTTCTCAGCCCTGGCCACCACCCTGTGGAACGCACTCCCACCCCACATTCGACTCACTGAGGACCTCATGTCTTTCTGCAAATTATTGAAAACATGGCTCTTCCCCTAAAATCGACTCTTAACTCAGACTGGGTAACAGCAACTCAATGACGTTAGCCCAAACTGCTAGATCATAAATAACATTCCAGCATCATGATCCGAGCGAGAAATCGAAAACTAATAACCGCTAATGTAAATTAAAAAGGACAAACAGAATAGAACGAGTAAAGTGGATGAAAGCAGTGAAGTGGATGAAAAGAATAAATTGTATTAAAGCAGTAAAGTGGTTAAAATTAATCAAATTGATGAAATAAATGTAATGGACGAGAGGAACAAACTGCTAGATCATGAGTAACATTCCAGCATCATGATCCAAGCGATAAATTAAACTTATAACCGTTAATGTTAATTAACAAGGACATACAGAATAGAACGAGCAAATTGGATCAAAGCAGTGAAGTAGATGAAAAAAATAAATTGTATGAAAACAATAAAGTGATTAAAATTAATGAAATGGATAGAACAAATGTAATGGACAAGAGAGGAACAAATTGGACGAAAGGAATACAGTGTACAAGAGGATGGAAAAGATGAATACATGATATGGATGAGTGCATAGAATTGATAGAGTGCTTGGAATAGATTGATGGCATGGAATGGAAGAGTGCATGGAATAAACGGAGCATGGAATAAACAGAATGAATGGAATAAACAATTTGAAGTGCATGATTGATGTAGTGCATGGAACGGATGAGTACATGGGACAGATTGAGTGCGTGTGACGAATGACGTGAGCTGAATGGATAATGTCGAACGGATGAAGTCGGTGGAGCGTATGAAGTCAGTGGAGCGTATGAAGTCAGTGGAGCATATTAAGTCGGTGGAGCGGATGAGCGTGTGGAGCGGATGAGAGTGTGGAGCGGATGAGAGTGTTGAGCGGATGAAGAGTGTGGAGCAGATGTAGGGTGTGGAGCGGATGTAGGGCATGGAACGGATGTAGCATGTGGATGCAATGGCTGTAGCATGTTGATGCAACGGCTGAAGCATGTGGATGGAACGACTGAAGCATGTAGATGGAACGGCTGAAGCATGTGTATGGAACGGCTGATGCATGTGGATGGAACAGGTGAAGCATGTGGATGGAACGGGTGAAGCATGTGGGTGGAATGGGTAAAGTATGTGGGTGGGACGGAAGAAGAATGTGGATGGAACGGGTGAGGTATGTGGATGGAACGGGTTATGTGGGTGGAACGCGTGAAGTGGATGGAACAGGTGAAGTGGATGGAACGGGTGAAGTGGGTGGAACGGATGAAGTGGATGAAACAGATGACGCTTATAGAATGAATAAGGTGGGCGGAACGGGTGAAGTGGGTGAAACTGATGATGCTTGTAGAATGGATAAAGTGGGCAGAACGGGTGAAGTGGGTGAAACAGATGATGCTTGTAGAATGGATAAGGTGGGCAGAACGGGTGAAGTGGATGAAAAAGATGATGCTTGTAGAATGGAATGGATAAAGTGGGCAGAACGGACGAAGTGGGAGAAACAGATGACGCTTGTGGAATGGAGAAGACGGGTTAAACCGATGAAGTGGATGAAACAAATAACGCTTGTAGAATGGATGAGATGGGTTAAACGGATGAAGTGGGTGAAACAGATGATGCTAGTAGAACCGATAAGGGGGATAGAATGATTGAACAGATAGTTTCCATAGAACTGAGCCAGTACATGCAACGGATGGAATGCACGGAACAGATAGAGGGCAAGGAATGGACTCTGCACAAAAATGGTTTGAGTGCATGGAATGGTTTTGAGTGCATGGAACGGTTGGGGTGCATGGAACGGTTGGGGTGCATGGAACGGTTGAGGTGCATGGAACAGTTGAGGTGCATGGAACGGTTGGGGTGCATGGAACGTTTGGGGTGCATGGAACGGTTGGGGTGTATGGAACAGCTGGGGTGCGCTCAAGCACAATTACCTATGCGAATCCACCATATCACATCTCCACACTTACTCTCTTCTATACACCACCACTCAACTAGAACACAGCGATACTATGACACATTTGGTATAGCTGTGCTCATACCATCACTTGCCTCATCCTCCCCATTATCCTAATCCTAAGTAAACACAGCTGGCTACACACCCACCAGCCTAGGCGTTCTCCTCAGGCCTAACGCAGCCAGAATCGGTCTGGATAGCAACCTGCCAGAATGAACACATATTCATGATCTCTCAACCACCACACCTACCACTAAGAAGCAGCTATCATACGAATACCACACCAGCTGCACACATATCCGGTGTTCATACGCACCTTATGACTCTCTCTCTCTCTCTACTGACTTGTACCACGGTTCCCAAATGCGTTCAACCTACCAGCGCCTTGAGATCATACCAATGGTACATAAGGCACTATATAAATGCAAAATAACATAACATAATTTTCCCCTTCACGTCTTTGGCTATTTGATTCCACTAGGGATGACTGGTGCCCCAGATGTCAGGGGGAGTCAGCGAGCTTTATCCATAAGCTATAGCCTTATACCCATGTGCAAGAATTCTGGGTGGAGGTTGTAGCAATTTTTACAAAGATATTGGGCCACGAGATTCCCTTCAATCTATTGTGTTGTATGTTTGGGTGGCTTTTGGGTTGGCCAAAGAGCTACCAGAAATTGCTAGTTACAGCCATGATAATAGCACGTAGGTGTAGTTTAGTACGGTGCACTAGCTCCACTACTCCTAAGTCATGGTTGGAAAAAATGATTTGGCTTAGTGACAAATGATCGACAGTATGGAGCACTCTGTGTGCTAAAGAATAGGCCTAAAGTTATCTGGGGCCCCCTGTTGGTTTACTTTCATGCTCAACCTACTGATGAGGGTAGGTGGAAATTCTCCCATCCCTCCAGAGAAGGATAGGGCGGTCAGTGTCTAGTAGGTGCTTGGCCGGCTAGGCATGGTGGATTGAATCAGGGAGCGCAGAGTGCAGTAACTCATTGTTGATCTAAGTCAAGAGGAAAATGGTGAATGCATCACACTGCAAGGGGTATACATCATCATACATGTATGTTGCAGCTCATTGTATTGTGCAGACAGAGTATATTGTAATGTATTTGCCTGTGCAAGATGTGAACCTTAATAAACAAAGTTAAAATAAAAAAAACAACAACAAAAACTTGGATCCTAACATCCTGGCCAATTTCCAACCTATTTCCCTCTTAAGGTTCCTCATGAAGGTTCTGGAGGCTATTGTCACTCCACAACTGTGAGACTTTCTAGAGGAAAACTTGATTCTCGATAACTATCCATCAGGATTCCGCCCTTTGATAGGTACTGAGTCAGCTCTAGTCTCAGTTCTCAATGACATCTCTATGATTAGAGACTAAAGTGGGATGGCTCTCCTGATTATGCTCGACTTATCAGCGCTCTTACTTTCTGTCAACGACTCAAGGACATCGGCATTAAAGGAACCATCCTCCAATGGTTCATTTCTTTTGTCTCTAATCATTCACAATCTCTCTTGCTTTCACCATTTGGGTCCCAGTCATCGACTGTGACTTGTGGGTTCCCCCAGGGCTCTGAAGTTTCCCCTCTGTTATTCAACATCTATGTAAGGCCTCTGGCAAAACTAATCCCCTCCATGGCTGTCATCTTTGCTCATATGCAGACGACACTCAACTCAACCTAAGAATGAAGCAGAACTTAAAAGACCCTGCTAGGCGCCTGAGATCTTGCCTTACAGCAATAGGTAGCTGGATGAATGCAAACTGGCTTAAGCTCAATGGCGATAAATACAAAGTTATGATCATCGGCACTCTGGCTTGGAGCAAGGCGTGTACTTTGGATTTCTGTCCTGGTAGTTTGGGGAACCTGCCAGTGCCAGTGGATTCAGTGAATAATCTCACCATTATATGTTTTCTATGCTTTGTGACAGATCTAATAATAAGCGCTACCTGCAAAACTGGCTTTTTAAGCTCAAAACACTTAAAAAAGTGATTCCCTTCCTACCAGTGCTTCTGCGGGCCTCAGTGATTGCTACCTCAGTCTCTGGAGTCCTCGACTGTTGTAATGCTATCCTTCTTGCCCAAGCCAAAATATCATACTCGTGGGCTCCAGATCCTGCAGAATTCAGCTGCCCGTCTTGTTATGGGTCTGGCGAAAATTTCACATTCCTCTACCATTTTAGCTCAGCTTCATTGGCTGCCAGTCGAGAGCAGAATTGAATTTAAGGCCCTCTGCCTGACTCATGGCGTGCTTCATAAGCAAGGCAGAGTTTTTCTCGAGGAGAACATTTCTGTCTATACTCCTGCCAGGGCTCTTCACTCTGCGAAATTCAGTCTTCTGGTAATTCCCAGATTTAAGAAGGCCCTTTTGGCGATAGGGTGTTTTCTGTTGTCGCCCCTCATTTGTGGAATTCTCTCCCTCTTGTCCTCAGTTTAACTGAGGATTTTTCTAAATTTAGATAACTGCTTAAAACCTTCCGATTCTCCAAATTATCCTAGTCGTTTTTTTCTGTCTCCAAGGAGGGTCTTTCCTGTTGTAGCTCCAGGATAACCTTGGGTGATAGTGGGCTATAGAAATTCCTATAACATAACAAAACAAAGAAGGAGTGGTGGCTAGAGGAGAAGACTGGTGGCGCAGGTGAGGTTTTGGTTTAGGAATATAAATTCTACAGTTTGAGTGTCAGTGTTTGTATGATAGGTCTGTAGATAAGGTTGTGTAAGGAGTGCTGTGAAGCAAATGTTTTAGTGTGTAGGTGGGACGAGGAGTGAGGGTAAGCGATTAGTGTGGAGGAGGTCATAGTGGTGTGAAGGCAGGAATAGTTGTAGAAAAGGGGGAGTGGTTTAGTAAAGGCGGAATAGAATCAAATGGTGGGGGCGATAACTAGAAGAACACCTAAGGGACAGAGGAGTTGTTGGAGGAGAGAAATGTGTGGTCGGGGGTCAGAAACCAGCCTCCCAAAGTCAAGGAAAGTGGAGGTCTACTTACAGAATGTTAGTTAGGCTGTTCATGAGAGAGAAAGATCAAAGGGTAGGTTATAGGATTGGAAAGAAGGCATCTTGACATGCACCTTTGTTATCATTTTCATTTGAAGGTAGGGATAGGTACTTATTCGTATTATTTTATTACTTATAGCGCGAACCTAGCTCAAGAGCAGCAGAGCGCCTTACAACAGGATGGTGCCAGCATTAGGCATGCCATTTTATACGGTAAAGCGATAGTGGAAGAAGAGAGGGATGCTTATTCCTCATTCAGGTTTTGTTTAAAGTTTGAGAGGTTTTTCTTTGATTAAAATCAAATGTGATGTACTTTGTCCTCTACATTGAATCATGTACATCTTCTATGTCTGACTTACCTCAGAGGCCAGCGATGAGAGGTATGCAGTTGAAGATGTGTGTTGCAGAGAATCCCTAAAGAATGCAGACGGCAGCACATGTCCGAATGGCAGAAAGGGGGTAACAAGTTTGGCTAGGTCGATATATGTATACGTGTCAACTCTCTTACAGACACTTTTCTGGAACACTTTCTCTCCTGAAGCAATTATTTATGTAATTACTGGTGTCTTTTTTGATTTTCCTGCCCTACCTGAGACCAAAAGTAAAGGACAATAAAGACTCCTGGGCCCCTTAATGTTCTTATATCCTAACATTTGTAAAGTTAACACTACCCCAATCGCATGTGTACTTTAACTATATTTTGCCTTTGCCCATGTTTGGAAAAGCATTTGTGTTTTATTCTTATTTTGTTTCGTTTACAGTCTTGTGTAACAATGGCTGAAGCATCTCTGAGTGTCCCCTTGAAGACATCTTTGTGGATCGCATGCGCATGTCATCTCAGACATGCTGCCGGCAGCTCCAGATCTTCTCCAATTGTCTTTGAGGATCAGGCACATTGGGCCTCATTCCGAGTCCGGCTGGAAACCCTGCCGGTGCTAGCGGTGGGTTGCCGCCGGAGTCGGAATAATTTACCAGTGCCTGACCTCCCGGTGCCACCACCTCATTCCGACTCTGGGGGTCGGAAAGTCTAGCGCTGGTATATTTGTAAATCCCCGCCGACACGGGAGCACAGGCACCGTTGCTAACGGTGCCAGTGCTCCAATGAAAAGTCTGCCTACCGTGACTGATGTGCCCGGCAGTGTCAGACCTGTCGGGCACAGCGGCCCCGGCAGGCAGACTTGTAGTTTGCCGATACAGAAACAAGGGTGCCGGTGAGCTTACTGGCACCCATGTTTCCGGACCGGCAAATTTATAATGAGGGCCATTGAGTCTAAGCAAGTGATTAGGAATCGTGGGCAGGCGCGATGGCCTGAACCACTCTGCAGACACAGCAAAGGGGCATGGCAAATATAATGAAGGCATTTTTCAAATTTTTATATAAAACTATTTAATTAAGTTCATCACAGCAGAAATACACAATGCAAAAATCAAACACCGTTTTTTTAATGTAACGTGAGTATTTCTTATGTTTATTTTGCATATTGTAACATTTTTAAAAAGTGGGTTTTTTGTCAATGTGTGTGCCATGAGGGTACATATTTGGTGTTTGTGTGTGTAATAAATTCAACTTCAAGTGTGCATTAGCACAAGCAGTTGCAGAAATGGGAATAAGGAACATGCACAGAAAGACAATCTAGCACAACAATAAACAACCCTAAAGACAGAAAACCTTGCTCGATGGGCATTCCCTCATTAGACTGAATTCCTTTTGCTATGAAGAATAAAAAAAAATTGGATGCCTTTTTCAAATGATTGCGGGTTTTTCCTCTGTGAAGCATTCTTGGAGAGTTGCATCTCCATGGCTTCTACTGTACCGGCCCCCGCAGTTCATCAAACCGAATTTTCCACAGTAAAGTCCATTGTGTCCTGCCAGCAGGGCAGAATACCTTTCTCAGCCACTAATGACGCCATAAAGGTCAATCTTTTATCTGATGCATTCATTGAGATTATGTTTCTCGCATCTCATAATTTTGCCATTATACTTGATGGTATCACCTGTGAATCAAGTCTTGGATTTACCACTTGACATTCCTTCGCACAGAAGAAATCAGTGTTAGCGCACTACTGTAGAATTTCAACAAGTGAGCCTTGTGCTGCGCTCGGCCAGTGCAACGTCCAGTAAATGCAGATTATAGCGCTGCTGGATTCGTCTCACAGAGAAGAGCTAACATAGAGCCTGGTTAGGACAGGAAATAGAGTAAAACGAATTACAGTTACCGGAGATGGTAAGCATTCAGTAACTTGAAGGGTCTGCATGATTCTGAGTCAGTTAGCCCCCATTTTGGATTCTCAGAGGACTACAGGGGGAAAGGCCAAATTAATGCATGTGGTATTACTAGCCATATCACCACATATGGTTTGCCTGCACGTGGTACTATTAATAATAATCTGGTAATGCTTTGGTGTGGAGGTAGTCACCTCCACAAAAAAGCAATTGTAATTGAAGAGTTTCAGCTTGTAAACATGGAATTTGGCAACGCAGTAAAACAAGCAGTATTTCAAAATACTCCATGTTTTACTGTTACCGCCAATCGTACGATCTCTCCTTACAGGCATGAGGGTAACGGTAAATTCAGGTGGTATTTGTAATGAGTCCTATTTTTATAAAACACCTAATTACAGGTTTAGATCAAATGAAATATTTAGTGTATAGTGTACATAGAAAGTACTGCCTATGGTAAATATACTTTACATGTATATAGGCGTACTGTGTACATTCCAGATCCCAGGAGTGAACCTCTTCTGGGGGAACCTGGAATGGACATTCTGTGTGTGTTGGTGTTTGGATCCAAACTGGGAGAGTAGATTCCAGAGCAGTGGAGCCAGCAGTGAAGGGACGGATACCGCTGATCGGAGGTCTCCTTACCCATAACTTGATGGGAACTAGTTCACTCAAAGAAGAATCAGAAGCACTTGGTCCACCATCATTTCAGTAGCAAGGCACACGAGGAGACCCCAGTGTGACAAAGACAAAGTGCAGAGGAACAGGGCCGAGTATGGGTCCACATGGAGATCACCTGTAAGGACTTCAGGATTGTGACTTCTGAAGTCCCACCTGGATCAATAATTGAAGCACAGTGTATTGAGCTGCCAAAGGAGAGCCCCGGCTGGCCTAAATGAATGCAGCAACCTACTGCTAAAGGGGGCAAGGACAGTGGTCGAGTGGACCGGTTGCTCTAGTGTTAAACAGCTTATCACTACTAAGCAAGGCAAGGAGCATTCTCCGAAGAACATCGCTATGGTGGCAATGTCAAGAGCCGCCACTAAGCACTGTAGATACTAGAATGCTGTCCTGCTGGTGGAAGCAGCATTGGGACTGGTACAGATACGATGAGGTCACAATGCACCAGTATGTATAGACTGTGTTGGCCGAAGGTGAAAGTGCTGCTACCTCCTCTACTTTTCTGCAATACTGCCTAATCCTCCTGTATGCCATTCCGGGAGCAAGCACAGGGTGAGGTCAAAGGTGCTCCGCAGGCGTGCTCTGTGTGTAGAGTGAATGGGAAGGGGAGAATAGGAAGAAGAACTAATCGAAGATAGAGGTCCTCTCCAGTGCGGTGCTCTATTGGAATGGAGATTTTTATGTAATGTTGGGAACTGGTATGGAGGCCTGTGGAGGATCTTTATCAACGCCAACCACAATTAAGCATCTACAGAAACTGGGTATAAGTGAAGTTGGAGCACTTAAAAAAAGTAAATGAGTAGTTTACCTCCACAGTTCTTCCCCAATCATGCAGAGCCATCCATAAAATGGGAGATCTGGATTATGTCCTTGCCATTCAAGGTCCCTCCTACAGCATTGGGAAAAGGAGAAATCTTCTCTTGCACAGTTTGGGCTTTGAATGGAGTAGAATTTTAAAAAGTTTACCAGAGTTGGCGAGAACATCGCAAACTGAATGACAGGAGCCAGGAGGAGGGGAAGTGCTGAATGCATATAATGCCATTCTCAATAAAGGGATTTACACTTTCAAAAGAAGACAATCTTAATTTTGCAAAGGTATTAGTTTGGAATGATGGAGCAAAATGAAGAAGAAACAGTTATGGTCTTCGTGACAGGGCTGAAAGAATGGCTTACAAGTGGAATTTTGGACACCTGTATGATGAGCATGTAAGAGATCAATTCATGCTGAAGATCAGCGAACAGAAAATAAGGGAAGAGGTATGGGGCAAGGGAGACCACAGTTTAGATGAGGTACTTGATTTAGCCAAATGGATGGAACAAATGATGGAATGTATCAGAGAGGGGCTAAAGGACAGGAAGAAAGCAAGCATTACTCAAGAAAGGGTAAAAAAGGAGGAGGAACTGAGGAGGAAGTCTCTCCAGGGGAGAAGGGAAGAGGAACCAGAAGATGCTTCAGGAGTACGTTCCCACTTTGCATGTTTAGGCAGCTGTTCAGACCTCCAGGCAGACTGTAGGCGATGTGGCTAAAAGTGACACTTTGCTGTGAAAACCTTTTGACCGGACGGGTCAAAGAAATAAATAGTGGGGATGGTGCTGCAGTGGATGATAGTAATGTTGGTGAAGAGGTTGAAGGAGCAATCTTCTCCCTTAGCCAAGCGGGGAGCTCTCCCAGGAAGAGTGGGAGCCACACACATTGGTGAGTGTGTTTGGTGTGGGGATACCAATGTTGGTGGATTCTGGTTCAGATTGCACCATTTTTCGATCTAGAGAGGTGGGAAAAGCATTTTCAGCTGAGGGGTATACGTCTTATGAATCCCAAGGCCCGGGCCAGTGCCTATGGTGATCTGAAAGGGGTATTCCAAGCCAAATTAGAATGCAAAAAGAGAACCACAGTGGCTGATGGTTATGTGTCTGGAAAAGGAGGTAGTAGTCCTGTTGGGCTGGTGGTATAGTCAGGGTGAATTATGATTTATTTTAGACCTTAATATGCTTTGCTTTATAGCGTAGTGAATTGGAGTTGGGTTGGTATGCCAGGAAAATAGCATGTTAGTGTATTTAGGCAAGAACCAGGATGTCTTAAAGGATTTCAAAATAAGATGAGGTTAAATGTGGAGGCTGAGCCAGTGGTGGCAAAAGTGAGGAATGTGCTGATATCTTTGAGGGAGTAATTCACGTTGTACCTTCAATGCCTCGAACAACAAGGTGTCATTGAGGCAGTGGAGGCTTCTTAATGGACATCACCCATAGTCATTATGCAGAAAGCAAATTAGCAGGTCAGTTTGTATGTTGATCTTAGAGGTCTCAATAAATTAGTAGTGGTGGCTACATGTCCCCTATAAAATATAAGAGAGCTGGTAAATTTCAAGGCAGTGGCACAGCTATTTAGTACAATTGACCTTGCTTCATCATATCACCAGGTGATACTTCATCCCATCTCAAGAGAATATGCTACGTTTATCAAACATGAAGGGATGTTTATGTTTAAAATGATGCCACTTGGGTTGGTGTCAGCTGTCGCTTTCTTTCAGTGGGTGATGCATGAGTTATTCAAGGGAATTAAAGGAGTGGTGTGCTTCCAAGATGGCATATTAGTCACTAGGAGTAATGAAGGGGAGCATGATCAGAGGTTAAGGAAGGTACTGCATATCATTGCAGAATCTAGGCTCACATTACAGAGGGAGGAGTGCAGGTTCAGAGTTGAATCAATTGATTATCTGGGGCACAAGCTGGATACTGTACGTATAAAGTCAAAGGAGGAATTGGTTGTGGCTCTAGAGTCTGGAGAATTTAAAGGCGAGGCAGGGATTTCATTCTTGGACTTTGTTGAATTCTGTGCCAAGTTCATGAGACACTTTTCAGACAGGTGTAGGCAAATATGGGAGTTGTGCAAGAGAGGGGTTGATTTTAGGTGTTTGGCGGAGTTTGAGGAAGAAAGATGTAAAAAGTAAGATAGTTAGAGCTCCAATGTTAGCATATTTTGATACCCACTGTGATGCCTGGGGGATGATGGATGCCAGCTAGACTGGACTGAGTCCTGTGCTGATGCAGAAAAAGCAGGGAGTTGATTGCATAGTGGCATTTGCGGCAAGGGCCCCAAAAGACGCTGGGGTGTGCTGTTCAATCATTGAGAAGCAAGCACTCAGTGTGATCTGGCCAGTAAATACCTTTAAAGCCTTTAATTGGGGGTGGAAGTGTTGTATACTCACTGACCACAGACCTTTATTTGGGGTGTTCAATAACAAAGGATTTCACAATGGATTGTGCATTGCAGCTATAAGGACATAATTTCAAAGTTTACTACCTTGGAAGGAGAAGCTGATTGTGGTAGCTGAGTATTTATCCTGGTCTAGCAGAGGGGACGTGGAGGAAGAGGAAAGGGGTGCTCATAAGCAGGTATTCCTGGTATGTGGTGGTGCAGTGGGGCAGGGAGAATGGGCAGCAGCCATGCAGGAAGATAGTGAGCTAAGGAGGGTAGTGGGAGGAGGATGGAGTTTTGGGGATGATAATGAGGACCTTCTGCAGGGTCAGGGAGGAGTTGAGTTTGGAAGTGGAATTTCTATGCAAAGCTGGCAAGTTGAAAATATTTGATGCAGCTCATGAAGGTCACCTGGGTATGACCAAGGCGCTAAGGGAAGGCTTAGAAGTGATTATTGGTGACCTAGAATGGATAACGAGGTGGGGGAAATGGTGAAAGGGTTGGGCAGTATGCAGAAGCAGACAAAATACTCAAAAATCGAACTACAGAGACCACCCCCAAGCTCAGTGGAAAAGGAAGGGATGCTAGGCAACCTGCACACTAAAATCTTTTACTAAACCCTTATGCAGGAAATGGGCAACATACTTAAACAAACAGGTCAATATGTCCTACTCTATACAATGCCAGCCCTTCCATCTATAACACTCTCTCTCGTGCTGCCCCTTCATTAACCTTCACTGGGCAAATCCTTGGCCTGGCAGACTTTAAGGGCACCCCAAATCACCTCTTTGCTGGTCTTCCAATAACACAACTGTTAACACTTTTTCACCCTATTGCCCTGAACCTATTAATGGCAGCTGCATTATTCTCTAATCGTCTTCTGTCCTCAAAAGATAACAGTCAGTCTATATACAGATTACATTCTTGTAGCAAAGTCACTCCTTGTCCTTTTTGTGTTTCATCTAATCCAACCACTCTGCTACGGATGGCTATCACAGGTACTCTGCATGCCACTCAGGGGGAGAGAGTTTTGCTGGTTGTCATAAAGCAGGGACATCACCTCATGGATGAGCCCCAGCGAGCGAGTACATCGCTAGTCCCTGCCATGGTTTCACCTACCTGAGAGGGGACTCCGGCTGACATGCTGTACTCAGTGGCTTCCCAGCCACTTCAGGCACAGCAGCTTGGGACTTCAGTAACCCACTCCATCCCAATAGGTGGGTTCCCTTCTTTTCTCCATGCCGCACAGCCTGATTGGCCCCGCACAGGCAGCCCAGACCAACAAGTTCTTACAATCTTCACAGCCCACCTGTCTGGCCCCACATTGGCTGGCTTTCCCTCAGCAGCGCAGACATTTTCTGCCAATGGCACCCGGCAAACAGGGCCCGGGGCAACAGGATCTTTTCGGCCCAACCCAACTGTGGTACGTCACTCTCCAAAGGACAGGAAGCATCCAGGCAGCTCATAACATACGCGGCCCATGTGCCTCCTCCTTCCCAGGGTGCACCGCTCAAGCATCCCAGGTTCTGCCTTAAGCCGACCTACAGCTGACATATGCCTGTGGCTCACAGCGTCCCTTAGTCTCTGGGGTACGCTCAAGACCCTGGCTCCCCGTGAGTATCAGTGCTGCCTCTCCTGTCTCTACTGCCTCCAACGGTTTTCCCCAATGATGGATTTCAATGTCTTTTTCTTTTTCTTCTCAGTCCAGGTGGCAAGTAAGCTCACAGTCCACATCAGGGGAAGCCTGCCCTGCGCATTCTCAGAAGATTCCAGAATTTCCCCACAGTGGGGACACCTTTGAGGAGTCTGGTGATTGAAGTGTACAAAGCACATACACACTAAGAAATACATTTTAATAAACCCTTTATGTGTCAGTGTGTTTACTTCTATTACTAACCTTTCTTTTGCCCTAATTGTGGCGCTGCCCGATGACTGGGCGCGCACGCGGCGGTGTGACGTTGCACGCCGTCGCATCCAACATAAATAAACGGGGCATTCCCGGCCGCGTCAGAGCGACCGGGAAGCCCGAACCGAGAGGACGTCTCAGACTGAGTCCTTCGGGCGTCTGGGGGTTTACAGAAGACGCTGGGGGTCCCGACACACCCCCAACAGTGGCGACGAGGATGGGATACAATGCCTGGGCCCGGCGGTGACTTGACCGGCAATTTTTTTACTATTGCAGCGAGGTCGCCTTGAGACTTCGCTCCGGCCCGCACGGCTGGCGGCCATTTTGTGAATCAGGCCGTGAAACTTCTCTGAGCTCCGGTTTGAGCTGAGAAGTGCATCCAGGCCTAATTTTTGGCAATCCAGTCAGCAGGCAGTAATATCTGCATGCAACTATGCCCAGTTGGTGATTTTGCATTTTCCTGGGTCTCCTACGTCGAGTGCAAGCAAGAAGGAGGGCTACAATGGCTGGGCCTGCATAGCCCATGTTTCTTTCTTGTCCTAATTTTTGGAGCAGCTGGAAGCTGAGGCTTCTCTTCATCTCCTTCATCATCAGACTGGTGGCCCCACTGATCTTCATCCTCTTCATCATCACAGAGGTGTGGTGCAGCAGCTGTTTCTCCAATGGTGCAGGCTGGAGGTATTTGGACTGGGTGTTTGAGTTGCGGCCCCTGTCTTCCACGCTGGGGGTGCCTGTGCACTCAAACTGATGAGTGATACTGAGGACCAGGACAGAGCGGCGGTGCAGCAGCCTCCACACGCGCCAGCTGCACCTCAAGGTTTGCTGCCTCCAGCGCAGCCGCCACAGCAGCCTCTAGGTGGTCAGGCAGGCCTTCAGGGTCCTCCACTTCCGGCACAGCCTGTGTCAGCTCCTGTTGTTCAGCAGATTCCCCCCCGTTATGGCTCAGGTACGTGCACAGGCGGCCCTGCAGCCCATCCCGGAGTTTGATGTGTCGGGTCCACCTTCCAGTTTGGGGCCTAGATGGAGGAGGTGGGTGGACCGCCTGGACATGTACTTTCGGGTTGCCCAGGTGGTAGATGATGACACCCGGCTAGCAACTATGCTGTACTCGGCAGGTCCATCTGTCCAAGAGACTTTTGAATCGCTTCCGCCAGGGGATGGATCCTATGATCTCGCCAATGCGGATTGTGAATGCTTTGTCATGCTCTCTGACAAACAGAAAGACGATGAGACTCTGGACACTTTTTATGGGCGCCTAAGGCGTCTCTCGCTGGCCTGTGCGTGGGGTGATGCTGAGGACATGATCAGGACGATGCTGATCCAGGCTTGTTCATCAGGCAAATTAAGGCGCCAGGTGTTAAGGGAGCCTGGAATTACGCTTCAGCGCATCCTTGAACTGGGGAGGTGCCATGAGGTGTCGGAGGCGAGGGCAGCTAGAATGGAGGCCAGGTCGCGCCCCATCAAGACCGAAGAGGTATGTGCGATGTGGCGAGGTGGCAGGGGCACCCGAAGACCTGGCAGCAGTCCCCGGGATCGAGCCAGGAGGGCAGGAGAAATCTGCCAAAAATGTGGGTATAACCTGCCCCACCCTACTGAATGCCCTGCGGCTGGAAAGACCTGTGGATGGTGTGGGCTACCAGATCACTTCTCGAGGCTATGCAAAGCAGCAATGCCGGTATTGGTACCGAGGGGCCCGGGGCAGTCGTGTCTCAATTGCCAGGGTCGACCATCCAACGTCGCTCATGTGGATCAGACTGAGGAGGATGCCCAGGTGGAGGAAGCGGAAGAAGAGGAGGAAGAGAACATCTTCTTTGTCTCGAGTGTGGGGATCCTGAGAAGTAAGAACAGGAGACAGCCAAGGTGCGTGGTCGAGGTGAACCGATCTCCAGTCCCCGTCCTTGTGGACACTGGGGCGTCGGTGAATGTAATGGCCCGTGGACATTATGATGCCATGGACCAGCCCCCCAAGCTGGCTGCTCCCAAGGCCCGCATCTTTGCCTTCGGTGGTGTTGACCCCATCCCTCTGGACGGTGTGTTCGTGGCTAAAGTAGAACATGAGGGCTCCCAAATCACAGCCCGATTCTACGTAACACTGGTGAGCACCAATACGTTGCAGCAGAGGCCCTCGGCATTGTCAGCTTCGCATACTCTGTCTATCTAGAGGACATTAATGACTTGCTCGAGAAGTATGCTGCACTGTTCAAGGGGATCGGGCAGATGGCCGGTGACCCAGTGAGGTTACACATTGATGAGTCGGTACAGCCCATCGCCCTGAAACATCGAAGGGTACCGTTCCACCTCCGTGAACTGGTCGACAGGGAGCTGAACAATATGGTCAATCTTGACATTATAGAAAAGGTTGAGGGCCCGATGCCCTGGGTGTCCCCGATAGTGGTGGCATGGAAGCCCAAACAACCCGATGCTGTTAGAATCTGCGTCGACATGAGGCTCCCGAACAAGGCCATTAAGAAAGAGAGGCACCTCACCCCGACGATCGATGACATCATTGCGGAGGTACAGGGCGCTCGCTTCTTTTCGAACCTGGACCTCCGAGCGTGCTATCACCAGGTTGTCCTCCACCCCGAGTCGAGGTACATTACCACCTTCACGACACACCAAGGGCCATACCGCTATAAGAGACTGAGTTTTGGTGTGTCCTCGGCGGCGGAGCTGTTCCAGAACATTATTCGGGGCGCCCTGGCTGATCTACAGGGCGTTTTGAACATAAGCGATGACATCCTGGTGTTTGCAAGAACAGAGGTAGACCATCTGAGGCGGTTGGCGAAGACGTTCGGAAGACTACAATCCTTGGGACTCACCCTCCACAAAGAGAAGTGTGAATTTCTCCGACCATCAATAGAATTCTTTGGTTTTGTATTCAAAGAGGGGGGGGTGTCTCCTGATCCCCGGAAGGTGCAAGACATAAAGAAGGCACAGCCTCCGGAGTCCGTGTCTGAGGTTCGAAGTTTCTTAGGCATGGTTACATACTGTGGACGATTCATTAAGAATCTGGCCTCCAGATCGGAACTGCTCAGGGCACTAACCAGGAAGGATGTCATCTGGAACTGGGGCCCACTGGAACAGGCAGCTTTTGATGACATTAAGGGTGCCCTGGCAGCTGAAGACACCATGTCGTTTTTCGATCCAGCGTTACCATCAGAGATCATTGTCAACGCCAGCCCATTCGGCCTGGGCGCTGAGTTAACACAGATTGACAATGGTGGGGGCGTCCACCCGGTGGCATATGCCAGCAAGGCCCTGTCCGATGCGGAGCAGCGATACTCGCAGATCGAGCGCGAAAGGCTGGCAGTACTGTGGGGATGCCGGCACTTCTGGCTTTACGTCCTTGGACGGCTGGTAGCGGTGGTGACAGACCACAAGCCGCTGCTTCCCATCCTAGCAGGGTCGTCGTCCAAGCCACCGGCATGCATCGAGAGGTGGATGCTCGCCCTTCTGGAGTATGGAGTCACGTTGGTATACCAGCCAGGGGCGAACAACGCTGCGGAATATCTCTCCAGACACCCTGGGATGTCCGCAGGTGAAGTCCAGGATGCCTGTGCAGAAGAAGCAGAAGAGCACCTCCGGGTGGTGGTGGAGGCAGCCACGCCAAATGCCATGCCTCTCCAGGAGCTGGAGGCAGCTGCAGCACAAGATGAGTGCTTCCAAATCCTAAGACACTCGATGCAACAGGGCTCCTGGAAGTCGGTGCTGGAGGCTCTGGCGGGGCGCACCCAGGAGGCCAGGACCGGACTTGAGCAGCTATGGAAAGTCCGGGAGGAGTTATCGTTCTCAACATCTGGCCTTCTGCTCCGCGGAGATCAGATTGTGGTCCCCCAGTCAAAGGTAGACGAGGTGATCGCCTTAGCTCACCGTGGTCATCAGGGCGCCGCCAAGACCAAGGCATGCCTACGGCTGAAGGTGTGGTTCCCTGAGCTGGAACGCAAGGTGGATGACTTTGTGGCAGCCTGTGTGTGGTGCCAGGTGGCATCTCCCCTGCAGCGGGAACCCGCCATAGAGACAATGCCCAGGGGGACGCGCCCTTGGGAGATTGTTCATGCGGACTTTGGGTCCACCACCATGGGCACCCACTTCCTGGTTCTGGTCGACGAGTACTCGAGGTAACCCGAGGTGGAGTTTGTGCACTCTGTGGCATTTGAGCATGTGATGGTGGCCGTGGAAAAGGTGTTTGCGACCCATGGTTTCCCACGCACGCTGTGCTCGGACAACGGGGCGCCCTTCCAGAGTGAACGCTTCTCAGAGCTGATGGAGAGCTATGGGGTGGTGCATTTGAAGATCATGTCCCTCTGGCCCCGGGCCAATGGTGAAGCAGAACGTCTCATAAGGACTCTAAATAAGACCTTTAGAATTGCTCAGGGGCAGGGGCAGTCACTCCAGAGAGCCCTGTACCAGTTTCTGAGGGTGTACCGCACCACGCCACATGCATCCACTGGAGTGGCCCCGGCTGAGGCATTTTTCAAGCGGTGTCCTCGGGGTCTGCTACCAGAGGTAGGAGAGAAAGAACATGGGGTGATCAATGACCAACAGGTCGAGATGGACCGGTGGCTGAGATCGAACAAGAGCACGTTCGGAGAGGGCTTCACCCGCAGCGGCTCGAGCCTGGCAATGAGGTCCTAATTCGAAATAGGCATCCCCATGGAAAGCTCTCCCTACCGTATGAGTCGGAACCGCTGGATGTCATCGCAGTCTGGGGATCCATGGTGACTGCATCGGACGGACGGTCTGCGGTAACTCGCAATGTGAGTTTCTTCAAGAAGCTGCGGGATCCAAGAACTGACCCACCTCCTGATCCAGACCCAGGAGAGATCTCTGAGGACGAAGGGGAAACACCCTGTCTGCCTGAGTCCCCGGCCCATGGACAGACTACCCGTGCCGGAGGTGAGAAGGATGTACCCCCAGAAAGCTGGGCGAGGGAAACCTGCTCACCTCAGCGATTACGTGTTGGGTCACCTGGCTGTTTGTCCTAATGATGAGAACTGTTAAGTAAGGGGACCCGGGTGGATGTCAATAAAGGGGTGTTTTGAACATAGGGCGTCGTGAAATGTTAAGTATTCATTTTGGTTTGGTTTGCAGTGTCTAGTACTAGTATTGTTGTTGTTCTCCCGGAAAAAGGAGGAGTGTGGCACTGCCAGATGACTGGGCGCGCACGCGGCGGCGTGACGTTGCACGCCGCCGCGTGCAACATAAATAAACGGGGCGTTCCCGGCCGTGTCAGAGCGACCGGGAAGCTCGAACCGAGAGGATGTCTCAGACTGAGTCTTTCGGGGTCTGGGGGCTTCCAGAAGACACTGGGGGTCCCGACAAACCCCCAACACTAATGTTGTTACTATCCTTTGACCTTTTTATATGTAAGCCGCAATCTATCTGGGCCCCATTTCGGATGTTGGTTAGTTATAGTTATTTTCTGTGTACCTAATGGTGTAAACATCAGTTTGCTTGTGTATGGAGTTTCATGTTTTAAATGTGGAATTTGCCGAGCTGTAAAACATGTTCACTATTACCGCCAAACTCGTAATCAGACTGAGTCGTAAAAATAAAAACAAGGAATATTTTAATTCCTTCCTATTTTTAAATTCCCAACTAATTACTCATTGAAATCTCATAGTCAGTAACAGTGGTGAACACCCAATTTGTATTATTTGGCTTTACTGTAGTTGAAAAATATGATTACGGATACGAATAGCATTGAGGATGGGACTTCACTATATACAGATGCCTTGCTAGTCGGACTGCTAACTTATGTCTTTGCCGTACTTTCAGCAGTGGTGGCTGCTGCATCAGGGCCCAGAGGGGCTGCAATTTCTTTTTAGGTTGAAAGAAGTAAGTTAAGAATCCAATTATAAATCCAATGTAAACTTAAAATGATAGGAATCCAAACTTACATCCTTACATATGTTATTCTATTCGGCCACTTACCGGAGAACTTCCTCCACTACAAAGTTGGTTCCTGCTTTCATAAAACGGAGCCTGAGGCTCTGCGCAGAAACCATCGGGCATAGGATGTATACTAATTGACCTTTTTACAATTGACCTCAGGAGAATTTACCTAATTTAAAAGGTCAATTAGGACATATATGCGGGGGGCAACCCCCGCAACACCCCACCCAATCCAAAACCCCTGCAACACCACACCCAATCCCCTTATATTATTTATAATCCAAAACCAACCCAATACATGTATAAAATAACTAAAATAATATAAAGGTCAATTGTGCAGAAGGTCAATTAGGACCACTATAATTAGGTCAATTACGACAAAAGGTCAATTGCAAAAGGTCAATTTGGGTAATACCAGGGCATATTGTTGAGAGGCCGATGTGGCATAGAAAGTCAGGCCCAGTACCTAATTTGTAAGAAAATAAGTGCCAGGGGCCAAATATTTTCCTGCACGCTTGTGACACTGCAGGTGGGCAGTTCCCCACCATTGCTGCCACCACCCGCAGCTGCACCTAACAATGTCAACACATTTGGGGTTAAAATACAGCTCGCACCGTCTCATTGGGGTTCATGGATGCTCTTGCTATCCTTACTTCATAATCAATCTGAGTCTGAGACAGTAAGTGCTGAGGCTCAGAAATAAGTACCAGGGCTGAGCCCTGGAAAACAACCCCACAAATTAAGCACTGGTCAGGTCCCACACCTCTCATGGGTGCAATCAGCATACTCCATGTTAGCAAGCATCACACTTGATTAATAGGAGACACCGGGCAGGCCATCAGTGGCTGCGAAGTGGCATGGAGCTATTGCATTCAGAGCAAGTATGACTTTACATGTTTTCATGTATAGTATGTATGTGGGGTTGTCTGTGCACATTTGTCTATGTGTGCATGTGAATGACTGCAGAACATAGTATGCATGTAGGTTTGATCGATCATGTATGTAAATGAAAGTGTTTGTTTGTTTAAAATATGTAGTGTTTGTGTGCTGTTTGGAGTGGGGAGGAGGGACGATGCAGCAGCAGGGACAATTGCAGCAGCAGGGGATGAAGGCTTTTAAAGTGTGTGCTACACTGAGGATTTCTGTGCAAGGGGCTTGAATTTGTACTCAAGATCTTTTGGCGGTCATTACAAGTTTGCCGGTCTGCAAAAAAGTGCACCTTTTCCGGACCGGCAAACTACAAGTCTACGAGTAGGGTCAGTGAACTACCGGCAGGCCTGACCTGCTGTAGAACAAACCCCTACCAGCAGCACCGGAACCGTTACTAACAGTGTCAGTGCTTCAGTGTTCCTGCCGTTCATCCGCCACCCGTAATATCCCGGTATTACCAGGAAATCAGGCAGTGGAAATAGTAAGGTGACTTTGCCGGTAACTGGCCAGTTCTACCAGCGGGTTACCGGCAGTCTCATAATGAGGGCTTTTATTTTCAAAGATTTTGTACTGTCACGGGGGGCTTAAAGGAACAGTGCAACTCTCAGGAACGGTTAAAGGGTTTTAATTGATTTCTTTGTCCCTCACTCTTTCTTATAGAGATAGTATGTTCGACCCTTATTCGTTTGCCTCTTGTCCCCGGGTGAGTATATAGCAAAAATAGGTTCCCTTTTGTCTAGGTGCACGGTGCCAGGGAAAGCTGTGTAAGACCTCTGTTCCTTCTCTCGCTGAGACTCTCTCTGTATGAACTATGTGGCTCTACTTGCACCATACATACCTTACAGAATGCTGATGGGACTCTCAGTACAGCATCTGCCTCACTGGTGGCTCTAGGAAAACAAGGCAAAACTTGCCCAGTATTTTCTTCTAGAGGTATGGGGTGATGGAAGCTGGTGCTGCACAAAAACAAACAGGCACTTCGAGAGGGGTCAGGAATTGTGGCTCTCTCAACTTCCACCTGCCTCCTCTGGGATAGGACTGGCTCTGGCTTTCATTCTGGTCGCCCTGCTACCCTGTGCCAAGAGAGTTTCCTAGTCCCTTGTGACAAGGTAAGGTTAATGAACTTGTAACAGTACCACCACACCAAAGTGCTTGAGTGGGGCATAGGGACGGTTGGCACTACTGGCATTTAATTGCACCACTGCCTGTATTTGTTTCATTGCACTGACATTATTACTATATTCTGGGAAAAACTAGCCATACCCACCCAGTTCCTGTCCCTCCCCACCCAAAACATCTCCCCACGGGAACTCTTTGAGCTCACTTTAATCAGGCCTTACCATAAAAATGTTCACTTGAAGTGCCTGCCAGTGCTTTTTCAATCAGACTTCTGAGAGGTATTTACTGAATTGGAGTTGTAAACTTGGTACTGGTGTAATAAAAATGTCTTAACCGGGTCTATCTTCTGCCACTATATTTAAGTATAATGGTGCCCTTCACTGAAGTCCTGCTAAACACAATCATTGGCAAAGGCAAAAGTTTTAGCGTGTGTGTGAATAGTAGGCATTTGCCAGGCACTGTTATTAGATGCCCATGTATTCACACCATGTTGCACCTGCTACCATCAATAACCAGATAATACCACTATGGCAGCGCTTGGCAAGTGCTTTACCCATGCCTACACAGAAGCCCAAACTGTTGGCATTGCTAATGCTTGTTTCCTTTTGTCGGTTCCTGGGTAATTTATCGGCTCCTGACCGATGCCTCATAATCAAAGGATTTGCAGTGAGCTATTCATGCATGCACTAATTCACAGGTTCTGACCCTCATGCACTCTTGCCTGAGTGCTGAGACCCTGATTGCTTTTGAGCCTCTGCTGGGCATGTGACACACTTACTTAATGTCATTGGTTGAATTGCACAAGTGTTAGGAAGACTTGTTTGGGAGTTCTACAATTGGTGGATTTGATTAACTTGGTATCATCTAAAAAGATGAGTGCCCCTCACTTATCAATAAGAGGCCACCCAAATGGCAGAAGGTACACTATGCAAGACCCAGCTCCATTACATTGCATTACCTTTTCACTTCACCACCTCACATCCCTAGTGATAGTTTTATAGTTACCCAGCCAAGCTCTCAGTTTCTCAACACAGAATTACTGGGAGTGAATCCCAGTTCTCAACTTAATAGACAAACTATCTATGGCAGCTACGGCCCTCCATGGCCGCATCTTGGAGGTCATGTATTAACATAAATGAAAGGTCCCGAATACTTCATAATAGTTGGTCTGTTTGCTCGCTTGTTGTCAAAAGGTGGTGACTGTACAAGGTTTCCTATGCAGCGGGACATTTTACAGCTGATACTAATAGTTTGGAATGGAGACTGTCTGCCTGGCATCTCATCCCAAAGCACAATCATTGATGGGTACAGCACAATGTCATAGAGCTGAAGGCTCAGACATTCAACTTTGGGGCAACTTCACTCCATCTCTAGACAAATGCAGATGCTTCTTTGTTTGGCGGTAACAAAACAGTCTGTTAACATTTCACAGACTTCTCTTGGCAATTGCCTCAGGACAAACAGGCTCAGTTTCAAGGCATAATCAATGCAGAGGCTTGTCCAGGGAGTGGCCTGAAGTGGCACGTGCTACCTCTGGAATGCGATTTCCCACCCATTATCCTAAACTATGATCATTATCAGTGTGTGTGCTCGTACTTCATGCCACCCTGCATAAGTCAGTGCCGCACTTGGGCCACCGCCGTCAAAAGAGTCTGGACATGCCTCTGACTCAATGATGCCAAACAGGGGCTGAAGGACCTACTGGACTGGCCTTTCAATTAAGTTGGTCTAGCCTCTACAGACATGTTTTTTGTGGCAGGCCTGAGGAGGATGGCATGGCTCAGAGTCACCACATTATAAGAGGACCGGTTTGACTTGACCTTCAATAGGGTAGGCCTGTTCTACTCATCAATTAATAAGAAGCTTGTGTTGGGGTGGTCAGGAAAGGTCCCAGTGAAGAAGAGGGGTTTACAGTGTGCGTGTCATATTTGTGACTGGGGGTGTGGTGAGGTTGGCGCAATGTTGCAATTTTGTATGTGTCCAGTGTAGTTAAATTTGGATAGGATGTGTTACTTCAAGTGTTCCTTTGTGTTTGGGTTGATACTTATTCTATTTGCACATGCGTAGACAGATGAATGCCAAGATCGCCAAATGAAATATAGACACAAACCAAATATGGTGTGACATGAGGTGTCTATTTGCTGGGCGATGGGGAGTTTCATAATGCGCATGCGAGAAAGGGGACTTGTCATGAAGGACCCACTGTAAAGAAGAAAAACTATTTATTAAACATGCATGCACACTGACATACATAGACAGGGAATTTATAAATCTGCATGTAGGGTGTTCTTTTTATACATTTGTTAAACTTTGCAGTAAGGCGTTCACAAGGTGAATTCTGAGTGTTTGGGAACAACTGGTTTTGCAGGGTTTCAAAGGCAAGAGGAGAGGAAATGAGTGCCTACGACCTTAGCAGATGGTAATCCAACAGATCGGCCCATGGTTTTTATGGCTTGGCAGTATCACAAAGGCAAATGTAATCTTTAATTGCATGGGAGCTTACAGAGGGATCCGGCCATTTGTTTTTGACCAACAATAAACATGGAGTGAAGGACGTCTGAGGGCAAAGTTGACAAATACTCCTTGTGTTTCAATTGTTTTCTCAGGTTAGTGGACAGAGGCCATGAATGTTGAATTGGTAGTAATTTAAATTAGATGTTCCAATGACGCCAGCAAGTCGGGGTGGGTGAAATGGCTATTGGCAGTTTAAAGGAAATCTGTTTATTCTGCCACTCCTCATGTTGTTTGAAGTACTCGCCATGTGCAATTACATTTAGAGTTAGGAGGTCTCAGACCAGCTGGGACTTGTAATGAATTACTCGCAATCTCTCCTAGCCACTCTCTTACTGTTGCCACTCTCTACGGGCCCCCTGGTCAAATCACCTCTTTTCTCTCTTAGTGGGCTGACATCTCCTCCTCTCTCCTGGCCTCAACCACTCAACTCCTCCTCCTTGGTGACCTCAACATTCACCTTGATTCTCCCTGTCCCTCAACATTGCTCTTTCACGACCTCTGCGATTCCCTCTCCGTCTCTATCCTCCCATCTGGCCCAATTCACTCTGCAGGGCACACACTTGATGTCTTGATCTCCTCTAGCCTCCCACTATCTATCCCTCTCTTCACTCCCCACTCCTGGAGTGACCACTACCTCCACTCCTCTCATTTCTCTCTCTCTTCCCCCCAAGCCAAGCCTACCCCAGCACTGCCACCTACCTTCCTGGACATCCGGCCCATGAAGCATGTGTCAGTCGAGGCTTTTGCTTCTACCTTCTCCCCACCACCTATTCCTCTGGGTGACTCACACCCTGACACAGCCCTGTCTTCTCTCTATTCTTCTATTTCTGATACTCTTGATGTTCTTGCCCCTGTCATGAGGATCCGCCTGAAGTCAAAAGCCAAGTGCAATTCCTGGTATGACTCCGACCTAGCTACACTTAAACGTAGGTGTAGGGCGGCTGAGAGAAAATGGAGGGATTCCTGCTCATCCTCTGACAAACTGGCCTGTCACCTTCTCCAAAGGAAATACCGTCTCTCTGTCCGTACCAAGAAGAGAGTCCACATTCAAGCCCGTGTCTCTGCGGCATCTAACAGCTGGGCCGAAAACTTTAAAATTTGTAAGGAGGTGTCCAACCCTGCTGCAGTCTCTACCCCTCCCCTTGGCCCTCAGGCTCTTTGCAATGCCCTGGCCTCACACTTTATCTCAAAAACTCAGGACATCCTGTCCACACTCTCCTCTACCCCCTCTGCTCTCCCCTCTCCGTTGGTACTCACTGACCCTCGTCCTGCCACACCCCCACCCTCCTTCTCTTCCTTTCCTCTCTTCTCCCCTGATGAGGTCGCTAGACAAGTCCGATCTATGAAAGCCTTGTCAAAACAGGTTCATCCCTGTTCCTCTAAAACTCTCAAGGACCACATTGATACCCTCGCTCCGGCCCTTGCCGACTTCTGAAACCACTCCTTTGCCTCAGGATCCTCCCCCCCCCCTCTTAAGCACTCCCTTGTGCATCCTCTCAACAAGAAACCCACAGCGGATCCCTCTTGTCCGGCCAACTATCGCTCAATTTCCATTACCCCCTTCTTAGGCAAACTCCTTGAAAAGTGGGCCATCTCCCAGCTAAACCTTCATTCTGATTCTGTTGGCTGTCTCCATGACCATCAGTCTGGCTTCAGATCTGGCAGAAGCACGGAAACTGCTCTCCTGAACATCCGTGAAGATCTGCTTTCCAACCTTGACTCTAGCATTCCCTCTGTTCTAATCCTACTTGATCTCTCCTCTGCCTTCGACACGGTCAACCATACCATCCTGCTCAACCGTCTCCGGGATAACTTAGGCATCACCGATCAGGCTCTGGCCTGGCTGACCTCTTTCCTCTCTGATCGACCCTGCCAGGTCCAACTTGGGTCCTTCCTATCATCTGTCTTCCTCTCCACCTGTGGTGTTCCCCAGGGGTCTAACCTCTCGCCCTGGCTTTTCAACCAATACCTGGCAACTCTCGCCCGCTGTATTGCCATTTTCTGCTCAAACTTCCAGTGCTACGCAGACGACACTCGACTCATGTTCAGGCTGCCCTCGGCCACCTCCTCCACCTCTCTCATCACTGATTGCCTAACTGCCATCCAAGATTGCCTAACTGCCATCCAAGATTGGTGTGCCCCCAACGATCTTTGTCTTAATGCCAGCAATACAGAGATCCTCCTCATTGGCACACCATCACCTTCCTTTCCCCTCTCTCTCTGGCCGGCCTCCCTTGGCCCTCCTCAGATCCCCACCTACGAGGCCAAGAACCTTGGTGTCACCTTTGATTCCACACTCTCCTTCTCTGCCCACATCGCTGATGCATCAAAAAAGTCAAACCTCCTACTGCACCTCCTCAGAGGTATTCTTCCTTTCCTCTCATTCCCCCAGAAGCTCACTGTCTCCCAAGCTCTGGTTCTCTCTAAGCTGGACTATTGCAACAGCCTCTTTCTTAATCTACCTGCCTCTACTCTCCGCCCTTTACAATTTATCCAGAACAGGACTGCGAGACTTGTCCTTGGCCTCATCCTCTGACAAACCTCAAGCCCTGGGATCATATCTCTCCAGCTCTGAAATCTCTCCATTGGCTCCCAGTGGATGCAAGGATTAAATTCAAAACCCTCTGCATTGTCCACAAGGTTTTCTGGGGCCTGGGTCCAACATACCTTGAGCTATCCCTCCGCAAATACCTCCCATCTCGAGCACTCCACTCCTCTACCTCTAACTCCCTCAGGGTGAGTCGTTTCTCAAAGAAACGAGCTGGGGGTAGATCTCTGTCTTTGTCTGGGCCTCCCTCTGGAACAGCCTCCCTGCCACTCTAAAACTTAAGAAGAACCATCTCCGGTTCCGGAAGCACCTCAAAACCTTCCTCTTTGCTTCTGCCTTCTCCTCCCCTCTCCCCTGTTGATTTTACTCTCCCTCTGCACCTGGCCACCCTCTGTCCTCTGGGCCCAGTTACCTACTCATCTTGCCACCCTCACGCACTGCCTCCGGGCCACCCCCTGCACTGGGGTCTGTATCTGTACCCATACAGCCCTCCCCTTTTCTTCCTGAACTTTCAGACCTACACGGCCTGCTGCCATAAACCCAGCACTTGCCACTTGCTGGCTGCACTCCCATTGTTTGTTGCCTTTTTATTTATTATTTTATTATTATTTTTGTTTTTTTTCCTTCTCGCTCTGCACTCTCCTTTTGTTCCCCCTTCCATGCACTTCTCCCCATTCTCCCTCTACCCTGCACTTGCACATTCTCAATGTCACTGGGCCTAGTAAGATCGTTGTTTTTGTTCTCCCCTGTTCCCTTTCCCTGCCTGGTCGCGCTCTGAAACACTTGTGTATGAGCGCGATAGAAATAAAATGTCAATCAATCAATCAATTATGTTTGTATGTGAATGTGTAACTGTATGATGATGTCATGACCTGCCATGGACAAACCCTAAAAAGAGGTGTGTAGTACACATGAGCTGAAGATCGTAGTTAAGAAAACTGGAACAAATGAAAATGAGAGAATTGAAGAAAGATTGGATTTCTTTTTAATAGTCTTGTCGAGTAGGGATGGAGGCCAAGAGTTGGATGGAAATTCAGGCACAAATTGTGCATTTTTGTAAAAGGAGGCTAAGCCCTGTGAGCAAAGGGCTGTATTCTAACCACTGGCTGTTAGGCTGTGGCGAGCGTTGGAGAGCGTTGGAGGAAAGCATACTGAAGCGAGCGTGCACTGAGAAGCACTGAGAAGCAATTGACGGAGAGAACTTGCACTTACGGAGGTGCGTGTGCCCTTACGGGGGAGGAGCAAGTGTGTCAGCTGGTCGAATCACCTGACTTCTCCCACCTACTTGTGGCCGCCTCCAGCGCCCTTGCGGCGCTAAGCCCTGTGAGCAAAGGGCTGTATTCTAACCACTGGCTGTTAGGCTGTTTGGCGAGCTGCGAGCTGCCAGAGATCATGCCTGGATCAACACTTCCATCACTGGCTCCATCAGCCTCCAGGACTCGAGCGCAAAGGAAACGCGAGGCACCCGGAGGGTCTGCAGCACCAAACATCAAGGCGCCGACGAACACAGTAAGTCGTTATTTCTCATGTGTATCTAGTACAGAGGACCTAGGGTGTCACACCCCTGGCACTGCCCCTCACGATCTCACAATCTCATGCACGCAAGTGGGCGCGCCGAACTTACAATCGCTACCTAGCACAACGGAGTCACAATCTAGCGAGCTCGAAATAGTCGAGCTGAGTGGAGCGAGTGCCACTAACTTACTCGGCACAAGTGTGGATGCCGATAATGATCAAACATCACATATTGCTGCTTCAAACATTGGAACTCAGGCCAAAATGGGTACTGAAGATAGTGACCTTACCAGCTCTGACACATATACTGCGTTAATTCCCCTTGAATCTTCTGAGGAGGAGCTAGCGGATGTACTCTCGACACTGGCGCTCACGCGCACCACGTCAGATGGGAAATTCGCAACAGGAGGCGAGCTTCAAACCATGGTGTTTGCGGCCGATCTGGGACAGACAGAACAGCCGGAATCACCGGGGTCGCATGAGCGGGCGACAGAGCGGAGGGAAACCGTTGTCGCTGTATGCCGTGCTGATGGCTGCTCTGTGAACGAGAAAAAGGCCAGCGTGTCTTTGGATAAGGTGAGGACCTTAAGCCATCGAGAAACTGCCTCCAGGGGTGGGTGTGCTGATTTACAGGAAGCCGGTCTTGGCGAGGAGCCAGACGAGGAGGCTCCCCTCCTCGAGATCTCGCCCAACCCCGCCCAGACAGCTGGATTGCTTCGCAGTTATCAAGGAGAAGAGTTGCACGATGAGGTGTTCGTGATGCAGCCTTCTCAGGCAAGCTGCGACATAACCTCAAGTGCTAGTGACCCTCCCAGAGTGGTCGATTGTGCGCACGTCTCAAATAGAAGAGACTCTCTAGGAATTGCAGATAACGTGCTTGCTAACTTGATAGCACTTAACAAACTACATCGCCAACCTCCAGACAGAGGTTTCTCGCAGTCTTCAAACCAAATGGAAAAAACCTTAGTTAAAAGATCAAATTGCCAGCTGTCAGGTGCAGATGAGGACTTATGGCACAAAGTGAGTTACAAGCGCCCTAAATTCGACAGGGGTTGTGAGGCCAACGCCAATGTTGACAATCCACCTAACCAACTACCACCATCACAAAGGAGGTTAGCTTCGTCTCGATACAGCACTAATTCAGTATACGATGCACCCAGAGCCAAGTCAGCATCTCCTGGATTAAATGGCACAAACTTAGATGACTCTCAAGACTCTTCTTTTATGGAACGACCTTTCCCTAAAATACGCCACTGCAAAGTACCGCTAACAACGAACGCGAGAGATTATCAGGTCAACGAATCCTCGCCTATTGAAGACACTCGTCCATCACCGCAAGATCTGCAGGCCATTCTACTGTCTTCAACAACAATTGCGCTGGCTCCGTTCATGAAATTATACGAAACTTTGCACGAGACAACAAGGGACCTAACTACTACGGTGGCCTTAGCTTTGTCCAAGCTAATCCATTTAGAGCAAGTTTGTGAGCGGACACAGTACAATCAACAAGAAGGTTTTAAGAGATTTGATTCATCTTCAAATCTCCTAAAGGAGCAAAGATTAAATGATTCCTTGGACAAAAAATTACTGGCTGATGTGGCTAGAGAAGCTCTTGCGTTATTCAAAGCTGAGGGGCGCTTCTCAATTAGCGAGCGCAAACCCAAAGAAGAGGGTTGGGTAAAAAATCCATTGGCCTCAAGTAATGAAGCAATTTATGCACAAGGTCCGCCCGTGGTTAACCCAGGCAAAAAAGTGCTTACGGAGAGTGACAGTAGCACTCTGGTAAAAGCAGCTACCAAGAGCGACGAACAAGTTACACCTCTGTCTGCCGTATCCATGCAAACGATGAAAGATTCGAGAGACCCAACCCAGAAATTATCTGAACATCATTCTGAAAACGTTGAATTCTCTGGTGGTATAGGTCGCAAATCATCTCTTGATATCTCGTTTAATACCGCCTTCGAACAAGCCCGGAGCATCTCAAATCAAGCGCAAATAGATGCTCAGGTGTCAGCCGGCTCAATGCAGGCTTTGGCTATAAACTCCTCTACAGTGTCGCCTGCAAAGAATTTGGAAAGGATTCAAACCGCTACCTATCCGTTATTTAACGGAGGTCCTCCATCAGCGATAACGTTACCTCAACCAAAAAGGTCGAACGTGAGCTCGATAACTCAACCAAAAAAAACTAAGAATCAACCGAGCAGAAAGCAAAAGCCCCTAAACGGCGCCCGCAAATTCTTGCGAAATATTAACGTGGTCCAAAACGCAGTGTGCTCTTCAAATAAATGCACAGGTAGTTCGGCTTTGTCAAATAAGCCGGTACAACAAACATCTGTCTGCCAATCAATTCCCTCACATAATACAGATTCAGTAGTTATAGACCAAACTCAAGAGATTTCAATGGAACTGTTGAATATGTCAACCTACGAGGACGAGGAATGCATAGAACTTGGAAACGAACTGATCATTTCTGGGAGTGAGCAACAAATTGCACTCGAGCAACCGATGAGCGCAATAGCACAAGAATGTTCAAATGGTCATCAGGCAATCGTAACGGGTCCCGTTATAATAAACACAGACCAAAATCTTGAAGTGTCCTCTTACGACGTGGGCCGTCCTACGATGCCAGGCGGCAGAATTTGCCAGATTGTCAACAAAAACAAACATGCTCTGTTACGCTCACAAGGTCCTGTGAGCCCTCCCTTTCTGACTTTAGCAGAAAAGAGGCTGAGATCTTTGGCCGCTAACCATCAAGAGCCCTGCAATATTGCAGAGTCAAATGCACCGATGAGGCGCAACCTTGTACACATAGAAAGAAAAGAAATAGATGATCAAAAAGGGGTTGATGGTACACAATCTTTGACATGGAATACGGGCTGTCTTAGAGACACAAAAGAAGCGCCAAAACATGCGCAAGTTAGCAAAAGATCTTCGCTAAGAAAAAATTCCCCCTCTATGCCGACCAATAAAATCATAATTGAGAGCCTTGAAAGATCGGACAACCTAACACTGAACCGTGGAAACATTATTAGATTGTTGCACTCGGTCCCCTCACTACGATCGATAAGTTCAAACGACCTGAAGATTGTGGAATTCTATGATGAGAACAGAAATGATAAAGTGGTACTGCACGTGATGTCTCCCTTAATTGCAACAACAATCATGGAAGCAAACGCAGCACTATTCTCCCTGGGCTTTGATGTATATGAACGGAATGGACTACAGCATGCACCACCTAATGCTGGTGACGCGGTTGACAAGTACAAACCTATAGCTCAAGAATCCATTCTGAAACCATCGTCAGGAAATAAGGTGCTAGAGGTCATAGGGAATAAAGACATCTGTGATCAAGGTATCAACGAAAATTCAATGTGCGGTTCAAACAATTTACGAGCAGTGGAGAAGAACGGATTGACTCACAAAATGGCTTTGGTGGCTCAAAAAGACGACATAACCATAACAATAAATGGAAGTTCACCCCAGATTACCAGCAAAGATGTTGGAGAGCAACCTGAGACTTCCAGTACAGATAATCTGGAGTGGGGCTGGTTACCAAAGGCCTTGGCAAACACCTCTCAGCAATAATGCCAGACCCCGATGACTCGAAACATGTGCTGTATCGTATCTTGGAACACGCGGGGATTTACACATTTATTCAACTCAAATTGGATCAACGATTGGCAGGTAATCTGCCTACAAGAAACATGGCTAACCGAAGCTCCGATCTCGAATGATTTTGAGGTGGCGCTTAATCCCGCCATCAAATCTTGTAAAGGGCGTCCTATGGCGGGGATGGCCACCTTGATCAGAAGATCGTCGGGCTGGAGACTCGTAAAATATACGAATCACTCACCTTTTATTCAATCGTCCCACCTTGAATGGGTCGGTGTAGAGGGTCTGGTGGTGGATCGTCTAATAGTGGTCAATATCTACTGGAATCACAAAAAGGCCGGCGATCAAGTCTTCATAGACGAAACAATGGAGATATTGGATTCGTTTGTGTCAACATCAGGTTGGCCTAACATAATGTTATGTGGTGATCTTAACATTGACCTGCTGAAAACTCCAAACGTGATGACAAAAACAAACCTGAAACAAGCATGGTTAGAAGAGATGGCCGCTCGTAACTTTCAAATGTTAAATGGTAACACTTGCAATGATATGCCCCCCGCTAAAACTTGGCGTCGTGCAAACCAGGCTTCGACGATTGATTATATGTTTGTCTCAGAGCAGTTACATCCACGTATAGTCTCATTGAAGGTTATAATGAAAAAGGCTAGTGACCACGACATGCTGATAGCAGAATTCATCGCACTCGAAAAAACCCAATCACCGAGGTGGCAATTTAACATTCAGGCTACCTCGAATAGAGTGCGCCTATCCTTAAGGAAAGAAGAGCTGGAAAAGCTTGAAAGCGATTACTGTAAGGTTGGTCAGCATCTGGAATACGAGCAGCTGTTACAGCAATTCAAACCTAAAAGGACAGGTCTAAAAAACATGGGCTATGTGCGTGCGCACAGCTTTGATGTGGAGGTGCAACGCCAAAAACGTACACTACGCAGTAATTTAAGACACTCAAAATCCTTGGGCCAACTGGCCCGTATACAAGCTGTTAGGGCTGCAAAACAATCGTACAAGAACTGGCTAAAAGCGCACAAACATATGTTACTACAAAAAGATGCCGAAGCATTGATGAGGTCATTACAAAACAAAAATACATCAGCTTTCTGGTCTCTAATTAACAACGTGTATGCACCCCAAGAATCAATCCAAACCTGCATGGTGTCAGAAGCTGACTGGACAGCGCATTTCAGAAACTTATACAGGTCTGCTGAACATTTGGAGGTCGACATCGAAGAATGCTCCAAACCTTGGGACCTCGAATTCAGAAAAGAAGAAATAATAGAAATAATTCAGAAAGCAAAAAACTCGAGGGCACCAGGTCCAGATGGGCTTACAAACTTTACGATTAAGCAGTTTCCCGAGATATGGGCAAGTCTGTGCGAGACTCTTTTTAAAAGAATAGTACAGATTCGGCAATCCCCAAAATCGTGGAAGAGTGCGATCATCGTGCCCATCTTTAAGAAAGGAAATAGATCAGATCCAAAAAATTACAGGCCGGTGGCACTGTTAGACGTGTTAGGGAAAATCTATGCAACAATGCTACAAAAGAAACTATTAGCTTGGTCAACAAGTTCCCTACATGTCGACAAACGTCAAGCAGGCTTTGTGAAACAAGTGGGTTGCCCGTTAAATCTTCTACTGATAAACACAATCAAAATGGAGGCAATAAAAACGAACACAAAGGTGTACCTGGCCTTCATAGATTTTTCATACGCGTTCGATACTATTGATAGAGCGCTTTTGTGGGAGAAGTTGAAGAACTGGGGATGTCCAGCAGATTTAAGAGCAGCAATCAAAGAACTCCATTCAAAGACTTCCATTCGTGTGAGACTAGATCGTTCGGGCCTGTTATCCGCCCCCATTGACACATTCAGGGGAGTAAAACAAGGCTGTCCATTAGCTGCAGCCATCTTTGGATTGTTCATCTCTGATATTGGTGATTCAATCAACAATACAAAATCTTTTTCCCCGAAAGTGGCTAACACACACTTAAGTTGGCTGCTTTATGCTGATGATTTGATTGTATTGGACATGACACCAATTGGCCTGCAAAGAAAACTGAATGCTGTACATCATTATGCCGCGTCCAATAATCTTGTAATTAATATCAAGAAATGTGAGGTACTGGTATTGCAGACCTTAAATGGTGGCGGTGTAGGTGGTAAAAAAAGAATGGTTTGGTCTCTGGGGCATGAAAAGTTGCAGCTTTCACAAAGTGTCAAATACCTTGGGATGTCAATTAGCTCTTCCATCAACGACGGGCCTTGGCTTGTGGAAGCCAAAAGGAAGTGTATCCAACTCGCAAATCAAGCCCTGATACTTAACAAGAAGTTTGGCAAATTCTCAATACGGCCGGTCATAGCCTTTTACCAACAGAAGGTGATACCAGTGGTGTCTTATGGTGCTGAAAATGCGTTGGGATGCCCTTACGAGTCTTGGGCCAACCTTGAAAACTGCTTTTGGTCGAGAGTACTAGCACTCCCTAGGGGCGTGAAAACAGCCTGCATAAGATATGAACTGGCGCAAATATCTTTACACGCAAGAATCTGTTGGAGCTTGCTGAGTCTGTATCGAAAAACCCGCAGTCAAGCGCAGATCCCACAGTTTGAGATTCTTCATAATATCCAACCTGGAAACTCCAAAATTATCCAGATGTGGGTGAAAAGATGCGAGGCAATTCTGAAAAAATATGACATAACGGTCGATCTGCTTCAGGAGAACCCGGACGCAGCTAAATTAAAGATCTGGCGAACCGACTGGGACGAGACTTGCGCTGAAAGAGCTGCCGCGAGAAGTTCGAGCTATGCTCCATTGGAAGCTCGTGCCTTTAACAGCTTTCAGATGTATGTGGCTCTATTCCCAAACGCTCAGGCACGCAGACTGTTTATGTTGTTTAGATTAAACATGTTTAAAACGAAAGACCGGCTCCGACTATGGAGAAGCTTTGCCCACCTAAGCCCGGAATGTAGGTTATGTGCAAACGGTCCTGAATCATTAAAACATCTAGTCTTATTTTGCACCAAACTGAGATCTGAGAGGACCAGACACTTGGGTCCATGGAGCTCAGCCCACCCATCATTGTGTGCGGATGAGTGGTGGAGCTCAATGTACCAAGGAACCGACCTAAAATTAATTCTGCCTCTAATAAGACTACTGGAAATTATAGAAGCACGTTTATTGTTATTAGGGGAAGGCATTTCGGGAAATGGAGCCCGTGGCTGAAAGAACAAAAGTGAAAAGAGAGGAGGGGAAGGAACTTGAATGGGGCAATGGATATTTGGAAAAGATGTGTGAATGTTTTGTGTCAGTTTTGTTTTTTAAAGGTTTGAAAAAAACCAATAAAAATAAAAAAAAAAAAAAAAAAAAAAAAAAAAAAAAGGAGGCAAGAGATGGAAAAGGAGAAGAAATACCTATGGAGCTTTGAATGGGATTCAGTGTTGGTCATGCGGAAGGATGGGACAAATGTCACAAGATTGTTGAAGCAGATGACAGTATTTATATGTGGTAGCTCAGCAAATGCGATCCTCCACCATGCCATATGCCCCATGCTCTTTGCAATTGCAGAAGGAGTGGGTTGAACAGAACTCAGCGACTTGGGCTGCAAAGAACCTATTTGATTCAGCTGACCTTGCCAGCATAGGCACCTGTACAAGAGAAAAATCCTTTACCCCAAGGAACAGTCACTCATTACACTGGAGCAAGTGTTTTTGAGAGGAATCCTTTTTTGCCTGCCGGTTCTAATATGTACCAACAGTAGCACAATCCACAGCGATCGCTGATGTGTCCAGCCCTGTCCATTACCACTGTGAAGGAATCATGTTGAAGGACACAGACAATAGATTCAGAATTCAAAACAAATAGTTTTATCAATATAAATGTCAGGATGAAAAAATGTCCAACTTGCCCTATGCTAAAGTGGTATTTCCCTACCTAAATAAAACTAAGGAAAGTCAGAGTCAAAGAGCTCAACTGAATAATCTGTCTGCGTCCAAAACCTACACTTGCCCTCACAACTAATCCATGCAATTTGTAGGGATGTCAGCCACCAAAAGAAAGTGTCCAACACAAAGTTCTGAGCCCTTTCCAGCTCGCAGCTTCCTTTCACCTGCTTTGCCCAAGTATGAAACAGTTTCAGAAAACGTCTCAAGGTCAATCTCAAGATCATGACAGAGCAAATATTAAACACATCGCTCTCACCTGCACGCACAGCATCAGATGCATAAGACCACAGAGGTCCTGGGTGAGGTGATTAGGCAGTACCTTAGGGCTTTAACCAAAAGTGTCTGAATTAAATCTTCACGGGTCTTCTCATCAGCAGCCTGCAGGAGGAAGCGGCCAATAAACTGACGATCTGCACTAGCCATTATTGCTCCCTGGAGACTGGATCTTTATCTGAACCTTGATCTTGGCATCTTTGTCTGTATGTCTTTTTTGTTTCTTTTGTCATCATGTTCAAAGATGGCAAACAGTATGGATGGGAATGGTTTAAATTTATCTAGTCTCATAGAATTTGAGGACATATTAGAAAGATCACAAAGAAAAGTTAATGCTAATTTCCTAAACAATGAGGATGATTAAAATGTAGACCCAATAGTAGAGGCACATGGTTTTGCAATAGATAATGTATGGTATAGCCACATAAGGAGAGTTGGGAAAGATAGATCTGTAGGATTACGCTACATCTGCTGTCTCATCCCCCATTCTTCTGGTGTCCCTAGGGTGTTTATGCTGGATGAAGTAGAGTTAGCAGATGCACTGTATCTAGTGCATCTAGCTTTGTGCAGTGTCCGAGGGCAGTTCCAAGGGCAATCATTCACAGAATCTATTTTACCTGTTGATGAAGAATGTTCAGCTACAGATCGTAAAAAGCAGAGGAAGGTTCGGTGTACGCAATGAGTCCAATTGAGTTTAAAAGGGACTTTTATGCTAGATAATCGATGGGAGAAAGGGGTGAAGAGTTACAGAACTGGAGCGATGAGGGGATTCTCAGAAGAAGTGGTGGCATGTGTCAACCTAGAATGTGGAAATGTGTTGCAGAAATATTTACAACATCTGAGATGGTTCAATGAGCCAGAAAAACCTGTTAAGATACAGATACTAGCTGGAGGTTCACCTGCACTTCTTAACATTTTTGGGGCTTGCAGCCTACAGGCAGTTGCCTCAAGCCTAGCAAGGTGTGTGCAGTTTCACCGCATTACTGACCTTGTCATTCCTGAAGAACACTTGATCCTTACCCGCCTAATGCTCAAAGTCACATCTGCCCTCTGTGCCCTTTGCGTCCCCTTTATCATCACACATGGACACATCAATGACTCTGATCACGAAAAGGATGGACTATTGCGACGAACCAAGCGCTCCAACTACCTCTAGGCAGCATCTTCAAAAGCTTTAATCGACATCTCTGAACATTATCGGCGGTTTAGTTGCATGGAGACCTTTTTTTCGTCCCTCCTGGCACCTGGCGTCCAAGCAGCAGCAATTACAAGTGGCTCCAGATGACCCTGTAGGAACTTCTGTTATTTGTCAATTCAGCCAAATCAACTTCTAGTGCCATCAAGGAAGAACTGCTGGCCATGAGGCTTATAACCTTGGAAAATAGGTCTAGGTATCCTCAACATCCTAACAGCTACAGAGGGAGGAGTCTGCCAGAAGATAGGGAGGTTGTGATGTGGGTTTGTGCCCCCCAATGATTTGCAGATGGGTCCCTGACTGACTGTTGCCGCCTTACAAAAGCTCCGAGTGATCATGGAGATTGAGACAGGAATCACAAATGACCTGTGGTTTTTCTTGGGTGCCGTCTTGGATGAGCTTAGCTATGGCAATTCTGGTACCTATTTTTGTCTGATTCCATATTATTTTTTGTTCCTGTCAAATGCTCTTATGATGTTGTTCTGCCCAGGTACCGAAAGCAGCTGCCATGATGAATATGACCCTGTTCAAAGCTGGAACGATTACCATTTTATATCATTATGGGTACTCAGACTGAAGCTGTCTTGTGTCCTCCACCAACTTAGGATGATTGTGTGGAGCAGCGGGTAGATTCCGGAAATGGTGGGGGGACGAGTTTGGGTTGTCCAGCAGAGGAATATGCCTATATGGGGACCACCGTGGGAGATGATTGCAGGGATCTTCCCTCAGAAAATGGTTTTAAAGAACAAGAATATGAATTATTAGTTAAAGGATTAACCAAAGGGGGAATGTTGGGGTTGTCAGGAAGGGTCCCAGTGATAAAGAGCGATTCCCGTTGTGCGTGCCATATTTGTGACTGGTGGTGTGGCGAGGTTGGCACAATATTGAAATTTTGCATGTGTCCAGTGCATGTGGATGGGATGTGTTAGTTCAAGTGGTCCTTTGTGTTCGAGTTGATACATATTGTATTTGGACAGGCATAGACATATCAATGCCAAGATCAACAAATGAAATATAGACACAATCCAGATATGGTGTGCCACAGGTGCCTAGGGGCTGGGTGACGGGGAGTTTCATAATGCGCATGCGAGAAAGGAGACTTGTCATGAAGAACCCACTGTAAAGAAGAGACAATATTTATTAAACATGCAGGCACACTGATATACATACACAGGGAATTAATAAATCTACATGTAGTATTCTCTCTTCATAAATTTGTTAAACTCTGCAGTCAGGGGTTTGCAAGGTGAATTCTGAGTGTCTGAGAACACCTGGTTTTGCAGGGTTTCAGAGGCCAGAGGATATGTAATGAGTAACTATGACCTTAGCAGATGATGAGCCAACAGGCTGGCCCATGGTTTTTATGGCTTGGAATTATTGCAAAGGCAGATGTAATATTTGTTTAAGTGCATGGTAGCCTGCAGACACATCCAGCAATTTCTTTTTAACCAACAATAAACATGGAGTGAAGGACTCCTGAGGCCAAAGTAGACCGATACTCCCTGTGTTTTGATTGTTTTCTCGGGATGTGGCCAGAGGTCATGAGTGTTCAATTGGTAGTTGTTTAGATTAGGTGTTCCAATGATGTCAGCAAATAGGTATATCCTCAACATCCTAACAGCTACAGAGGGAGGAGTCTGCCAGAAGATAGGGAGCTTGTGATGTGGGTTTGTGCCCCCCAATGATTTGCAGATGGGTCCCTGACTGACTGTTGCCGCCTTGCAAAAGCTCCGAATGATCATGGAGATCGAGGCAGGAATCACAAATGACCTGAGGTTTTTCTTGGGTGCCGTCTTGGATGAGCTTAGCTGTGAGAATTCTGGTACCTATTTTTGTCTGATTCCATTTTTTGTTCCTGTCAAATGCTCTTATGATGTTATTCTGCCCAGATACCGAAAGCAGCTGCCATGATGAATATGACCCTGTTCAAAGCTGGAACAATTACCATTTTATATCACATGGGTACTCAGACTGAAGCTGTCTTGTGTCCTCCACCAACTTAGGATGATTGTGTGGAGCAGCGGGTAGATTGCAGAAATGGTGGGAGGACGAGCCACAGGTGCCTAGGGGCTGGGCGATGGGGAGTTTCATAATGCTCATGTGAGAAAGGATACTTGTCATGAAGAACCCACTGTAAAGAAGAGACAATGGCCCTCATTACAACACCGGTGCTAAACCATGGCGCTATTAGCATCATGGTTGGTGCTGGTGTTGTAACGGGTCCGCCATGGTTCAATGGGGAATTACCACCCCATTTCAAGGTTGGCGGGGTGGTAATTCCCCATTGAACCATGGCCCTTCCCCATTTCCATTTTCGCCCCATAGGGCTCTATGGGAATGGGGAAGGCACTAAGTATGGTACCGCAAATTGCGGTACCGTACTTAGCACCAAGGTCCCTTTGCGGGTCCCAACTTTAACGGCTGGTTTACACCAGCCATTAAGGTCGGGTCCCGCAAAGGGACCTCGTTGTAAGGCGCTAAGTGTTTAACGGCGCCGTAAAAGGCTGCAGCGCCGTTAAACACTTAGCGCCAGGGTCGTAATGAGGCCCAATATTTATTAAACATGCAGGCACACTGATATACATACACAGGGAATTTATAAATCTACATGTAGTATGCTCTCTTTATAAATTTGTTAAACTCTGCAGTCAGGGGTTTGCGAGGTGAATTCTGAGTGTCTGAGAACAGCTGGTTTTGCAGGGTTTCAGAGGCCAGAGGATATGTAATGAGTAACTATGACCTTAGCAGATGGTGAGCCAACAGGCTGGCCCATGGTTTTTATGGCTTGGAATTATTGCAAAGGCAGATGTAATATTTTTTTTAAGTGCATGGTAGCCTGCAGACACATCCAGCAATTTCTTTTTAACCAACAATAAACATGGAGTGAAGGACGCCAGAGGCCAAAGTAGACCGATACTCCCTGTGTTTTGATTGTTTTCTCAGGATGTGGCCAGAGGTCATGAGTGTTGAATTGGTAATTGTTTAGATTAGGTGTTCCAATGATGCCAGCAACTCAGGGCGAGTGAGATTTTTTTTTACTGTTCAAAGAGAACCTGTTTATTCCGCCCCTCCTCATGTTGTTTGAAGTACTTGTGCAAGCCATGTGCAATTACATTTAGGGTTAGATGGTCTAGTTTGTATGTGAATGTGCAACTGCATGATGATGTCATGACCTGCCATCGACAAATCCCGAAAAAGGGCGTGTTTTACATACGAGCTGAAGATGCTAGTTAACTGCAACCAAGGAGAATGGGAGGTTTGGAGAAAGATTGGATTTCTTTTGTATAGGTCTTGTCCAACAAATGTGGGGGTGGATTGTAAGAAAATATATGGGAGTGTTTTAACTGTTGCAAAAATCTATATAATGTGTCACCTTATGAGGTTTGGAGAGACTTAGGTTTGTTTGACTCTAATGCGTCATCTAGCCCCTCCCCAGATGATTGTACAATAAACTTTCTTTACTTACACACATGCATTTGTTTTTTAAGTGATGGGCTGCTTTGGGAGATTAGAGGCCCATTGGAAACACTTACAAAGAAAAAACATGAACACTTACAGCGGATGGGACAATAGGCTATTGGATGGTGGGAGTGTGGAATGTTGGTGAGGAATGCTGTGGTCAGGATGAGTGAGTGTTCTGTTCACGGCAGTTGGCAGGGATGCTGGCTTGATGTGTGGATGGTCAGCGCTCTGTTTTGTTATATTCTTGAAACTGGAGTACTTACCTGAAGGCTCTGGTCGATCTGAATGGTAAAAACCAATCCCCAGTTATAACATTGGTGATGAGTTGGTTTTGCTGAGTGGGAGCTGCTGTGGGGGATCAGCGGTAGGACAGATACACTGCCCCTGTGAACCGACTGGATGCGTTGTACCCTCAGATTCTCACTGGGTATCAGGCTCCTTCATGATCAGTCTCCCCTGTACTGCCTACAGGCCTACCGCAAACTTAGGGGCTTTAACTGTAACCTCTACAGTCCCATGCTTTTTGCACTTACTCAGAGCATTCCTGCCCTGATTGCACTTCCCCCCTCCCTCTCTCTGGCACTTTACCCTCTCTTTTCCCCCCTGCACTTTGAGTTGTCGCACTTGCACAATCTGAATGACACAAGGCCTAGTAAGATAATTTGTCTTGTCCTCCCTCTCTACTCCTTCCCTTGTCTTGTTGCGCCTAGAAACACTTGTGTGCAGGCGTGTTATAAATGACATATCACATCATATCACCATCCACACATCATTGATCTGGTGCCAGTGAGATGGTGCGGGACTTGGCCCGAGTTGTGCCTTGGTCCCGGAGTATCAGAAGCTGGGTCTGAGCCAACAAAGGAGGACCTGCAGGCGACAGCGGAGAGGACCTGTAATGGAAAATGCACTGGCCGGGCGGTGCAGGCAGGGCAAAGTAGCCGGCAAAGTAGGACCCATATGATGTCTGCGAGCAAGACCTGTCACAGGGGTCTCGCAGGCGGGTGGTGTGAGCAGAGCAAAGTAGGGTCTAGCGGGTGTCATTGGGCAAGACATGTCATGGTAGTCTTACAGGCCTGGCAGTGCGAGTGGAGTAAAGTGGCTGACGGGGAAAGAGTCAGCAGGTGTCGGTGGATAATGAGGAGGAGCGAACGTATGCTGGTGTCCATATGGAGGGGCATTTCAGGTGATCATGTCCCATTGAATGGGGCAGCGGGGAAGGAGGTTTACCCCTGCCTCTTGCAGCTGGAGGGAACCCTGTGTTTGTCGGGATGAGTGGCATGTCAGAGCTTGGGGCTGCAGGGTGACTGAAAGGTCTGTCATTTTCAGAATTCAAAGGAGGAATGATGACATCAAACAAGCTTGGTGTGCAGACATTGCCATGTGGTCTGGAAAGGTTGGTGCACGATGTGCGTACGCACCATTGCCGTTGAGGTGACAACTGCCTGTGCATTGAGCAGACGTTGCTGTCAGGAGGGACGGCGCAGGTGACATGTAAGCATGGACCATGGTAAGGAGGCGGAGGGTGCCGACGGAGAAATGGCATGGTCTGTGGTTAATAACGGTATCAGGTGTGATTCGTTTTGGAGGTGTCAAAACTATTATGATCAGTTGAGCAAGACAAGTGGAAAAGCTGCGTAGTTTGGAGGCCTGTTTTGATAAAATGTGGTTTGCTTTTTGTGTTGTGAACTCATTTGTGTTTAGTTTTTGGATTAATTCTCCCTAGGCGGTGGAGGTGTATGTGTGGTTATAGGCCTGTGATTATGTTGTTTTGCACATGTTATGCCCTCATAGTTAGGTTGTAGGTGGTTTTAGGACCCTGAGATGGTATTCTCACATGGGTAATGTGTTGTAGTTTACATTTTATAGCGTGGGGTCAAGTGGGTGTGGGTTGCCCCATCTTGGACATGAGAAAGTGGGCAGGTCCACTGGAAAATTGGGGACTTTGGAACAGTTTAGGAATTCAGGGTGCTGGGAGGTCGTTCCCATCCAGTTGTGTTAGAGAGAATTCTCAGAAATGTGCTTAGAGACCCCCAGATCTTTTGCTGGACTTTAGGACTTTTTTAAATTTCTAACCTGGAGAGAGTGAGCCCTTTTTCTCACCCTCTCATGTATTTTTATTGTGATTTGGGCTCTGTGTTTCTTTTGACTGTGGAGTCTGACAAACTCCATAGGCATCATCTTTACATTGTGACAGACAGCACCTTCAGTGCCGTGGCACAGGGAAGTCTCTTAGATTTCCCAAAGGTTTAAATACCTTCTCTGGGTGAAACTACTGTTTCCAAGAGCAGTGAAGTGAAATTGACTTTTCTTGCATTTTGTAACTTTCTAGACCCAGCACACACTATCTTACCATAGGGTGCTGGAGGGGTTACTTAGTATCCCCTTTGTCTAATTTCTCATGTAACATTTTTATGTTACCCTTTCTACAATTAATGCCTGGTGGCAATGGTTTACTTTTTACTACCATTGTGTGTTTTTACCGCAGGCTACCTTCGCAGCTGCAGTAAAGCACCCATGGGTGCCTATTTTGCCAAAATGGCCCTGGTCTTCTTTTTTTGCCATTTATTGTTGGAAAGGTCCTTCTTGAGATTTACTCTGCGTGCCATACCAAGTTTGGTTCCTTTGTTCATTTTGTCTTTGGTGGGATTCACCAGTGAAGCCCGCCTCTGGCACCAGTATGTCTGGCAGAGGTAGGAACTGAGGGAGGTGCACAAATCTCCCTGTGCTTAATCCCCTTGGTTACAAGAATGCAGCCAACGGTGATTGGCCAGCTGGCTGTCCGGTAAGGACAGCCACCCTGCTGTGAGATTGACAGCTAGGCTGATAGGAATGGGATAAACCTGCATAAAGGTGAGACTTTTTGGCATGGAAGGCAGTGTCGAACACTGGATGAAGGAATCCAAGGAAGAACTTGGAAGAGACGCCTGCTGCAGCTCCTGGGCCGTTGGTTTGCCCAGTGAAGCCCTGCTGCTGTGATGAAACTCCGAATTTGCTTCGACTAGAGAAGCCCTGCAAGGACCAATTCTCCCCTTGAGTTGGTGGGACCAATTAACTCCAAAGTAAGCCCGTCTTGACATCCTCTCAGAGCTGGCTGTATTTCCACTGCTGCTGCTGCTGGAACCGAAGTGCCAGGCAGAGGAACACCAGATTGTGTTTGTTGCTTTTAAGTCATACCCGAGTGCTAGGAAGATCCTCTGGACTTCCCTGATGCAGGACTGACCACGCATGAGTCACCTCAACAGAGTGCTGGACCCCAGAAGCAAGGAAAGTCTGAAATTGTATCCCAGAACCGCAGTGTTGCTATTTGCTATCAGACGCGAGGAGCTGAAACACTGAAGGACCGCCGAACTGAAGTTTGCTCATTGCTGCTGCTGACCTTCCAATTTAAGAGCAGGAGTCCCCAGATGTCCTCCCACTTGTCCCCATGACTGAGGCTCAGGAACAACAGGATCTGCAGCGCTGTACAAGGACAGAAGCCAGCTGGAACCATTTCTTTTAACCAGAGGTACTGTAAAGTCTAAGAGAACTTAGCTCTTGTGTAGCCTTACTTGCTCTCAGTTGAGACCTGTCTTGGTTACCTTGCAGAGTTGCTATAGCTTTGCCCCTCACAAGCCTCCCAGCTTGTGGCCCTTTAAGTGTTTTATCTTCTACAAACATTTCTAAAAACATTGTGCAATACTTTTTACCTACCTACAAAGAAGATCTTCAGTTCCCGTAGACATTGTGCAATTAACATTGGCTGTCCTGGCTCCCTGAGTGACTCTTCTTACCTCTGACTCGGTGCTTTATATTTTCCGCAGCAAAGGGTTAATTTACTGAACATTGGAAGGTTTCAAAAAGTACTTACCTCTTTATGAATTATTTGTTAAATTTGGTTTTATTCCCCATATCTAACCTTTGCACCAAACTCAGCATTGCTCTAAATGTACCAGTGATACATCAATGTCCACAGTGTCCTAGCTATTTAAGTCACCTGAGGGCGTAGGAAGTGTCTGTGTGCCATCCCCAATGGGTATCATCTGATAGAAACTAAGAGTGTGTTTTGAAGTGTATTATAAGTATTACATATAGTGCTCCCTTCTGAAGAAGGTTTATACAACTGACTGTGAAATACATTAATAATTGTTTTATCAAGAAACCTTGAATGTAAGTGTTTATTTGAATAACAAATTACTCACCATAGTGACTTATGTACTCCTACTCCATATTCCCCTTCTCATCATCAGGCCCTCACAAAATCACCATTTAACTCATCTCCAGCCAGTTCTTTCCCATTAGCCCAGGTATGGGATGGGCTAATGGGAAAGAACTGGCTGGAGAAGACAGAGGACGCTTCAGTGCAGATAGAGCCATGCAATAAAGCCTTTTTTTTTTAAATGTAGAGATATTTGATAAAGTTGCTCACTGTGCATGGGCCCCCGATTTTGTTTCTAAAATGTAGAGATTTCTGTTGTGCAAAATTGCTCCAGTTGTGAACCCATTGGGCCGAAATATCATGAGTATGGTGCTAAGGTGATGGTGCACTATGAGTACATTCATCACTTCAGTGTGTAACTTTATCAGACTGAAAAAAGGTTGTCTGTAGTGTTGTTGGCCTAGTATTTGGGGCCGGACTGTCCTTTTGGGATGGGATCTAGCCTGATTTGCATTTGGTCTTACATCTTCTGTTATGGTATGACAGGCTGAAAGAATATGGTTATACAGGGAAAGGCCATTATTTCAGTTTAATGCAAAAACATTCTAGCCATCACTCTTCAGATTTTCAAAAGTCACCCTGATTGTGACAGGTTTGCCCTGACATAGTTCCCCAACTTGATTTGCCTGGAGAATCAAGCTATACCTCACTGATGATCCCCAATGGAGTAGCTCGCTGGCTTTTGCAGGTTATTCTGTCCTCCATCTTTTGGGATGGGGCCAAGACTGATTTGTAGATGGTCCTTTCCCTGAAGGTTCTGCCATGCTGAAAAATAATGGTCTGGAGGATTGCCCAGTGCATTCCCAGTGGTTATGATTCGTTCAAATCCTTTTAGCAATAACACTTCATTTTTTAACAAGTCACCCAGAATGGGATGATTTTATGTCCAGATGTGGGTTCCAAGCTTCCTGTGCCTCGAGAGCAAAGCTACACCATTAATTCCCATTGAGGCCTACAAATGTCTGGAGTTGCGTATGTATTTCTGCAGAAAGGAAGTGACCTAACAGTCATGTTGGACTCCGCCTATTGGGGGAGGGGAGGTAGAATCTGCATGGCAGCTGCCATGGTGGACTTGGGGTATGTGCTATTATGTTGCCTGCTTTATGTATTTATTTTTTCATTTGGCCTTACTTTTTTTCCCCTTCATTTTCTATAGTTAACCGCATTAGTAAGGGCACGCAGCAGAGAGCAGGTTCATCTCAACTCAGCATGCAGTACCCTGAATCACATCTTGCATTACACAACATCCTGTAAGACATTCCTCCTCTCCATCAGACCGGCCTCATTATAAGTCAGGTGGTGTGGTAAAAATGTGGAGGTAATACCATTACTGCTGCATTACCTCACCGCCCAACTACAAGTTCGGCGGTGAGGTGGGGAAAAACCTCCAGAAAAATGCTGCACCTTACCACCAAAATGCGCTAATTTCTGCATTATAATGGTGGCGGTAATACTGCTGAAATCCCCTATGGAGTCCTATAAACTCCATCCATGGTGACTAACACCACCAAACCACCACTTTTAATCTGGCGGTAATACCGCCAGACCAAGTGGCAGTAATGGTAATTCCAATTGGTGGTATCTCTGTGGATTTACCGCTGAGAGACAACCAGGCTTAAAATGAGGCCCACTTTGCCAACATTGTGGTGCTGGGGAAGTCACTGCATGAACGCTGCAAGTTACCGAAAGCTCAGATTGCAGTCAATTGTTACAGACCCATTAACCTGTCATGTGCCCTTCATGCCAAGGGTGCACAGTGCAAGGTTTTATGCATTACCTTTGTGTGCCTGAGGTGAATGGAACCTGTCTAAGTGATCGATTTGTCTGATACAGAAGAGGCTTTATGCCAGTGTTCTGTCCCTTTATTATATGTGGTTTAATTTTCTCAATTACCTCTTGCTCAACTCCTGCCTGAAGTACCTTCTGACAACTACCTGTCACCTACCGGCAACCTGCTACATCAGATGCATTCCTATCATCCAAGCACATCAGGAGAGGATACGCTCTGTGAGGGGTCAGCCTGATGAGACTTACAGCCCTCCACAAGAACATCTTCACCATTCAATATAACCATTCATGTTATTCAGGTTCTGCACTATGCCATCCACCCCAAAGACATTCCCCCCCGTGAGGGACTAATCAGTAAAGGGTTTTCCCCCAAACACCTAGGGATTCCGCAACCGATAGCACATATTTCAGCTAACCAACCAATATACCAGAACTCAACAATAAAGAAGCTCTCTGCAGCTGCCACCCAGCATCTAACTCGGCACCCCAACGCTACACCTGGCACAATTTATTACAACTCTCTGGGCCTAATTACAAGTTGGGCGCAAAGGGATACCGGGCAACGGTAAGGACACCGGTGCCGGTAATCCCTTTGCGCCCTATTCCGAGTTCCCTTAGCGGGTCCCTTCCTTAACGCCTGGTTTTAACAGGGGTTAAGGACAGGTCCTGTTAAGGGACTTTAGAGCTAATAACGGTACTGCAATTTGCGGTACCATTATTAGCGCCTTCCCCCTTCCCATTGAGCCCTATGGGGTCTTCAATGGGAAAGGGGAATTACTTTTTCAATGGGGTCTTACCGGTCCTGCAAAGGTCAGAATACACCGGTAAGTCCCCCTTGAACGAGGGCGGACTCGATACCGGTATTGGAGATAGTCATGGCGCTAATAGCGCCATGATTACCTCCAAACTCGGAATGAGGCCCATAGTCTCTACCTGAACTATTTTTTGACCCACAAACTTATAATTTTCATTCAGCAAAGCCCAAAGAATTGAAGACCAGACACAGGCAATTGTCTTCGTCCCAGATGTGATAGTCTTGATAAACCAATAGTCTAATAAGGTGACATTTATATAAAAATCATCAGTTATTTACGAGAGTATTTACCTTTAGAAGTATCACACTTATAGGTTCCTTTTGTTTTACTTTATAGATTAGAATTGAAGCTAGAAAATTGATGAACTTCATAAATATAATGAAAATGTTCCTCCTGATGAAGGGATTATCTTCTTGAAAAAACGACAAGCTCTTTTTAATTTTTGACTGTTTAATTTTTGACTGTTTAAATTTATTTATTTACATGAATATCTCTTATTAATAATCTACCTATTCAATTTTGTTACAATTGGAACTTACTGTGGTCATCAACTTGATACGAACATATTGCCTTAACTTAAATAACTGAATAACAATCCCAAAATTATAACAAGATTTGACTGACAATTGTATCAGTAAATGTGGTGTGCAGGGGACGTGAGTGCCCATTCATTTAGGGAACTTATTCTTCTGCATGTACTAGTGACTTCTTGTGCCAGCATCGCATTCTCTCCCCTACACCTGTGAATTATCAGAGAATGCTCCTTACCCAGACCCATTTTAACTTATCATAAAGATGTGTGCACTCCAGTTATCCTTTTATACCTTCTGGTTAAGGGTGAAGGACATTACTAAACAGAATTTTGGTACTATTAATTATACTATGTATAATATGTGTTCTTAATTCTTTTTTTGGAATATGTTATGATATATTTCTGTATTATTAGTTTGTTAAAAATGTATGTGTTTGATTACATGTGAAAGTTCATAAGAACTAACCACATTAAATTCAATAAATATATAACACAGAAATGGAAGAGGAATCAACAAATTAATTGTAATTGGCTTTTGGGGTATATTTAAGGCAGCATCCTATTTCTGCGCAATGTTCCGGGACAAATGATTTATTTTTTTATTTGTTTTACATTTTTAAAGCGCTCACGCAGCCCACAGGCATCGAGGCGCTGTTACAGGAATTGATTGTTTTTTGGATGCGTAATTGTTTTTTTTTTGTCTTAGTTGCGTATTTATAACGCGCTTAAACACCCAGAGGTTTCTAAGCGCGGACCCGGGGATCAAACCTGTGTTGCTTTGTGTCGTCTTCCTTCCAAGGCGCGTATCCTCCCGGGATGATGATGTTGGTTATTTAAATTGACATTACTTTATTGGGACTGGGTGGGAGAAACCAACTTATTTTCCTATTCTTCTTTAATTAATAGAAAACGTTTTTGGGGATTTTTGTATGCAAACTATCATTTTTACTATAAACAATATATTTTAATATAGCGGTTTTATATGTATATTATTCATGTTTGCCCCTGCATTCAGGTCTATCTTTACTTTTCAAATCAGGCAAACGGTTTATAGCTACAGCAGAACATATATTTCTCACTTGTCTTCTAAATACATTGTTTTGTGCACCACATTTTACTGTAGAGATTGGCTTTAATTAATTGTGTTCCATAGGGTACCAGTATCAACAGAGCGACCTGCTTTCATCAGCAAAGTCCATTCTAATAGTCTGCTTTATTGGAGCAAACATACATTCTTCAAGGGGCTTTTAGTATGCCAGGTAGGAGTTCAGGGTTTGCATAGTCATCATTGTATTCAAATATGCCATTACTGACTGAGAATTCATTAATTTAATGACATTCAGATAAGATAAATAAATAGAGCCATGAAAACTCTGGCTTTGGAATTAATGTATGTTTTTTGTTGTATTTGGGACCCACACCTTTGTCCTAGGTACACACAGCTGTGGCACCGGTCTTTTAAATGCCTACATCATAGTGATGGATAATGGCAGATGTGCATTCCCCATTTCAAGTAGGCTGACCCTTGTATAAGTGAACCAAAGTTCAAAGTTTAGGTTCATAGTACATACAAGCTACATGAGATACACTCTGTCCGAGTATAATAGAAATGCTATTTACTTTGTTTCTATTTATAACACTGAAATAAAATATTTTTCTGTTCATAAATATACTAAACCTCTTATGTGATTTTTAATTCTGTATATCTTCCACTTGTACAATAATAAAATATACGCTATATAAGTCAACATGTTCCCCTTCAGATGACATCATAAACACAGAAGCTTCTTTTCATTAGCTAATTTTGTTTTTCAGTGAAATATCTGTCTTGTTATGTTTAACATTACATAATATCACAATGGGAAGCCATTCTGAAGTAGCATTAATAGAGAGAATTACATTCAATAAGCTAATTATTGGCATCATTTTGGCACTCAACCTTGGCAGTGACTGTGTGCTTCCCTTCCTTAGGCCTACCTCCATCTGCAACATAGAAATATTGTACCCCCCACACCTAGATCACTGCAATGGACAACATTGATGCTGTAGCACCTCAGTTCACATGCAGGGCCTCACTCCCTCATCATTGAGCATTATGGATAGTATTCTGCTAGTTACCAGCACCCCTCAAGGGGTGGTGCTCTTCATCGGCCCACTTCTGTCTCTATGCTGCACTATACGACCTCCAGTGGGAACTCAGTGCTTGTCTGCACACATGCTAGGCACCAAGCACTTCCTTCACACACTCATGCACTTTACCTCACATGCTCACTGACTGGAGCAACACATGATTGATTCCGTGTGACCCAAAGTAAGATCACATCTTCAGGTGCTGTAAGAACAAGTAGCAGTGTCACTACCTCTACCTAGGGGCTTTGTGCCAGTCTCCTGTGCACTTCTCATGCCTTCCACTACACATCATTCCTTCTTCTACATAGGCAGATCCTCACACACCTTACACACTTACAGAAGGAAACTCTTTCTCCTCACCATATCATGAGAAATCACAAGGTCCTTTCCTATACTAGCTGGCACTGAAGCGCATCAATCCCTCATTCAGACCAAAATCCACACTACTCTTGTGTATCTACAGTCTACACTGGTTGGCCTGTGAGAATTGTGATGTCACACTAGCAGCAAATTAACAATGGGCCTCATTATGACCCTGCCGGTGCGGAAACAACAGTGGCGGTAAATCCACTGCCACCGTTGTTTCCAGACCGGCTGATTCCGAGTTCTGCCGGCAGGAGGTGTCACTCCCTCCAGGTCTGACCTGGCGGGGGTAACGCCACCCGCCTGCAGGCAGAAATGGAAACCCTGGCTACGTCATAGACGAAACCGGTGTTTCCATTGTCCCCATCCCATGGTGTCCTAATCGACTCCATGGGAATGTGGATTTATGGAATTCCGCATCCGGAATTACCGGGTCACCAGAGTTGTAATGCCCAGGTGATTCTGGTAATCACAGAGGCAGAATGGTATTTCGGGTCCGGCGGCAGCCTGACATTTTTCCCGGTACGGCTACCGGTGGACTTGTAATGAGGCCCAATGACTCTAGTTTTCTATGGTCTCCAAAACATCACTCACAGACGTTTAGAGCAGCTAAACAAATAAATGGCCATCTCTCCTGCTGCTTGTACGTTATGTGGTAAGAAGAGGCACTGGAGGTAATTCTTCTCATCATACCTAGCTGTGCCTTCACAGAATCAGTCCTGTTTCAATGACAGCCAGCCAAGCGTTCATGATTTCAACTCTCTGTAACTGCCCTCATATGTCTTTAATCCTACTTGGCATTCCACATGCAGGCAATTTTTTCTTAGTTACTGCATATTGTTAACCTAGGAACATAGTGAATCTTCTTGCCACAACAAATGTTTTAGTTATAGGTTTGCAGATATTTTAAGTCAGTGGTGCTCCCTTGTGTTGAATTTCTTCAGTTATACGTGCTTTGAAATAATCATTGGAAGCACCAGATCACATTAATGGCCAACATACTGTTGTATGGTACACACACATCGCAGTTCACTCATAGTCATCAGACTATGCATTCTGCTCTACACACAGGAGTGCTTTGGTCATTTTTCAGCAGCTGACCACCTCCCTGTTCTAGGGTCCATGCTCAGGTCCAATCACTATTGTTGTAGACTCTTTATCCCTCTGTGAGATGTTACCATCCACTACCATCATCCATATCTGAAGTCTGCCATGCATCCACATGGTCTACTGGAACCTCCCGGGACTCATCTCATGCTGATAAAGGGAGCCTGCTCTCTGCGTTCCTCCTCAGTTCTTGTAAGTCTATCTTCACCCTAGCTTATCTTAATCCTCCTCCCTGGATAGTAAGAGTTCTCTTCTTCTCCCGCCTCCTGCAATCCTTCTTTGCAGACGATAATGCTAGTCATCCAACCTCCTCAGTATAACTCTATCCAGATGGTAACTCTCTTTCTACAGCCCCCTCAATACAGCACTCTCCCTACAACCTCCCAAAATCTCCTCAGAGCTCTCCTGTCAATAAACGTGTTGCTTACCAATCTCTGCCAAACTCCTTCCTATAGCCTATTCACTAACACCCCATGCTTAATGACTGAGCAAGCTTCATGTGTTAGTCTCTCCTCCCTTTGGGCAGGGCATTGGATGGATTGCATTTTTATAGTTTAGGGAGTTCTGTTCATTAATTAGGGCATGTGCCTGTAGTCAAATGGGCTTGAAGGGTGTTCACCTTGACTTATTTTAAGGTGACCGTCCATCTTGGATTCTACATCTGTTGTGTAAATGTATGAGGTATCCCTCCCCTTTAGAGCCCTGCTGGTATTGCACCTCAGAACTGGCTCCCTCTCTTCTTCTATCATATAAATCAAAAGCCAGGGAAAACCTTGGGTAAGCAAAGGAAGCTTTTTTGCCTTCAGGTTAAAGCTTATGTTCCAGGGAAACGGCAATTTTGTTATCCCTGCAATGCTAATGAGAATGAAAGGACAGTGTTGGTTTTTCCTGCTCCTCATGGTGGCTTCCTCCAGTCATTGTGCTAAAGGAATAAATGTATTCCCCACTCACCAGTGTATTCAAAATGCTGCAACTTTGTTTCTTTAATTTCTACATTGGTTGCTTGTGTATGGCTATGAACCTAGAACAGATCTCTAGGAATTTTAGGATTATACGTATAGGTATTCTCAAGGGACCTAGAGTTGACCTTTCGTACCCTGATTGTTATTGGGTGTGGTAGGTGAGGTGGTGCTCCTTTGAATGGCCTCATTTTACTGCAGGGACCAAGTAGGAGTGGTCTGGGGATCCCCAGTATACCTCTTCTATGCCCAGCATCCACTAACTTGGGGAAGCCCCCTCACATTTGATCACTCCATTGGCAGTCCCCAAGATTAGCGTGCTTCATCAAAGTCTACCAGCAAATGTGTGTGTGCAGAGTAGTTTAGTGCTGGGCTAGTGTGTGTGTGTATGTGTATGTGCGTGTGTGTTTAGTGATGTTGAGGTGTGTGTGTGTGTGCACGATGCTAAGTTTAGTATGTGAGTGCAAACGTTATGTGGTAGTGTGTGTGTGTTCACTGCAGCACTTGGGATGATGTCTGTGTCCTGGAGTTCTGGGGACTGTGGTGTGTGGGGTGACAATATAAGGCGTGTGTGTGTGTGTGTGTGTGTGTGTGTGTGTGTGTGTGTGTGTGTGCGCGCGCGCAGACGCGCATTTATGTAACACATATTATGCACTAACAAGGGGGGGGGTCCTGGGAGGCCCTCTGCCAGACATTAGTCCTGGTTACCAGAGCCTATTTAGCTCACTATCTTTCACAGAGGAGAAATATCCAAAACATACCAGTCTTTGTCCTGCCCTAGGGCAGTGCAGCACCGAAATGCTAGGCAATTCTCCTCTGAACAAGAGACCCGAAAGCAACCCCAGACATGTTTTTCGGTCCAGTTGGACCTCATCAGTAGGGTGGAGCTGTGCCTCTCTAAGCATAGTGAGCAAGGTGTCCGCGTCTGGATTCCCCTAGTAACTTAGGGTGAGACCCAAAGTTACTTAAAATATGCAAATAACACATATTATGTATATATTGGTGACACTACTGACTGTGTCAGTGCTTGTTTTATTTTATCTCTCGGGTTAGCTAATGCTATTTATATATGGATAGAGAGATAACTTTGTAGATTTTTTCAGACACCTGTATTGAGTCCTGATGTTTAACAGGCCCTGCAGATTTTCCTCCTTCATGCAGTATCTCATCTCTTTTTGAGACATGAGACTACAGTCTGGTTTAGGAGAGGAAGCAAAATCATTGGGTATCGACGTGAACATAGAAACATAGGAGTTGCCATATATGCTGTGCCTTTTTCGTCATCTCTGACCGCTTCACAGATGAAAAAAAGCAGCAGGAATGGACAACGAAGCCTGTTCCATTGCACTGAACCCATGACCCCATGGACACTTCTGTGTGTATGCTTATGAACACGTTTCTCAGTTTCCGTACCATTCATCTCTTCTGAACTCCAAATCATAATGTGCTTATTGTTGAGAGGGAGGTTTTGTTTTCTTTCCTCAGCAGCTGATTAGGTAGTGCAGCCTTTTTGTAACATGGCGTGTTTGGGAAGCTTAGTGGTCACCTAGGGCTAAGAGCAGGGGTAGTCCAATTCTGCATCAAACATTTGCACAGTCTGCTGAATAATGTCCCAAAATCTTTGGGGGCAGTGTGTGGAGTCCAGTATTCATGGGGAAAGTTGCAAAATATATTCATTAGCAGTGACAAGACAAGCTAATGTATCCCAAAATCAGGTTTGTGGCATGTACCACCTATCAAAAGCAAATACAAGTGTTTGGGAGAGTTGTGGCAGCTGCATGCTTTTTCGTGAGTCCCCTTATATTGACAACAGTTTCAAAATGCCTGTTCTGTGATTGATATTGCAGTGCTCTCAGCTATGCCTATGTGATGCTGGCATTGAGCTTGCAGTTCTGGGTAGTTCTTGCTTTCAAGGACATGAGGACCTGCATGTGTAATCGAAACGACATTACTACAGAGAAAATAACAACACTGGTCATGGGTCTAGTTGAGAGATATGAAAGTGGTGTATAAAAAAAAAAGCTTGTCTGCTTTATGCATTATAATTAATCAAGGTGCCAAATGCATAATACTGTTTCTAAACACATTTCCTTTGAGTTTATCTGACAAGTGAAACGAACACGCACGTGCAGGCCTCACAGTAGATTATCCATAAAGTTCCCCTTATAACTCACATTTAAAATATTTCCAGGGTAACTCTTATGAAAACATTCAGAAAGACTGCATGATTTATTTATTTTAAAGATTTAGAATTGCTCTTTTACTTAGAGTGCAGGAGTTACTTTTCCACTAATAAATCACTGCTGCAGTGCTTCTTAAGGCCTGGTGAGAAAAAAACAAATAAAGAAATCCTGGGGACTTGTAAAAGAAATATAATAGGTCACACAGGCATTGCTTGTATCAATCATGGGGCTTGGATGGGGAGTAAGATCATCAGTTGGGAATTGAGTAAGAATATTTCGAATCCAACCACTGTCACCTGCCAGTGCCATGTTCGAGCCAGTCCAAGTCTGATTGGATGAATGTTCAGCAGGAAGGGAACAGCAAACTGAACTGCTTCTCAATCTTACATGCATCTGGACTCTTTCACTACAGGATAAACAGGAGGTGATTTCACCTAAAAAGCGAAATAATATAGAAATGTTTGAACGAGTGTCTCTAAACCATTCATATTATGACTGCAAGGAAACTGTCCATCACTGCTGGCTCATTTGAGCCATTAAAGAACTTGGTCAAGCATATGCAAATCAGTCCATCCACACCTAAATAAACGAGCTGGCACTGAATGTGCCCCCAGTGTAGAGAGAGAAAGCAGCCCCTCACCAATGGGACATAATTAGGGCTAAACACATCAGGCTTTCTTCTTTGTTGTAATGTGCAGATCGGGGATGTAGTTCAGGTTAGGCTGACCTGTTTTGATTGTGGTTGGATTTATGTGCATAGTGTTTTTTTTTCTTTATTTCCCAAACTATCTTTTCAACGATGGGAAATGCCTCTATCTGTGTTTTAGAAGAATTGACCCCAGCATGTCCATCCCATTTATGTTCTCAATTTACATTGCGCACACTTCCATAAAAAAAGACTAGAATGATATTCAGATTTTATATCCCAATCACTCTTCTTTAAAAATGTTTTCCATTCACCCGAACATACTAGAAGGCATTGGTATAGCTGCATGTTGAAACGTTGGTCTTGGCATCATGTATGATTGTTGTAGTGTGATATGCATGGGTTGTGCATGCAGCATAGCAACATAAGCAGCCTGTGCACATTTGGTGTTTGTATCAAGGTTCTATGCAGCTTTATGTAACGTTCTGCAATAACCGTGTGCGGCCATTCCTGGAGAAGATAACCCTGGAGAAGATAACCCTTGAGAAGATAACCGTGGGGTGACCCGGATTAAACTCGCCTCCATACATTGCCGTATGGGTCATTCTCCCTGTTAATCAACACAATGACCTTCTCAACTGATGCTCAAGCAGGCCTTTTCTGGTTTTACAGTAGTCAGGGGATGCTGACATTGGATCTGCAATACCTAAGATCTTCAGAATAGTTGGATTTTTGGTTCTTAAAGGCTTTTCTCCATTTACCTCTTGACTTGCTAATGTGTCTTGGGTGAATATGTATTTATCACACATGAACCTCTTGAGTGAATGCATTCTTATTCTACAGAGATGTCATCTAAGACTGTAACTTTCTCTCAGACTCAACACCTTTGATATTGTGCAACCTTCCTGAGAGTTTCTTGGTCTGTTTTTCCTCGCTCCTTGTTGTGGTCACTGGCAAACTGTTACTCATTGCCTATTGGTGCAATGTTTTGCCTGACCATCAGTACTAGCTGGAATAGCAAAGCTATAATGGGCGAATACTTTTGTTGTACAAAGTACGAATAGGCAGACTGCTTTGCCCTTCGTGCCTGTCATACATTGCCCCTTGGTGGTGTGACAACATCTCATGTTTGGGGCTATTGATCAGGGCTGGGAACCCTAATCCATTCTCGGCCGTTGGCTCCACAGGGAGTATATGGGGTTCCCCAAGCTCCCCAGCCAATCCCCAGGCTCTTTTACAACAACTCCACAACAATGTTGAGTGACAAGACAGTAAAGAGAGGGGTTGGATGAGGCCTACACTTTTGGAGACACTCATAGCTTGGTGAAGTAGTAGCACCCAGAGGAGGTTCAGCCAACCTCCAGTAAAGGCCAAGTCTAAGAACAGCAGGGCCCAATGCGAGTAAAAGTGTCTGATGCCCACTTTTCTATCTGTACATGAGTTCGAGGCACATCAACGACTTTTTAGGTTCCTTGGACTAAGCACAGAAGGTGACACCACCTTTTCCCCACATTATCGCTGATTGTACAATGCTTCTAGTGGGCATGCTTAGGCAGAGTCTATGAGCAGTTAACTTCTCATTCCCACTCCCTGTGTTCCCACCATCAGACCAAGGCCTCTCTGGCAGCCATAGGTCTCTACATTAGTAGGAATGGTGCTACACACGTGGGTACGGATGGGGTGGGAGGCATGGGGTAACCCTCAAATACCTCCTCTGGGTCCAAATAACAGAGTGGGTGGTGGTCCACGGCCATCAGGATTACCCAAGTACCATCCCTACACACAAGCATGCAACTTTATCACACTGTACTTACAATATTCACCCAACTCCTGTAAGTAGACTATATACATACTATGAGCTCATAACCTGTACACGTAGAGGCAACATGTAATACACACCTAGATTATGACCAGAATGCACATGATCATGGATAAAAGGCTTGGAATAAGCATACACACAGGACACGCAGGCAAAATACCCACATACAATAGGCACATAATATGCATTTGCTCCAACAATATGCATTAAACACATACATTGGGCCTCATTACGACCCTGGCAGTAGAGTGTTGATGGCGCCGGTAGTGCTGCTGGCGCCGTTATCACTCTACTGCCACATTACGAGTTCTGCTCGCAGTTCCGCCCAGAGCGGCACCCGCTAGCAGAACAGGATGCTAACAATGGCCCCCGTTATTAACGGGACCGCTGTTAGCATCCTTCCCATTCCCATTGAGCCCTATTGAGCCCTATGGGGGCTCAAATGATAATGGGGACGTACCAGGTCCGGGGCCCGCAAAGGTCGGAATGGCCCGGTAATTCCCATTTTTTGGGACCCGGACCCGAATTTGGTGGTAGCCATGCCGGTAAAAATGGCATGAGAAGTCTTCACACCTAGTATTCTCAGCAAGAAGGCAGGAAATCATGTGGTTCTGTTAATCAGATGGAGAGTAGCACCCTGGACTGATGCCCTGCTAGTAGGAAAAACCAGACAAAGGATTCCTTCAGCTGAATAGGGTATGCTGATTTTGGGTGTGAACTGTCAACGCTACTCTGGGGGAAGGCAAGACATTTGACCTCTGAGCCAAGCCAAGTTTCTAGGGGTGGGGACAAACACATGGGTGTACTGCAGTGGAGGCAAATGTATGTTTTATTAAATTGCTTATAAAATATTGTATCAAGGTGACAGAAATGTACAATTTGGGGATTCGTAATATGAAAAATGCACCCACAATTTGAGACAAAGCTGGATGTTGTAGGATGTTCTGAGGCCAAGCCCTGTAATTATTAATATTGTAACGTCTGTGTTTATGCTAGAGACTTCAAAACTTACTGCAATATGCCCAGAGAGAATGTGTACCTCCGTGTCAGATTTGATGAAAAACCAATATTGCGAAACCCATCAAAAGCGCAAAATGTTGTCACTTCTGCACCCCAGCTCTTAGAAAGATCAGGGTGGAACAGAGACCTGTCTTAATTCATCTGTGGTGTGTAAATGTAATTTCAACAACTTGTGTATCTGGGAAGCATGTTTGGTTATGAAAAATTGTTTTTCTAAGTAAATGCTAAGGGGAGGGACTTCAGTCAAGCCATAAACATAGCATCCCTCTGACTCATTCTGACTCACTACTCCGTTCTCCAGTCAGAGGACAGTAAATCCTTTAACCTATCAGAATCCTTAGTGGGTTGGACATAGAAAGTCAGCCTTCCCACCCACTTCCAAAAGACATAAAAAGAACCGCTGAGACCCAGATAGGGACATTCATTTTCCACTCTTTAATCGATTTCTGCGCAGCACGCTGCCTGACCATATCCAGACAAAAACTCCAGGCTCCAGAACTTAGACTCCAGATAGACTCCAGAACTTGAAACAGAGAGGCCTGAACCAAAAGCTGAATCCTTCTCAGCAGGCCTCAGAATCCAGCAACCTAACCAAACTATTCAACAGCCGGGCGAGCTGTTTGATTCTGGCTAGAACCATATCCAGACCCAGAAAGCAGAGCTGTATCCAGACCCAGACCAGACCGCTGTGCAGTGCCGATAGCAGACCCAGACCAGACCGCTGTGAGCAGAACCAGTGCCAGAGACTGTCCGGCGAGAGAACCGCAGCCCACCTGACCAGATCTGTGACGAGGTCCATTCCAGTCCAAAACTAGGAGTGAGTATCCAGCCAAGAACTCTGCATAGTCATCTCTTAGTCTAAAGTAATCTCATCCCATCCATTTCAACCTATTTAGAACTGCATAGAAATCGTGTGTCCATTCTGTGATTTCAAAGCTGCAAAAGTGTCATCTGTCATTCTGAAATCTTGACTTCATTTCTGAAAATCTACCTCCATAAAAACGTCCGTAACTTTTGAACTGTATGTCCTAGAAGCGAGATGTAACTGTCATTTTAAAGCTAAGAACCTAAGCTTTCCAGCAAATCCAATACGGCATTCCAACTCCTTATAGGTTTTCCGTAATCGCGATCGACGCACTCAGAAAAAGTGCCACAAATTGTAATTTTTTGACTCAATTTCACCACTTGTAAAAATAGCTGCTTCTTGCTTTCCACTGCTGAAATTCGTTTTCAACCTGATAATCATTCCTGAATCATTGCTAGTGTTGACCTGAACTAATTCAAAGTAGCTATCACCTACCCTGAATCTACTATGGGGAATTAAAATAATTTTTAGCATATTTTTCACTTCATTGCAATCACATTTAAAAGTATTTGGCCTATGTTTTCAAATCATACCTGTTTCTCTAAGCTTGCTAGGGGGGAACGGGAACTGAACTACTTTTGATTGTATTCCTGAAAACCTGTGTGCCCTCATTTCCATCTCTTCATATTGCACAGGGGAGGAGTGAGTTGTCACAAGGCAAAAAATGATCAGATTATCTCTTGTTGAACCCATATCCAGTTTATTTCTGTGCTGCATTCTTTCCATCATTGCTTTTCCTTGAAACCATACAAAGTATTCTCTGCTACCTTATCCTTTCTATACCAACTCCTAAGTAGTTAAGGAATTGTGCTACTGTAATATTATCCATTGTTGATCACTGTTCATACTCATAAGTGTGCTATCAAATATTAATGTATTCATAAAAGTGTGATATATATATTGTTTAATCTTTCCAATAAACCTTTTAATTTGCAAAACAACCTACTTCTTGGCTCAGTAGGTCAGGGGATTCAAAGAGAGGGGCGTTATATAAGGGTTTATCATCCAGATTTAAGAACTTGACATAAAAATATATAAATAAGGACTTCCATTGGGCATCCCAGACTAGGTATTGACTTAGTTGGATTGCTGAATTGAAGTCACTTACAGCCTATAAGCACATACTGTACGCATATGCAAAAACAATATGCAATAGACACCATTAGTACCCGGCGGCGACATACCACGGGATAAACTTAACGTGGATTGGCTCGTTTCCAAGCCATGCCTCAGTGTAATCCCGTGGACGCACTTATGTACATCGTGTGCCGGGTACACTTTCTTTTTTTTTTCTTTTTTGCTGGTGACTATGGAAAGGGAGAAGGGACCAAACATAGGGCCTCATCACGAGTCTGGCGGTAACCCTTAAATGCGGCGGTAGCGCTATTACTGCCACATTTAAGGGTCCGCCAGATCATGGCCTTGGTGGATTTCCCCCCAGCTTCGAGCTGGGGGGAAATCCGTGGCAAAATTGCTGATTTTCGGCGCTATTACCGTCGGCGGGAAATCCACCCGCGGTAATAGCACTAATTTTCCCCATTGGGCCCAATGGGGAATGAGGAATTCCCGAATGGGCCCAATGGGGAATGGGCAATAACCCTTCCACCAAACCCGTGATCCAGCGCTAATAGCGCCGGGGGGTTTGACGGTAGGGCTATTAGCGCAGGCGCTAACAACGCCGGTGTTACCGCCCAACTCGTGATGAGGCTCATAGTCCCTTCTCCCTTTTCCAAGGTGGCAAGTTTCCTCCCAATCATTAGTACAGAGCAAGTTGGCCCAAAATGGCGCCCTGTTGCTCTGTACTAATGAAGCCGTACGCACGTTCTAGTGTTCCTAGAACGAATGCGTACTGCGACAAAACCTTTTCAAACGGCAAAAGAAATGTCAGCCATTAGTGTTCTGGGGCTGCAAACTCGGGAAAACTAGTTTCCCGAGCCTGCAGACCGCGGAAAACTAATGTCAAAAAGCCCCTCGACGCCGGGCCAATACCACCCGCAGTAATGCCCCCGCGGCCTTCGTTAAGGCCCTCGCTACGCTTAGGTCTGTAACTATAGACCCCGGGGGCATTACTTTGAGCGGTATTGGCCCGCCATCTCTGAGCTTATTAGCATAATAAATGCATATAAACATGGGTGAGATGCTTGCAATAGGCATACGAGCGCCTGGAGACCACCCCTTGGTGGTAACGGTGCGCGTTATAAGTCAACATAACATAGCATAAGCACTTGATCCATGAAGACAATTCACACTTACAGCATGCATGTCATTTGAATATTTGCAGACAAAACTCAAGATGCACTTACATCAAGTACGGAATGCAAGGATCAAAACAGGTAACACTTGCGTACAGCGCGTTATAAATGCCATATCATATCATATGCGCTCATGACATATAAAGACAATACTTACGGTTAACGCACAGGTAATATGCATTTGCAGAGACACCATGCAATACATTCATATATCATTCTTGAAATTCACATGATCATGGAGTAGACCTTCAGCATAGGCACATGCACATCACATTAGAACAACAAATACAGGCTGGCAATACGCACACAACATGAATGAACAGGAGACAGAAAATGTGCACACACGTTATCTTGTAAATGCAGGCAACCATGGACGTGGCACTAACAGTAGGTATACTCTTATTAAGCTAACCAATATGCATTCCTACAATATACCAGTAAGATGGAAGAGCACACACACCATGAGATAGACACCTAGATTATTTTCAGGATACGTGTAAATGTGGATAGAACACTTGGATTGTGCATACCCGTGAGAGAAACACACACTCAAACACATAAAAAGAGCAAAGCAGTGGATGAAAATAGCTTTTAAAAAGAGTTAACATTATTACCTATAACCAGGCGAAGCTTACCAGCATTGACAATGCTAATATGAGGCTTACTTACTGCCAACCCTTCAAAACAACACAAATGCAGGCTTCATACTTATGGAGAGCCATATTAGGTGTAGGACAAACTCTCACTAGAAATTAAATAGTTTTAAAGCATAAACATTCTCCCTCACCCTATTGATTTAACTTTTACTTGCACTGCAGCCCTACTTCACAACACTCATTTTACATTTAAGGTAGGTTACATCAGAACATAAGCCTTGTTACCCGGTGCTGATAAAGGTTTCATTTGTAGTATAAAGGAGTATGATTATGTTTGGGACATTTTTAATTTCCAGAAAGTGTTAGGACTCACACTGGCATTCCCAATGTATGTAGTCTTAACTTTGTATAGGTAGGGATATAATGATATGATACTGTATACTTTTCATGAACTAAATGTAAAACTATAGAAGCAGTATTTATTATTAAGTTGGGCCGCATTATGAGTTTGGCGAAAATACTGAATAACCAATAAACTCGTAATAAGGCCCTATGTATCCTTTACAGTTCTGCCTCTATTCCTTTGGAATTAACACCACACGCATTTACTGTTATCACCACTCACCCCTGCGGATTTACCGTGGGATTACAAGTGACGGTAAGGAAGCGTTAATCCCCATTTTTAGAGTCTTAGGAAACCATGGAGACTTTGATTGAACATGGGAACATGGGTGGTATTTTCGATGAGGTAAGTCCACTGATTTTATGAGATAAAATGGATGATTTACATACAGCTATTTTTCTGAAACCCGTAATGAGGCCTATAGTACTTTGCACAGGTAAATGCACAAAGGCTTTACACTATAACGTGTCTACTCCTCCATGAAACTGCCCCATATTTGGCATGCAACTGATCTGACCAAATCCAAACACTGATGCTAATAAATTTGTGTAGTATCAGCAACGTTGTTTAGCCCAAAATGATTGCTGAAAAATAATTAATTCAGCCTTTCCGTAAAGGCTGACAAATGCAATATTTAGCCCACAATATCTCTAAATTACCTCATTGAATTTTCAGGATTACTGGAACACACACAAGGCCTCATTACAAGTTTGGTGGTAGCCTTGCTGGTACAGCCAGCAGGCTGCCCCCAAACTTGCAATATTTTCCGGCACCCGCAAATGGGTAATTACCGGGGATCCCGGCCACGCCGCACCCGGTACTTGCCTATTTGAGGGCACCAGAAAAAATATGCTCCCCATTCCCTTTCGGCCCCATAACGGCGCCGGTGCATCCGACATGCTGTTCTCGCAGGTGCCTTTCTGCCTGCCAGGTCTGACCTGGCAGGCAGAAAGGCACCCGCGAGCCAACTCGTAGTTTGCTGGTCCGGTAACTACAGTACCGGCAAGCTTACCAGTGCCGTAGGTCCTGGACTGGCAAACTTATAATGAGGACCATATGTCTTGTATGAATTAGTGCATGCTGCTAACATCTTGATGATCACATATGCCAAACTCGAGATAATTGTCTTTTCAAGAACACAAAAGTATTGGCATTCTAAAACATGTGCAGTAGGTATGAAGAGACAAAATGAAATGAAGACTATTCAGTTAAATTAAAAATATTCTGTAACATTTACAAACAATTGTGCAGCCCCCAATAACACACATGCACCCCAATCCAGTTAAGTGCATTGGAGTCAGAGTGTCAGAACAAAATGAAACACATACTGTATAACGAAACATATTCTGCGGAAAACCACAGATTAATCTACCAGACACAGGGCCTCATCACGACCTCGGCGGTAACCCTTAAATCCGGCGGTAGCGCTATTACCGCCGGATTTAAGGGTCCACCGAATCAGGGCCTCGGCGGATTTCAACCTAGCTCTGAGCTGGTGTGAAATCCGCCGAGAATTCGCGTTCATACCGCCGGCCGGAAATCCGCCGGCGGTATGAGCGCGCAAATTCCCCATTGAGCCCAATGGGGAATGGGGCATTCCCGAATGGGCTCAATGGGGAATGGGGACTTCCAAGTCCGCCCAACTCGTGATCCCGCGCTATTAGCGCCGGGGGCTATGGCGGTCGCGTAATATCCCCCGCGCTAATACCGCCGGCGTTACCGCCGAGGTCGTGATGAGGCCCACAGTAGTGCCTCAGGACATGCGCTGCAGGGTCAGAGAGACAAAACGAAATGTAAAACATTCTGCAAAATGTAACATATTCAGCAAAATAGACAAGCATCTGCTTCCTGCAATACTCAAATACAAGCACAGTGAAGTCCACGAGACAAAACACATACAAACTATTCAGTGAATTCACTAGAGGATACAGCCCACCCCAGTGGTGTAACACAACATGTGGGGGGCCCTGAAACGGTTTATTGAGAAGCCACCCTCAACATGGGGAGTTCCTTCCCTCCCCTCTTAAGTGGTTATGCGACAAAGTGTTTAACAGATTCGTTTTTTTAGCCCTATCTCAGACACATATCATGCCCCTTAGATCCCTCTGCCCTGAGATAACAATGAGCCAATATCCAGGCCAGTGTATGGAACATAGATTGGTATTTATTTAAATTAAAAGTAATAGAAATTTGCATGAAAATATCAAAAACAGCATTTTATCCGTGGCACAACACAATCAACTTCTCTCAGCAAAAAACACACATGTGAGTTCAAAAGAACACAGACACAATTCTTACTTTCTGCAAATTTCACTTCAAGAAATAATTACACTGATCAATACAAAGGCACTTATGTAATGTTGTGCAATTTTGATTTTCCCGCAGGCTTCAAAGGGTAGCAGTAGGATTACAAGATTGGTAAAAAAATACATATGGCAATTATAATTTTGCCAACACTGTTGGTTTAAAATAAGCACAGGGTGATTTATCGCTTTGTCTTTCAGACCCCCTGCCCGGGCTTTGGTCTAAGTTGGGAAGTCAGACAGAAACATTTGAATGCTTTGGGGAATTCTGGATTTCAGATCCCCCTTAATGGAAGGCCTCTGTTGGGGAAGCTGGATTAAAAGGTTGGACTGATTAAAGAACAAAGACACTCTTCTTCCTTTAGAAGTTGGGGTCAGCTGGACAACAAGGATTACCAATTAAGTTATAGGCTATACTTTTCAGCGCACACTGGGAAGTGAGCTTTTTTAGTTTCGAAATGTTAACAAAATTCACCCTGTAGTGTTCTGCCAAATGGGGAATTAAAAAAATTAATATTTTTGGTTACATAGGCTAAGGATCTACACAGTTTTGCCCCCTTATTTCCTATAAAGGGAAAGGATTCAAGGCAAGCAGACACCCCCACCTTTTGGTTTCGCAGGGGACAGTTCAACTTACATAGCAAGCCTCTGTTTAAGGTTCAGGAAAGCCAGTTGTATCTCAGGACACTCTGGAAAGATAGGGCAGGGACTGGTTACTCCACTCTCAAATATGTCCTCCTGCTCTCCACCATAGGACCCAGTCAGCTTTGAGGCCTTCCTAGAAATAGACAGCTCCAACCAGATGCACTCACAGCAATCGCCTCTGGTGTCTCCTTACAGCTGTCAGATGGCACATTTCAGGCTTCCCGATGGTCTGTCTCCCCTCTCTGTCTGTCCCTGTGTGTCTCCTTGTTTCTGTCCCCTGTCCTAATGCAGTCCCCTTACATAGCAGCAATGACATTTCCAATTTTACAATTTTGGGAAAGTACCCTGCCACTAGGATTGGACAGTGACCCTTCTCTCTACTCCCAACCCAGCCTCCAAGTCAGGATTGGATTAGGGGTTTGGAGCAACATATGGCAATTGCCACTTGTACTCGCCCCTTTGTTCTCCTCTCAACTTTTTAGCAAAAACTAGTCATGTATCAAAACTTCATAATTTCACTAGCAACTGCCATACTAAACATATTTGCTGATTCTGCTAATAATGGAGAATTAGATAAGTCGACCACCAAATCCGTACGATGTAGCATGGCCATGTGGCGCATTTCTGCCATTTCCATAAAAAGTACAACAGTCATGAATATATAAGTGGTTAAGCATATCCCTAACTTCATTTCCCACTCGCTCACCAACTCTCACATTTGGAACATGTTCAGATCAGCCAGAAACCTAGTTTAACTGGCCATTACAGTTCCCAGAGTCACAGGAAGATACATTTTATATCCCCACACCTGGAAATTACATTAAAAAAGGTACATATATGAAGTCCATCCACCTTATAATGGCTGAGAAAAATGCCTAAATGATAATAGTCCTTTTAAATAAATTGTGGATCTTCAAGTGGGCCATATGGACCTTTGCTGCCTTTCGGCCATTTGTTTTCACTGGGCCAGCCTGTGCCTTATCAGTCTCCTTTGTGTTGGAAGCTTGCTCTTTAAATTGGGTGCCCCCATTTTCACACATTTTAGTCATGCTCCAGCCAAGCAGTAACTTTTCTTGGAGTCAATGCATTCAGAGCCAGCAGGTCTGCAGAACACTGAATTTCGACACCTTTTAGCAGGACATTATATTGTGGTTGGTCATTAGATGGGAGATGTGACATCCAGGCTGGACATGGGAGATGTCCTTGTGAAGTATTGCCTACAGCCAGCGAACGGGTCTGCTTTGGGCTGACATTTTTTTCATGAAGACAAAGTGGCTCTTCAAATGTCACTGGAGTTTTGTGGGTGAAAAATAATACACATTGCTCTTTGTCAACCCACACATCATGTTTTGTTTTCCAGACATTTTTCTGTGAGCAGTGATATTTTTTTCACGTGTACCTTTTCAAAATCCGGTTTTCTTTGCACAAACATGTGCAGGCCGTTTTTGTTTTTAATGTTTAGAAATCCTATTTTCCATGTGACAGGGATCTTTGATTCCTCTTTCTTTTGTAAATTAGAATGCTGCTTGTCCATTGGTAATGACAGGTAGGCCCCTTTCCACATGGCTCTTTAACTTTACTTGAAAAACAAAAACAAATGCCAGGCCGTTTTTGTTTCAGTGCTTAAAATCTTGCTATTCATGTGAAAGGAAATTCTGTTTGGTGCATGTAAAAGCACCCCAAATGCCCCCTCCCTGTTCTTCCACGACTCCTTGTTGTGGAAGAGCAGGGCAGAGTGGGGTTTCATTAGGCGTAATTTCCTTCATCAGGGAGTGGGCACTCCAGTCTCCCCGTCCATCTCTGGGTGGGGGGTATGGCATGGCACCCCCTGTTCTTCCTTCTTTTGTGAGTGGGCACTCCAGCCTCCCTTTCCATCTTTGGGTTTGACGACGTGGCACAGCACTCCCTTTCTTCCTTCCTTTCCAGGTCCCTGGGGTTATCAATGGACTCCACTCTCACCTCCAGGCTATATATATATATATATATATATTCAGTTGTTAAAGGGACGTTATGGTTACAAGTAAAACCGAAAAACCCTTGAAATTTTCCGGTTATGGTAAGCTAAGCAACCATAATTTGTGCCACCACCCTGCAATGCCCATGCCAAGACTAATATCCATGACATCAAAGATGACATCACAAATGTCATTCATGACATCACTGATGACATCACATGTCTGGTTACCCCTTCATGTGCGTTCATTGACATGTCTAGCCCAGGTGACAATTAGGGAGTAAAAATGCAAAAAGTAGTATGTTTGTAGACCTTACTCTTCTCATATGTACTAACACTAGTTTCCTTAGAATGCACTCACATCATACAATACATATACATAGGGGAAGAACCAGCCTTGAGACACAGTAATCATGTCTGTGCATGAACTTAAGTCGTTAGGTTATGAATAATTTCTGGTAATGCTGCTCGTTTTTTGCTTACTTTACTTTCCCTGTACATGCTCATTTTTGTATGCATTTTGGTCTCTTTATGTTTTTTGTGCAGTAGTACAATTATGCAGTAAGGGAGACATAGTTAGGTACTTATTACATGTTTCACAGTACACAAAACTCTGAAACCAACAGATTCATAGTTTTACTATGCAACATAGTAAGGTTTTGAATATTGCAGCTCTATGGTGCATGCTGCAGAGAATGCCTACATTTGTATAGGAATTTGTTCATGTACTGGAAAGAAGTCAGTTACACAATGCAAAGCTAATGAACTATTTGGCGCATGATAGTTCTTTTATATTAGATAGATTTTTGTATATGGTCAACATTATAATGAGAATCCCTTGTAGAGGCTGTGCTTCAAAACTAAATGCACATGGCAACATCCACACTATCCAAAAGCTCAGGGGATATCTTACATTCTTGTAGCATACAAAAAACACACTAAACATGTTCAAAGAGCAGAACATAAATGAATTACAAACAAAAATAAACTACAAGTACAAAGTGTATACTTAAGAAACCAACAATGTAGTTCTATAGGATGTTTAGAAAAATTAGGGAGAAGGAGCACAGTGAAGGTGGTGACCCTGTCTCTTGATTTTGTAGTATGGCGGTTGGTGTGCCTATGTTTGGAGAGGTCGCTTACTCAGAAGGCCAGGTATCGATATATACCAATGTCTATGGGGATGATACCTATCCTAATACACTCCTATTGGCATACAATGCAAGTTATGAAACCAAACCAAAGTAACAAAAAATATAATTTTATTTTCAGGAGAATCATATATAAAAATTACCTAAAAAAGATCTTTGACTGAGACATAGGGCCTCATTACACGGATGGCGGTAGGGATTTACCGGTACCGGTAAAATACCGGTACCAGTAAATCCCTACCGCCTTACTACGAGGTCCTTTTGCGGGTTGGGGGATTTAACGCCTGCTTTTAGCAGGCGTTAAAATCCAACCCGCTAAGGGACTTCGGAGCTAATTACGGCACAGCAAAATTGCGGTGCCATAATTAGCGCCTTCCCCATTCCCATAGAGCCCTATGGGGCAGAAATGGGAATGGGGAAGGGCAATGGCAGAAAGGGGATTTACCGCCCCTCCAACCTTGGAATGGGGCGGTAAATCCCCTTTCCGCCAAGGCGGTGCCGGTATTTTACCGGCATGAGCCATGGCGCTAATAGCGCCATGGCTCACCGCCTACCGGGTAATGAGGCCCATAGTAAGGATAAACAATGAACAGACAGAAAATCTGATACTAAGCATTTAAAATGTGGTGGGGTTAGTACGTGCGTTTGTGCCTTTTGTTACACTATTATTCAAACAGACACAAGAGTAGAGCACTCTTATTAACAGAACACTGCTCTATCCAGGAGAAGAGCCTATTAGAAACCTTAGGCTCATGTGATAGTCGACATATGTTTTGGCTAATGGCAACAGAAAGAATCAGACACTTTCACAATATGGCCCTCATTACAACACCGGCGCTAAACCATGGCGCTATTAGCACCATGGTTGGTGCCGGTGTTGTAACGGGTCCACCATGGTTCAATGGGGAATTACCACCCCATTCCAAGGTTGGCGGGGCGGTAATTCCCCATTGAACCATGGCCCTTCCCCATTCCCATTTTCGGCCCACAGGGCTCTATGGGAATGGGGAAGGCGCTAAGTATGGTACCGCAAATTGCGGTACCGTACTTAGCACCAAGGTCCCTTTGCGGGTCCCTACTTTAACGGCTGGTGTAGACCACCGGTAAAGGTCGGCTGTCGCAAAGGGACCTCGTAGTAAGGCGCTAAGTGTTTAACGGCGCCGCAGCCTTTTACGGCGCCGTTAAACACTTAGCGCCAGAGTCGTAATGAGTCCCTATGTCTGTTGTTGCAAGTATAGCCGTCTTCAGGACAAAAAAAGGACTGTTCATTTCAAAGAGGTTTTGTTGTGTTGAGTACTTCTGGTTGACCGTACTTGTTTCGAATTTTAGCAAACTGGTATGATTGATTCGAACGCACACAGTCTCGGCTTATTCCGAAGAGACCAGACAGAATTGTGGCAGAGATGGAACAGCAGGGAGGAGTGCCCAAAGTCAAAAATCTGCTGTGTTGCAACGTTCACTGTGAGGCGTTTGCCGCCTCTGTTGTTTTTATAATTTAAAGATGTGTCAGGGATTCCTTATGAGGCGTTTGCAAGATGCAGATCACGCACCATTCGACAGAGGACTCTGGTTCGCTTTCTTCTAGTTTCCAATGTCTCGTGGAACAGGAGTCCACGCAATCGTTGCGGTTTTGATATGACCAACGTCTATAGGATGTGCAGTATAAAGGATCATACCAAAAACAAAAATAACCTATGCCTCCAGCAGAATTACCTCACTGCTGATTTATACATAAACCGCACAGCAAATATCAACTGCACACCTACAAAGCACTAACAGCAAAACTGAAAAACAAACTGGTAAGTACAATACATTAATTCCTAGAGCTATACACTTTCTTTAGTAGGATACACTAAAAAAGAATGTATCTTTTTTTACACAAAAATGGCTAGTACCCTGGAGTGGCTTGAAGAAAATGTTCCCCAGGATGAAATGAGTGAAGACAGTGGTACTACTGGTACAAACTGCAGTTTCCAAAGTAAGCCAATTAATACACATTATTGCACATGTACCTAAAACATTTTCTTTCTTTAACAGTACATACAGAAAATAGCAACAATGCTCCAAGAACAGTACATCATGTAGTAATCCAACAACATATGGAACAACACACTGACACTGTGGGAAATCATCTAGTGCACTTAGAAGAAAAAATGGGTGAATTATTAAACAATTTCCTTGATTTGAAAGACATATAATGGAGAAAATTAAATATCATGCCCCACGTGTACCTGTACCCCTTCCTCCCTCCCTGTCCCAGTCAACCATCCCCAAAAATTCGCTATCACCAAAAATGTTACGATGAGACCTCAATCCCTTCCTCCCCTAAAAACCTACCTCTAGAAAACCCCAATTCCCCTGGATATGTCTCCATTTCTGCTTCCCCTTCTCTTTCACAATTTGTATATTTTTGTATATAAATGAAGTTATATGTATACTGTTGCTGTATATATCTGCTTTTTTTTAAAAAGCCAGTTTGTGAGTCCCTGGACAGCGTGACTGTCCGGAATGTCAGCAATTAACCAAAATGGGGGTGTCCTACGGACACTTATCCTGTTCGTAATGTCCGCAATCAAAATGGAGGTGTCCGTAGAACACATAACCTGTATGCATGTCTGCAAAGTTGTGACGCACCTTTAATTAGTTCGGGGACCTTAGCCCTGTCTGGCGGACACCTATCCACATGCGCATTCCACCTTCGGGGTCCTACGAACAAGGTTTCTGTCTGGAATGTTCATAATTAAACAAAATGGGGGTATCCGACGGACACTTAATCTGTCTGGTGTGTCTGAAATCAAAATGGAGGTGTCAGTAGAACATCTGCCCTGTCCGCATGTCCGCAAAGTTGTGATGCACCTTTAATTAGTTCGGGGACGCTAGCCCTGTCCGGCACACCCTTGTTCTTCTGCGCATCCCTCCCTCGGGGTCCTACGAACATTGCGCCTGTCCAGAACTGTCAGCCGCACATGTGTCACACTTTTAATTAGTACGGGGACCCAAAGCTTGACCGTAGAACACATATAAACATGCGTAAAACCGATCCCGCGCAATAGGTTTCCTACAGACAGCCGTCCCATTCGCGAACGTGTCCATGACATCACCATGTAACCGCACCCACGGTGAGCGTCGGCACTTGACCGTGGACACTATCCAGGCCCTGGACAACAATCCAAGATGTTTGTCTATGAAACTTCACCCCCTACCGATCTGGATACTTTTTGGAACTTTTTGAGCCCTTTTTGGTGTTCAAAGTGTCTGCAGACAGCACGGCTGTCCTCATAGCGCTCCCCAGGACCACTATAAAAGACCACACCCCAGAGCTGCTCGTCATTCTGTCTTTCTGTCCAAGACAGAGCACTATTGCAGATTTGTGGTTTTTGCAATCCTTGCTGGATCTGCTTTTGCTCCTGCCTTAATTCCTTTTGGAAACTACCAGGAATTTTTTCAGCTCCTTTCTGCTGACCAAGACTATTCAGCTTTTGCTATTCCTCATTCCTGACAGCTGTCCTGATGGCATCCATGGTTGCTGCTGCTGGTGCTACTTCTGCCTCAGCACCACCCCCAACACCTCCCCAACCACCACCTTCCCAAGGGCCTGGAGAGGAGAACAGGCGTGGAGATGTAGAGAGGGATGAAGAGCAAGACAAGGATGAGGTAGTTGAAGTCCTTACTACTGCCAGCCAGAGTGAGTCTTGGGTGTGGCGGCTCTTTCCCACCATTGGAGGGGTACCCAAGGAACGTGCACACAAGGTTTGCAGCACTGAGTGCCACATGGAGCTCAGTCGTGACAAACTGGGATTGTACAGCTTCGGGACCACTTCCATGCCGCGACACCTTAGGTCGTCCCACAAGGCGGCAGTTCGGAGGGTCGTCCCCTTTGAACAAAATAGTAGGTTGAGTTCCTCTACAACATCCTCCAAATCTGCTCCTGCCACCACAAGAGACACAAGAGACACTCCTGTGGAGCAGCGCATCCCTGAACCAGCCTCGCAGGCCTTACGCCACGCAGTAGACCCTTACCTTTAGAGGGTCACTGCATTCTGTATGTACTGCGATGCGGTACTCTAAAGGGGGGAACCATTTCTGAGTGCTTTCGAGGCATTGGTCTAGGAGCATAAGAAAGAGTGCCACCTACCCAAGTGAGGCCCACCCAACATCTTCCTCTCTCCAATTGCCCTTTCTTATCCCTGTAGTTGGTGCCCCTCCCCTACCTTCCCTTCCCTTCCTTTCTTTATGTGTCATGTCTGAAAAACCCAAAAAAATACAAAACAACACAAAACAAAAAAAGAAAAGGCTCTTTTCAGAGCCCCCTATCACAGTTTAAAAATAGAAGTGCCAATGAAATGGTGCAGGGCCCTGGATATTTTGAGAAGTCCGTGGACAGTCAACATTTTTGGGGTGTTGCGCTATCAAAACCATTGCACCCCTCTCCGGGAGGAAGTGGTGGCTAGGAAAAGAGCCTTTTGTAGTGTTATTTTGTGTTTTGAAAAGTTCAAGTTGTCAACACCTACTGCTATACTTGTAAAAAGGGTTTCTACAGCGGTGTCATCTGACATATTGTACAATTTGTGAGGGTGTGGAAAGAAATTGCATCCAGGGTACTCCATTTCCTCTTTGATGGTGGCTCTGAAAAAAAACTTTTTTTAAGGTGCCTCTAAAGAAACACCTATCATTTTGTATTTTTATGGTTTTTTCACTTATTTTCCTCCAGATTTCTTTACATTATCCTCTGTAAAGCATTCCTCATATTTTGAAATAACATGCCATTTCCCAGTATGGATAAAGAAATGCCATCTCCTTTGTAATAATTAACATTAACAGAATCAACATTCTCATTATTACAAGACAACATCCCAGCTATAAACAAGAAAACAGACATGTCTTTGTTAACCAAACACCTTGCACCAGTTTGCTGGGTGCAAAAAACATTGCAATTGTCCCATGCTACCCTAGGTAGCATTTCAGAAAAAGTAACCTTGGCACTTGGAAGAACAACAATCACTGCATGAACCATTTTTTCAAGAGCACTCAACAAAGTAGGAGCACTGTTGTATCTCAAATGGACAGCACCCCAATGCAGTATCACTACATCTGGACCGTTCCAAATTGACATACTCTTACAAACTCCAACCATTACCTGCATATTGGAGCCAGGCACAGTTGACCACAAAACCTCCACTCCTTCAAAACCAAAATTAGCAGCCAGATCTTTAGACTTAGCATACCTCTCTAAAACTTTTACAAACAGATCTCCAACTACCAACACCCTCACTTTCTTCACCTCTGCCATCTTCACGACATACAGCCTCTTTTCCTACAAAGCACACATTCATCACCTATTGGCTAATCCCCACAGTCCCCTTTCCATGCCAGACATGCTGAGAAGCCCGGATGTGGCACGCCCTGTCCGCGAACTACTGCAGTGTCTGCGTACCCCATAACACAGGGGCAGCCATTTTTCCCTTTCCACATCACTCTCTGCACCACTCCCTCATTGGCTACACATAAGCAGTCACACAACCATCCACCAATCACATCCAAGAACTCTACATCTAACTCTGTCATCACAGTTCATCACTTTAGATGTACTGTTCATCAGTCTTAGTACCGGTCTCCTGTGATTGCAAAGCACCTACAACAAAAACAACTGTAAAACTCTCCAGGATTTCTCATTCCAGAATCATCCACATCTACATGCATCCACACAAACTACAGGTATGCATATTGTGTATACAGTACATTTGCAACTCTTATATAAATGCATTTGAACAGGGTACCTACCACATACCCTGCATAATCTGCAAAAAAGCACACTGTCATTTCTCCCATCTCCTATCATACAATTCACTTGCAAAACTGTCTGCTTTCCAAGTTCTCATTTACCCATATCACTCATTATAATGTGCAAACTGTTATTCTCTTATTTCCTTCTGTCATTTTTACAACCACTTCCCCTTAACACACTATTATGAAATTCCTAGAATGCACACAGAACAGGAAACCAGCCTGTATCTTACCAAAGCATTTCAAATACATACAATGCATGCATTTCAACAGAGTGCCTGCCACTTACCATTATTGCAAAACCAAACAAATACATGTGTATATTCAGAACAGTGCCATTAGAAATGTGGATAAATAAATCAAATAACTGAAAGGTTTCCTCCACTCATGTAACAAGCATCTAAGCGCAGAAAAATTAATGGAATTCCACACAAAAAAACATTCTCCTTTTCAATCTGTACATCTTTCCAAGCTTTTTTCTCACCCTACTACAACTTCCACTAATCCATTTCCACACTAAATAGTGCAACAGCAACATATACACTTTCAAAAGTGCACCTAATAGGACACACTCATAAATACTCCACTATCCCCCTTAGCAATGATACTGATGCTCCAAAACCCCCATTCATATACAAAGCTGTGCAATTTAACATATACAGTACCTCTTCCTGGAAAGAACTCCTTCTGCAAATGTAACTAATCTATTCTTAAAGTGAAATTACTGTGCCATTAACACACATATGTACTAACTTCCTTCTTTCACAATTGCAGTAAAGACTGCACTCCTCAAAGCCAGTGGCGTCTCAAGTACAAAACAGAACCCAGAAGAAACCTACTCTTTGCATCCAACAAAGTAAGTGCAATACTGTCGTAGTGTTCTGACTGTTACTCAAACATTGTAGTTTGTATCAACCCTACAGCATTATATTCAGTATTATTGATTGCACCTCAGCAGGTGCACACTTCATATTGTCATCTGAACACTAGTATAGTAACACACAGATACGAATACAGCCTTCCCAACCTGAAGTAACAGCCCATTCCACAATAACACACCTCTAGATGTATGCCTACCCTCATAGTCAGACACTCATGCACCTCATGCACAGTGCACACATACATTGCAAAACCTCCCAACCCACACTTTCTTTTTTTCTCCAGCAGACACCAAAGAATGCCTACCAAAAAGCAACTCCATGGACAGCAATGCAGAAATAGAGCAAATCAAACTAAAAGCGTACAAAATGGGCATCCGCCTCTAGCAGAATGTATACAAGAAGTTCAAACAAAACAGCTATTACAGTCACTAAGCCAAACTAAAGCACCTTGCAGGACAGAAACTTTGACTCCTCTTTCAAAATGTAAAACTAAACAGAAAGGTATTAGGAAGACTGCAACTCTCAAGAGTGCTAACACTGCACCTATAAAGTAAGCATAACAAAAAAATGATTTTACAAAAAATGTTCCAGCACAGAGTCCTTCAGAACCTTATAAAAACAGGTGAAAAATCATGCTCAACCATTAAATCCTACCGCCGAAAACAAATGCTGGAAGCTCTGATTGACAGTGCAATCCTTCTCCAAAGGAAATTATTTATATTAGTTTTAAACAGAAGGAAACCACTAACAAAAGTAATTACTAAACTACAACAAGGACATCGCAACAGACAGAATATCAACAAAGATAGCTTTGCAACCACCTGTGTAGGTGAGTGGAGTCACACCACCAGCACAGAGCAATATTTCAATGAAGATGCATACAATAAAAAGCAAACACACCCAATTGTCACACATAGCAGTGGACGAGGGTATTAAAAGGTTAACAAAACCATCATGGAACAAGAAACACTGCTCACAAAAATATCCCCAGCAAAGTTAGCATCAACTTTACTTTCCACCAAACCAATACGTTCAGTCTACAAATGGCCGTGCACATCAATGTGTAACGTACGCAAAAATTCTTTTACATCTATACGCCAGTTCCTCAATCAGTATGTGAAAGGCAAAGACAAATTAAAAATTCAAATATTACAAACTATAGACTCCTGTCCAGTGTGAAAATACACAGGACTATGAGGACATTCATTAGCCTGCATTTCTGGACCTACTTGCAAAGGCACCTTCTACCATATCAAAATGTTAGCAACACACCATTCAACTGTAAGAAATCTCGTTCTTAAATTGTGCTATGCAAAATGTCCTGCTTTAGCACTGGACCATTTAAATAACATTCTTCTACATGGTACAGCCAAAGAACTACTCGAAGAAATAGAGCACATCCAAAGCAAATATTTTGGAATTGAAACCCACTTACAAAATTCAATATCTTTAGAACAGAGTAGCAACAACCTTACAGATGTTAACCTTCTATTACACACATACCAAAAAGAAATACTAAAGTTTAAAAGCACATCTAGTGAAATAACAAACCATGTGTGTATGTGTTGCCACAGAGCTTTTTATAAAAAGAGCACAAAAACTGTAGACATGATATAATGTACAAAATATTAGACAATGAGGAATCCAAGTGGTTCCAATTAGCTCTATATCATGTAGCAGAAAACACAAAATACAAAATTAATAACCCATCAATGCTTTGCAGATACTGCACTGCAAAACTTGACAACAACCAAATACCTAACGTGCTATAAATAACAACTTGGAAATATTCCCTTTGCCAAAACCACTCCAACAACTTAACTTGTATGAGAGCATTATAATTCAAACAGTGCACCCATTTCAAGCAATAATACACCTTCAACCAAAAACAGCAAAACTACCTCCCTCTGAATTACTGAAAGGCATTCATGGCAAAGCAGTTCATTTCTCAAAGAAAATGTGGACACTCTGGGAGTGAAACGGCCAATAAATCAATCCTTATTATCCTAGTGAACAGCGTACCTACAAAAGACAAAAAGAATTGGCAGAAACTAGTGGACATACATAAAGTTAGAGAAGCCCTGCAATATCTAAAATACAACAATGAATACTACAAAGAAATACACATTGAAGAAAACCTGAGGGAAACCACCGAAATAATTGAAGACTCATCAGGAAATGGCCAATTTCAACTTCTAGATCCTACTACAGCAGTCAATATTTTAGACCATTTCTACAATTCACTGACGGCACTCCAAAGACACCATAGGTGATGCACTGGAATCTTACCAAATGCGACAAGCCAAAGGATCTCCAATCAGCATATGGGAAAAAAGTGTAGAAGCACAAGCCTCTCCTCTACCATTTCCTACTGGAAAAGGAGGAAGGTACAATGAAAGACCCACACAAATAACAGCATCAGAATACCGCTCTTTACGAATGTATTCTGAGGACCCCAGATATAGACAAAACATTACATACATATTCCACCTTCTCTTTGAAAGTGGACTAGCAACTCTATGCTACGGAGTTGCACACACATTGAAAACAGGTACCAATTTTCTAAATATGTCTGCTACGCAATTACTACAAAAGGTGGAAGAAAAGGATGAAGTTTTACTGTCAAGCATTACAAATCTTTTAGCAAACATGCGTGGAATACTGGGTCCGACGGCATGCAGAAGTACGTTGTATGATACGAAACCTTGGCCCACCCACATGGTTTGTGACATTAAGTTGTGCAAAGTATGCATGGGAAGACTTGCACAAATTCCTACGCATAGCAAACAAAAAAGAAACAAATGTAGACATAAAAACACCAGGAGAACTCTGCTCTCTTGATCCTGTAAATGTATCAAGATACTTCCATCATCGCTTTATTTCCATGCGGCATTTCATTTGTAATAAAACAGTTCCTCCCCTCGGAGAAGTGCAAGACTTCTTTTGGAGAAAAGAATAAAGAATACCATGCCAGAGGTGCACCACACATCCACATGCTTTTGTGGATTACAGATGCTCCTAAATTTGGTCAGGACATGGATGCCACTGTTTAGCAGTTCATTCACAAATATGTCACTTCTGAAAACCCTTCACAAACTACACATAGCGACCTACATGGACACATTTTACAATTTCAAAGACACAAGTGTTGCAAGTATTGTCGGCTCAAATATATAAACAAAGGGAAATACTACACCAAATGCCACTTTGGTTTCCCTAAACCAGTTTCAGCAACAAGACTAGTGAACAACTTCATGTCTTCATTTAGACATATTGTAAAAGGTAAATCACCTAAGAACACATACTGCATAAAAAAGAACAGAAGGATCAAAGTACATCAGTGATTACAATACAATCATTGCCCTTCTTTGGAATGCAAATACAAATGTGCAGTACATTGCAGACAATTCCACTGCAGGTGCACGATATGTCACTGTCTACTTAACTAATGCAGAGAAAACAGAGCTGAAAGACCTCTTGGACGACATATCATCTGACAAAACACTGTCAAAGAAATTGTACAGCTTTGGCAGAAAAATGCTCTCCCATAGAGTATCTGGCTGCAACAAAGCCGCAGACCGTTTAACCGACACTGCCTTGTATGGGAAATCTGAAAACTTAGTATGGCTAAGACTTGGTCCTGCTAAATCCAGAAAAAGAGTTCTCAAATCATATGAAGACATAGAAACAATAGCCAAACATTATCCCAACAGCCAGGACATTTTGAAAAACAACTTGCTACACACATGCTACCCAAACAGGAGTACTGCTTAGGAAACCATGAGTCTATACCACAAAGCCCAATACTTCACATACAAAAATAATATTAAACCAGATGAGACAAAAATATACATATATAGTCAAAGGTTGTGAAGCAGCCTTGTTAAACCTACCAAACACAGCCTCATAAACCATATGAAACTATCATTAAAAACTCCTCAACATAAAGAACTGTATTAAATGGCCCTACTGCAACTTTTTAAACCATGGAGAAAAGAAGTCTCCTATGAAGATGCTTTTAAAGCAAATGAAAGCACGATAACGGATATAAATTTTACGCAGTACAAAACCATGTTAGAGAATGAACACCAACAAGAAGAAGATCTCCAGGCACAACTTAATATAGACACTCCTGACAGCAGTCATCCTTCCCTAACAGAAAGCCAAGAACCCCTTGGACAGCCACTCTTAGCAAATGAGGCCAAATTAGCCATGACTGAAGTAGAAAACACCATGTGCCAGTATGAAGGATCTACAGAAGACTTTGCTAAACACAAATCACAATTAAACAATGAACAGCGTAACATTTTCTTAGATGAACACAACTTATTAAAAGCAAAATGGATCAACACGAGGAGGCCTAGACCAACCATGGCCGTCGAGATTGAGGCATGTAAAGGAGGCACAAGGTTGAGACTGGCAGCTAAAGCAGTGGAAGAACTAACGGGTACATACACTACCAAATGCAAACTAAAGCGACAAAGGGGGTGGAAAAAACGAAAAAGACAACATTGATTACCATCCATTGTTAAAAGTTTATGAAAAGGAAAAAAAAGTATGGCCAAATCGTGAAATAAAAACCCACATACACAAATTTAATAAATGCATTGTGGAAGAGAGGAAAAAATTAAGAAAACTCAAACGCCTTGCAAGCAAAACACATACCCTTGAGATGGCGAACCAAGTTACAGCCGCTGTAAGGATATACAAAAGTTGGCTATGGCACCAAAGAGCTGTAATTACCCAAGCAGATGCAACTGCAATGCTGAGGACGATATGTAGCTGGAAATCAAGAGACTTCTGGACCTTGATAAGAACAACGTCAGGGATCCAAACAAATCCAATAAATAACTTTGTTGGAGAAGAAGCGTAGATTAAGCACTTCAATAACCTATTCCAGAAAGTCGGGTGTCATAATTCAACAATTCCAACAGCCTCTAACACCGATTGCATGACAACTTAGGATCGGGACGCCATTAAGAGAAAACTGGTCCATTTGGACAATTCAAGGGCCCCCGGGCCAGATGGCATTACAAACCCAGACCTAAAAGAACAGCAGGAAGAATGGACGGAATTTATCCATGAGGTTATAAAGAATTGTACATTACCCAAATCCATACCCACCTCTTGGACAACTGCAACTATTGTGCCAATTTATAAGCATGGACCAAGAGAGGAACCAAAGAATTATCGGCCAATAGCACTCCTTGATGTCGTTTGAAAAACTTTCAGCTCATTACTTTTGGAAAGCTTTCAAAAATGGCCAAGAACCTCGGGCAATGAGGATCCACTTCAATCGGGGTTTGTGAAGGATGCCGGGACGGCCCCAAATAGCTTGTTGTTAAGCATCTTAAAAAGCAAGATTCACGAAGGAAGTCCTAAAATCCATCTGGCATTTGTTGACCTGGTCCAGGCTTTCGACCAGGTCAACCGGGAAATCTTATGGGAAAAATTAAGAGCAAAACGCTGCCCGGAAGGCATTTTGGAACCCATTAGAGCTCTTCACCAAAACACCTTCGTAAGGGTACGCTTAAATCGAGAAGGGCTCCTTTCAGAACAAATTCACACGGCCAGAGGAGTAAAGCAAGGGTGTCCCCTTGCCCCGACGCTATTCAACTCATATCTGTGGGATATTAAAGATGGAGAACTAGTGATCCGCTCATTTCCACCAACAGTAGGAAGATCTAAGATCTCGAGACTACTCTACGCGGACGATCTCATTTTACTGGATTATACACCGATTGGCCTGCAGCGTCAATTAAACGAGCTGGTAGTTTACATAAAGAAGAACAACTTGGAAATGAACAAAACCAAAACCAAAGTTATGACTATGGAAAAACATAACATCCATACCGAAACATTCAGATGGACCCTGGAAGGGGAGAAGATTGAACAGGTGAGGGAATCTACGGGTGATTCTTCACAAACAAGAGTGTCCAATGCAAAAACATCTTTTGGAAAGAACGAAGAAGGTGGCAAGTCAGGCCAAAGCGATAGACGGAAGATTCTGTCAGTTTACAACAATCCCTTTGATACAATTTTACAAGGGCAAAGTGCTTCCTTCCCTAATCTATGGCGCAGACGCTAAGTTGATGATTCCGCGAAAATTCTGGCGAAGTACATTGAACATACCAGCGTCAACGCCTGTTTCAAAAATACGTCAAGAACTGGGCTTACAATCACTAGAGTCGATGGTGGTAAGAAACACAATAATGCTACATAGAAAGATTATAATTAACAAGTGCCCAAATGTAGCGACTATTATTCACACTGAACTTTAAGATCAAAGAAGCAACCTGTTGACGATCTGGGTGAAAGGAAATCTAAAAATCCTAGAGGAGATAGAAAGCTCTGAGGAAGAACTGATACAAAATCCAGACAAAGTCAAACAAAAACTGTGGGAACGAGACTGGATCCAGACGACATCTCTAGAAAATAGAAGTAAACTAATAGAACACCAGCCACCAACAACAAGGAAGATAAACGACATGTCGAAATTATCTAAAAAAGTTCCCGAACAGACGTCTGAGAAATGTGTTTATGCGATTCCGAATGAATCGCCTGCTAACAAATGAAATTAGAGCGATAAGGAAAATTTCGATGGAAAACAGTTGCTGTTTCTGCAAAAAGAAGGATCAAATTGAGTCACTGCGACATTTGCTACTGACATGCACAAACTTGACGAATCTGAGAAGCAGACATCTAGCACACATATTCAAAGAGTCAACTATATGTGGAGAAGAGGACTGGTGGAATAGATTAATAGAGGGAGACAACACTTCTTACGTGATTGCAGTTTTGCAATTCTTTGTGAACTTGAAACTTGAAGATCTTGAATGAGGCCAGATCGAGAGTCCTTATTTTTCTTCGCCAGACTGGAAGGGAGACATTTCCCAAGTCTACAATCAGTTTAGTGCTAAGGATTATTCCTTCTTTCTTTCCTCTGCTCTTTATCCTCATCTTTCTCTTTCCTAAAGTTGGAATGGACATAACAAAATTGGAAAAGATGGGAAATTTTCGTTTTCGTGTTCTTGTAAAAAATTTGTAAAATTGAATCAAGTAAATAAAAAAAAAATCAATAAAAATAAACAAATTGAACATGGTATGCTGCATGAAACTAAAACATGTACCTGTCAAGACTACAAAGCTATACTGCTATATGTAAGTGGTCAGGCTGGTTCAGGGAAAACATTCTTAATAAAAATCATCAGCAAGTTCCTCCAACAATTGACAAACAACAAACTGTCAGCTGTTGTAACTGTGCGCCACAAGTTTAGCTGCCTACATCATAGGTGGTGTCACTTTACACCAATTGCTACTCCTTCCAGTAGAACACCAAAACACATTAGACTACTACAAACTTTCAGCAGAAGCTGCTATGGAACTACGCAGAGTTTTGAAACAAATGGAAATGTTCCTAATAGATGAGGTGAGCATGGTCTCCAACCTAATGTTGGCTTTGTTTTACCTCAGATTACAAGAGGTCCTCAAAACAGACTACGAAGAACTCTTTTGAGGAAAACACATTATTGTTTTTGGAGATCTTCTTCAATTAACACCAGTGAAAGGTGAACCTATTTTTAAAACCTTAGGGCACAAACCATGTCATAAAAATCTTAGCAGCATAGGAAATGTAAATCTTTGGCAACATTTCCAATACAAAGAACTAACTGAAAACGTGCGTCGGTCTGCAGACCTCATCTATGCCAACATTGTGAAAAGTATAAGTAAATACCAGACACATCAATGCACTCTATGGGCATAACACATGTGCTACTGATGTCATGGAACAATTAGCACACAAAAATGTGAACTATATGTCCTTGATGCCAACTCTTGCAAGCTGTGCACAATTCAGTGAAACAATGCTGAAAAACGAAATGCAAGCAATAGTTTAAATTTACTCCACAGACAAACTGGGCGTGCACGGCATGACACTACCCATGTGTGAACAAGCTATAGCATGACTAAATACCTTAGAAAACTCTATCTCTAACACAGCTGGTTTAGAGAAAATATTAACATTGTCTTTAAACTGTAGAGTGGTGCTAAAGCGTAACCCTGATGTGGAGCAAGGATTAGTTAATGGAGCACTTGGTACAGTTGTTGGCTTTCAAACATACCCACTTGACACCAATATTCAGTTTGTCAATATTCACTTTGACAAACTTTCAGAAGTTAAAAGGATAGGACGCTCAACATCCCAATTCCTTCTTTTCAAAAACATGTATGTACGCAGAGAACAATTTTCTCTATCTCTAGCATACACAGTCACCATTCATAAATCACAAGATCTTACCCTAGATCAAGCATTGCTAGATATTGGCAGCACAGTGTTTAAAGAAGGCATGAGCTACATAGCACTGTCACGTCTACGTACACTTGAAGGACCATTTCTAGTCCTTTGGATGCAAGTAAAGTAAACGCTGATATTCCTTGCATTGTAGAGTACAATAGACTACATACACTCTACGCACCCCATCTCAAAACCTACCCTGTTCCTCAAAAAGTAAAACTTTATAAAAGAAAACTAGTGCAGACCCAATTTATACAGGATCTCACAACAATACCTCCAAAGAAGTTAAAAGCAGCTAGTACTTCATCAATTACCACAACCAAAGAAGGATCTACTGAAAAAAATGCATACCAAACTGCACAAACAAAACCAACTACCTCTTCAAAGAAGCAACGTGCACTTCCATCAAGTGACTCAGACACAGAACTGTCTGGTCCATTCAAATTTTCCAATACAACTGGTGTAAATTGCTTTGCAAATGTAGCAATCAATATTCTATTCCATTTTGCCACCAATTGTTGAAAACATTTACTTAAACGTGACAGTTTAGCAATTGCCAGTGGTTTAGATTCATTCTAAACCTTCCACCCATCACTTTTGTGGTCAGTTTGTTTCTCCTTGTGAGAGAGGGTATGCCCAGACGTGGGTCCCTTGCTCGCTGCGCCACAGGGAACCAGGCTGCACCTCACTGAGGAGGTCCAACAAGTCCAACAAGGCCGAAACATGTCTGGGGTTGCTTGGTTTTCTGTGCAGAGGGGACCTGGCCTAGCAGTTCGGGCTGGGCTGCTACCTTCGGTGGCGGCAGCTGCTGACTGATTTGCACATGGCTGGTCCCCTTTTGCAATGGCGCAGACGGGCTAAAAAACGGTGGTGTGGAAGGTTGCCCAGAGCAATTGCCAGTGGTTTAGATTCATTCTAAACCTTCCACCCATCACTTTTGTGGTCAGTTTGTTTCTCCTTGTGAGAGAGGGTATGCCCAGACGTGGGTCCCTTGCTCGCTGCGCCACAGGGAACCAGGCTGCACCTCACTGAGGAGGTCCAACAAGGCCGAAACATGTCTGGGGTTGCTTGGTTTTCTGTGCAGAGGGGACCTGGCCTAGCAGTTCGGGCTGGGCTGCTACCTTCGGTGGCGGCAGCTGCTGACTGATTTGCACATGGCTGGTCCCCTTTTGCAATGGCGCAGACGGGCTAAAAAACGGTGGTGTGGAAGGTTGCCCAGAGCAATTGCCAGTGGTTTAGATTCATTCTAAACCTTCCACCCATCACTTTTGTGGTCAGTTTGTTTCTCCTTGTGAGAGAGGGTATGCCCAGACGTGGGTCCCTTGCTCGCTGCGCCACAGGGAACCAGGCTGCACCTCACTGAGGAGGTCCAACAAGGCCGAAACATGTCTGGGGTTGCTTGGTTTTCTGTGCAGAGGGGACCTGGCCTAGCAGTTCGGGCTGGGCTGCTACCTTCGGTGGCGGCAGCTGCTGACTGATTTGCACATGGCTGGTCCCCTTTTGCAATGGCGCAGACGGGCTAAAAAACGGTGGTGTGGAAGGTTGCCCAGAGCAATTGCCAGTGGTTTAGATTCATTCTAAACCTTCCACCCATCACTTTTGTGGTCAGTTTGTTTCTCCTTGTGAGAGAGGGTATGCCCAGACGTGGGTCCCTTGCTCGCTGCGCCACAGGGAACCAGGCTGCACCTCACTGAGGAGGTCCAACAAGGCCGAAACATGTCTGGGGTTGCTTGGTTTTCTGTGCAGAGGGGACCTGGCCTAGCAGTTCGGGCTGGGCTGCTACCTTCGGTGGCGGCAGCTGCTGACTGATTTGCACATGGCTGGTCCCCTTTTGCAATGGCGCAGACGGGCTAAAAAACGGTGGTGTGGAAGGTTGCCCAGAGCAATTGCCAGTGGTTTAGATTCATTCTAAACCTTCCACCCATCACTTTTGTGGTCAGTTTGTTTCTCCTTGTGAGAGAGGGTATGCCCAGACGTGGGTCCCTTGCTCGCTGCGCCACAGGGAACCAGGCTGCACCTCACTGAGGAGGTCCAACAAGGCCGAAACATGTCTGGGGTTGCTTGGTTTTCTGTGCAGAGGGGACCTGGCCTAGCAGTTCGGGCTGGGCTGCTACCTTCGGTGGCGGCAGCTGCTGACTGATTTGCACATGGCTGGTCCCCTTTTGCAATGGCGCAGACGGGCTAAAAAACGGTGGTGTGGAAGGTTGCCCAGAGCAATTGCCAGTGGTTTAGATTCATTCTAAACCTTCCACCCATCACTTTTGTGGTCAGTTTGTTTCTCCTTGTGAGAGAGGGTATGCCCAGACGTGGGTCCCTTGCTCGCTGCGCCACAGGGAACCAGGCTGCACCTCACTGAGGAGGTCCAACAAGGCCGAAACATGTCTGGGGTTGCTTGGTTTTCTGTGCAGAGGGGACCTGGCCTAGCAGTTCGGGCTGGGCTGCTACCTTCGGTGGCGGCAGCTGCTGACTGATTTGCACATGGCTGGTCCCCTTTTGCAATGGCGCAGACGGGCTAAAAAACGGTGGTGTGGAAGGTTGCCCAGAGCAATTGCCAGTGGTTTAGATTCATTCTAAACCTTCCACCCATCACTTTTGTGGTCAACTTAAACGTGACAGACCAATTATGTTTGCAAATGTTTGTCCTTCACAGAAATGCAATGAACAATCCTGACAACACTTACAGTGTTTCTGGAATAAGGCAGGAATTTGACTACTGTGCTGGAATGGTGAGATTCATTATAAGCACACAAGAAGATCCACAGGAATGTCTAATATACTTACTACAAGTACTGGAAAACGAAAACATACCTATAAATGAAATCTTCCAGATTTCATCAATGTGGAAACATGCATGCACTCTCTGCAGCCATGTAATGCAAGAACAAGTCCCTAATGAACGCTTTGTGTATGTACCCATTCCGAAATGTGAATCCATTCCATTTCAGCCGTTTGTACAAAATGCAAACCATGTACTTCTTTCAATTCCGATAATCGTTCCACCTTACATATACAGTCACATAGCGAATATGTAATAGTAATGCTTTAGCGTTACAATGCAAATGTTACCAAAAACAACTGCAAGCTGACTGGATTCACACATGGACAAGTATCACTTGGCAAGAAAACCTTCACAACAGATAGGCATAATCTACCACGCAGGAGCCACAACCAATGCAGGTAACTATACTGCATACATTAAAAAGAAATGTTGGTGTTTCAAATGTAATGATACTTCCATTACTCTAAAACAGAGATTACAAGCAAATGTTGTAAATGCTTACTTAATATTCTTAAAACCAAAATGTATTCACTAATGTGAGTATGAGCGTCTACAAAATCTCCTCAATAACCTTTAAATCCACAAACTAATAGAATAAGGCAACAGCTATCTAACAGTGAACATATACATCAATCAACAAGAGAAAACATACTTGAAAACATACCCTAAAGAAGTGAAAAATTGTAAACAGTCAGAATACGCCAACTGGTATCTAACTCCAACCAGAATACTGCAATATATGTTTTTCTGAGGAAACCCTGCAACACCTATTATGTATAAAAATGCCCTCAACAACTTCAAAACTATCAACAGTTAGAATACGCCAACAGGTATCTAACTGCAACAATAGTACCACCACTTCCAAACCAAAAAACCATACACCTTTTCAATTCCTCCTGCTACAATCGACCACCAAAAAAGACTGTACCATATTACAACAAATAAATGTAGAAAGATTTTTTTTAATCCTGCATGGATTTTTTTTTCCCACAGACCCAATGATTATACGAACAAACACAGGAACTGAGCACATTGCACAGTACACTGGTTTGAAGCATAGTACTTGCAAAGTACTAACTATGAGGGTCCGCAAGGTACACAAAAGTCTGCTATGCAATGCAATAACTAATTACAAACTACGTACCCTAACATGTGATCTTTTCTTTTATCACCACAACCCAAAAATATAACACAACCACCTCAAGATCTATCCACTTCACTTAACATACTAAAACAGTCATTGCTGACATGGCACTAACTCTTCAATGCATGCCCTCTTAACCCAATACTCTACTAACTACCCAAACACCATCATAACATAGTAAATCTGGCAGGTGGTTATTATGTCCACGGACTGCCGCGGTGACCACGGACACCGCGATCACAGCACGGCCCTCTTCCACCTAAACAAATACAGCATTTGACCCATATTTCACTCCCCCACCCTCTCCAGCCACCCTTCCACACCAACACACTCCCCAACATTGGATTTCGGCTCTGTTCGACGCTGCGCTGTCCACAGATATCCGCAAATCCAACATGCCAGGCACATCGGGAAAATGTGACGCACCTCACGCTTCACTCCAACCAATCAGAGAACATGTTATCTGTCCGCCGACATGACAGCACCTTTCTAGCCAATCAGAGACCTGTCCGCGGAGCAAACAGGGAAGTGAGTGTGCAGAGCGGGCCCAGATATCACTAATTTTTTCGGATCTACTTTTTGGTCATTTTAAAAAGAACTAGTGGACAGAGATCCACCAAATCTACAAAAGCACACTTTCAGGACAAACGGTTTTACTTCTCTCAGTTGTCCTTTTGGAATGCAGATCTTGTTAGCAACAGGTGATATTTTATCTACAAATTCAAAGACACCACACCAAGATGGGAGGAATTTCCGCTCCTTTACCTAATTCCTTTGAAAATTGTACAGGTAAACCTTGTCACCTATTTCATTCTCTTTCTTGGTGGTCTTTAGATCATAGTAGGTCTTCATTCCTTCAGCCAACTTTACTAAATTGCTCTGAGCATAAGAAAAAGCAAGCTGGAGGTGCTTCCTTACATTTTCAATGTACCCATGACAGTGGGCGCATTTATCAGTGTCTGATCCTGAGTCCTATAGAGCAGATGCTTTGGCAACACCATTTTCCATCTGGTCATGAGCCCAAATGGAGACATCTCTGTTGCAAAAGATGATGTAGACCTGATAAGGAATGCGGAAAAAATGTCCAGAGGACGTGTTTATTTTATAAACGTGGTATCAAAATATATTTAGCATGATACAAAATTTCAAAAGGTGAATTAACCACATATTAATATACACTTCATAGTTACCTTGCATAGCAGGGAAGCATAGGACTACCTAAAAGCTTTAAAGCCAAACCAACAATTTTCATTCACAGTGAGACATTCATCCTTAATCTACACTCAGTGTCAATCATACATCCAACAAACACTAAAATGCATACCAACACAGTAAAACATTAGCTGGTGGGACATACAACTTGTCTCCGCGAACAACCGTATTATTTGTATGTTCGAAAACACAACAGAATTACTGCATATTATCTATTGTAGCGGTGCGTCTAGACACAATAATTCAAAAGATCACAATCCCTTTTAAAATTTCTCAACCGGTTTCGACGTAAAGAACTGATTTAGTCAACGTCTTCTCCAGGAGAATTAATGCAGTATGCTCAAATGTGTAATCCACTGCTTCCAAGGTTAGGTGAATATGTTCAACTTGGCCTCTGCCATATCGTCAGCACAAACCTCTGCACGGGCACAAAGAATTGGGGCCTGGGGCCTGGAGATGACCATGCGATGCAGCTACAGTACCGGCAGCACTATATTCTTTAGTTGGGGTGTCATGGCTCAATTAATTAGAAAAAATCTATATATGTATCCACATGATGTGAGAGATGTCTCAAACATAGCGCAGAGGATCTTGCTCATCAGGCGATAGCTCCATCTGGCATTAACTGTCATCAACAAATCTGGCAAAACTCAAGTGGCAAGCGGATGTCCCAACTGGGTCCAGAGTCTGCAATGAACTTCTTTAAGATACTCACAATTGTTTTGTTGTATCTTTCCAACCCCCACTTGAGGCCAGGTGGTAGGCAATGTGGAGTTTTCTTTTTACCCCTAGAATCTCCCACACCTTCATCATCACCTCACTGGTAAAATGGCTTCCTCGGTCCGACTCAATCCTTTGCGGGAGGCCTAAACGATAGAAGATGTGGTTGATCATTAGTGAAGCAGCTGTCTCTGTCTTACAATTCGGGGCTGGGAGACATCTACCCACTTCGTGAACAAGCATGTCACAGTCAACATGTACTTGTTTTCTCTAGAGGAGTGAATCACTGGCACAATGAAATTGACTTGTAAATCTGACCAAGGCAGTGTCATTCCCCTTTATTGTAGTGGAGCTCTATGTGTGAGTGAACTGGGATGGAATTGAGCACACACAAGGAACCCCTTTAGGCATGTGTGAAGGTTCTGGCTCATGTGTGGCTAGTATGCAACCTCACGCAACAATTTCAATGTCCTTTGAAACTGCCTATGACCAGCAGTTGCCGCGTCATGGGCATGGTTCAACACCAGGCTTCGGAATGAGGTAGGTACCACCCACTGGTCAATGCCAGATGGGGCTCTCCTTACCAACAAACAGCCATGGATCTGAAACATCTTGGAAATGTTCATCAACACCCAGAGATCCTCTTTACCGGCATAATTTGACTTTGTTAGAGGAAAGCTTAAGGGCTCTTCAATGAGTCGATAAAATTTCCCAATGATAGGGTCCACTTTCTGTGCAGTGATGAAATCTGCATCTAGGGTATCTTTACTCCACTGGGCTGTTGAGAGTTTGCTGTTAGCTCGAGTGTGTGACCTGGTGACAGCTGCCATTTGGATTTCACCCAGCAGGGATTCTGTTTGTATGAAATCCCCCTGCAATGCTCCAGTTTTAGCCAGCTGGTCATTCACAGTCTTATCTGGCCCCTCTATCTTGGAATGACCTCTTATCCTCTTCTCTTCTTCCAATAGCTGGTCATTTCATTGGAGGTCACCAGATCATCGATTGACTGGATCAGTTTGGCAGGCTTTAGGGGTTTGTTGTTTTGCATAAAGCATGCCTTGATTCTTCCAGTTAATCAGGTGCTCCACTAACCCATTCCTGACATAATCAGAGTCAGTGATTATGACCAGTTCATTGACTTGGTGGTGCACTGCAGTGAGGATGGTTTGATAAACAGCCATCAGCTCTGCAACCTGACTACTTCGGAGTCCTATTTTGTAACCAGCAGAGGGCTCCAGGGGGTCATTCACCCAGGCCTTCCCAATGCCAGCCACCAGTTATTTTTCCCCGTTGTTATCAAATTGATAGGGGCACCCATCCACATAAACTGTGGGCATCCCCTGACACATGTCTTCATAGACTTTGTGTGGTGAAGTTAAGTACACCTCCATGTTGTTGGTCATTAGACTTACGTCATCAAGGCAGTTTTCTTTTGCACACTCATGCAAGTCCACCAACCCTTGCGCTATGGGACTCTTCTTGTTTTGGCATATCTGATCTCCACTGGAAAGCCTTGCACGGACAGAATCCAGGAAGTAATTCCAGAATTACTAACGTTCCCCTGCTGGATTCTGTCACTTTGTAGATACTGCAATGGTTGGTGGGGAGTCTCGACAATGATGTGCTCCCCCCGTATGAATGAGTGGTAGTTTTTCAACAACCAGAACATTGCCAGGACTGTCTTCTCTCAGTCATTGAATGTTTCCTCCACAGAGGACAAAGTCTTGCTCGCGGTATGAGATAACTTTGTTGACCTCGTCATGCTTTTTGTGCAATACCGCTGTTAGGCAAGTATCTGAGAACCCTGACACCAAGAAGAACTCCTTGTTCTTTATGTGGTAATCAAAACAAGGAGCTTGGGAAAGGCTTCTTTTCAGTTGTTAAACTGCCTCAGATTGTTCTCCACCCAACTCCCACTTGACTCTGGACTTTAAAAAATGCACCAAGGGTTGAATGACTTCTGCGTAGTCTTCAATTAACTTTTGACTGTAATTAGTCAGTCCCAGAAACCTTCTTAATTCTCACAGAGTGGTAAGGTCTTTTAATTTCAATAAGGCTTCCACCCTCTTCGCGTGGGAATCAAGAACCTCAGGTGTGATCTCATGCCCTAAGAAGTTCACTCGTGGCTTACACCACTGTGCCTTCTGAATGGACAGTTTTTCTCTTGACTTCTCCAACTGGGTTAGAACATCGCAGATTTCTGCTATATGTTCCTCCACAGTTGAGCTATTGATCAAAACATCCTCCACATAGGCCAGGTTTCCCCTTTCGCCCAATTCAGGCATGGCCTTATGTAGGAAGATGTCAAACTCATTGCCAGAGGTTATGTATCTAAAGGGGGTTCAGGTCCATGTGTACTGCTGCCCCCGAAGTTAAAGGCAAGCTTGTACTGGTCTTCCCTACTCACGGGTACTGTCCAGTAACCGTTGGTCAGGTAAATGACGGTGTACACCTTTGACCCTTGGATCTGGGCCAGTTCCTGGTCAATGTAGGGAAGGGGCCATCTTGACATGTGGACCCGTTTGTTCAACTCCCTCAGGTCTGCACATGGTCTCCATTGGCCGGTTGGTTTGAGGATTCCCAGTACAGGGTTGTTGAGGTACTGTGGATTGGACAAATTATCCGACGTGATTCTAAATTCTTAAAAATCTCTGTGAGTGACTCCCTGGATGCGAGAGGCAACCAGTATTGTTTCACAAATACGGGAGCCATCGCAGCATCTGTGGGAATGGTGGCTGAATGAATGGATGTGCGTCAACAGTCATATGAGTCCAATGAAAAGATATCTTGGAATTCCAGGAAGACCTGTTTTAGCTTTTGTCTTTGCTCCTCAGTCTCACAGGCATCCGCAAGATTGATCCTTTCCTCGACCATATGCTTGAAACCTGGAAAGACCTCAGGCTTGGTAATTTCAGCGGTATTCTCCAGTTGGGTGGAGAGATCTCTTTTTATGGTGTTGACCTGGAAAGGGGATTCGAGGTAGTGGTCCTTGACTCTGAACACTACCTCTTCCCTCCTAATATCACAGGTCACTTCTTCCACACTGTAGGGGCAGGAGGAGTACACCAGGAAATTCCCCCATGCCCAGTAAAAATCTTTTCTGGAGGAATACCGTTGCTGATATCGAAACAGTCATTTGGGATGGGTCCCAAATCAATAGAATAATGCTGGGCATCAACCGCTATTCAAATAAAGGTGTCTGCACCCAAACTGATACTTCGAGGGTCGCTGTTATCCACCAATATTCAAATGGTGTTGTGTTCTAGGTCTACTAAAGCTGTCAGATTTAAATATAAACCTTGTTGTTGGAGATGCAAATTTAGATTTATATATTCGTCCTGATGTTTGAGGTTCTGTTCTCGCTTAATTTTGAGGGGAAGAGTAAATTGTTGCACCTGTCCTGGGATGGTAACCTCCTCTGGCACTTGAACTTCAACCGCATAAGGCAGTAATTGAGCTGACCAGAATGCTTTTTCAATGTTGGCAAAGCCCATAGTGTTACTCCTCAGTCGGGACCATACTTTATTATTAATTAGGTCCAAATTGAGTGTGAATCGGTTGAGAATGTCACTTCCCAGATAAAAGGCAGAAGGGACATCTCTCATGACCCAACAATTATGGTCTATACTATTGTTGCCAATGGAAATTATTTGCATGCACCTGCTAGGCAGAAGATGTTTGGAATTTGGGGTTTCCAGACCTACTTCCCATTTGTCAATCAATTTAAATGTGGGAACGGTCTGATCTTTTGGGAGTTTCCTGAATAATTACTCGCTGATGAAGCTCCTTCCATTATTCAGGCATACACTGGTGAGCATCGGTTCCTCCCACTCATTTAACTGAATGGGGAAAAACAACTGCTCGCCCTTTTTCTGAATGTTCATCAGACTTTTAGCAGATTCTTCCTTGTCTGGTTTCACGGGACTCAAGGTTTCCTCTGATTTTGGACTGGTGTAACATTTTAGGGTGTTCCCTTCCAATGTGGATTGCCACTTAAAACTGTGAAGAAGGTTGATTTTCAAGAATGGAGAAGGGTTCCCATCACCAGTTTGTTCTCCTACAGAGATGACTGTGATGTCTGGGACTTGGTTATTTTTTAAATGCAATTCTACATTCTCCGAGCGCTGAACAATTACGTGACAGGTACCATTCAGGCTTACATAATTGGTACTCATTTTTAAGTTGATGTGGCAGTTAGTCTGAGTCCAGAGGACCATGTTTACACAGTCGATCAGAGGTAATAACCTCCTCAGAAGATTGTTCCCCATTAAACAAGGCATTCCCGCTGGAGTCGCAACGATCACTGTATGTTTCAGCCGGTGTCGTCTAATTTTAAGTCCAGCTCTGCAGTCCCTTCGACAGAAATATCATTCCCGTTGAAATTTCGGAGTTGTCTAGGAAGTGGTGTGAGTGAAATTTGGTGGCCCTCCCCCGTCCTGAGTTTAGTTGGTCAAAGGCCTTTTTTGACAGGAGGGTGGCCTCGGATCCAGTATTCACCAGAGCTGACCATTCGCACTGTCCTTGCACCTTAACCAGTTCATAAAATCGGCCTTCTTTCTCCTCCAAGGTGCAAAGAAAGTGTGATTTATTTGATAGCCTAGCAGTAATTTCCTTAATATTGAACACCGACACTGTGTGATCTTCTGCAATTTTCTGTGTCAGAGTTCAGGAATCTTTAAAAAAAGCTTTGCAACTCGCAATTGAAGTTGTTGGGGAATCCTCCTTTTCCCTGGCTCCTTGGCTGTCCCCCGTTACATGGCAACAGTTCTCAGAACCTGTTTGGAGAAAGGACACCCCTTACGTTTCACTTCTGTTTGGCTCACATGTTTGCGGTTGCATAGTTTCTGTTTCTGGGTCGGTTGCCATACTTACCCTGTCCCACTCAGGGTCTTTTGGGGCAAATGTTTTCTTTTGAAGGGATCCCCCTGGTTTTGAAAGAGAAGGTTTGCTCACCTAAATCCTCCGGGGATTCTTCTCTTTCAAAGGGGATAATGTTGAGTTCATCCACAAAGTGGGTTCTGCTTTGGCCTCTCTGACGTACCGTATGCTACTTGGGTTCTAACATGTTGGGAGTAGAAGAGACTCTTTCAGTTTGAGGGGTTTTTAGGGGTTCTGTTTGGGTGATAAAGGAAGCTTCCTCAAGGGCTTGGCATCTCCCCTCCACCTGGACCCCCTCCTCTGGAACTAGTAATTTGTGGGAGGTTTCCTCCCATCATTTCCCCCTTGGGCCATCAGACCTGGGTGTTGGGGAATTCTGGGAAGCAGGGTTAGGTTGGGAGTTGGACGGAGCCCTCAGCATGCACCCCAGATACATTGGTCAGCTGCTGGGCCTGTCGCTCCAGTTGCCAGATCTTGTCTAGGTGGTAGGGAGGTCTCAAGCCATACCTCTGCTGCTCCTGAAAGGGGTAACTGTCCATGTTCCATCCTGAATCTCCCTTCTCCCGGGTTCAGGGATCTATTATCCTAGAACCGGGGAGAACGAGGAGGATTGCTTTGGAAGTTCTGGTTTTGGTGATATTTGGGGAAAAAAGTTTAGATTGGGAGGTGGAATGATACTTCTCTCCTGAGGGACGTTTGGAGGGAAGTTTCCCAGGGCAGTACTTACTTGATTAGTCCCCCCCCCCTTGTGCCGGGCGAGTGTATACATACCCCAGAATTGGTTTAGTACCCTTGTACCTACGATGTATATAGGTGGCAGGGTCAGAGAGATCACTGTTCTGGGCCTCTGCCTGACTGCCATTCGATTGGGCCGGATTGGGGGGTCCCTTCTGCTTTCCATTTTGCTTGTTGGCCAAGCCAATGGAGGGGTAGTTTTTACCTCTGCCACCTTAGCAGCAGCAGGGGTGTTATATGGTTTGGGGGTTTTGGCAATATTTCTACTCTCAGCCGGCTTTTGGACCTCATAAATCCTGGTGGCCTGTTCAATCACCCAATCCGGGGCCCTATGCTCATGAAAGTCACACACCAACTGAGTCATTAGGTATTTGGTGAGAGCATGGAAATATGTAGTTATGAACTCCTTACTTTTTGTGCTCACCAGCCTGGAAGCCTGAGCAAATGGCCACTTTAACTCCTGCACAAACTCCATAGGCGCCTGATCCACTCCCTAGGCGCCTGATCCACTCCCTAGGCACCTGATCTTCCTCACACTGCAAGTTATATGCAGCCTTATGGGCCTCTTGTAGCTTCCTATGGGAGGTACATTTTTTCAGTATGGCCACCTTATAAGTGGACCATTTGTGATGATCCTGATCCTCCAGTCCTGCAAAGAAACTGGGGTACTCAGATGAGAATGCCCATTCGCATCATCCCTGATCTGGAATGATGACAAGTGTTGTATCGTGCTTGGTGTGAATACAGGTGCTAGAGAATGCATGAGAGAATTTCGGTGTGTTTGAGAGAATGATTGGTTGTGAGTGTAGGAATGCCTTTTGTGAAGGTTCCGGAGTATGTCAGCTGGAGAGTCCCAGCCTGGGTGATGGGACCCAGTGGTTCATGTTAATTAATGTAATCGTAATAAAGCTTACTTGTGGGACTTCCCCAAGATGACTAAGGAGCTTTGATTATTACACTGGCGATAAATCGGTCTTTCAAGTGAAGAAAAAGAATCTGCGTGGCAAGAAAGTTGAAGATAAAGGTGACCAGTCTGCTGCGGGGTGTCCAGATAAGATGGAAAGGAACTACTGCCCCCCCAAACAAGTAAGTATCATCACCCGGGCCAAAAAAAGGGAGGACTGCAGCACATCCCACACCACAAGAAGAAGAAAAAGGAAGGCTGCAGTACATCGTGGCATCTGCTGATTAAGGAATAGGGGGAAGAAACGGGAAACTGTAGTCCCACGGTCCTAAGGCCCACATGGAGAGAATATAAAAGAAACCCTCCACTACAGAAGTCCCTAGGTTAGAGGAATACCCTGGGCATCAGAGGCAAGCGTTGGTATGCCGTTTTATGAATGATGTATCATTACCAAGAAGGAGGGCTGAGACAAAAGAGTTGTAATTCCGTGTGGAGCGCCTGGTAATGAGAAGATGTGTAAACAAAGCAGATGAGGGTTATGCAATGATGTCCCTCGAATGAAGCTATGGAGAAGGGTGTAGTTGTGCTGCCCAAAGTGAGGAAGTGACTCAAAGTGGGGCCGCATACATGGGAGACCCATCGGCTGTCATACCCGCTGTAGAGAGCAGCGACTGGTGGAACACCGGTTCGGGGAGGCAGCCATGATGAAGCAGGCATTTTTGCCTTGCAGGATGCTGGCGCTTTGTTGCGAGGCCAGGAGAAGTCGTTGGTGCATGGAGGTTCACATGTTCTGCTGTCAGTGTGTGCAAGGTGATCAAAGGTTGGAATGCAGTATGCTCACAGCGGGCCGAACGTTGGTGGCTATCTTTCAATTGAGGGACGATGAAGGAAAGGACCTTCTGTTTATTATGTGTCGCACGTTGTTCGTCAATGAGGAAATTCCAGGGTTACGGAGCTGTAAGATTAGGAGCATCCTGTTTAGTACATCGGAACAGAGATGTCATGGCACATCCTATGTCAAGTAGGAGTTGCGCAAGGAAGAGCATCTGTGTTTCAAAATACAAGGGTGCTGCATTTGTGGAGCATGGTGGCAAAATCCACAGAAACTATCAGAGGAACGTTTATGGTCACCGGGATATTAAGAGTAAGGTCTGGCATGCAGAGTCAATGTACCGTCTAAGGATGCTGTTCTGGTTTCAACAGACAATGCAGACTGTGTTGAAGTCCATCTTTCTTCAAGACCATAAAAAGAACCAATTGGACTGGTTTTTGTCGTGCAGCCTTGGCAGAGCAGACCAGGTGACTTAGTGGAAGAAGGACAGGCAAAAAGTGTGTATTACATACACTGCCAAGACACAATCTAAATCCTTTTAGGAGAAGTAGCAATGAAAACAAAAATATGTGAACCTTTATGTTTTAGGTTAGCGTGGCACGTGTACTTTAAGTCCATGTCTGGTTTAAGTTACTTTGATATATAGATGTTAGGAATACTGTAGACTTGATATGATAGATTATTTATAATTCGCTTAATACCCAGAGGTTTCTAAGCACGGACCTGGGGATTGAACCTGTGGTGCTCCGTGTCGTCTTGCTTCAAAGGCGAACACGTTGCCTGTGAGCTGATAAGTCAAGAGGTCAGTGGGACTGAAGTTAGAGTGGTTAGTGTGAGTGTGTAAGTTTAACACTTTTGAGGACATTTTTGCTCTATGGTTTCTGTCCGCAACATGGACTTTTAGATGCTGGCGCAACATGGACATTTAGGTTGATGGGCGCAACATGGACTTTCAGGTTTCAAGTCCCACAGTGTCTGCTATGGTAATCCTAATGCAAGCAGCTACAGTGGAAAATGCTAGATGTTAGGTGAAAATGCAAGGGACTAACGTGTTTTGAGAATTTGCAGGTTAGAGCTGATCACAGCTATGGACATTTAGGATGTGATTCTTATCTCATTAAAAGTATGGCATTTAGACATTTTAGTAAAAAGATGGCAGTTGAAAGTATGGGCTGTTTGACCTGTTTAAGGAGGTTAAGGTCAACAGATGTTTCCGTTGGGCTCTGTGAGGGCGATGTCAAAATGTTAAAGTGTCATTGTGCAAGGATGGTAGAGTATGGTAATTGTGTGTATAGAAATGGAGTGGGATCTCTCCTGGGGTGTGAGGTTTGGTCAATGGGCATTGTGTACGCATTCAGAGTTAAAGTGAAGTGAGGAATGTGTATTTTGTAGGCATGCAGAGTTAAAGTGAGGAATGAGTCAGATGTTTTAGTGAATCAAGGGGGGTACGCCTTCCCATTCATGTGCCTAAAAGTAGTAGAGTAGGTGTAGATAGGGAGGGCGCCTTCCGTCAGAATGAGTGGCTGTTGTTGGAGGCACAGCCAGTATGTTGGGGGTATGCCCTCCGCCTTTATTCTGTGTTGCATCTCTCACAAAAAAGATGCCCTGCATGAGTGTTCCCTGTATGTTTCCTTTTGTGGATGTGTGTGTGTGTGAAGAAGGGAGATGTGTTGTATCATGCTTGGTGTGAATGCCGGTGCTTGAGAATGCATGAGAGAATGTTGGTGTGCCTGAGAGAATGTTTGGTTGTGAGTGTAGGAATGCCTCATATGCTTTCAAAGGGATTGAGGGACAGATCCTGTGAAGCTGGCCGGCGGTCTATAGTGAAGGGTGGTGTGGTGTATCTGTGTACATGTCATGAGGGCAAACGTACAGAAAGGGACTCCTGATGTGTCTTCGAGACAGTGACGTTCACGGCTCCAGATGTGTCTTCTAGACGGTGATGTTCAGGTTGTTCTATGGAGTAATGGAGTGGATTTCTTTTGTCGCGCACAGTTGGCAGACCATTCCTGATGATTAAGCAAGGAGGACAAGCAGTGGTTGTACCTACATTGCCCGACTAAGAACAGCCTATATCCGTTATTGGTGCATATAATGGCCATGTGTTAAAGATTTATGGGTTTGGTTAGAGTTTCAATGTGCTTTCGGTGCATTGGCTTTTAGTTGTTAGGAATTTTGTAAGCATTAATTTCGATGCCCCATTGAAGGGCAATTGGTAATGGCTCAGGAGTGAGAGTGATGCGTGTGTGCTAATATAACATTTCTCAGCAATTTTAGCTGTAGGTTGCCGTTGGTAATATGGACTGTTAGGACATTATGCACATGGAGTCAATTGTAGTAGCCCCAATAAAGGAAAGTGCACAGGAATGTGCTTGTTGATGTGGGGAAATGCAAGGGACTAACAGTTTTGAGAATTTACAGGTTTAGATGCTGTGCGCAGCTGTGAACGCTTAGCATGTGAATTGGGTAAATGCGAAGGATAAATGCAAGGAATGCAAAGGACTAACGTATTTCTAGATTTTACAGATTTTGGGCTCACCACAGCCATGGACATTTAGCCGGTTAATAACATTGCAGGTAGAAAGGTTAGCAACATGTTTGCAAAAAGTTATAGTGGGAAGCTTAGCGAATTTCAGGTGAAAAGATGTTTTTCGGTGGTGGGTTTTTAGGGCAATGTTAATGTTGAAATGTCATTGTACAAGCATTGCACAGTGTTTTGTGGCGACACCGCGCCAAATTTGTGTGTAGTATGGAGTGGGATCTCTCCTCCGGTGTGATGTTTGGTCAGTGGATATTTTCAGATGTATGGTATTGTGTGGAAAACCCCTGTGTGCGGAGGGTTACTGGTTGTGGGGACACAACACCAACACATATTGTGTGTAAGGAATGGAGTGGGATCTCTCCTCCGGTGTGAGGTTCGCTCAATGGATAACTTGTAGGCATGGCAGAGCTAAAGTGAAGTGAGGAATGGGTCAGATGTACAAGTGAGTAAGGTGGGGACGTCTTCCCAATCCTATGACAGAGAGATGTAGGTTATGGATAGAAAGGGGGGTTCACCTTCCATAAGAATGAGTGGCTATTGTTGGAGGCGCAGCCGTTATGTTGGTGGGACACCATCCACCTTTATTTCTGACTTGCATCTCTCACAAAAAAGATGCCCAGTATGAGTATTTCCGTGTACGTTTCTTTTTGTGGATTTGTGTGTGTGTGTGAAGAAGAGAGATGTGTTGCACCGTGCTTGGTGTGAATGCAGGTGCTGGGGAATGTATGAGAGAATGTTGGTGTGTCTAAGAGAACGTTTGGTTGTGAGTGTAGGAATGCCTGTCGTGAAGGTTCCAGAGTAAGTCAGTTGGAGAGGCCCAGCCTGGGTGATGGGACCCAGTGGTTCAGTTTTACCAAATTAATGTAACTGTAATAAAGCTTACTTGTGGAACCTACCTATGATGACTAAGGAGCTTTGATTATTACACCATCATCTGCTCATAAAGTTCCAAGTGCTCCCATACTGAATACTTGGCATTCTCGCGGTATTGCGTCAGGAAGCTCTTTATAGCTTTGATTTGTCTTATTGGGTCTTTCACAAAACCCTTTCTTTCTGCTACTGGTACTCCCTTCCCTGTCTTCTAGGCACTCCCTATCTCTATGAGACTGAGAATATCTCCCGGAACCACATGTTCTGGACTCCTCTTGCATGGACCAAAGTGAACCCTCAGGGTCACTCTCCCTGGAGTTCCTTTCAGGTCCAGGATAGAACCCAGTTTCCTCGTCCCTACTACCAGGAAGTCTGGGGAATTCACCCAATCCCCTGAATATACAGAGGTTTTTAGAATGCCCTTTTAGGCTGAGGGTCTGGCATTTCTCCTTCAGTGAAGCGGGCAGGGTGGTTTCTTTGTAATCGCATCATCAGTCAATCTAACTCCCTGACGTTCTCCTCATAAGAGTTTTCATGGTCTAAAGTACTTACCGTATTATTCGGTACTTCCCAGGACACACTGGTCCAACCACTTTTGCTTCTGTGTGGTACAGATGAATACTCACCAATATCAGACAGTGACTGGCCTTCTTGATCTGTTGGGCTAGGCCTGGGTAAGTCCAACTGCCTCATGGGACCCTGTTCTTGATAGGTGGCATGCATGAGGTTGGTTCCTATTTGTGCACGAGAGGTTGTAAATGACTGGCATGAGGCCCCTGTTGGGAAGGGCACCACACCTTGATCAGTTGGCATTTTCCCATATCCTGATTGGTCACGGTGCCTGAATCCTGTTTCTCATTTTTGATTTCCTTGGTGAGGCTCTCACACCTGTGTCTCTATTTATGTATTTGCTGTTGGTAGTCAGAGAGCTGGATTTTTAATTCTCACACTAAGGCCTGTTTAATCTCATGCACCCTGCTCTGAGCTACCAACCAATCCTTTGTTTTCTGCACTGTCATGATGCCTACCCTGGGGCATCCGGATCAAGCCCATCAGCCCCGGGAGCAGGCATCCAGGTATTTAATAAAACCCCAGCAGCCCCGGCTGGGGGCTGTCTGGGTTCAGTCCTGGCGCCATAGACTTTACTTACCTCATGCAGACCATGCTGCAAATGAATCCAAGCCAACATGAGGCCTGGATGGGACTATTTTTCTACAGGGACTATTGTTTACTCGGGTGTGGACCTAGGGACTTCTTACCTGGAACTACTTTGGAGGCTATTTAAACCACGCCCGAACAGCAGCACATGCTTCGTGTAATTCTGCATCCAGCAGCGTAACGCTCACCGTGCCTGCAGTCAGCATCCAGTCTTCAGCCACGCCCGTCTCGAATCCAGAGCTCCTAGCAATAGAAGAAAGAAGAAGGAAAGGTTAGAAAACAGATATTATTTCAATCCTTACCTGAATTCCGGATCCATCACGTCTTCGAACTTGAAAAGGACATTATTCTACATGTGTCGCATCGCCAGCTGCAGCGCTGCGCTATACTCACCAGTCCTCACAGCATTTTTCGATCCGGCGCAGCCTCCATCATTTTCTCCGCCGAATTCCACCATCTAGGGGACAAAAGAAACATAAGGTGAGCCGAGAGAGCCAACAAATACAACCTCTTCACCATAGACTTACCTGATTAACAACCGGAGGCATTATTCTGTAACAAACCGCAACTTCTTACGCCGCACCTGTAAGGAGAGAGAAACCAGCAATTTAAACACAAGCATCATTTGCCGGACAGTGTTGGGTAATACAGACTCTTACCTCAACACCATCAGCTGCCACAAGACAATCTTCCCTTGGACCCAGCTGCAACACAAGAAAGGAATGTACAAGAGTGAACATCGGACATATTGAACTCTTTGAACTTTATACTTACGGGTTCTCGCCTGGAACCTCGAAGTCAATATTCATCCGGAACTCTTCCAACGCCCTCAAACCAGTGAAGTAACTGGTATCCACGCACCCCTGCATTCCACGCAGGATGGAGAGCTCATCATTTACAAACATGAGGTGAGCTTACAGAAAGTGAATATCGGTGGTGATTAGTGGGGAGAACAGTGGGGTGCCATTACTAAAATCCACGGGTGGCTGAATCCCTTTCTCCACTAACAGGAGAATATTTCTACAGGTCAAGCAGACGAGATTAGGAAGTCCAGTCCAGTCTGTCATCTCTGCACTACGCTTCACGTTGGAGGAAGTCGCAGCTGTCCGGGTCCGATCGACGCCCCTGGGGGAGCCAGGTGAGCGTAACATGCACCTCCGGCTGAAGTGATTCAGTTTCCCTCTGTGAGCCTTGTAAGCTGTGTGCATATTGAGGGTGCTTTTCATTCAGGAGACTAATCTCTTTTTCTTTTTCATCCCTACATTTTGCTGCCTCTAATAGTTCAGCTTCTATTTACCTCACTCTCTAAACAATCTTGTTCCTTTTTTCCCAAATTCTGGTCCGTTCCTGAGAACCTGACTGTCCCTTTTCTACCTTCTTGTCCAACTGATTTATCCTCTGTAATAGGACATTGTTATCCTGATTCAAGAGGTCTTTTTCCTGAGCCAGCTGCGTCCTCTGTTGTTTGATGTATCTGATCAAAGCATTTTTCGGAATCAATCCCCTTGGATAATTGATTGACTATTTTCAGTTTTCAAAAGTTTTATTTCTGATTGGAATACGATAATGTCCTCCAAAAATACGCTATTAAGAGCAGACTGGTCATTTAGCTTGTGTTGCAGTGTGCTCACATTTTCTACACACTCTGTTTGTGTACTTTTCAGTGTAAAAATCGGAGTTTCATGCTCTGCACTCTCTTGCTGCAGAAACTCGGGTTTGAGCTGTTGAACAAGATACTGGGCCTGTGACAGGTCTCCAGCCTGATTCATCCTACAAGCCTCACTATGTTGCCAATGCTCTTCTACTAACAGCAAATTAAAATATAACTGAGCAGTTGGCTGAGCCATTTGTGTCTGTTCATAATGAGCAGTTCGGGTCATATAAAATGCTTCAAGTGTGATGTGCAATATTCCGGCTCCAAGCCCAATATCACTGCTTACTGAGGTAAACTCCTGCACAATTATGGTTTGCCAGTTTCCTGAATCGTCCTCAACCCATTCTCCTTTGAAATATAATTTAGTTAGGAGATGCTCCCTGGCTTCCCCAATTTGTACAGTAGTCATTTTCACAATTCGCTTTTTGCACTTTAATAAATCTTTCTTTATTCAGGGGTAAAATCACCTTGCTCCTGCTTGATTTCCTGACTCAAATAAATTCTTACACACTCTTAATTTTTTACCTATACACCTCTTTGGAACTTAAGAGTCAAGTCCTAGCGGCACTTTAATAAAATGAAGATGACTTTCCCTCCACCTCAATGCAATTGCATAAAAATTAATAGACTGTCACAAAGGATTTGTCATGGGTCAGGAATAGAAATCTAAATCCCGGCCCGAGCCCCCAATTTGTAACAGTTTATTGAGAAGTCACTTCCAACACAGGGAGTTCCTTCCCTCCCAACTTAAGTGGTTATGCAACAAACTGTTTAACAGTTTATTTTTTTAAATCTAATCTCAGACACATATCATGCCCCTTGGATCTCTCTCCGCTGAGCTAACAATGAGTCAAGAACCAGGCCAGTGTACGGGAAATATATTGGTATTTATTTAAATTAAAAGTAATAGAAATTAGCATGAAAATATCAAAAACACCACTTAATCCATGGCACAACACAATCAACTTCTCTCAGCATATATAAATCACAAAATTGAGTTAAAAAGAACACATACACAATTCTTACTTTCTGCAGTTTTTATACTTCACAAAATAATTACACTGATCAATACAAAGGCACGTATGTAATGTTGTGGGATTTTTATTTTCCTGCAAGCTTAAATGGGTAGCAGTAGGATTTCAAGATTGGTAAAAAAAAAGTACATATGGCAATTATCATTTCACCACACTTTTGGTTTAAAATAAACACAGGGTGATGTATTGCTTTGTTTTTCAGACCCCGACTTGCTTTGGTCTAGGTTGGGAAGTCAGATAGAAAAATTGGAATGCTTTGGGAATTTGGGATTTCGGACCCCACTTACTGAAAGGGAAAGGGTTAAAGGCAAGCAGACTCCCCCACCTTTTGTTTTTCCATGGCTCAGTTCTACTTACATAGCAAGCCTCTGTTTAAGGTTCAGGAAAGCCAGCTGCATCTCAGGACACTCTGGAAAGATAGGGCAGGGGTCTGGTAACTCCACTCTCAAAGATGGCCGCCTACTCTCCACCATAGGACCCTGTCAGCTTTGAGGCCCTCCTAGAAATAGACAGCTCCACCCAGATACATGCTCAGCAATCTCCTCACTTCTCCTTACAGCTGTCAGATGGTAAGTTGTAGCCTTCCTGATGGGCTGTCTCTCCTCTCTATCTGCCTCTTTGTGTCTCTTTTTTTCTGTCCCCTGTCCCAGTGCAGTCCCCCTTACATAGCAGCAATGACACCACCAATTTTACAATCTTGGGAAAGTACCCTGCAATAATCCCTGCCACTAGGATTGGACAGTTACCCTTCTCTTTCTTCCCAACCCAACCTCCAAGTCAGGATTGGCTTAGGGGACTGGAGCAACATTTTCCGACCGCTCACCTACTCTCACATTTGGAACATGTTCAGATCAGCCAGAAAACTAGTTTAACTGACCATTACAGTTCCCAGAGTCACAGGAAGATGAATTTTATATCACCAACGTCGCCTGGAAATAACATTAAAAATTGGTACTTAGATTAATTCCATCTGCCTTATGATGCCTGAGAAAAAGGCCTAAATGATAATAATCCTTTTAAATAAATTGTGGATCTTCATGTGGGACAAATGGCCCTTTTCTGCCTTCTGGCCATATGTTTTTACTGGGCCGCCTGTGCCTTTATCAATCTCCTTTGTGTTGGAAGCTTGCTCTTTGAAGTGGGTGCCCCATTTTCACACATTTTAGTCATCTCCAGCCAAGCTGTAACCTTTCTTAGAGTCAATGCTTTCAGAGCCAGCAGGTCTGGAGAACACTGAATTTCAACACCTTTTAGCAGTTGGTCATTAGATGGGAGATGTGACATCCAGGCTGGAAGTGGGATACGTCTTTGTGAAGTTTTGCCCACAGGCAGCAAAAGGCTCTGCCTTGGGCTGACATTTTTTTCATGAAGACGAAGTGGCTCATCAAATGTCACTGGAGCTTTGTGGGTGAAACACAATATACATTGCTTTTTGTCAACCCACACATCATGTTTTGTGTTCCAGACATTTTTCTGTGAGCAGTGATATTCTTTTCACTTTTTACTTTTTCAAAAACTGTTTTTATTTGCACACACATGCGCAGGACGTTTTTGTTTGTCAATGTTTAAAAATCCTGTTTTCCATGTGACAGGGATCTTTGATTCCTCGTTCTTTTGTAAATTAAAATGCTGCTTGTCCATTGGTAATGATATGTATGCCCCTTTCCACATGGCTCTTTAACTTTACTTGAAAAACAAAAACAAATTCCAGGCCATTTTTGTTTCAGTGTTTAAGATGTTGCTATTCATGTGAAAGGGTTTTCTGTTTGGGGCCTTTAAATGCACCCACAGCCCCCCTGCAAGTCATAGTGGGGGCCTCCCAAACCCCCAACAAATCACAGGTCGTGCCACACTCTGGACCAGCCCAGATTACCACGCTGGCGAAAAATGCAGGAACGTGCTGCTGCAGGGGTAGACCTCACACTGCACTAGGAGACATATAAATATTTCATGCATTATAAAGCACACTTTCTGAGAAAAATTGGTTAAAAGGCCAGTGTGTTTGCAATTGTTTGTAGAGTAACACCAATCCAAAATTCCAATACATGCAAGTAACCAACAGTGCACAGAAACATTAACGCTTTAATTAATATAATGCTTTGCTATTAAAAATGCCATGCCACAATAAAAACATGTCCAACTGGCTGCACAATGTCTAGACACGTAATAACATATTACAGAAAAGCATGCCAGGCCACATTTAGATATACCTAGACTGATTGCACCAAAATGCCATTTGAAGCAATAACACTTATCATGGTTATTTTATCACAGGTGCCCAGAAAAATATACAATGCTGCAGTAAGAAACGGCTAGACTGACAGCACCCAAATGCCAGTCTAGCCAGATAATTACACTTAGCAGGACAGCTTTATCAGAGATGCCTAGTTAAAGAAAAGTCAAGCAAAACGAATAGTCACATGTACTCCAAGAAGACACAGCCTACAGGCACCGTCTTCCCCTGTCATACTCAGCTGGAATGTGACAGCCCTGGGTACATCAAAGCATCGCCAAAAGGGGACAGCACACCTTCTTCCAGCCATGAGCAGCATAATTTAAATATCAAAGGCTCCATGGATCTGCATTCCTTTTGGCTACTCCGGCTGGTGGCAGTGCATACTAATGAGATAATTGAAGCAAGCCTAGAGGAGAGGCTTGGTTGCCAGAAGAGACAATAGGAAGGCGGGACTAACACCCCTTTGGTATGCAATGTGTCAACTTGAAGCTATTTCCCACCTCCCTGTATGAAAGGCAGTGACAGGCCTGTCTGGGTCCAGCAGTTACCGCAGGTGTCCCTGCAGAGCAGACCCCTTTCAGAGGGACGCAGGATGTGATTTGGTAGAGACGGGAAGTCTGCTCCCGGCACATACTTCAAGGGAAGCCTGCAATTTAATCAAGAGTCACAGAGGGCCCAGTTAACCAGAGAGACACTTTGATCTACAACAGCCAGGAAGATGGGTGGGACATATGTATATGTTGTCACCCCTTGTCTGTCCTGTTGCAAAGCATCCTGGTCCTGACCTAATGCATAACATAAGATTGTTGGTGGGGACTCAGGATTGGTTCATTAAGGTAGGCTTAGCCTGCACCAATAACTGGGGCACATTTGGTTTTAAAAGTAGGGCTGAACCCCTCACTTAGCAGATCATCTGAAGACTTCCAAAATAGAAAGAAGAAGGACTCATTTGGACCTGAACTGAAGGTACAGTCTACCTTGAATCTTCCACCAATAAAGGAAGGCCAGGAGTTTCAAGAGGGAATCAAGATCCCTCCCCTAAACATCTCCCAGTTAACAGAGGGAGATAGCGGACTCAGAGGAACGTCCAGCTGCTCCAGAACCATTACCCAGACAGCACACAGCATGCCCTGCTAGGTTCTGCCAGCAAGCTTCCTAGGTGGGGAGTGCCAGAAAGTCTCTGGACAAAGGACAAGGCTTTTGCTTGCAATCTCTCTCCTGAGCTTTGGGCCCTCTGCCTTGAAAGGGCATGAGCCTTGCAAAGAAGCTATGAGGAGTGCCACAAAAGCATCATCCAGTGTCCATCTTTTAAAGACATTTTCGAGACAATCGAGTCCTCGAACCGCATCCGGCTGCACCAATGACTATTGTCACACTGCAGTCGACCAGCATTCCAGATCAGCTAACCAGCACAGAGACAATGATTCCTGGCCTGAGCCGCCCCTGCCGGACAGTCTGCAGACGTCCATCCAGCCTCCCTTGCCGAACTGCCTGCCACCTGGTACCCGTAACTGTCTCCTGCTACTAACCCTGTCTCAATGGCTGTAAAGCTCCCTGGAACCGCTTCGACGCTGTCGAGCAGCAAGAACTTCTTCAGCACATGGAACTTTATGGTTCTGCCCCCCGGTCCATCTCCGAAGGCCCCTAGAGACAGTTATGACCATTTGCCCCCTTGGTACTGGTACCAAATAATCTTGAACAGTAAGACTGATTACTTTACCAGCTACTCTCCTGTTAGTATCCAGAGTGCACCCCTTTCCTTCATGAAACTGTCTGTCCTCTGTGTTCCTTTACAGGGTGGGTCGTATTTGTAGAGTGCTAGAACTATCTGTTGTAGGAATAATAAAGTAGATATTTTTATACAACCTTGACTGGACAGTTACTTTTATCATTGGGTAATAATTGTAGTTTCGCTGTGTTACAACTAACCAACGATCCACGACCTTGCGGAGATAAGCCTGCCGTTCCGTCCACGTTATCAAAATTGGACAAGGAGTTATTATAATTCACTTGTATTCAAATCTGTTGGTGTCCTAGAGGGGTGGGGTTGATTGATGGTTTAGAAATCTATATTCATCCCTGGACCACTGGCGCCCCGGAAGTTGATTCGTCACAGACATGTCACTTTTAATGGCCAAACCAACGGGAGTATTTTGTTACATAGGAGTACAGGCATATATTGGCAAAGCAAGCTTTGTGCCTAGTGGCAGTAATGATACTATAAAAAACATCTCAAAGCGAACATGAGTATGTTCTTATATGGGAATAGAAGCATATGTTGGTGGAGCCAGCATGGAAATGTATGGGCACAGCCAGTATGAACGTTTTTTTTTATACTGGCATGTATTGAATGGACCAGCATTACAATGCATTGGGACTTGCATCTATTGGGAAATGCGTTTTTTGCAGTTTTGGTGACTTGCATCTATTGTACTTTTTTTTCATGAGTTACCCTACGCCCTACAAAACCAATTGCAAACTGTCTGTCCGTCTACCGAAATTTTCACAGAAAAAGTGCTGTGTAATGCACTATTTTAACCCATTATTCAAACCATTTTCTCATCGGAGGACGAAGAACACCCCTGAGTCCCCCAAACCTGTTTTCGCTAGTTCAGGCCCCCTCACCATGCTTGGTCGCAATCGCATATTTATGGGAAATATTTACACTCTCTAATAAAACAACTCACCTACTACCACTGGTGGCTGGTATATTTTGGGACCAGGCACCGCCCCCTTCTTCCTACGCTAGGTGAAACATTTAAGCTTTGATTAAAAAACATATTTACTTCTTTCACTTAGAGTAGTGCTTGCCACTGCAGCTGCATAATCAACATAGACATTGCGCACATGTGGTGTTCCATGCCAGAGCATGCCATTTGCTTTGTTAAGGAGCTTGGGGGTGGGGGCCTTCAGCATGGCTCCCAGGGGGGGCCCCAAATTGGGTGCTATGCTACTGATTGGGCACTGCTCACCCTGAATGCATACAAGTGTGATGTGAATGGTTGAGCGGGTCCGCCAACTCGACCAGGACATTGCTCTGGTGCAACACTGTTTAAGAAAATAAGCGCTGGACACAGAGTCTCAGAAGTGAGAGAGCCATGGGGTGACCCAGACCTTCCCACTCAAACTCCTTCTTGGAAAGGGCTTTGCGAAAGCTTCATTCCCGGGCCTGTCCTGGGAGAGTCATTGAATAACGCACCTCGCACATAGAGGTCTGAAAATCAGAGAGACATTGAGCCCCACTCTTGAGGGCAGTGCAGCCCCTTCTGCCCACACCTCCCCCAGTTAAAAAATATTGAAGAAGAGTCATGTATCAAAGCCTAGGACATTAAGGTGTTATGTTCAGCTCTTGGTTGTGGGGGACAAGATGTGGTTGCTTGTCTCATAACTAATAAATGCACACAGAGATAGATGGCCTTGCGCACATTAGGTTTCTTCTACGGTAGTGTTAGCTGAGTCATAGATGCATTTGGAACCAGGGAATTTTGTTGATTCTAAATCCTGTTCAATTATTTAATTTTCAGGCCTTGCTTGTGCAGCATCTTGCTCATGCATAAAAAGCCTCTCGAGGTCATAGCTTTTTTGGCTTGTTTGACACGTCAATGCCACAGATAACAAGTACTTCCGTGTCCATTGATCTATAGATGTTTATACATAGCTGTAGCCTGCTTTAGAGATTTCGGTTACCCTGTTACAAGTACTTCATTATGTATCTTTTACATATAGGCTGCACTTTGAATCTTGAAAATGACATTCCCCAAATGTGTGATCGTGGACAAATCTCGCCTCCCTCTGTGCCTCTGTTCTTATACCTGGCTGAAATGAGAGTGCCTGGAAACACGGGTGTTAGACGCATCTGAAGGTCATGTGCCATCACTTCCTGTGATGTCACTTGGGGGTGTGGTCAAATTGCATCACTTCAGGCGATGCATCAGAGGTCAAGGGCCGTGTGATGTCACTTCCGTTACCCTCAGCATTTTGGTGGAATGACGTCCCTGATTGAAGCATATGTACTGATGCAGACATCCCCCGGATTTGGATGTGAGGATAAAATGGTTGCAACATCAATCACTCCATTGGCGTTCTAAACATCCAGAATTTTAACTGGGTCTCAGGTATGGATGACTGTACGCCTGTTCAGTTCACAATGTGCAAACATCCTAAGGGAATTATTATTAAAATTAAAATGCAAGATAAACAAACAGGCTTTAGCCTGTCAAGGAAAATAGGTGTGTAAAGTGGGAGTGCAGCTCATAACTTGCAGGAAATAGAAAGATTGGGAATATGAGTACATTTTATAGGGACACATGGCGTATGATGCAGAAGACAGACAGAAAATACAAGAGGGCATTTGCACTTGGTTTTCATTGGAATATATGACCTTGAAGTACCGATCTGGCAGACTTATAGGCATGGCATGTATTGATTATTTGTTAAACTTTGCTATGCGAGGTGCAGTCCGATATTGTATGCAATCATGTGCATTATCATACAGGGTTACAACCTTCAGAGAGAGTCTGGCCATAGGACCTCATTACAAGTTTGATGGTATCTCAGCGGTAAATCTGCCAAGATACCACCAAACAGATTTACCGTTACCACTGGTATGTCTGGGGTAATTACTGCCAGATTATGAGTGGTGTTAGGTGGTTTTAGTTCACATTTATTTTAGTCCATAGGACTCCATGTGGATTTCGGCGGTATTACCACTTGCGGTAAATTCCACCGGAAGGTAATTCTCCCTATTTTGCCTTTTTTTGGCCGTAAGGCAGAGGAATTACAGCCAGCATTCTGCTGGAGGTTTTCCCTCCACCTTACCTCCAACCCCAAACTTTGGTGGTGTGGTAATGCGGAGGTAATGCAGTGGTAACTCTGTTACCACTACATTACCACCGTTTTCGGCCCCATCGCAAACTCACAATGAGGTCATCTATGAGTTTGCTCCTTAGTTGCTTTGTGTAATGTAGCAAACAGGAGGTAGGCACAGGATGCTAGGACAACAATGCTCAGCCTATAGACAAACCACAAGGCATTTGGCGACTTCCTCTGCAGCGTGGCAAAGTGGAAACAAAGGCGGGAAGGGACTTAGTAGCTAACCCAAGCGACATTCCGCTCAGAGAGGCGGTATGATGACATGAAAAATATACACACCCTTAAGTCTTAACTTCAAAACGGTAATGGTTCTGCCAGATTTCACTGAAAATAATGCACCAATGAGGTGTGTGCATGGGCTAATCCCTTAATTCACAAAATTCATTGCCTTCTCCTCGAATTATGGTCAAGGGGGTGTTAGGCACATCCCACAATTGTGCAACACTTATTAAGACACGCTGGGGCCGGTCCAAATCAACTATTACTTCAATAGCCGGCCTTGGATGCCATGAATTTAAAACCATGGCCCTGGTCGTGGCTCTTTCTTTGTGTGATACACTTTGCTCCACATGCCAAAAAGAAAAGCTTCCTTCGGCTTGCCAGGTTCCATGTGTGTAGTTTGGCTCGGTGCACAAAACCTGTTACGCAGCCTTCCGCGCTTGGCAAGGAAGGGCCGCTTTCAGCGGGAGCTGCCGCAGCCCTGGAGCTGGAAAATAATCCGCTCCTAGTTCACACCAAGGCTGAGCTGCAGCTGCTGCGCACTTTTTCACAACACTTGTTTGCAAAATATTAGTTGTTTAATAAGTCATAAATCTCTCTTGACTTTGGTTGGTGTCAAAATTCACGTTCGGAGCATCAGTCTGCTCCGAGCAGGAACGTAGCATGGCAGCCATTTTGGAAATAACACACGGTGAATGTGGAAAGAAAGAGGACTATACCACCTTCAAGCACCATCCGTGGACCTGTGTATATACAGATATAGAACATGGTGTTATTCAATAATAAAAGACACCGTTTTATGGGGTTATAAATTGCGGTATGCATTCAATGCCTATGCGAACTAGAAAGGGGTGTACATCACAATGATAAGAGACACCGTTTTATGAGGTTATAAATTGCGGTATGCATTCAATGCCCATGATTACTAGAAAGGGGTGTACATCACAAATATTGTGGTACATAAATCTTTAAAAAACGGGCGTACAAAAACATACTGTGCTACAGGAATTATACAAACAACTGCAGGAAAAAAATCATAAGGAATACAAACATGCCAAATCAACCAAAATCTTCCAATAATGAAACAAATATAATGTGGGTATAATGTATATTGATGCAGACTTTGTACAGATATGCACTGTGTCCCTCGAACACACATCTCCCCATTCCAATTAACATCAGTTTTCAATAAATGTTAAAGGTATTTATACCGCGCACCGTCACCAACGGAATTGGTCGCCAGGCGCGCATACAAACCCCAAGAGATATTAACTTTGCAACCCTAATAAATGAAATGTAGAACCGAAGTGTTAGAGGCCGCACCAGAGGGTTCTATTGTGTGTTATATGACTGCTGCACGAGTTAGTAATACCAAGCTGAAGACGAGCATGTATGCTAACCCTCCCGATTTAGGCGGGAGACTCCCGATTTTTCAGTTAAAAATAATGCTATTTTTAACTGTCTCCCGCCTAAAATCATTATAACGCCAATGCAGTCTTCAGGGACGTCATTTCACCAAAATGCCAGGGGTAGCGGAAGTGACATCACACGACCCTTGACCCCTGATGACATCACAGGAAGTGATGTAATTTGACCCCACCCCGAAGTGATATCGCGGGAAGCGATGGAACACGACCTTTCACCCGTTGCCAAAACAGGAAGTGACATCACAGCATTGAACACTACGAAAAATATGGTTACGATATCACTATAATGTGATGTACATTTCATGCAAGGATAGATCGCCATATGTAGCGTTAAGATCAGTGTGTATAGGCCCATATTACCAAATTACTGTGAATGCGAGCAGACGTCCATGACCAAATGATAATGATGTGTTATTATATAGCACTTGTGCTTAAGCGATTTATATAGAAAAAATATACACCCAATATCACCCAACCTGTCTTGGCACTCATTTATTAACCTCAGAAGGATAAAAGGCTGAGTTGAGGCGTTTAAGAACAGACTAAATCAGTGAGTCACCCCCTGAAGTGTGCCTGAAATAAACCTTTAATGAGTCTAGCAATTATTGTACAGAATTCCAGAAAGACATATTATTTGGTTTCCTATTCTTTCTATTTAGGGTCAGTGCTGAAAGTGTTAGACTTGTGGCACTCCTGTTCTTATTTTTCTTATTTTTTTTTTTTTAAAGGGCCTGAACATGAGAGCCAGCCACTCCAGGACCTTGCATTACAAAAAACGGAAGGCGTTTGGTACACATTCCCTGTTTGACTTTTTAGAATATGATGTGGTATACCTCAGTACGTCCCGCAACATTTAGCAATGGCTTAGTCCCAATGTTGCTGAATGCTGGAATTATGCACATAGAAGACATGCTCAATCAGGTGGGGTTAAGGTTCTCTGCAAGATACACTTTATTATCATTATTATTATTATTATTATTATTATTATTATTACTGTTATTATTATTAGGATATCTATTGCGCGCGGAACTAGCTGTGAGAAGCATAGGTGGAAGAACACGTGAGGGGAACAGAGAAACATGGGAGTGGGGTGCTAACAACAGGAGAGGGGGAAGGTGGGTGGACTACATTCCTGTCACAAATCGCGCTGGGCCAAAAATTATATATTGTATCATCAAGGTGATTAAGTAAAATATTTCAAAATTACTCAAGGACAATTGTCACAAAAATCCCATATTTATTTGAGAGTTTTGTAGGGTCAAAAGCATTACAGCCAACCCGTGTTTCGTCCCATCCTGGGACTTTATCAAGGATCATAAAAAATAAAATAAACAATGAATGACCATTCACCCGAAAAGTGGGACCCAGACAGAACAGAGAATCCACACAGTGATATTGAGTGAAGCATATTAAAGAGTATTTGCAAAAAATCACATTGATATAAAAACAATTGTGTGTCAATTGTACAATAAAAAAAAAAAACATGAATTTTGGAATCCAAAAATATGCAGTCATTGCAATGCAGAGAATGAGTCTAAATTGTTGTTTATCGCAATGGAGACAATAGTACTAAACTGACTTTCACCACACAATGATTTTTCTCCAGGGCCCAGAAAAAGGAAATAACCGGGTCATGCCGACCTTGGCGGACCCGGCTATTGCCCTTTCCTGGGCTCCGGAAAAAAACATTCCCCATTCCCATTCGAGCACCATAGGACTCAATGGGAATGGGGAGGATGCTAACAACGGGCCTGTTAATGACAGGCCCGTTGTTAGCATTCTGCACTGCTAGCGGGACCTGCTAAGGCCGCCTGGTCTGGACAGGCGTTCCTTAGCGGGTCCACAGCAGTCCTCGTAATAGGGCAGCCCATAATGAACGGTGCCAGTCCCGTACCGGCACCGTTCATTACGTGGCCGCCTGCCTCCTAATGAGGCCCAATGTACTTTACCTGGTGCAAAAAGAAAGGTTAGTAAGAGAGAAGTACAATATGATTTATCTAAAAAGGAAAACAAGGGTGATGTAAGCCGGTGAGTGCTAGCACATCACAGTTTGTTAAAGGCGTAGATGTCCATGTGAATGAGGGGCATTACCAATGTTAGCATATGGCTCGTGGGGGCATCAGCAAATATCAAGTTGCTAACAAGGATCCAGGAATCTGGTCTTGTGGGGTAAGTTCTTCTAATACAGAAAGAATTGTCAGAACTATACAAATCATGAACAAAGGCTACTGAATTGGAAGGCAATTTCCTTTTATACAGCAGGGCGTGTGTGCGCATAAGTAACAATCACAAAGGAAAATTACAACCAGTTATCTGTAATAAAAAAGGGGGAGGATAACCATACATCAATATACAAATTCCATGCTCTACAATGTAGAACAAAGTTCTGTGCATCCAAGATAACACGTACCTGGTGAACAGGTCAAGTCAGGCCTGTCAGAGAGGAGCCTTTCGCGTTGTGAACTGGTGTGACAAGACGCCATAATGGGAGCGCCATATATTGCCATTTGACGTGTCACATAATACGTGTGAGGTCATAGGCAAGCAGGGGTATTGTATATACATTGGTGCCCTCTTTCAAGCTTTTCTGTGAGTGAATGGCAAAACCTTATTCAGACTCTGAGCAATAACACCAAAGAAGAATACAACTTGGGCAAATTGTCAGCAAAAGGTCTGCAAGCAACCATGGGTGAAAAAAGTGGGGATCAGATCACTTGTTTGGAGTGGAGTGCAGGATGTGTGGACCTAGGTGTAAGGGAGGGGCCATTTCTTGAAGTGGAGGGTATTGAGCTTGGTCATGAACTGTGCAAGCGAGGGGGCTAGTCTGATGGTGACTGGGAAGAGGTTCCAGAGTCTTGGGGCGTAGTCAGAGAAGGCCTGTCTTCTGGTTCTTTCCTTCCTGCATGGTGGAGTTCAGGGCTTCACATGTACTTCCGGTGGATCACAGGCCTCTAGAGATGCTAAGGGTACTCAGTGCAGTAGTATAGGGACTTCATGGTGACACCTCTGTAGAGGATGCAACAAGATTTGAAGATGATACAGGCTTGCAGCAGGAGCTAGTGCAATTAGATGAGGGTTGGTGTGATGTAGTCGAATTTACGGAGTACTTTGATGAGTCATGCTGCAGCATGCAGAATACATTTGAGGGGTGCCAGGGTAGTCACCGGAGGGCTTTCTGAAAGAGCATTGTATAATGAAGTCACCACAGGCATGGGAAGTACAAGCTTTATTTAGTTACAAACAAGGAAAAGGGCTGTAGTCTTCCCTCATCTTCTTCCAGCCTCTTACTGCCAACAGCTCGTACCATCACATTCTAAACCTGATAATATTCCATGACTTCACAGGCTGTAGACAGAATTCCAACTGCAGAGCAATTGTAAACTATGTACAATGTAGGGAAGTATTTACAACATACAACACACCTCCTTCCCTTTAAACCAACAACAAGCAAAGACGGGAAGAGAGGTAAAAGTGTTATGTACAGTGTCTGCTTGAACATCAAACAGGGCAAAGAAACATGAATGTATTAACAGTGGCAGAGGATGAGCTTCAATGAGCCTTCCCTTTCTCTCTAGGCTTGACTACTCTAATAGCCTCCTTCTGAATCTACCGTCTTCCACTCTCGACCCATCCAGCTAATCTAAAATAGGGCAGCAAGACTTATCCTTGGCCTTAAGCCCAGAGACTGCAACTCTCCTGCCTTAAAAAGACTCCACAGGCTCCCGGTAATTGCACAGATTATATTCAAATCCCTCTGCATCATTCACACGGCTGTCTGGGGCCATGGACCGCACTATCTTCAACTCTCTCTTACTAAAAACTCACCCTCTAGACCTCTACATTCCTCTGGCACCAACTCTTTGTGTGTAAAGCGTTTCACTAAACAGAGGGCAGGAGGCTGATCTCTTTCCTCAGCTGGCTCCCTCCTATGGAACAGCCTACCCCTTCCAATGCGTCTTGAGCAGGATTTCCCCAAATTCCGGAAGCTCCTCAAGACTTTCCTCTTCCCTTTCTCCTTCCTCTGCTAATCTTACAGTTGCTTTGATTAGTGACCAGGGCCCTTTTGTATTCTCGTGCCCTGGCCTTCCACACCCAATCGGCCCAGCTGCTGTCTACCCTTCAGCATCTTCTGTCCTCCATCATGGAGGCTCTCACTTTTTTCAACCCAAGGCGACTCCAGGCCGTATAGCACTTCCATACTATGAACTTCATCTGCTGCTCATCTACGAGCAGGGACACCCTAGCACCTATCCGCAGGCCCCTCTTGCTTGTTGCACTTGCACGTTCTGAATACTCTGTATAGTAGGTTTGTCCTTTCTTGCACCACTGTATTTATTGTTTAATCCCCTGTTCCCTTCCTGTTGCCCTATGGGTGCTTTGAAACAGCAAATACATATATATATATATATATATATATATATATATATATATATATATATATATATATATATATATATATATATATATATTGATTTTAGTGACACACTCCTTGGTCCACACCTCTCCTCCCTCCATCACTGTCTTTAAACCAGAAAATGTGGAATCTACTTTTCAAATGCATCTGGGTAGTTTGACTTTTACCTCATCACCTCTCATCATCTCTCGTAGCTTGTCATCGTACCACCTCTTTGACGCTTCTCCACACACTCTCATCCTCTCCTGAACAGCTTTGATATCCAACTCCACAATTTTGGAATGACCGATCCAACCTGGAGTTAATAAACTATTGGGGTTGCATCCTTACATAAGCTCAAAAGGCGCAACTCCATTACCGGGATGTGGACTACTGCTGTATTGGAAAACACTCCACATTAAATCCCTCTGCCAATCACCACCACTACTTATAGATAAACAAATGTCACTCATGAGCGTCCTATTGAAATGCTCCAGACATCCTTTACCTTGGGGACGATAAAGAGACATCCTCTTATGTTCAATCCCGTTCTCTACCAACCAGGTTTGGAATTCTCTTGATACAAACTGTGGACCATTGTCATTGACCAGTACTGAGGGCCATCCTTCCCTTCAGAATATACCTCCAAGGAATTTGATAATATTCCTGGCAGTAATGTCTCTGATCACACTAACCTGCGGCCACTTGGTAAATCCATGACCACAACGACATAACTGTCCCTAGCACCTCAAAAGTACAACAGACCTAACAAATCTATGGCAATCGACTTTGGTCCTTTGGGGGAATGTGGAATCACTATGGGTGCCACCCTCAGCTCCAGCACTTTGATGTTTTTTTTTGTATTCTACACATTCTTTGATCCTCATCTCAATGAATTCATCCACCCGTGGACACCAAAAATCCATCATGATAAGAGACTTAATTCTGCTGATACCCATGTGCGCCTTGTGTCGCAGTTCCACTTCAACCTCTTGCATACCTAGGGAAACCAACAATCTCTGTCCTCTGTACACCAATCCATCCATCACACTCATAATCTCTTTGAACCTCCTGGACTCTTTTAGGCGTTCACCTAACACGTAATCATTCTCACCAGTTCATTTCCTTTGTACCAATACTTTTACCTGTAAATACTCATTATCCTCCTGACAGGTCACCAACCACTCACTCTCCTGTAGCTATTCCATAACCAATAATATGTCTGTCACTCCATCATCCATTAAAGTGTCAATCTCCTCAAGCTTTGATAGTGGTTGCCTAGAAGGAGCATTAGCCACCACATCATCCTTGCCGTGGACATGTTCCACTAGATATTCTATACCTTATAATGTGGTAATCCATCTAGAAGTCTTCCTTGACACTCCATCATGACCTTTTTTTATTGAAAATTGCCACCAATGATTTGTGGTCAATGCACACAACAAATGCTCTTCCATACAAGGATACCTTTAATTCTGTTATGGCCCAAACAACCGCCAAGGCTTCCCGTTCTATGACTGAATAGTGGGTTTCCACCTCTTTCAGAGCTTTCAAGGGATATGCTATCATTCTCAATCCACCATCATTATCTTGCATGAACACCGCACCAAACCCACACTCTGATGCATCCGTATATACAATGAGTCGGGCTCCTTCTTTGAACCCCTGCAAAACTGGCCCCTTTGTGATATCTCTTTTGACATTCACAAGCTCCTTCTCACACAATTCACTCCAATCGAATCTCACTCCTTTTCTGGTCACCTTCCTCATGTTGACAGTTTTGTTGGCTAGACCTTTAACAAATTTAGCGTAATATTCTGTCATACCTAGGAATGAGGAAACCTCTGCCTTGTTTTCTGGGGATGCCATATCAACAATGGCATTGACTGATTTCAATTTGGGAAGAACACATTCTCCCAAAATACTATACCCCAGGTAGTTCACTTGTGTCTTGGCAAACTTGCACTCCTCCAGGGTTAACGTCAACCCAGAATCTTTCAGCTTTTTTAATACTTCTCTCAACCTTGCATCATATTAATTTCTGTCTTTTCCCCACACCAATATATCATCTTGGTAAAATGACACTCCATTTACACCACCAAGAATGTTATGCATCACTCTTTGGAATACACTGGATTCCAAAAGGAGTCCAAATGGCATTCTAATGCATTTGAATAGACCTACATGGGTGATAAATGTAAGTGTATCATGTGACTTGGGATGCTTGCGCGCTTGATGGTACGCAGATTTGAGATCTAACAGAGAATACACCTTTGAACCACACAAGTCTGTTATCATTTAATCAATTTTTGGCATGGGAAACCTCTCAGTAACTATATTTTTGTTGACGTCCCTCAGATCTGCACATAGCCTGATTGAACCATTGTTTTTTTAACAATGACAATGGGACTCCCCCAATCTGATCCTTCCGATCTCTCAAGGATCCCTTCCTTCAGCATCTGATCAAAACACAGCTTCAACATTCTTCATATACACTAAAGGAGCTGATCCGAGTTTGACAGCATATGGTACTGATGACTCCTTGAGTTTGATCTTATGTGTAAAGCCCTAGGGGAATCCTACTTCATTCCAAAATACATTGGAAGCCCATTTTGCTACCCCACATTCTTTTAATCACTCAGGCACTGACATGATTAAATCACAGCCAACATGAACTTGTTCTCTGGCATTTGGGTCTAGCTTCATCCCTAAGGCAGCTTGACAGCTACAGCATAATAGGTTTCCCCAACACTTGTGACATATACTTTGCTCATGGTGAATTTGTTCTTAAATGATAATTTTGCATTCATTTCACCTATAATTGTTATAGGATTTTCCCCATATGCATTTGCTCTTACCCTCACCTCCTTCAACACACAACTAGAAATCTCTTTTACCCAAGATTCCTTACTTATTAATTTGTAATCTGCACCACTATCAACCAGCATCTCAATCCCTACCCTGATAACCCTGATGATGGTTCTAGGTATTTTTTATTTTCACCTCACAAATTACCTGTATCACATCCAAACCCTAATATACTTCTTGAAAAATGTAAATATCCTCCTCCACAGCTCCTACATTGCCAACCCAGAACCAACAAAATTTAGAGATGTGCCCCTTTTTACCACATCTGCATTCCACATGAATAGCCATACATTCTCTGTCCCTTGCAAAGTGTTCAGTGCTACCACATCTGTAGCAACATTTGAATGGTCGAAAACCACTACACCCGGTGGTCGTATCGCTTTGGTTATTTGGCATTCCTCTGCCTCTTCCTCTCGATCCCCAGTGAAAAACATTTCCCTTTTTTCTCCAATCAGTGTTTCTGAGACCACTGCTTCTTTTTTGTATGGAACTCTGTTCATTGCTTTGTCCTTTCGTACTAGACTGGTTTCTGACTGTTCCACTACTTTCCTCATGTCATCTATGGTACCTTTATTTCCTTTGACCAACTCTTTAATATGGGAAGAGTTGTGTTCCACCTGTTTGGCTATCTCTCTCTCTCTGAAGATCTGGATCCTTTTCTCTCCACAACACCTCACATACCTTATCCTCAAATTATTTAATCATTAATTGATCCCTTAAGTTTTCCTCACTACAACAGGCCTTCAATTGACGTTTGACTGCTTATCCTCTTAAAGCAATGAGAAATTCTTCAATGCTCTCATCTTTTCTTTGCTCTCTGTTGGCGAAGTGATAGCTCAAAAGAATTGTATTCTCTTTTATTTTGTAGTGTTTGTCTAGTTTCATTATGGTGTTTTCAAATGAGCTTAATGTCACTCCATCCTCTATAATTGGATCTGGCAGTCTTTTCATAACTTCTTGTCCTCCATGACCAAGGCAATCGTATAGGAGGGCATCTTTTCTCTCAGAAGAATAATTAGAACCACAGATGGCTAACACACACTTAAAAAAATCCTCTTTCAAGTCTTTCCATTTGATTGATGGTTCTCCAGCAACCTGTAGTAAGAATAGAGCTGTGCTAGGTATGTTAGCCATTTTAGTATTATTTCTAGTGATGTTGTTTAACTCAACTTGGAAACTTTTTATATTGTGTCACTGTGAACATGCTCCACTTTATTTAATCTTAACTGAGTAAGCATATGGAGTTTCCTTTTTATAACGTTGCTTCATGACTATATTTCATTTTGCTCTTGGGGTGTGCTGCAACGTGATCACAATCCTGGCTTGTGGCTGGGATGAGATTATCTGATGCAAAATGCCTTAGGCGCTGTGTTTCCTGAGGCCGGGTTACTTGGGAAACACACTGTAAACAAAAAGGCCCTGTGCAATTGGACGCGCAAAGGTCCTTTTCTCTAAGGTTGCAAATGTGATTGCTCTTGTTGCAGTCTGTGTGACAACGCTTGAATTTGTCCTTGGCCCCTGTGCATGCCTTTTGTCTATATGTGTTTATTTTTGTAGTAGCTTCCCTAACGCTCATACCAGCTACCAATTAGGCGCTACTGGGTGCCTTGCATCCAATCTTTTCTCACAGTGCACAAGGTCGCAGAATTTAGTATGGACGCAGAGCGGCTCTATCACTATAGCTCTCTCACTTCCCTTGAGATCATGCAGTGCTCCGGGAATGCTTGTATACCAATAAACATTAGTATCTGCACGTTCGCACTTGCCACTTACCTTTTGTTGTGGAGGCCTCCTATGTTAGTATCACCCGCAGGGTCTTGGGTGCCTTTGCAAAATGTCATTTAGAAGTTGATCTGCATAGCGAGCAATCTGCAGTATGCTGTGGGTTCTCACTGCTACCTCACTGCAGCAGGAAGCTTGTTGCCAAAATAATGAAGTCACTGCAGACTTTATGGGAAGTACAAACTTTATTTAGTTACAAGCAAGCAAAGGGAATGCAGTCTTCCCTCATCTTCTACCCGCCTCTAACTACCAAGACTTGGACAACAGATTTAACCTTGTTTTCTGAGATGAAGAGCTTGATTTTCCTCAGGAGAGAAAGTTGATACAAAGCTTTTTGTGTCTTGCTTACTATGTGCTTTTTTGAAGGAGAGGTGTCTGTCGATGTCAAACCCAAGGGACTTGGCACAGATGGCCAGCTGGGGAGGGTAGCCTTCGAGGTGCCGAGCAGCGAGTGAGGTCTGGATATCAGGGCATTCAGTGTTGTTGGTCAAGAGTAGGAATACAGTCTTGAAGGAGATGAGCGTCAGGCAAGCAGTGGCCATCCATTACTGGATCAATGAGAGACAGGCCTTGAGTCTGTGGATGGCTTTGATGGAGGATACCTTGAGGTGGAGCTGTGTGTCATCTGCTTATTGGTGGATGTGGATGTTGTCTTGGGTGAGTAGGATTCCAAGTGGTTCCATGTAAAGATTTAAGATCACAGGGGAGAGGAGTGAACCTTGCGGGACCCCTGCGTTGATTCGTAGAGTCGCTGATCTAGAGCAATCCCTTTATAGAAACTAGTGACGATTTGTAAGGTAAAATTTGAACCAGCTGAGGACCATCTCATTGTTGGTGAGTGTCTGGTGGTAAACTGTGTCGAATGCTGCTGAGAGGTCAAGGAGAACCAGTAGAAAAGAATAGCCATCATCGAGGATTTGAAGGGCAGCGTCGATCACCTTGATAGTAGCCTTTTTTGTGTTGAATCTGGGCCAGAAGCCCGATTGGTAGGACTGAAGGAGGTTGTTGGCTTTAATGTGTTGGAGGAATTGTGTGGCTGCTGCTTACTGAATGATCTTGCCTGCACAAGGAAGATGGGTGATGGAGCGGTAGTTGCTAAGGTCATCAGGGTTCAATGTTAATTTATTGAGAAGCAGGATGTTTTGTCCAGTCTTGAGGGTCAAGGGCAAGGTGCTTTGACTTAGGGTGCTGCTGATGATTGTCGGGTAAGGGAGGAGTGCTTCAGTATGAAGGGTCTTGAGTACAGAGGCAAAGGAGGATGTCGTCCATGTACGGTGTGGACTTGAGGGATGATAGGTTACAGGGATATCTTCCATAGTGAGTGTCATGAAAGTTGTCCAGATAGTTGTAGTTTTGCAAGATGGGATGGGTAGGTTTCTGGCAGTTTTAGCATTAGTGTCTCTGTGTAGACGGATCATGCTGATCTTGTGGATGAAGAAAGAGTTGATTGCCATGGATGTTTCAATGGTGGTATGAGTGTTTGTGGCAGAGGATCGATGCAGTGCTTAATGACTTTGAAGAGGGATTTTCTTTCATTGTTGGCTTTCAAACATAATTCATGCTCTATAGATATTTATAAACTAGGAGATTTTTTGATAAATATTTCAAAAAATAATTGACTGTATCAAGTTCATGAAAAGAGGGAACATGTTCTGTTTTTTTTTCATTATGTGATCATTGATTTATTGGTAGCATGGAGAAGGGAGACCAATCAAGAACAGGATTTACACCTGGTAATTAAACAGTGAGGAAATCCTAATAAAGTAATGCATTCTGCTTGTGCCCACGGGGAGCCACGACTGAAACGTCACCTTGGCCAACATAACCTCCTGCAATAACATTTTCAACTATAGGTGTACCAAGTAAGCCATTCACCCACTGAAATTGAATAATATTAATTTGGTTATAGTAAATGTTTAAGACTACATTTAAGAATCTCATTCACTTAAAGGCAGCAGATTAACCCAACAGACATCAAGCAATAGAATTCTACACCTCAACAAGCATCCTATACACATGACACATGCCCATGGGCTGCAAGTGCGCTATACAAATGTGAATAAATAAAAATAAATAAATTCCCAGCCAAAGCATTTTAGGTCCCTGCTCTGGACACAAATGCTTCTATGCTTGCATCACATCCCACCAAGAAATAGTCCTGCTTGCAGAGCTCAGGGTACATCAATGCAACATAAAGCTACCTTCCCTCTCTCCCCACTAACCTAACCCTGTTCTGTATCAGATCTTCAAGAGCTTCTGGAGGTCATTCAAAAATGGCAGTTGTGTGCGATATAAATTCTAATAATGTAACATAAAATTATGTCTAATACCAACTTCAAGTGTTATTACGTGAAGGAGGGGATTGGTCAGGGCAAGGCTACATTGGGACAGTCAGACTGGACATTTGATAACTGTGGTATGTCATTTGTTATTCACATTAAGGGCAAAGTCAACATGGTGAATGCTCTTGCATGGTAGGGGCATATCTGTAGCCTGCCATGTCATGTTTTCTTACTATGGCGTGGCTTTTTTTTTACTGGCATTAAAAACTAACCAACAGGACTATGTCCTTATGTGGTGAGCCTGCATTACATGTTTTCCAATCGTATCTTTAATTAAATTATGGACAATGCAAAAGTGAGTATGTTCTTATGTTAGAATACTGGCATATATTGGGCAGCCAGCATGGACACGTTTGGGCACAGGCAGCATGAACATGTTTTTACATTGGCAGAATACTGGCATGTAGTCGGCAAAAGCATTATGAAAATGCATCAACAAATGCTTCTGTATACTGTTGGTGGCTTGGCATCTAATGCATTTTTTCGTGTCCTACCCTGCAAAACTGATAGTTTACTGTGTGGCTTTTTACCTATTTTTCCACAGGCTGTAAGCCTCATTACAGCTCTGCCAGTGCTGTAAATATGTGCTGGTCATTCTGTTTACCTGCACATTGCCACACTGGCAGAGTACGGGTTTGGTGGTGGCGTGGCTGGATTTCCCTGCAGCTCTGGACTTCCAGTAATTCCCGGCACCCCACCGCTATATCTGATACTCTTGCCCCTGTCATGAGAATCCACCTGAAGCCCAAAGCCAAGTGTAACTCCTGGTATGACTCCGATCTCGTCACCCTAAAACGCAAGTGCAGGGTGGCCGAGAGGAAATGGCGTGCTTCATGTTCATCCTCTGACAAACTGGCCTGCCGCCTGCTGCAAAGGCAATACCGGCTCTCCGCTCTCACCAAGAAGAGAGCCCATATCCAAGCCCGGATCTCTGCAGCATCTAACAACTCGGCTGTAATCTTTAAAATCTGCAAGGAACTGGCCAATCCTGTGGCAGTCTCTACCTCTCCTGTCCCTTCCCAGGCCCTCTGCACGGCACTGGCTTCTCACTTCATTTCCAAAACTCAGGACATCCTGTCCTCACTCTCCTCCTATCGCCTTTCTCCCTCTATCCCCTGCTCTTCCTCTGGCCCTTCTGCTGACATCCCCCCTCCCTCTCTGCCTTTCCCCTTTTCTCTGCAGACAAGGTTTCTCGACAAGTCTGATCTATTAAAGTCTTGTCAAAACAGGTTCACCCCTGTTCACCCAAAACTATCAAGGACCACATCGACTCCCTGGCTCCTGCCCTGGCTGATTTCTGCAATCACTCCTTCTCCACTGGAGTCTTCCCATCCCCCCTGAAGCACTCCCTTGTGCACCCTCTTCTTAAGAAATCCTCTGCTGATCCCTCCTGCCCGGCTAACTATCAAACCAATCTCCATCACTCCCTTCCTGGGCAAGCTCCTGGAGAAACTGGCCATCTCCCATCTTAATCTCCACACCGAATCTGTTGGTTGTCTTCATGACCATAAGTCTGGCTTCAGGGCTGCCAGAAGCACGGAAACTGCTCTCCTGAACATCCGTGAAGACCTGCTCTCCAACCTTGACTCCAACACCCTGTGTGTCCTTATCATGCTTGATCTCTCTTCTGCCTTTGACACTGTCAACCACGCCATCCTGCTCAACCGTCTTCGTGATAACCTGGTATCACTGGACAGGCTCTGGCGTGGCTGACTTCTTTCCTCTCCGACCGACCCTCCCAGGTCCAACTTGGGTCCTTCCTCTCCGATATGTTTTTCTCTACCTGTGGCGTCCCCCAGGGTTCTAACCTCTCTCCTTGGCTGTTCAACTAATAGCTGGCACTCCTTGCCCACCGCATCACCGCTCTCTGTCACAATTTTCAGTGCTATGCAGATGATACCCAGCTCATTTTCAGGCTACCCTCGGCCTCATCCTCCTCTCCTTCCCTCATCTCTGACTGTCTGTCTGCTATCCAGGAGTGGTGTGCTGCCAATGACCTCTGCCTTAATGCCAGTAAGACTGAGAATCTACTCATCGGCACACCCTCTCCCTCCTTCCCTGCAGCTCTATGGCCGGCCTCTCTTGGCCCTCTTCTTGCTCCCACCTGCCAGGCTAAAAACCTTGGGGTCATCTTCGACTCCGCACTCTCCTTATCTCCTCACTTCTCCGACGTCTCTAAGAAGTCATATACCAGCTGCACCTCCTCAAAGGTATTCTTCCTCTCCTCTCATTCCCCCAGAAGCTCACCGTCTCCAGAGCCCTGGTTCTCTCTAGGCTGGACTATTGCAACAGCCTCTATCTAAATCTGCCTGCCTCTACTCTCCGCCCTCTGCAACTTATTCAAAACAGGACTGCGAGACTTGTCCTTGACCTCAAGCCCAGGGATCGTATCTCTCCAGGACTGAAATCTCTGCACTGGCTCCCAGTGGCTGCAAGGATTAAGTTCAAAACCCTCTGCATTATCCACAAGGCCTTCTGGGGCCTGGGGCCGCATTACCTTCAACTCTCTCTTCCTAAATACCTTCCTTTTTGGGCTCTTCGCTCAGCTGCCTCCAACTCCCTCAGGATCAGCCGCTTCTCCAAGCAACGAGTTGGTGGTCGATCTCTCTCTTCGGCAGGGGCCTCCCTGTGGAACAGCCTTCCAGCCCCCCTGAAACTTGAGGAGAACCATCGCCAGTTCCGGAAACCCCTCCAAACCTTCCTCTTTGCTTCTGCTTTCTCTGCCTCTCTCCCCTGCTGAAATTCCCGGCCGAATCTGCACTGGTTACCTGGCCACCCTTTCAAATCTTGGGGCCAGGTCCCACCTTTTGCACACCTACCCTGCCTCCCTGGCAAACCCCTGCACTTAGGGTTTGGTTCTGTATCCCTACAGTCCCCCTACCAACACTTATGTCTGCTCTTACCTTGCACTTGCCACCATCAGGCCACTTCTATTTATCACATGTATTCTTCTATCCCACTGCACTTTCCACTCTCCTTTCCCCCAGGCACTTTTCCCTTTCTCCCTACCCTTGCACTTGCGCAATCTGAATGACACCTGGCCTAGTAGGATCGATGTCTGTCTTTCCACTGTTTCCCCTCCCTTGCCTCGTCGTGCCTTGAAACACTTGTGAATAGGTGCGTTATAAATGCCATATCATATCATATCACCAGAAAATGCTGGTAACAAATGCTGATATTACTGGCATTACCGGGAATACTGGCACTTACCACCACTTGGAATCTGCCAGTAATTCCGGCAGACCAAGTGGTGGTAACGATATTACCGTTTGGTGTTATTCCGCCGGATTTCCAAGCAGAATACCGCGAACTTGAATGAGGCCCAGTGTCTTGTAAAATGCACAATTTTAACCAATCATGCGAAATAATTCTCAGTGGGAAGATCTCTGAGCCCTCCTTGATTGGTTTACTATCCCTAGCTACACCTGGCCACTCCCCCAGATGCCTGGGAAATGTTTACGCCCTTCCAATTAAACAATTCCCCCAACTGCCATTGCCACCCAATGTGAAATTCTGTTCCATTGTATTTACCTAAAAAATATTCAAAGTTCTATTTATAGAGGAAATTATGTTAATGTTTTATGGACATATACATTTTGAAGCTTAATATTGTTTCACTTCTCTTATTAGACATACAGAATTCAAAAAATGTTTATTCATTGTCCTGGGTAATATTTGCAGTTGAAATGCATAATTTATCTCAAAGAAACCCCATGGAGCAACCAAACCCCATTCCCTCTGCAGGATCCTCCTAAGGTGGTCCCAACTACATTATTTTATTTTATTTATTTATTTTTATTTATATGTTTATATAGCGCTGCAGCCCACAGGCATCAGAGCGCTTTACATAAAGACAGACGGAGAAAGAAGACGGGACAGTCAGGATCACATGTAATAGACATTTGGGGCAGAGATGTGTGTGGGAATTTTATTTATATTTTATTTTAGGTCCAGTCGCCACTTAATAAACAATCCTGTCTATGCCTCTGCTTTCTTCCCTTACACATTGCACTTAGTGTGTTTTGCTTCTTGTGTACATAGTGCCAGGATAAGGGAGTGTTATGCAGCACATATTGCTGTGTACTGGGTAAAAGGGAAGATGTGTAGTATGTTTCTTCATCTCTGAGGCAACATCATCTATTTTCAACTGCTAAAAGATTGAAACCCAGTCTTCAATTGTTTAATTGAATGCCCTTTTTCCCCAAGTTTCAAAACACACTTTTTTTTAACCATCATCAGACTTTTGATAACCTAGAATTTATGGGCTTTTGATGAGTCTTTATAAGATGAGGTGTCAGTAAGTCGAATGACTGTGTTAATCAGTTTGATTTCCTGTGGAATGTTTGCATCATTTGCAGCCACCCGACAGTGATGTCACCTTGGGAATGTTACTGCATTGCACTGGAATGTATTTACCTGTTTTGGTAGTTTAACTTTGAATGGCCTAAGAAGGCTACAGGTTACGTCCTTTTAGTCCTACTCCATGAAGAGCATTGTTCATGTTCTTCTGCGCCCACAATATTTAGCACGTAACCCCAAAATAATTAAAAGTCTTTTTGAAATGTCTGACCAACAATCATTAAGACAAAAGCAGTTCAGCAGTCACACAATTTTTAATTGAACAACGCAGCGGGTTTATATGCTCTCGGAGGATTGCCTTCTGTAGATGGATTGATGCATGGTATACTGCACATGGCTCATTCCATGGAAATTGAAAAGATTCAGCACAAAAAAACGGGGAATAAAAACAATCCAAACAAAAAAATAATCACTGCACCTATTTGCAAGAGAAAACATGATATATTGCGTGCAAAAAAGGTCTCAGACGGTCTTGTAGAACTGACACTGCACTGAGCTCATCTTATCTCAAAAAGTTACAACTTTTATAGCAGACAAAACCGCAAATTAACAATACTATGCATAAAAACGAGTACAGCATATGTCCACCACCCTCTTTGGCTACCAATTATAGAACATGATAATCCCCACTATAGTCCCTTGACCGATTGGCCAAATCTAAAGTACCCCCATTCCCTTAGACGCGTGGTCCCCTACATCATCACTGTCGAACCATGCATATTATTGGTGGGTTCTTATCAATAGGTTAATAAATTTGGGACTATCCCGTGATATGCACCCTCCTGTTCTAGATGCAATCATAGTAACTATGTGACGCCAACCCTGCTTTTAATAAGACAATAGCTTTCCTCATGAACCCAGACACCATGGCACAAACAAGCTGAACCCCCGCCCTTGTACTAAATGTATTGACATCACCTACACTTCTCTTCTGTTCATTGTGTTCTAGGCCTTATCATAAAAAAATGGCAATACTTTTGCCAAGTTAATACACCGACTTCGCATCTACCCGGCTACATTGCTGTGCTCTTTGGCAAAGTCTTTGTGCAACACCTCTGAATCATCTGACAGGAACAAGAAATGACTAACAAAAATAAAGCGATTGGAAGCAACATTTCTTGAGCTATCTCTAACCGAGATGGGGCCAATGAAAAACATGTTATCAAACCTGTCATCTGCATTTAAAATAACCTTCTTTCTCTGTGGCAAACCTCAAATTGTGAACGGCCCCTATTGCATGGGATAATGATCCATTTATCATTATTTGGGGGTTGTATGTACAGCAAGACAGTTACATTTTCTTGCACATGCCCCCTTCCGCAGCTGTGAGCATGTCCAGAACATATCAGTTCTGGAGAGTCATGAGACTAATGACTCTCAACTCACTCTTTATTAAATTAAGGCTCTGCTCTCTCTGTTACGCCATCTGAATCATCTCCCCTTTAGTTATCTTCAGCCATTTTGCATTGGCTGTAGTCTGGATACCTGGCACCAGAAGGAAGGCAAAAAAGGTTTGTGTATTGGTAATCAATCAGTATTGATCCTGAATCTCCTTTAGTTTCTTGGAGGAGTCTTTGAACAGGTAATTGGATCTCTTGTGATCACGACCTCGTAAGTGAGCGACAAACATGCTTAACGGTTGGGTGCTTAGTTGGTTCTGGGGGTGGCAAATTTATAACTCATAGATGAGAATCAAGAACTACTAGAACTCAAGAGTGTACAGTGGTTAGTGAGCATAGACCCCCCCATGATGGTGTAAATATGCATATTGCCCACACACCCAGTACATATTCATTAATGCTCCTGTTCCCTCAGTTATATCAGGGATAGATAATGTCTTATTGCAATGGCTGTCCATTCCTATGGGTACAGTTACAGTGCCATTTTGTTGAAAGCAAAAAGAGTACTCTACTGGCCTTCATACTTTGGATGGTGTTTTGTTTAGTCTAATCCAGTGCAATTTTGACACATAGTTAACTTAATTTAACCCATATTTTGCCACATTTCTGGTTGACACGTGACACCCTGTCTTCAAGAAACCCCAGTAAGCACCACACTGCACAGCTCACTACTCCTGCCACCCATCTATTGTTGGAAAACAACACTCCTTCCATCTTCAACAATGGGAGAACAATGCACTACGCCTGTTCTTTCTACTTGGCACAGTCTTCATCATCCCTGTCCATAATTGCTGCTTAGAGAGTGTGCCCTTGGAAAAGACTATGTACTCTGCACAGGGCTAAGTATACCAGACATTGAGCCATACGAGGCAACATTTATTGGAGTACAAACAACTTGGGTTAGTCTGTCACATGTGATATCAAAAAGCATATATAGCAGCTTTCATTTGGCCTCTCCCTCCCACATTGCACATGTAATTATAACACATGTTATCCGATTCAGGATGGTGCACATCAACCATGGTGTCAAATATAACGCCCTTATACTGTACTCTATCTCCTCTTCAATTTCTTTCTTGAATCATGTTATCCCCAAGTGTGTTTCCTTTTCGTAACATTCCATAATCCCTCTAAAACCCCTCTTTGTATGCCACACACTACAAAAATATCACATAGAAACAACATGCAAGCTGCAAGGAAAAAACAACATATACAGCATAACATATATATTACACAACGTCTGTAGTGTTGCACCTACAGAGGGAGAGAAAAAACAGACATCCATGCAAACAACCGCAAATCCATAAGTATAGAAAAGTTGCCGGAATCAGTTATAATATCAAAAAAGGAGCATGATAGCTTATGCACTTTAACCTCAATGAAAAACTGGGTCTGAAAGAAAATTTGGTGTACAATAACAGGTCAATAGGGAACATACTGCACAATGCAACTCACTACTTAGGTCAGTTCAAACATTAATAGGGCAATCGTGAAAATAATGCAATATGCAGCATATTCTGGATCAATACTCTGGTCCGCTTCATGAGAAGGTGGAGTGGTGTTGGATGCCTTCCGAACATCGGATAGGTGAACCCAATACCACAATCCTTCACCTTAACAGCAAATATAGTTGCAAACAACCACAGTGAATGGACCCTGGAACGTTTGCTGTTTCCAACAGCAGAAAAAGTTATGAATTTAGATCTTCTCACCTGGAAATTAATGTAGCGGCAGAAAGATCAATTCATCTGTCGTCGATGTAAAGGCTGCACCTTCTCTTCTTGAGCAATCTGTCGAGAGAGCGCTTTAATGCATTTGGTTAATCCATGCAAATACCCATGCAAATATACATGAAACTCCTCCCCAGAACACCTGCGGCCCCATAAGCATCTGATGCTGTGCGTGCGTGTGGGAGTAAGTGGTGTGTGCATTCCTCTCTGCATCACTATCTTATGCAGGGACAAGTGGTGGTCTTTGCTGGACTGCATTCTCAGGCTAAGAAAAAGCCATAGGGAGACATTGCACCTAGTTCCTCCTTAAAGTTACACAAAACTTAGACAGTTGGCTCTTTAAAAGTCTTTTAATCTTTTCTACAATCCCGTTGGCTTCAGAATTTACACCCCCCCCAATGATGAAATACCTTGCATACTAGAAATGTTGCTACAAATTTTGCATCTGGGTGTCCACAGTAGCCAGCCTCAACCCAACAGGAGAACAGGCATACTATAACAATAAGGTAATGGTAAGTACTAAACCTGTTAAACATATCTGCATAGTAAATATGATGTTCTGGGAATGGCCAAGTGGGATGGGGCAAGGTGCCATGCAGCGTCCCGGGTGTTTGGCCAATATTGTAGAGATAGCACATTGTGCAGTTTGCCATACATGTATTGAGAGTATTGAGAAATTCTTGCAAATTGGGACAGACCAGTCCTCCAAAATATCTGCAGAAATGTGCTGTTTCCAAACATGTGGTGGGTAGTGCAGCTACTCAAAAACAACTGTTAGCAACTCCCATGGCATTACCACCTTACCTGTGATATATTGTCTCCAAATCAGGTCATCTTCTTGACCCACAGATCTTTTCCTCTTGTGGTGTCCGGCCCTGCAACTCAATTTTTTGTGTAAATGGTACTGCACTCAATGTAATAGTTAATTGTAACTGATGATTTACACCTCAGTATATGCAGTGATGTTTGGTCCCTGTGATATGCCGCTTCTTTGGTGGCCTTCTCTGCTGCATCATTGCAGAGTGAAATATTGTCTGAATTCTAAATCAATCTTTACATTAAGGCCACATTCTTAACAGGAATGCCGCTGGATGTACAAAACCAACTCCATTTCCATCTGGGCAACACTGAATGTACAGTGGTGGTGACATAAACCGAATCAGAGTAGATAGGCACCAAGCATCCCTGAGATTCCTCCAACAGTTCAATTAAAGCAATGAGTCCCACTGCCTGATGCAGAATAATATGTCAGTAATTTTTTTCTGATCAACAACCTCATATTCCCCATCTACAAGATGCACTACTGCCACGCCTGTGTGTCTCTGGCCAGTCTACTGATCGTTCATCAATGAGCCATCAATGAAAAGGACCTCTTCCTCCAGTGCATCCGCCTGTGCCCACACTAAATCATCTTTGGGACTTTCCTAAGTGACACAGTCATGAACCTCCTCTCCTTCCTATAGTGATGAATGTAACATGGTTCACTATGCCACATCTTACAAAGTGAACGACAAGGTGTAACGCTCACCTTGTTTCCACGGGGACACCTAACAATAAGCCGGTAAGCTCTTCGGGACCTCTCACCTTTCCAGGAGTTCAGACTGTTGAGGATCGGCTCTGGAAGATAGGAGGTGAAGTTTAACAGCTGTTCCTTCCGTTGCTACCCACCTCCCGAGTTCCCTTTGCAGTTCCCCCCATGAGACGTCTCTCACCTTGTGTTCTATAAGGATGCGCTCTCCATCCTGCCGCGCTGGTCAGGGGTGCGTCGTTAATGGCACAGTACCGCCGAGTTTCTTCACTGGCGAGGGCTGAAGTCCAGACCGGCTGCAACTCCATCTTTTCAGGTAAGTCTTTATTGGTAAAAGCAATGCCTTTATTTGGATTTGCACGTAACCTTCTCGCTTCTTCTTGCAGGTGTTGGAAGCTGCGGTGGAAGCGAGAGTCGGGTTCGAGAAGGTAAGATGGAACGCAAAGCGGCGCTGAGAGCGTCCTTGCAAATGGCTAACCTGAGCCATTGTTTGTCTTGCAGGTGGAGAAGATCTGAAGATGAATGGTCCCCAGGAATCCAAGGGGACGAAAGATGCTGCAGAGCAGGTAAGGATGGTGATGGTTCTTGCCGCTTCTCGCCCCGGTAGGCCAGGATGCAGAGCAGGACCCGAAGAACGTCACGCTGCTAAAGCAGAAAAACGCGAAGCGCGTGCCTCTGATCGGGTGTGGTTTGAATAGCCAGGTGGTATCCCAGGTGCCTTCGGGGCGGGCCCCGCCCTGGATGCTAGACCGCTGAATGCAGTTTCCCAGTATTCCACAGGGGGGCAGCCATGCTTGTCCATTGCCCATTGAAACCCCGTCCCAGCATGTGTCTCCGATGCCAACAGCGCCAGGACTGGCTCCAAGGAGTCCGAGGGGGGCCGAATAAGGTTTTTAGGGCCCCGTGAGCCCTTGGTGGGGATGAGATTGTGACAGCACTCCCCCCTAAGGCCCCTCTCAAAGTAGTTCTCCGGCCTGGTCCTGGTTTGAAGGGAAATGTTTGATAGAAATGCTGGAGTAAGCGCGGAGCATGGACGTACTCACTGGGTTCCCACGTTCTATCCTGGGGTCCATATCCTTTCCAATCTACTAGGTAGTAGAGTCTAGACCTCACATATTTGGAGTCCAGAATGGCTTTTACCTCGTATTCCGGTTCTCCCTGAATGATGATTGGTTCAGGTGGAGTAGTGACATGGGTACCTGGCTTGACGGGTTTCAAGAGAGATACATGGAATACTGGATGTATTTGCATGTGGGCAGGCAGTGTCAGTTTCACAGCTACTGGGTTAATTATGGTTTCCACTGGGTATGATCCCAGGAACCGTGGGCGAAACGTTTGTGTTCCTTTTATTGGTAAAATGCTTGGAGGCAAGCCACGGTATCTTCCACCTGGTAGACAGGGTCTTCGGAGCAGAGCTGATCCGTGCATCTTTTCTGACGTGCCTTAGCTTGTTGTAGGTGTTCTTGAGCTGTTTTGAAGGCCTGTGTGATGGTTGTGTGCAGGGTCTAGACTGCCGGCATTTCCAGGGTTGTGGGGACGTCTAATTCAGAAGTGCGTGGGTGCCTTCCATACACTGTAAAGAATGGGGTTTGTCATGTGCTGCTATGTAGAAAATTATTATAGGCGTACTCGGCGATCCATAGGAGTTCTTTCCAATCCTCTTCACCCTGGTGCAGCATGCAGCACAGATATTTCTTGAGAGTCTGATTTGTTCTCTCTGTTTGGCCGTCGGTCTGGGGGTGGTGACTAGTGAACAGACGGATGTCTATCTGAGCAAATGAGCAGCATTTCTTCCAGAAGCTAGATACAAATTGTGTCCCACGGTCTGATATTAGAACTGAAGGGAATCCATGCAGGCACACTACGGGCCTCATTACGACCCTGGCGGAAATGGAAAAATGATGGCGGAAATGCAATACCGCCATCGAACACCGCTCGTTGCGATTATGACCCGTCACCGTAAAGTACGATGCCATTAGCGACACCGCAGTGAACGGCAACGCTAACTGCACCAAGTACGCGCACGCGCGCCTTGCAAAACCGGAATCACCGCCATGGCGCAACGGTACGCGAATTCTGACCCTAGCGGACATGTACTGAACGCCATCAAGCACGTCGTAAAGTACCATTCCGCCATGGCGAGAAATACGGCATCGTGAACCAACCGTAAATGGCCCACTGAGTGCCTGTACTCCACTCCCTGGCCACATTGCACAACTCCTGGCAGGCGCAATGCACTCACACTATGCAACCAGTGAAATCTACAATTCACCCATGCATGCCAACGTAGAAATGCATGCAGGGGCTCAAAGCGCCCCGTGAGTGGGCATCCATGTACGGCATGTCACCATAGCCGTACTGATGCAGCACAGGCATGTGAAGGTACAATACATCAAAATGAAAATCAAGAACACATGACACAAAACAACAGTAGTCCCCCATCGCTTGCCACCAGCGCAAGGCAACATCCAAAACAGCATCCTGAGGGGGATTGCACCAGCCCTGTACTCTTGCCAGTAAACAAACCAACCATCAGCAGAAGCATGTACCACACAAGTTGGCAGAGTGACTGAGCAGCCAGGCTCATCCCAAGAGGGGCCGATGGGAGCTGCAGGGCACAGATGGCATGAATACAGAAGCTATTCCAATGGACATGACCCCAGTCCCCCTCCAACAAACGCACGCAAACACAGGCACCTGTGACCAGCCACATTCTGAACATCCCATCATTCCACCAATCGACCTGGCTGACAGGCACCAGTCGGCCAAAAGCCAATCCCCCGCCCCTGAACAGCACATCATGTAAACAGTCACAATGGCAGCCCCTATCCGTGACCATACTGTGCTACGTAGGCAAACGCGGCCAGTACTGTACCACACAACTCAACTCAGAAGGCGGAACACAATGCAGATCATCTCGCAATACATACCGCCACAAATCGAAAATCGCCACATCACCTGCAAAGAATAACGCAACACGACAAATATCGGAATACAATTTAAATGCACATCCAAATGACAAAGGCCCCACAGCAATTTGCAAAATAACACCAAAACATCCATCATCACCGAGGGCTGCATCTGCAATAATTGACCAGCTTCCACTTGTGTGACGCCCTGTACCATCATGGCACACAGGGCCTACATCAACGTTCCAAAAGGCAACATGGAAGCGGCAAGAACCGCAGGTCCGTCCCATGAGGCAGGCACTAGTCGAGCTGAAAGGCCGAAATGTTGCACCTAGCCACCAGTACAGCGTAAGGGCATGTGGCCCATTGGCGATCGTCCCATAAGATCGAAATGGTGCTCCACTGATTCACCCGAAGCTGCAGGTGTCGAGAGTAAAACCCATCTGGAGGAGTGGCGTAGAGATGGCATCTGCAATAGGGCAGGAGATACCTGTCACCCAAATGAAACACAAATTAACCGATTGCATTACGGGACTCATGATGCATTACAATCTTCATTCAACACACCAAATCCACACCCATATGCATGCTAGCCCACTCCAAAGGAATATACAGACCCCTAAATCAGTATCGAATCATAACGAAATCAATCGAGGTAAATACACCATTGGCAACGTCGGTTACTGTGCATGCGTCCGTCAAGATAGAACCCATGACATGGGATTAGTAACGTGCCTAGACACAAGTGTATGAAGGCGCGTCGAGACAGGGAGGATCCGACAAGGGCAGATAGACGTAAGTCCCACTATGGCAGCCTTGCATCACATAGCGCAGGGGAAGGGGAGTGATTCAAAAAACCCATGTACATGGCAGACCCTAAACGGAATCATCTGTCCATGCATCCATTCATCATTCCCTCATCCCGCAATGAAAACGCATGAATATTCACTCACATAATATGTGAAACTTCCATCGCGTCTGTGCGTAATGCAGTCTGCAAAAACCACTGTGCTCCTGGCCGGATCTGTAGTGTAGTGAAGCAAGATGGATTTGGGAACGTCCTGCCTTATCGTCCACTACGCTATTGCGCATCCCATTCAATTCATATCATTCATTGCTTGCTCGTTATGGGCCATGTCCCAAGGACATTCTACAATAGAACGTTACATTTCCAGCCAGACCTGTGGGCGTATCCTCGCCGCTACTTCAAAACCAAAAATGCTGGCCTTCGAATTCCTCACTTGCAACATTACGTCGAAAAGGCTTCTGTGAACGCTTGCATTCACAATTACATCAATGTAGTGCGGCTGTGTGTCATAATGCTAACTGGCTGCAATCACAAATGGGACGCCACGCCCGTCGGTGAAGTACGTTACTGTGCTGCATGAGGGTCGGCCATCGATCGAGCCCTACATACCACTGACTCTTCACAGGTATGTAAGCGGCTGCAATCATAGCATGTGTAACAATGGGAGCATAGCATGAAAATCAGTCAAAGTACATCACACTGCCATCGGGATTTGATACATGATTCCAATCCCAAGATGCCATGCGGCCAAATGCAGCCTTACGTGCGGGACGTGCTCGGCCAGAAGGGATTGCATCTGCCACAGATTCATTCAATCAGCACAGGTGGAGGCCATACAGGCCGACAGCACATATATAGCAGACCCAAACCCCTCCCACAACCACTCCCACTCCAAAATGCTACCGGCAGGACTAGCGATGTTGGGCCTGGGGGACCAGATAGCACTGCAAGTGCTACAACTACAAGAAGACGACGAACAACAACAGGTACAACAACCGGGCGCACAGGGGAGACGGAGGAGAAGGAGGAGGAGGAGGGCAAGGCAGGGTCAGCAAGGCCCACAAGCACTGCCACTACCACCACGCAGGCGGCCCGCAATCCCACGCCTCCGAGCTGATCCGTTCAACCTCACTGCTGAGCAGATCCACACCCTCTACCGTTTGGACCGGGACACCATAATCGCCATTGTGGACATGACACATGCTGACCTCGTGAGCATGATAGATAGCCCAACTGCCATCCCACCCCTACTGAAGGTGGTGTCTGTACTCCACTTCCTGGCCACAGGCACCTACCAGCACACAGTGGGACAGTTGCATGGCATTTCACAGCCACTGTTCTCACGGACACTCTTCCAAGTGCACGATGCCCTCCTGAAGCACGCCGACGACCACATCACACTACCACGCACGTACCAGGAGATTACCAACGCAAAAGTGGGATTCCATGCACTTGGCGGCATCCCGGGTTGCATTGGTGCCATCGACTGCACCCATGTTGAATTGGTTGTCCCACATGCCATGGAGGTCCAGTACCGCAACCGGAAACAATTTCATTCAATCAATGTGCAAATGGTGTGTGACTCCAACAAGATCTTTACGCATTGTTGTGCCAGATTTCCAGGATCTACCCATGATTCTATGGTCCTGAGGAACACAAGAATACCACGCTACATGGAGCGACACGCAGGGCACAGATCCTGGCTACTCGGTGAGTCTCATTCCATGCATGACATCGTGGCCCATTTGATGCGTCAATGACCTTGCAGGAGGGGGGGGGGCTACTTAGCACTATCATTCCACTGACACCCTTTATTCGTCTCATACAGGTGATGCCGGGTATCCACTGAAGAGATGGCTCCTTACACCAATCCGGAACCCACAGAACGAGCATGAGGAGGACTACAACCATGCCCACTCACGTACCCGTGTGGTCATTGAACAGGCATTCGGCCTACTGAAGGCTCGTTTCCGCAGCCTCAGCAGGTCTGGCGGGGCACTCATGTACAGCCATGAGAAGGTTTCTAAGATGGTCATGGCATGTGTCATGCTGCACAACATGTGCATACGTAGGAATGTGCCCATGCCCCCTGACGCTGTACTGCATGCACCTGAAGATGATGATGATGATGATGAGGGTGGGGATGTGGAGGCACCTCAAGGAGTCCATGAGGCACAGGATGCACGTGCAATCCGACAGAGCATCATAGATGCATGCTTCTAGCAACCACGCATGGTGCCTATTACACGGAAAGGGGACCTGTGGCACTGTGTGTGTGTAGTACAGGCACATTGTGGACTGTACGCCTATGAAGGCCTCGTACGCAAATATCAATGTCCACACATGTCATTGGATGATAATGAGGTGCTGTATTGTTAATGTGATTTGATTTATACACCCTATGGACCCGCCACCCAGTGAAGCCCAACACACCCCCTCCACCCTACTACCTCCCCCCCCAACACCAGTGTCCAAATATGCATGCTGTCCGTGGGTAGACGCTATTGCAAGCCCCCTCTACGGGTATCAGGGGCACCCCTGCCCGTGGAGCGCAGGTTCCTGCCAGATCTGCGTTGGGGGCTGCCCTGGACGGAACTTGCAACGGATGATGTCTCTGCCTGCTCGCGTGCATGCATGTCTCTGAGGGTTTGTGAGAGCTCCGAGAGCACACGGCGCACAGCAGCAAGTTCAGCACAAACGTCTTTGGACGTCGCATGCAGTTCCCCCCTCAGGCTCTCGGTGCTTTTCTCCATTTGTGCTCTCAGGCTCTCGGTGCTTTTCTCCATTTGTGCTCTCAGGCTCTCGGTGCTTCTCTCCATTTCTCCCCTGAGGCTCTCACTACTTTTCTCTATTTGTGCCCTGAGTGTCTCGGTGGATGTTTCCATGGCTGCCCTGGAACCCCCGCATTCATTTGCATGGTCCTTGAGTAGCGTGGACACTTCCTGCTGTTGCTCGATCAGCAGGTCGAGGGACTGTTGCCTCTGCTGGGCCATGGACATTTGCGGTGGTGTGACAGGGGGGCTGCTCAACACATGTTGCCTTGGCACAGGACTTGTGGGGGTTGGCCAGTCGTCGTCTTCAGGGTGCCCCTGCGTGGTTTCGTCATGGTGTAGGGGATGGAACATGCAGGGGGATTGGGAAAGGTCATGGATGGTACCTACGTCGCCAGCACTGTTTTCCGTGTCGGAGCATGCTGGCATGACAGCTGTGTCACCTATGGTGCTGCTACCACCAGAGGCAGTGCCATCAGATACGTTCTTTGGGGGGACCTGTGGTGCTGGGGTTGTGGACTTGCTGGCTGCTGGGGTGCCTGTTGCAGTCCCCTCCAGTGTGCTGCCACTTGATTCCTGCTGCTGCCGTGTCTTGATCCTTGCACCTGAGGTGGAGGCTCTTGGGACGTTGGTCCTGGCCCTCTTTGCAGGCGTGCTGGTAGGGGTGTCCTGCAGCTCGTCGTTGGTATCGGACCCTGTGGTGGAGTAAAGAGGGGCGAGCGTTAGTTATGGGTCTGTCGGATTTGGAATGGCAACGTATCAAATGCATTGGGGTGGTACATGAGGCTGATTTGGGATTGGGCCTTGGAGGTGGTCTCATTTTCGTGTGGATTGAGGATGCATTCATTTGGCTGCCTGCAGTTAGGGGGTGCATGCTGCACATGTAGGGGTTGTTTATGGCATCTTGATTGATTTGTTTATTCATTCTGACTTTTAGAGGGCGCTGTCAGGGCAAAGTATGTATTGCACTATGGGGTCACATGGTACTGCACATGTTCGTGTTTTGTGGATTTCGCATTGTTTCTCTTGGCCAACCTACCTGATTCTCCGGATGTCGGCACTCCTTTCTCCATCCCTCCGACTCCCTCTATGCTCTCCATTCCTATGGTGGAGGCGCAGATATCCTCCCAGGGGGTCAACTTGATGGGCGACTCTGAACCCCCCCCGGTAGCTGTGGCGATGTTCCTGTTCGCAGAAAGTATGCTGCGTACGCGGATCCGCAGGTCGTCCCACCGCTTGCGACATTGCTGTGGCGTGCGGGGTGTTGTCCCCACCGCACTTACGCGCTGTGCCACCAGGGCCCATATGGCCTTCTTGTTGGCAAGGGCCGTCCTGGTCATTTGACTGGAGAAGACGACGGCGGCATTTTCCTGGAGGGTCTCGGTGAGCACGGTCAGTTCCTCTCGGGAGAAGTGTACCTGCCGCTTGCGATCACACGCTTTCTTGGCTACCTTTCCCATATTTATTTTTTTAACTGGGGTTGCTAACGGGTTGGGATGTGTGTCAGGGTCGGATTTTTAATGGTTGTGTTGGGATTCGGATTTTATAGTTGTGCGGCGTGCTGTTTCCCGTTCCGGCCACATGCTTTTACTTCCGTTTCCGTATATTTACGGTGCCCGTAATTTGCGGTGCCCGCTCGTTACGGTGACCGCTCATTACGGTGACCGCTAAGATGGGTGGCGGTATTGCACCTGGTGCAGCGTACGGCGGCGGTAAGGGCCGTTTTGGGGTCATTTACGCCATCGCAGCCTTTCGGATTCCGCCATGGCGTAATGCTCGTGCCCGATGGGTCGTAATTAGCCGCACTTTGCTCCTTCGTGCAATGGCGGAAACGCTATTTACGCTGTTGCGGTCCGGTCAGTCACTTTCCGCCAGGGTCGTAATGAGGCCCTACGTGTTCCAGGAAGACTTTGGCAAGGCTGGATGCAGACGGTAGACCCTTAAATGGGAAGAAATTACCCATTTTAGAGAATAGGTCCATGATCACCAGGATGGTATTGTAGCCTTGACATGGAGGAAGATCGCTGATGAAATCTAGCGACACGGTGTGCTATGGGGCTGGTGGAATGTCCAATGGCTGTAAAAGCCCGGGGGGGTCTTTGCTTGACAGACTTATTTTGGGCACAGATACCGCAAGATGACATAAACTCGACTACATCCTTACGCCAAGTGGGCCACCAGTAGTTCCTTTTTATCTTGGCCAGGGTTTTGGCGATTCCTGGATGGCCTTCCATGAGGGAGTCATGGTGCTCGGAGATGACCTGTCCTTGTAATTCCTTCACTGGTACGAATAACCGGTTTCGGTAATACGGCAGTTGATTCTTGATACAGTAATGCTCCCCTCTGGAACCCCACTCTTGTAGCTGCTCCTGGGTGAACACCTGTCGAATTTCATATAGGAGTTCAACTCTGGGTCATGGTGGTTGTGATACCTAGGATTCTATTCTCTGGAATGATGGCCACCAGGTACGGCGGCGTGTGTGCCAACTCGTCTGTGCCCATGCGGGAGAGTGCGTCAGCTTTGCTGTTTTCAACTCCGGGTCGGTACGTAATTACAAAGTCATATTCTGCGAAGAAAGGGGCCCAGTGCAGCTGCCGTGACGATTGAGCCTTCGCTCCCTTTAAGTACTGGAGGTTTCTGTGGTCCGTTAGCTCCCAGCTGGTAGTGTCGCCAGGCCTTGAAGGCAGCTTTAATGGGAAGTAACTCTTTGTCGGTGATGGCGTAATTGAGTTCTGCTGGAGTGAACTTTCGTGACCAAAAGGCCACTGGATGCAGTTGGCCTGTTAGTGGGTCTGTTTGGGACAAAACCGCCCCCATTGCCAGACTGGACGCATCAGTTTCTACAATGTAAGGTAGGTCTGGTCGTGGATGTTGCAAAAAAGGGGCGGTGGTGAACCTTGTCTTGAGTTCTTGAAAGGCCTTTTCAGCTTCCTCAGTCCAGTTAAATGTCTTGTTGCATTTTCTGAGCAGTGAGGTAATCGGGTGTACAACTTGGGAGAATCCAGGGATGAATCAACGGTAGACATTTGCAAACCCCAACATGCTCTGGACTCCTTTGATTGAAGTGGGGGCTGGCCAATTGAGGACTGTGTCCACCTTATGAGTGTCTATTTGTATGCCTTTGGGGGAAAGGATAAAGCCCCTGAACTCCACTTCCGTAACATGGAACAAGCACTTTTCCAGTTTAGTTTAAAGATGGTGTTCTCAAAGTTTGGTCAGGACTGCCTGTACGTGCCCAATGCGCTCTTGCTTGTAACGCTCACCTGACTCCCATGGAGGCGCTGGTCTAGTCTGGGTTGCTGTGGCCTCTTCGAGCATTATGCGCAGAACTCGGAACACCGACTGAACAGGACCCTCAAATCTTGCTTGGCTGGGCCGTAGGAATATCCTTCTGCAGATGAGAAAGGGGATTAACAGTCTGCAGAATAGTGTGCTTGCTCCCTCCCTCCCCCCTTCGTTCTTCTCTAACTTCCTCCGAAATCCCCGGTTGAAGCTCACCTTATGGTTTGAAAGGATGAACTCTCCATCCTTTTTCTGGTGCAGGGGCGCGTGTTTGTCCAGTTACTTCACTGGTTTTCAGAATGGCGCTGGCAAAATCCACTTGACCTTTCCGAGCGGAACGCCGTAAGTATAAGGATTACAAAAGTTCAAGTGTAGAGCCTCCTTTTCTGTTGCCTTCCTAACCTGTGATCTGTCCTTTATTTCAGGTGCAGAATGAAGGCGATGCGTTGAGGGATTGAATTGCCGATGGTAAACTCAGGTGAGTTAGCGATGGGGGCGATCCCTCTTAATAATAATAATAATAATAATAATAATAATTAGGCTTTTATATAGCGCTACAAACCCTCAGGTATCTGAGCGCTGCTTATTATTACCCACGGTGTGTGGTGCTCACACACCGTGTCTTTATATTCCTCCAGTAATGTCTTTTGTCCTTTCCCCTTAGGGGCCGGGGTGCGGTACCTACCAACGAAGCGGCGCCGACCCGAAATGAGGAATGGTCCACCAACAGAAGACCGGTAAGTGTTATGGCGGAAAATTAGGCTTTCCTCATATTTTCCTTCTGCTCACCTTTTGTCTCTTCTTCTCTCCCCTAGGCGCAGAGATGTGGCGACCGGTGCAGACAGTCGCGGTGGAGCCAGAAGAACTCCTGAGGACAGGTGAGTGAAGCGCGGTGCTGCAGTGAGCAACGCGGTGCTTTTAAATGAAAGTCTTTTCTCAGGAACGCTGGCGTGAAGGTTCCGAATGCAGGTAAGAAGTTTGATTAAATTCTTGGTTTTCACCTTTCTCTTCCCTTCTTTCCTTACATGTGTTCTAGGATCGAGGCAGGCGTGGCTGGAGACCAGATGCAGGAGCAGACACGGTGAGCGTTCAGCTGCTTGGATGCAGAACAACGCGAAGCGTGAGCTACTGTCTGGGCGTGGCTTAAATAGCCCCCAAAGTAGTTCCAGGTAAGTATCCTTCCCCGGCCACGCCCGAGTGGCAAAATAGTCCCAATGAAAAAATAGTCCCTTTCAGGTCTCATGGAGGCCTGAATCTTGCAGCATGGTCTGCATCAGGTAAGTGCACTAAACACCTTCCTTTATGAGCCTATGGCGCCAGGACTGATGTCCAACATGAGCCTGGCGCCAACGGCGCCAGGACAGAGTCCAAAGAGCCCCTATAAGGGGCCGCTGGGCTTTTACGCGGGGGCATGATGCCTGCTACCGGGGGTGCTGGGCCTGGCCCGGTGCCCCGGGGGTAGGCATCATGACTGCACTCCCCCCCACGGCCCCTCCCAAGGTCGTTCCCTCTGGAGGTTTCGGTTTGTTTGGGAAATTCTGATGGAACCTTTTTATCAGCCGAGGTGCATGTACGTGGTCGCTGGGTTCCCAAGACCTTTCCTGAGGCCCGTACCCTTTCCAATCAATTAGATAGAAAAGTTTTGATTTTGAGATCTTAGAATCCAAAATGTTCTTCACCTCGAATTCAGGCTCCCCATCTATCTGATTGGTTCTGGTGGCTTTATTAATCTGGTTCCTGGTTGCACTGGTTTCAAAAGTGACACATGAAAAACGGGGTGAATCCGCATGTTAGCTGGGAGATCGAGCTTGACTGCCACTGGGTTAATTATAGCTTTGATCGAGTAAGGGCCCAAATACCTTGGATTAAAAGTTCGAGGTCCCTTGAGCAATAAGTGTTTGGTAGCCAACCATACTTGATCCCCTATTTGGTATGGAGGCGCCTCACTCCGATGCAGATCCGCATTCTTTTTGTATTTCCCTTTCGCTTGTTGCAAATGTGAAGTTGCATCCTTGAAGGCTTGAGTTATTGTGGACTGCAAATGGTCCACTGCGGGCATTTCAAGGCTCAGAGGTGAGTCCAGGTCTGAAGTACGAGGGTGATGTCCATATAGGGTATAAAAGGGGCTTTGTCCAGTTCCAGAGTGTACCGAGTTATTGTATGCATATTCGGCCACCCATAAAATATCCTTCCAATTACCCTCCGATTGGTGCAACATGCATCGTAGGTATTGTTCAAGGGTCTGGTTCGTTCTCTCCATCTGACCATCGGTCTGTGGGTGGTGGCTGGTTGAGAGTCTTACGTCGATTTGTGCCAGTTGACAACACTTTCTCCAAAAATGAGAAATAAACTGGCTTCCCCGGTCGGAGACTAGTATGGACGGGAATCCATGCAAACGGATGATATTTTCAAGGAATTCCTTAGCTAGGACAGAAGCTGAAGGTAATCCTTTCAACAGAATAAAATGGGCCATCTTGGAAAATAAATCCACCACAACCAGAATAGTATTGTATCCATTACAAGGGGGCAGGTCCGTGATAAAATCTAGTGACAAGGTGTGCCAAGGTGCTGGTGGAATGTCTAAAGGCTGAAGAAGACCGGCGGGTTTTGTCTTTTGGCCTTTGTTTTGGGCGCAAACTCCACAGGACATCACGAAAGATTTAATATCCTTTCGCCAGGAAGGCCACCAGAATTGTCGTTTAATTTTTTCCTCAGTTTTGGCAATGCCAGGATGTCCTTCCATCAGGGTATCATGATGATGGGAAATAACAAGTTCTTGCAATTCCTTTTCTGGCAGAAATAAGCGTCCTTGGAAGTAAGGTAGGCCATCGTTGACCGAAAAGTAAGACCCCCTTTGGATCCAATCCTGCAAGCCTGTAGAGTCCAGGAGTTGTTTTACCCGTGCTTGAATGTCTTCAAGGGTTTGTAAAGAGGTTATCCCCAAAATTCTTTGTTCGGGAATTATCGGCACAGGTTCAGAGTTTGTGTCTATTTCTCCCATTCCTATTCGAGATAGCGCTTCCGCTTTGCCATTCTTACAGCCGAGGCGGTAAGTGATTACAAAATCGAACTCAGCAAAGAACAAAGCCCATCGGATTGGACGATTGAGCCTTGGCAGTTTTTAAATATTGTAAGTTTCAGTGATCATTGATCACGGTGATGGTATGCCTGGTGCCAAGAAGATAATGCCGCCAAGCCTTAAAGGCGGACTTAATGGCTAATAATTCCTTGTCGGTGATTGCATAATTTACCTCAGGCGGCAAGAACTTTCTGGATCAAAATGCTACGGGGTGCAGTTGGTTGGTTTCAGGGTCTCTCTGAGACAGGACAGCTCCCATGGCTAAGCTGGACGCGTCGGTTTCGACTACATATGGGAGATCGGGACGCGGGTGCCTCAAAATAGGTGCAGACGTGAATTTAGCTTTCAATTCCTGAAAGGCCTGTTCGGCTTCCTCGGTCCATTCGAAGCGTTTATTTTTTCGCAAGAGTGCAGTGATGGGTTGTACTACATGTGAAAATTCTGGGATAAATCTGCGATAAAAATTAGCAAAACCAAGCATGCTTTGGACACCTTTCACCAAACTAGGTGATGGCCATTTGAGAATGGCATCCACTTTTCGTGAGTCCATTTGGACCCCTTTAGGTGTCAGGATCAATCCAAGAAACTCAACCTCGGTGGTATGGAAAACGCACTTTTCCAGCTTTGCAAACAGTTTGTGCTGGCGCAATTTCTCAAGGACGGCCCTGACATGCTTTCTGAATACGGCAAATTGTTTGGGGTCCCCAGCAAAGCGTTCGGGTGGGGCCAGCGGCATGTTTCCAGGTAGATTAATCTGCACAGGGTTACTGTGAACCACAGGAGCGGGGTTCCACCCGGAACCGGGTAGAGGAGTGTGTCCAGCTTGACCTTGCAAGAACTGTCTAGCCAGGTCATCAGTTCTTTCCTTTGATACAATCACTTCCCTCCTGAGAGCATTAGTCTCTTGACGAGTGGCGTGTACTTCGGCCCGTAATTCCCCCAGTAGTTGGGCCAACTGATCAGTCTCAGAAGTTTCCATAGCGCCTGGGTGGGAATTTGTAGGAAGGCTTCGCGTTCTGTAACGCTCACCTGACTCCCACGGAGGCGCTGGTCTAGTCTGGGTTGCTGTGGCCCCTTCGAGCGTGATGCGCAAAACTCGGAACACCGACTGAACAGGACCCTCAAATCTTGCTTGGCTGGGCCGTAGGAATATCCTTCTGCAGATGAGAAAGGGGATTAACAGTCTGCAGAATAGTGTGCTTGCTCCCTCCCTCCCCCCTTCGTTCTTCTCTAACTTTCTCCGAAATCCCCGGTTGAAGCTCACCTTATGGTTTGAAAGGATGAACTCTCCATCCTTTTTCTGGTGCAGGGGCGTGTGTTTGTCCAGTTACTTCACTGGTTTTCAGAATGGCGCTGGCAAAATCCACTTGACCTTTCCGAGCGGAACGCCGTAAGTATGAAGATTACAAAAGTTCAAGTGTAGAGCCTCCTTTTCTGTTGCCTTCCTAACCTGTGATCTGTCCTTTATTTCAGGTGCAGAATGAAGGCGATGCGTTGAGGGATTGAATTGCTGATGGTAAACTCAGGTGAGTTAGCGATGGGGGCGATCCCTCTTAATGTCTTTATATTCCTCCAGTAATGTCTTTTGTACTTTCCCCTTAGGGGCCGGGGTGCGGTACCTACCAACGAAGCGGCGCCGACCCGAAATGAGGAATGGTCCACCAACAGAAGACCGGTAAGTGTTATGGCGGAAAATTAGGCTTTCCTCATGTGTTCCTTCTGCTCACCTTTTGTCTCTTCTTCTCTCCCCTAGGCGCAGAGATGTGGCGACCGGTGCAGACAGTCGCAGTGGAGCCAGAAGAACTCCTGAGGACAGGTGAGTGAAGCGCGGTGCTGCAGTGAGCAACGCGGTGCTTTTAAATGAAAGTCTTTTCTCAGGAACGCTGGCGTGAAGGTTCCGAATGCAGGTAAGAAGTTTGATTAAATTCTTGGTTTTCACCTTTCTCTTCCCTTCTTTCCTTACATGTGTTCTAGGATCGAGGCAGGCGTGGCTGGAGACCAGATGCAGGAGCAGACACGGTGAGCGTTCAGCTGCTTGGATGCAGAACAACGCAAAGCGTGAGCTACTGTCTGGGCGTGGCTTAAATAGCCCCCAAAGTAGTTCCAGGTAAGTATCCTTCCCTGGCCACGCCCGAGTGGCAAAAATAGTCCCAATGAAAAAATAGTCCCTTTCAGGTCTCATGGAGGCCTGAATCTTGCAGCATGGTCTGCATCAGGTAAGTGCACTAAACACCTTCCTTTATGAGCCTATGGCGCCAGGACTGATGTCCAACATGAGCCTGGCGCCAACGTCGCCAGGACAGAGTACAAAGAGCCCCTATAAGGGGCCGCTGGGCTTTTACCCGGGGGCATGATGCCTGCTCCCGGGGGTGCTGGGCCTGGCCTGGTGCTCCGGGGGTAGGCATCATGACATTGCTCAGATGTTGAATACACCAGGATGTCGTCGATGTATACAAGAGTGCAGACATCGATAAGTTCTCGGAGGACGTCATTCATAAAATACTGGAACGCAGCGAGGGCGTTGCATAGGCCGACCAGCATTACTTGGTACTCGAACAGGCCACACTTGGTATGGAATGCCGTCTTCCACTGATCTCCTTCTTTGATGCGCACCAGGTGGTAGGCCCCACTCAGATCCAATTTTGTATAGACCTGGGCTTCCTTAACTTGGTCCAGTAACTCCGGGATCAAAGGCAGTGGATGGCGGTTTTTGATGGTAACTTGGTTTAATGCACGATAGTCAATGCACGTTCTCAAATCGCCTTCCTTTTTTGGCACGAAGAATAACGGCGCCGCAGCCGATGACTTGGACGGCGGATGAAACCATTGGCCAGGTACTGCTTAAGGTACATTTTCAGGTGCTGATTTTCGGGCTCAGTGAGTGCGTAAATGCGCCCACACGGAATCCGGGCTCCGGGCAGCAGATCGATTTGGCAGTCGTAAGGTCTGTGGAGGGGCAAGGTGTTTGCTTGCTCCTTCTGGAAAACATCTTGGAAATCTTGGTAATGGACGGCAGGGTCACGATCCCTCCGAGGGCACGCGCCATTCCCTTCTGAACCGGGGAACTTGCGAGTTTTGCCTTTCGCCCTTTCGGGTAACAGGTGTGCGTACATCTGTGGGCGAAAACCAATTTGCGAGCTCGCCAGTTGATTCGTGGATTATGAGCGACCAGCCATGGCATTCCCAGGATCAGCCGGAACTGAGGGGCTTTAATCAGATCAAAGGCTATGATTTCACAGTGCCCATCTTCGCACAGAGGGTGAGTTCGGTGGTGCACTCCGATTCAGGGCCCAAAGGAATTTCGGTACCATCAACAGTGGTTACTGTCTCTGCGGTTGGCTTGGAGCAAAGGTTTAGCCCCATCTTTGCTGCAAGGTCTTGATCGATGTAATTCCCCACCTCTCCGGTGTCGATGTAGGCTTCCTATGAATGCATGTCGGACGGCTGTTGATGGGGAATTAAGATCACAGGTAGCGCAAAATGGGAGGTCTGAAGCTGGATTTCTTCACTCAACAATTGGACCCCTACAATTGTCGGGCTTGGTCGTTTCCCGATTCCTCTTCATGGGTTTCTTTATCCGTAGCTCTGACGGTTCCTCTGGGTGGTTTGACTGGGCATTCATTTAGGGAATGGCCTGCTTTTCCACAATACAGGCACAAGTGCAACTCCCTCCTTTTATCTCATTCGGCTTTGGTTAGAGGGGGCCTGACTCCTCCTATCTGCATGGGTTCACTGGTCCCGTCAAGACCCCGCAGAGTTTGATCTTTGGGTCATAGGAATAAGGGGCGCGAATCCGATGTCCCTCGGTCGCTCTTCCTATCTTACAGTCGGCGATCCAACTGGACCACCAAACTAATAAATTCGGCACAATCCCGGGGTGGATACAGGACTTGGGCCAGAATGTCCTTCAGCTCCCCACGAAGACCCCGGTGAAACAATGTAGTCCGTTTGTCCTCAGGCCAGTCTGCCTAGACCACCAGCCTATTGAAGGTTGCGATGTAAGTCAGCAGATCCTGGCTCCCTTGACGAAGGGACAAGAGTTCGTTGTCTAGAGCCTGCCCATGGCAGTGTCGGGCGAAGAGTTTTTCCAGCTCTCGCTGAAACCCATCAAAGTCTTGTAGCAGAGGGTCGTTTCGACTAATGAACGGTACTGACCAGTCTGCCGCACTCCCGCTAAGGTAGGATAACACGAAGGCCACACGTGATTGGTCTGTGGGAAACGCCCCAGGCCTACACATAAAGTGGAGGCGACACTGGTTCATGAAGGTAGCGTATCGCCGGCGGTCTCCCGCAAACCGTTCCGGTGGAGCCAGTGGCACTGCCCCAGTGAGGTTGATCTGAACTGGATTGCTTGCAGTGGCTGAGGTGGGCTGACTAGTTCCGGGCAACGGGGCTTTTCCTGCTTGTGACTGGAGAAGTTGCCTCCCAAGGCCATCTGTCCTCTCCTTAGCCACAATTAGCTCCCTTCACAATGCATTAGTTTCCTGCTGCGCAGAATGGACCTCCACGCGCAACTGCCCCAACAACTGGGCTAACTGGTCTGTTTCCAAAGTTTCTATACTAGGCGCCCAGGTGGATAATTAAGTTATGGTCTTCACGTTCTGTAACGCTCACCTTGTTTCCACGGGGACGCCTCATGATAAGCCGGTAAGCTCTTTGGGACCTCTCACCTCTCACCTTTCCAGGAGTTTCCAGCTCTGGAAGATAGGAGGTGAAGTTTAACTGCTGTTCCTTCCGTTGCTACCCACCTCCCGAGTACTCTTTGCAGTTCCCCCCAGGAGACATCTCTCACCTTGCGTTCTATAAGGTTGAACACTCTCTCCTGCGGCGCTGGGCAGGGGCGCGTCGTTAATGGCACAGTACCGCCGAGTTTCTTCACTGGCGAGGGCCAGAGTCTAGACCGGCTGCAACTCCTTCTTTTCAGGTAAGTCTTTATTGGTGAAAGCAATGTCTTTATTTGGATTTGCACATAACCTTCTCGCTTCTTCTTGCAGGTATTGGAAGCTGCGGTGGAAGCCGGAACTGGGTTCGAGAAAGTAAGATGGAATGCCAAGCGGCGCTGAGAGAGTCCTTGCAAATGGCTAACCTGCGCTATTGTTTGTCTTGCAGGTCGAGAAGATCTGAAGATGAATGGTCCTCAGGAATCCAAGGGGACGAAAGATGTCTTGAAGGTGGTGGAGGAGGACTACAAGCGTTGGATGACTTTGATCGTCGGAGGATGCTGCAGAGCAGGTAAGGATGGTGATGGTTCTTGCCTTGGACGACTTTGATTGCCAGAAGATGCTGCAGAGCAGGTAAGGATGGCGATGGTTCTTGCCTCTTCTCGCCCTGGTAGGCCAGGATGCAGAGCAGGCCCGGTGAACGTCACACTGCTAAAGCAGAATAACGCGAAGCTCGTGCCTCTGATCGGGCGTGGTTTAAAGAGGCAGGTGGTATCCCAGGTGCCTTCGGTGCAGGCCCCGCCCTGGGTGCTAGACCACTGAATGCAGTTTCCCAGTATTCCACATGGGGGCGGCCATGCTTGTCCATTGCCCATTGAAACCCCGTCCCAGCATGTGTCTCCAATGCGCTAGGACTGGCTCCAAGGAATCCGAGGGGGACCAAATAAGGTTTTTAGGGCCCTGTGCGCCCTTGGTGGGATGAGATTGTGACAATAGGGTTGACAAACTTACTTCATATGCAGAGCCCCTCTGTGTGGTTAATGTGTATGTTGATGTTTCCAGTATTGTGAGCACAGTGTACTCTACATACATTGTAACTGAGCACCCCATAGTGATGGTTCAGATTTTCCAAATAGAAAAAGTTGCATCAGCCAAAGCCTGTTCACAGGGAAATTGGCCCTGCATTACTGAATGTAAACTACGGCTGTAATTTGCTAAGGGCTTGTGTCCCAGGGATGTTACTTAACCATTAGAATGCAATAATAAATACAATAATTTTGTGTAATCACGGTTTTCCAGTACTGGAACATTACATATAGCCTTTTTCAATTCTGGGAAACATGTTGCCATTTTCCATGTCCATGTCAGTGACCCCTTCCTCTTCTATACTTCTTTGAGTTCCTGCAGGAGAGGTTTTGTGTAACTAAATTAGTCAAAAATTCAGGCTCTACAGTAGTTGCACAATACCAGGAATTTCTTTAACTGTGGTGGGCTGTGCTGTATTTTGCAATGCAGCAGCTCTTTCCAGAGTTTCTCTTTTCCCTGCTGATGATATTACTTGTCCAAAATACACAACCTCTTTCTGACAATATTGAATGTTTTCCTTGTCTACTTTATATCCTGTGTTTGTAAGCAATGTCAATAGTGTAATAGACTCTGCTCTGCATATCTCTTCCGTGGTGCTACATACTAGAAGATCATCTGCACATGGAATCATTATACTTCGTACATGTATATTCCCCAGATCCATGTATAATACTCTGCTAAAAATACTTGGGGACTCACAGTACCCCTGGGGGAGTCTGGTGTGTTGAACTCTATGCCACAGTAGATAAACGCAGTATGACATTGAGAATCAGGATGTAATTGGATAGAAAAGAATGTATTTTTCAAATCGATGACAGTTAAATGTATGGCTTCTTTTTGTATGTTGCAAAGAATTGTGGCAAGTTTCGGTACAAGTGGGACTCTGCTTCCACTATGCTATTCAATGGGCTTAAATCTTGTATGAATTCCAACTTGACCCCTTTGCTTTTTTGACAGGCTATATCACCCTATTATATGGTGACTCTGAGGGCACTATAATCTGTCGCCCTAGTGCAACAATTGTCTCATGTATCCCTTCTTTACTTTACTTTTACTTTACTTTAATAAATATGTGATGCACACCATATGGCCCTGCGGCTTACGGGCGCAACATCAAACAAATAACAGAGTATCAACAGATGACTGCAGATACGCAGACACACACACAAGTCCTAAAATAGGAGGTTAGCACATCCTTAAATAACACACAAAAAGCCCATGTCCATTTATCTGAACAGCAGAGTCTTTCGCTTCTTTCTAAAGATTGCTGATGAGTTTAGTTCTCTGAGATCCAGCGGAATGGCATTCCATGCCTTAGGCGTAGCAATGAAACATGCACATCTCATAACCTGATTCAGTTTTCAAACAGGTATTTTTTAATTAATTAGTGTTATTGGACCTAAGTGTCCTCACACTTATTTTATTGATCAAAGCCTCAGTCAGGCAACGAGGACTAGCAGTCATCAGACATTTATGAGTCATCACCAAAAGACGAAAGTGAATCCGTGCTTCAATAGGAAGCCAATGAAGGTTACGTCTAGCCTATGAGATGTGATCTGTCTTTTTTAGGCCAGAAATTGCCCTAATTTTGTAAGGGTTGCAGCCGCGTATAGTCAGACTTGGCTATACCCACCAGCAGGCTACTGCAGTAGATGATTTTCCAACCCCACTATAGCCCTAGCCACAGTCTCACAATTTATTTGAGAGATGTAAGGCCGAAAGTTGCAGTTTAATGTAATAGGCTGTAGTGGACACCAGACTACTTACTTGAGCCCTTATGTTCAGGTTTTGATATAGGAAAATGCCACATGTCTTCACCTTCTTTTTGGTCTCAATGTCGCACCCTGCCACTAAAAAGGTGTTATAGTGTGTAACCAATCTCCTTATTTTGTTGTCTGTGCCTATCAACATCAGCTCAGATTTTTTGTCTTTATTAAGTGCCAAACCATTCTGCACCAACCACTTTGAATGATTTCAAATACCTCGTTGATGGTTCTTTCATCATCTACATGAATCCCAGACAGCAGGATGACGCATTGAGTGTCATCCGCATAGCTCGTGAAACCTACATTATTATCTTCCAGGACATTGAAGAAAGGGACAGTGAAAATGTTATATATGTATGGAGATAAACAGGCTCCTTGGGGCATGCCATAAGCCAGGCATGCGGGTTGAGCTTCAGCCTGCTTACTACACACACTACACCATCGGTTACTCAAAAAACATGTGATCCAAAGAGTGACATTATATGAAAAAATGCTACTTCTTTTATACTGATGACCAACACATTGTGGTCCACCAGGTCAAAAGCTGCAGACAGATCCAACAGCGTGAGCAGGGCAGTCTGCCCCTTGTTCATAAACTGGAGTAGTCTTGATTTCAGGTCAAGCAGCACCATCTCCGTGCCATGTCCTTGCCAGAAACCTGAATGCCACTTATTTAAAATACCATGTTCATTCAAATGTGCTGAGATTTGTATATAAGCCACACAGTCCAGAATTTTTAAAATAAACAGCGTATTAGTAATGAGATGATAGCTTGTGGGGGTATCAGGACCCGGACCTGTTTTTTAGTCCTGTAGAAACATGAATTTCAGTAAATGACACATTAACAAATGTACAGAGCGTAACCACCAGTATGGGAGTACAATCCTTAATTATCATAGCAGGGCAGTGATCTCCCTTACAGCTGGTCGGTTTAAGATTTGCAATAATCATAGCCAATTTAGTCTCAAATATTGATCTAAAGTTAAACTGATGGTTTTGAGTCTTAGCCATCTGATTACCCACCTCTTCAGAGTTAGCTACCACAGCGAGGGTCCCCTTATTAACCTCAATGTTCTTTTTTATCCTCTCCAACTCACCTAACATGGCTTATTGTATTAAAGTACACCATTCAACATCTTTCACAATTGTGTCTGATTTATTCTTGCATGGATCGTGTCCAGCTCACTTAAAATTTTCAAAAGGTTCTTGGAATCCAATTTTGCACTTCTAATCCTGTCATGAAACATACTTTTCTTAGCTGATATTGCTGCTAATTTAAAATCCTTAGCCACCACCCTATAAACCTCCTTCTCGTGGATACCTTGTGAGGATCGCCATACATAGAAGCATTTGCTTTTATTAGCTTAATGTTTTTGTAGTATGAGGATAACCAGTTATTGCCTTTCTTCTCAGCAACAAGCTTGGATTTCAGGCGGGGCAGAGAATATATGGCTTCCAGAACAGACTTCAGATATGCATTAGCAATATCATCAGCTGTTTCATGTTTCATAATCTCCTGTGTCATGGGCACTAACCAAGGAACCAAGCCCTCCAGCTGAGGTTTTTTTAAATTCCTAGTAGTTATGCTTTTCTTTTCGACAGCCTTTGTCTTTATAGGTTTCTCCAAGACTGCTGTGAAATGTACAAAGAAGTTCTCTGACCAAGGACAGAGTAAGACCAGCAGGTCAGCTATTTTGATGTTATGTGTGGCCACCCAGTCTAATGTATTCCTCTTCTCATGAGTTGGTGTTTTCATAAGATGCTCAAAGCTAAGGTTTCCCAAATAATCTTCTAGCATATTAGCCAAATAATCATTAAAGTTGCATAGCCAAAGATTGAAATCATCTGCCACCCAATGCAACTACACTGTTACGCCATACGAAAACAAATCTAGATTCACAGGTACTCCCCGAGTAGCGCCATCACAGAACAATACTCTTGTTATTGCCAGAACCCTAGCGTAACAATTTCCATGTGTGGAACACACTATCCCTCCCTCTGAGAAAGAACTGGCCATGTTCCATTTGCTTTACAGATCCCTTCCCAACACAATAACCAGTATCACCTTTGAAAACAATAGTGAAGCTAATACCTCTTGGTTCCGTTGAGAGAAGACTTACCTAACAAAGTAGTTAACCCAAAGTAGACCCATCTTCAACTAGCCAAAGAACAGTATAAAAAGGGAGCAGACCGACATCGAAGGGAGGCCCCCCAATACCGGGTTGGAGACCTAGTTTGGTTATCCACTAAACATTTAACTCTTAAAGGGCCTCGCACCTTCAATCCAAAATATCTGGGACCATATCCTGTCACCGCCATAATAAATCCAGTGGCTGTCAAATTGGGCTTGCCGTCCCACATGAAAATACATCCAGTTTTCCACGTATCTCTACTAAAACCAATGCAGCCTGGAACCCGATTGACTAAAGCTCCAGAACCTATTCAAGTTAATGCAGAACTCGAATTTGAGGTTAAAAACATCCTGGACTCCAAGATCACTAAGTCCAAGCTATACTATCTGATTGACTGGAAGGGCTACGGGCCTCAAGAACGATCATGGGAACCCTCTGAATACGTCCACGCACCTCGCCTAATCAAAAGATTCCACCAAACTTTTCCCGACAAACCAAAACCCCCGGGGGAGACAATTTTGGGAGGGGCCTTGAGGGGGGGTGCTGTCATGAGCACTGTTTCCAAGGAGTCAGGACAAGCCCAACATCCCCGGGAGCAGGCTCACAACCCCCACCCCTGGTCCCAACCGACCCCTATCGGGGCCCTCTGGACCATGTCCTGGCGCCGTTGGCGCCAGGCTCATAAGAATCACCAGTCCCGGCGCCAGAGGTGCCGGGCTCATACTTTGGATAAAGGTGCTTGGGTGGACTTACCTGTAGCAGACCATGCTGCATACTCACCTTCACAAGTCCTGGCAAAATGAAGCCCCAGCCTTCTGCTGGGTGGGACTATTGTTCCGAATCTGGAACTACTTTCTTACCTGGGTGGGGCTGGCATCACTCCTTGACTCTGGAACACAGGAACTCTTTTTCTCTCGGGCGAGGCTGAGGAGGAAGACACCTAATCACCTCAACACTATTTAAACCACACCCGATTGGAAGAATGTGCTTCGCGTTATTCTGCATCTGCAGCAGGACGCTCACCGAGTCAGCTCCAGTCTTCTAGTGATATCTTCTGCTCCAGCCTGTGAAAACAAGTCAGATCTTCACTTACCTTCCAGGGATCCAGTCTCCGGCTGCACCTGCCAGCAAAGGAACATCAGGTTAGCAAAAGGCAACGCTTTAGCAGCCGCGCTTACTTACCTGAAACCACGGCATTTTCCGAATCCCGCGGCCTTTACCTGCAAGACAAAGAACTCCGGTCAACGTTTTAGCAGCCGCGCTTACTTACCTGAACCCACGGCATCTTCCGAATCCCGCGGCCTCTACCTGCAAGACAAAGAACTCCGGTTAGTGCAAAAAGGGGGAAATTGGACGCAATTATATTTTCACTTACCGGAGCTGTGCGCTCCTCGCCATCTCCTTTTCTGCTGCATCTCCGCACCTGCAAATCAAGAAAAAGACATTAAGAGGTGCGAATAAACCTGTCAGCAAGCATATTACTTACGTGCTCCTCCACGTGCACGGACATTCATACTTACGTGCATCCGTATGCTCAGCATATAGCATTTCGGCACCTAAGAAACAAAGGCAAAGACTTCATTAAAAAGGTGCTCTCGAACTTTACAAACCGACCAGCATCCGCTCGTGCAGAAAACGACGGCATTGCTTCTTCAGCAGCTTTAAACCCTCTGAGGCTACAAGAGACTTAAAGCAATCCCAGTGAAGTAACTGGAACCCAGCGCCCCTGCATCAGTCGCAGGATGGAGAGCCCAGCATTTACATATCTAAGGTGAGAGCTCATTCAGACTTTGGGCGGCCTCAGGGAAAAAACGAATAAGGAGGAGAAGCCCAACCAACAACCAGCCATTAATCCCTTTTTCTTCCGCCTGCAGACACCTTACTCTACAAGTCAGACATTCCATAAGAGGAGGTCCGGTCCAGAGAACCATCCGAGTCCTGCGCTTCTCAATTGAAGACACGGTAACTGTCCAGCCAGGATCTGCGCCTGCGTGGGAACCAGGTGAGCGTTACAGAACGCGAAGCCCTCCAATAACTTCCTACCCAGGCGCAATGGAAACCTCAAACACTGACCAACTAGCCCAGCTATTAGGGGAATTAAGAGCAGAGGTACATGCAGCCCGCCAGGAAACAAATGCCCTGAGGAGAGAATTGATTGTATCAAAAGAACGAACTGATGATCTTGCCAGACAGTTGTTACAATCACAAGCGGGGCAAACCCCTTTGCCTACGGGAGGGAGCTACATTCCTGCAGCCTCGGCCAGTCCGGTACAAATCAACCTACCCGGAAATGTGCCTTTGGCTCCGCTTCTCCGGTGATCCTAAAAGGTTTGCGGTTTTCATCAACCAGTGCCGATTGCACTTTCTGTGTAGACCAGCTGCTTTTCCGACGGACCAGACTAAGGTAGCCTTTGTGCTTTCATATCTTAGCGGCAGTGCTGCTGATTGGTCGGTTCCTCTAGTTGCACAGGATGATCCGATTCTTCACGATTTCCAAGCATTCCAGACCAGCATGGAAAGACTGTTTGCAAGACATTCCCAGGGCCAGGCCTTGGATAACAAACTCCTTTCCTTAGGGCAAGGCAATCAGGATCTCCTGACTTATATTGCGTCATTTAATAGGCTAGTAGTTGAAACCAGATGGCCCGAGGACAAGAGGATCACGCTGTTCCACAGAGGTCTGCGGGGAGAACTCAAAGATGTTCTAGCTCAGGTAGTAAATCCTCCTCAGGATTGTTCTGAATACATCGATTTAGTGGTCCAATTGGATCACAGATTGCAAAACAGGAAGGCAGACCGCTCCAGGTTCGAAACTCGAGTGTTCTCCAAACCACAGAATTCCACCAAGGGAGCTGAAGCCGTAGAACCTATGCAAATAGGGGTCATGAAGGGCCCTTTAACCCAGAAAGAACGCGACAGGAGAAGACAGTTGCAGTTATGCCTCTATTGTGGAAATTCAGGACATTTCCTTCGAGAATGCCCAGTGAAACCTTCAAAGAAGACAGTGGGAGCTTCTGATAAAAATACCGAAAGGCCAGAGCCGGGAAACGACCTCGCCCGACAAGTGTAGAGGTCCGCTTGCCGAGCGTTAAAACCAGTTCTTTGACCTCGCATTTCATAGTTTCAATGGTCCTCATGAATCCAGAGCAACCGGATCGTTTGCATGCTATTAAAGCATAAATTGATAGCGGAGCAATTGGTAATTATGTAGACCATGAAATGGCTTCCAGGATGAACCTACCCCTCTGTCCTAAGGCAATTAAAGACGTTATTACCACAGTGGATGGTACGGAAATAGCTTCTGGACCAGTGACCCATACCACCACGGAAGTGACGTTATTAAGTCAAGATGGACATTGTGAGGTGATCATGTTCGATGTGATCAAGGCTCCTCAATTCCAAGTAATATTGGGGATTCCCTGGTTGGAGAAACACAATCCTCAAATTGATTGGCGAGCAAAGACAATACGGTTTCCAGAGTGTGCCCCCACTTGTTATCCTCGACCCAGTATTGGACTAGCAGCGACAACATCCGAAAGTCCGCAACTGCCTATAGAGTATCAGGAATTCCAAGACGTTTTTCAGAAGGAGCAGGCGAATACTCTACCTCCCCACAGGTCGTACGACTGTCAAATAGACCTGATACCCAGATCCACTCCCCCCTGTAGTAGAATTTATGCCCTTACCGAGCCTGAGAATCTTCATTTGCGACAGTATCTGGACCAGTACCTAGCCAACGGATTCATCCGTCCTTCAAAGTCTCCAGTATCCTCAGCTTTGTTCTTCGTGCCGAAAAAAGAAGGTGACCTTAGGACCTGTATAGATTATCGTGCCCTGAACCAAATCACGGTAAAGAATAGGTATCCCTTACCTCTAATTCCGGAACTCCTTGACCAAGTTAAAAGCGCCTCTATATACACCAAGCTAGATCTTCGGGGAGCGTACCACTTGGTACGGATCAAAGAAGGCGACGAATGGAAGACGGCCTTTCGCACCAAATATGGACTATTTGAATACCAAGTGATGCCCTTTGGTCTTTGCAATGCTCCGGCCGCCTTCCAGTACTTCATGAATGACGTCCTTAGAGAACTTATAGACGTTTGTGTAGTCGTCTACATTGATGACATCCTTGTGTACTCATCTTCTGAAGCAGAGCATCAGAAACACGTCAGAGCTGTTCTTGAAAGGCTTCGCCAACATAAACTTTTTGCCAAGCTTGAAAAGTGTGTTTTTCATGTCACCGAGGTCGAATTTTTAGGTTTCATTTTGACCCCCAACGGGGTCCACATGGACTCGAGGAAAGTTGACGCTATCATCAAGTGGCCATCACCAACTTCCGTGAAGGGAGTACAAAGCATGTTAGGTTTCGCCAACTTTTACCGCCGGTTTATCCCGGAATTTTCACGAATAGTTCAGCCCATTATGGCTCTTTTAAAAAAGAATAAACGTTTCGAGTGGACAGCAGAGGCAGAACAGGCCTTTCAGGAGTTAAAAGCCAAGTTTATCTCAGCACCTTTATTAAAACACCCACGCCCGGACCTTCCTTATATCGTTGAGACCGACGCCTCCAGCTTGGTAATGGGGGCGGTTTTATCACAGAGGGATCCAGAAACTAACCAGTTACATACACCCTGTGGCATTCTGGTCCCGCAAGTTCTCGGCGCCCGAAATCAACTACACCATCACTGATAAAGAACTTCTAGCTATTAAGTCCGCCTTCAAGGCCTGGCGGCACTACCTCCTTGGAGCCAAACACACAGTCACAGTAATCACCGATAATCGCAACTTACAGTATTTGAAGACTGCTAAAGCTCAATCCTCCAGACAACTTCGCTAGGCTCTGTTTTTTGCCGAATTTGACTTTATAATCACTTATCGTCCAGGCAACAAGAATGGCAAAGCAGATGCCCTTTCCCGGATTGGAATGGAGGAACACATGGTCAATCCTGAACCTGTGCCTATAATTCCCGAACAGAGAATCCTGGGCCTGGTCTCCTCGCAATCCATCGAAGATATCGAAGCAAAGGCCAAACAACTTGTGACTCCTTCAGATCTACAGAACTGGCAACAGAAAGGAAAGGACTTCACCGTGTCTAAGGATTTGCTTTATTTTCAAGGACGACTATACTTACCTGGTACTGATTTACCAAGACAAGTAATCTCTTGCTACCATGATTCTTTAATGGAAGGACATCCTGGCATTGCCAAAACCTCAGAAAAGATCAAGAGACACTTCTGGTGGCCATCATGGAGAAAGGATATCAAGGACTTTGTAATGTCTTGTGGGGTGTGCGCCCAAAACAAAAGTCAGAAAGAAAAACCAGCCGGCCTATTACACCCACTAGACATCCCGCCACACCCCTGGCATACCCTTTCCATGGACTTCATTACTGATTTACCCTCATGCTCCGGATACAACACCATTTTAGTAATCGTGGATTTGTTTTCTAAAATGGCCCACTTCATCCCACTGAAGGGCTTACCCTCAGCTTCAGCCCTGGCCCGAGAATTCCTCGAAAACATTGTTCGGTTACATGGTTTCCCTTCAATTTTGATCTCAGATAGAGGAAGCCAGTTTATATCGCACTTTTGGCGAAATTGCTGTCGTCTAGCTCAAATCAACCAGCCATCACCCCCAGACCGATGGGCAAACCGAGAGGACAAATCAAACTCTAGAACAATATTTACGTTGCATGCTGCAACAGTCGGAAAGTAATTGGAAAGACATCCTTTGGATCGCCGAATACGCCTACAACAATTCGATCCATTCAGGAACCGGAAAAAGTCCCTTTTACCTCTTATACGGGATTCACCCACGAACCTCCAATCTTGATCCACCTCAGGATCTCGGAACACCTGCCGTAGATCATCTACACACTGCTATCACTCAAGCTTTCAAGGAAGCCACGACCCATCTTCAACTAGCCAAAGAACAGTATAAAAAGGGAGCAGACCGACATCGAAGGGAGGCCCCCCCAATACCGGTTTGGAGACCTAGTTTGGTTATCCACTAAACATTTAACTCTTAAAGGGCCTCGCACCTTCAATCCAAAATATCTGGGACCATATCCTGTCACCGCCATAATAAATCCAGTGGCTGTCAAATTGGGCTTGCCGTCCCACATGAAAATACATCCAGTTTTCCACGTATCTCTACTAAAACCAGTGCAGCCTGGAACCCGATTGACTAAAGCTCCAGAACCTATTCAAGTTAATGGAGAACTCGAATTTGAGGTTAAAAACATCCTGGACTCCAAGATCATTAAGTCCAAGCTATACTATCTGATTGACTGGAAGGGCTACGGGCCTCAAGAACGATCATGGGAACCCTCTGAATACGTCCACGCACCTCGCCTAATCAAAAGATTCCACCGAACTTTTCCCGACAAACCAAAACCCCCGGGGGAGACAATTTTGGGAGGGGCCTTGAGGGGGGGTGCTGTCATGAGCACTGTTTCCAAGGAGTCAGGACAAGCCCAACATCCCCGGGAGCAGGCTCACAACCCCCGCCCCTGGTCCCAACCGACCCCTATCGGGGCCCTCTGGACCATGTCCTGGCGCCGTTGGCGCCAGGCTCATAAGAATCACCAGTCCCGGCGCCAGAAGTGCCGGGCTCATACTTTGGATAAAGGTGCTTGGGTGGACTTACCTGTAGGAGACCATGCTGCATACTCACCTTCACAAGTCCTGGCAAAATGAAGCCCCAGCCTTCTGCTGGGTGGGACTATTTTTCCGAATCTGGAACTACTTTCTTACCTGGGTGGGGCTGGCATCACTCCTTGACTCTGGAACACAGGAACTCTTTTTCTCTTGGGCGACGCTGAGGAGGAAGACACCTAATCACCTCAACACTATTTAAACCACACCCGATTGGAAGAATGTGCTTCGCATTATTCTGCATCTGCAGCAGGACGCTCACCGAGTCAGCTCCAGTCTTCTAGTGATATCTTCTGCTCCAGCCTGTGAAAACAAGTCAGATCTTCACTTACCTTCCAGGGATCCAGTCTCCGGCTGCACCTGCCAGCAAAGGAACATCAGGTTAGCAAAAGGCAACGCTTTAGCAGCCGCGCTTACTTACCTGAAACCACGGCATTTTCCGAATCCCGCGGCCTTTACCTGCAAGACAAAGAACTCCGGTCAACGTTTTAGCAGCCGCGCTTACTTACCTGAACCCACGGCATCTTCCGAATCCCGCGGCCTCTACCTGCAAGACAAAGAACTCCGGTTAGTGCAAAAAGGGGGAAATTGGACGCAATTATATTTTCACTTACCGGAGCTGTGCGCTCCTCGCCATCTCCTTTTCTACTGCATCTCCGCACCTGCAAATCAAGAAAAAGACATTAAGAGGTGCGAATAAACCTGTCAGCAAGCATATTACTTACGTGCTCCTCCACGTGCACGGACCTTCATACTTACGTGCATCCGTATGCTCAGCATATAGCATTTCGGCACCTAAGAAACAAAGGCAAAGACTTCATTAAAAAGGTGCTCTCGAACTTTACAAACCGACCAGCATCCACTCGTGCAGAAAACGACGGCATTGCTTCTTCAGCAGCTTTAAACCCTCTGAGGCTACAAGAGACTTAAAGCAATCCCAGTGAAGTAACTGGAACCCAGCGCCCCTGCATCAGTCGCAGGATGGAGAGCCCAGCATTTACATATCTAAGGTGAGAGCTCATTCAGACTTTGGGCGGCCTCAGGGAAAAAACGAATAAGGAGGAGAAGCCCAACCAACAACCAGCCATTAATCCCTTTTTCTTCCGCCTGCAGACACCTTACTCTACAAGTCAGACATTCCATAAGAGGAGGTCCGGTCCAGAGAACCATCAGAGTCCTGCGCTTCTCAATTGAAGACACGGTAACTGTCCAGCCAGGATCTGCGCCTCCGTGGGAACCAGGTGAGCGTTACATACACGTTATCTGCTACTTCCTTTTCCTTCTGCCGCTTTTGACAATGATGCACTATAATCGCCTGAATTTCTGCCCATCCCTTTGCTACAATCCCTGTTACCTTATCCAAATCATTCTGCACTTCCCTTGGGAGTCCCTTCTTTAATGTGTGATCAAATATGGCTAGTGTCTTATCCCATTATTCTGCTGTCTCAGCTCTCCACATCTCCTGAATCTGTAATATGTTCTACACTGGATCTACGTCCTCCTTCATAGTGTGCACCATTATTGAATGTATGTCTTGTTTGCCAGGGTATGCTGTTCTCAAGGCAGCCCACACTCTAGGCTGACAATCATTAAAGTGTACCCCGTCATGTATCATCACACATCATCACACATGGATATCCTGCTTTCTTCCCAATGTCATCTGCTTCATCCCCAATACTGCTGCAAACAAGCTTTTCATATCTCCTACTGCCAATGTAATACCTGCAGTCTGATTCTCGAGTGCATAGATCCACTTGCCCACTCCTGCGGTGAGTGAGGGCAGCACCTTCATCAAATTGTTTCTATCCATGTGTGACCAGGGAACATAATGTGCTCTGCCTGGGCCTTTATGTAACAATGGAAACTGTGTTCCCACCTGCTTCACTGGTAACTTTTTCACCCCTTGCTTCCCTTTAACCACTTCTATACATCCTCGTCACGCTCTTAATGTTGGGCCGCACAAATTCTCTACTCTTAGCATCACTCTAGGTGGCACCTCTTCACTGTGCTCCTCATTTGTCCCGACTCTTCCTCCACTACTCCTGTATCAGCATCTGATTGGATGTATTCGTAATATAAGCTATCTCATGTTGCCCTCCCCTATATCCTTCATCATGGTGTCAATCATCCCTTGTTTCGACATGTACATCTGTGATCGCAATGCTGTCAATTCTACATAAAATATCATCCGTTCTCCACTCATCAGTGCCTATCAGTGCTCTTTGCCCTTCTATCCTCACCTGCATTACTTCAGTGTGCTCTGCTTCTATCCTTCGGAGCGCCATTTCTAAATCTCCACATGCCCTATTTTCTTTTTCCATCAGTGATGGGTTGCACGCAGAAATAGCTGCTAGGGAATGCTAGACATTTTCATAGGTTGTGGGGGCTTGCTGTCTTAGAGTTGCATGGGACACATACTCAGGGTTAGTGTACCCTGCAGCTGCTTGCATGGAGTAACACCCATGTGGAGGTGGCGGTGCTGTGGGGGTTGTCAGTGTTTTGGGTGTTTCGGCTTGCTCACAGGATGCTGTCATTGCACTAGGAGTAGCAGGTATGTTGCAAGGTGCTTGTATGACTACCTCTCCTCTTTTGGGGTCCTCAAGGACATCTTCCAAATCCCCCACCATTCTCCAGAGCTTGGGAATGCCCTATCTATTCCTCACCTTCTTCCCCTTCTATTTCACTACCAAATAAGTACACATATGACTCAAAACTTCACTAATATTTGTTTATTCTTTGGGCATGTAGTAATACATTCCCCTTCTCGTATCAACAACTCAGTCAGTTAGACACCGATCCAGCAGTACCAATCTTCCTCATCCTCCCAGTATTGTCCATCCTTCCCGTTGCCCCATCCCTTCCCTTGTCACCTCACACACCACACACTAAATACCCAACACAACTCCCCACACCATTGAACAACCACTACTTCATACCACAACTATTAAATATCTTCTTAAACCACAAATGAACAAAAGCACAAATATATACATGATGCTTAGAGCCTTTGTCAATCTCCGGCTTCAGATGAGGTCATTAATTTGCTTACGCTCTCCTTCTGCCAGGCAAAGGGATCCCAGGTCTGCAATATAATCGACCACACAACAAAATCACTCTTATAAACAAATGGTGTAGACCCTTTCTCTTACCCCGTGCTTATGGAAGAGGGAATTTACCTCCTCGCACTCCATTGTGCCATTGTGCCAAGTGGAGGGTTCCAAGTTCCTCCATATAATGGATCTCACTCCTTATTTTATCCTGCAGAACTGCCTTTCCTCCACAGTCGGAGAAATTCCCATTACTCTTATGTCTTTTATCTCATAATATATACTGTGACATCACCTTATACTAAACTACTATATACTGACACGTAGTCTTGTTGTACTTCACTCACTCCCCATCAACTCGCATCACACACACTTTTCCCTTATTGTTTTGTCCTGCAAGGGTACACTTACTGTTCTTGCAAGTTGCTCCAAAGTGGAGTCCTGCCAATGGACTGGACAATCTGGGTGCAGGACCCCACTGCAAAGAGCAGACATGTCTTCTGGCAACGAAGCACCTGTGAACCTCTCTTCAAGTCATCCACTGCGATTGGCCACTGCAGATGGGCGCTGCACTCCAGGATGCATGACTCAGACACCTCCAACCTCATGGAGAGTCTGGGATCACGTTACGGTCACCAAAATGAAAGGATGGCAGCCCAAAAAATAAGGAATACAACCAATCAAAACAACAAAATAAACATTACACCTCTTTGCAAAGCAAAACAAGATGTATTACATGCAAAATGGGTCTCAGAGAGTCCCACAGAACCAAACTGACAAGGAGATCATCTTATCTCAAAACGTTACACCTTTTATAACGGAGAAACTGCAAATTAAAACTACTATGCATAATGAGTACAGCATAATCTCACCACCCTCATTGGATACCACCTATAGAACATGCTAATCCCCAACTATAATCCCTTAACCGACTGGCCACATCTATGCTACCCCCATTCCCTGAGACACGTGGTCCATTACATCTTCAGTATCAAACCCAGGTATATGATTGGTGGGTTCTTATCCATAGCTTCATAAATTTGGGACCATCACGTGATGTGCACCCTCCTGTTCCAGACATGATCAAAGTAAGTTGGTGAGGCAAACCCTGCTTTTAATGAGACATTAGGCTATCACATTAACATAGACACCAAGCCGCACACAAGCTGCACCCTCAACCTTGTACTAAATGTATTGGCAACACCTCCACTCCTTCTGTCCCAAATCACAATATTTTCGAGACACTGCTCCCCCCTATTTCCTCCCAACTCCAGGCGCCGAGGGATGATATGACCAGGACACCACTCTCGAGTATGAATTTTAAGGATTTGTTTGCTTAAGTTGTGTGCCTAGGTGTAATAAATATGGGATGTCTGCCCCGCAGTGAGGGAAGTAGTATTCTAAATCTTTGCCTTGCTCTTTGGCATCACAGAGCCTTGAGTATCGCCACCACTCTAGTTGCCCCCCTCCCATTACCTATTGAGTTCACACCAAAGTATGTGACATATGAAGAACAGTTAAACCAGCAGAGAGCAGCACATGGGCTCTGCCCAGTATCTATAAGTACAACAGCACCTATTAATATACCGACATCTAAGAAAACCTGGACAGTAAGGTATCCAATGAAAAAGCCATACCTACATTCTAAACAATATGACGGTTGGCTGAATAAAATACCCAAAGAAGCAAAGAAGATAATGAAGGCAGATGAATGGTGAAATCATAAGAAATTGGACTGATGCGCATAGAGAAGATATAATGACCTAAGAATACTGAAAAAAGACAAAATATAAAGGCGATACCACGGATAAGTGACAGCTTGGGCTCAAGATGAAGAAACTTATACCACATACATGATGAAGATATTTAGTTAGTTTAAATGTGTACAGATGCAATTAACTGCAAGAGGCAGATAAATCGTGATGCTAGTTTATGCTACATAGTCAATAGAATGTGGCAAGCGCCAACGTTTACAAGTATATACCTCAAGAAATACTTTATGTATGAATGCAAGTCCACTATGCATATGAGCAGAATTGAACAAAGGTTACAAAAGGCCTCAAATGGAGTGTGTTGCAGCAAGAACATTGAGAATCGAGACAAAGCAAAACTCAGCTAAGGATGACCATGCCAGCAAGCCAAGGTCTTATCTGGCTGGAATGGGCTGACATTGGATACAATTAAGGCGAAAAGAGAACAGAGTATCCTGTTCAGAAAGGTCAAGGTAAGCCACAGATGTCAGAGAACTGGTAGAATAAATCAAATATACAAAAAGACACGGAGAACAGCCAATTTCATGTTGTCCAGTCACGTGACAAAGACAGGCTCGAAGAGTGAGACTTTCAGACATAAGCATGGATCCATGCCATGCCCATACTCCTTAAAAGTTCTCAAAGCACAGAGCAGGCTCAAGGCCAAACTACAAAGAAGTAATTGACAGATGACTACTGAGGTGATGATTGATTGTAGCATAATTGGTGGGAAGCTGGGGTGAGGATGAGCTTCTTTGCACCTGTATGTTCTTTCTACGTGCTGCTAGACGTAGGTGGAAAAGTATGAGTGGGATTGATGCCAACCAAATCATAGTAGACCATGTAATCTAGGGTCCTATAGTGAGTAGAGCCAATGGGACGTCATACTTTAGTGATGTTCATAGTGGCCATTTTGAAGAGAGGGCTTAGTTGCCCCTTCTGACAAGGATTATCCAATTCCCTCTCCCCGTAACCATACACAGATATAGTACTTATATTAAGTTACCTTCCTATAACCAATCACGTTGCATGTTAGGTTGGTGACGAGGAGAGGTAATCACTGACGGGCCCATTGGTCAGCACTCACCCTCGAAAACTTGTAATACAAGATAGCTGCACCGTGTGAGGACAGGGTGCAGGACTTACATACTCCAGCACAAATCAATACTAGGGACTCTGTAAGTTGGCAAAGGGAAGTCCGTTTAATGATACATTCATCATCTTATGGAAATCAGCAGCATCGCAAACACCTGTCTCGCAAACACCTGTCTCGCCCCGACTTCCTCGAGCTTCAGTACAACACTCTCTTTTATGGGCAAACTTCGTCATCAATGACGTACACTTCTATAAAAAATCATCATGCAATATAATTGGTTGGGAAAGGTAACTTAAGTATAGGTGTTATATCTGTATATGAAAATAAGGCATACGGATTGGATAACTCTTATCGGGTGGGCGTCTATGCCCATCCCCCTACACCACACGTGATTGACGTCACTACAAGTACGACGTCTCATTGGTTACAATGTCTATAGGACCCTAGATTACATGGTCCCTTGTGATTGGGCGAGTTACACCCCTAAACATAAATCTGCAGCATGCAGAATAGACACCCTGGTGCCTGGTGTCCCAAGATTCACCCTGCCTCCCTTCCATCAATCAGTGGTTTAGGGCTATGTGTCAATTAGTTGGCTGGGTATGGCCTCGGATCTGTAGTCTCTTATCAGGAAAAGTTATGGCACCCTCTGGTTCTGAATGACATCCGGCGGGTACATCTTCGCGCCTGTCTGGTCACGTGTTGGTCCACCGTGAATCTGCTTCAGTTCTCAGTCTTTTTGTGCATTTGATTCTGTGTTTGCTTGGCCACCTGCATGGGCCTCTCTTATCTTGTCCTTCACGGGCGGGCTGGCGTGCTCTGAAGTTGGAGCCTCGTGAGCTCATGCTCACCTCCCCTTCTCTGGTCGACCTCGATTTCCCCGGCATGAGCCATCCTTTGTTAAGTTTCGATCCCGCTCTTTTCCTCAGCTTGGACCTAGATGTGAAACTCAGCCAGCTGGGCCTGGGCCGCCTGGGCTTGCTTCTGCTCAAACAAAATGGAGTCGCATGTGTACATTGTGCTATATTGAGGTCGACATATATAGTTTACGCATGCCGCTCTATTCTTCTACTTAAGCATTGCAGGCGGTATCGATTACTTAGCATCTTGCGTTTCTAGTTTATTTACACACATTAAATAAGGCGGTTGCTTCCGTCTTGTCTCATGGCACCATGCTCATACGTTTTCACAGTGTCTTTCCCCTTCGTCCATTACAATTCTCCTCGCAATTGTCGATACTGTCATGCATAGCTTTCAGTAGCCACTTCTGGTTGTTCTCCAGTCTATTTCCATTGGCCTTCCATTAAGGCCTTCGGGGTCTCCTCGTGGAGAGTCTGAAAATACTTGTCATTTCGTACCAATGGCAGGTACGGTTGTCTGATTGGGTACCGTGCTGCCCAGGGTTGCTTGGTTATGGGCATTTCAACAGGTATTGATCTTCTAATGTACATAGGGCAGCGGCCCATTGCCTCCCTTTGTTGGTTCAGCTGTTCCTCATACGTCACATACCACAGCGAGTACCTTACTGGCAACTCGCACTGGGGGCAGGGGTGCAGGTCATATCTGGGACCTCCTCTACAAGGTTTTTATGGTTGCCACGTAGAATGACATTAGTACATGCACAATTGTACGTCAGCAATGACATGTTTTTGCTATAAATATTGTGTTTTTTCTGAAAGTAAAGAGCAAGAAGATCGAGCGATTGCTGATGTTCGTTGTACTCCTCGTTTTATGAACTTGTCACTAAACAGACTCACTTTGCCAAACTATTGAGTTGTCTTCATTATTTGATGCATGAGTATGAATCTGCATCCCCATCTATCTCGAGGGTACTGCTACTCATCTTAAAGGGCTGTTTGGAGATCATCCAGTTCACTTAGTAGCAGAGTTAGATGTTAGATTAGATAAAGATATCCATTGACCGTCGACATAAGCAACTTTGGGTCCTCTGCAATATTGTAACGCTCACCTGATTCCCGCAGAGGCGCCGGTCTTGACTGGGTGAATGGCTTATCTTCAAAGGTGATGTGTAACACACGGTTGGCTCTTTGGGCTGGACCTCTGTGCACTGTATGTCTGACTCGAAGAGTAAGATGTCTGCAGATAGAAAATATGGGATTAATGAACTGGGGTTATTGGGTGCCTCTCTCCTCTTCCCTTTCTCTTCTCCTGTAGAACCCCAAAGGTTAACACCCTCACCTTAGGTAAGTGAACGCCGGGCTCTCCATCTGCCTCGGGGCAGGGTGCCGTAACCAGTTTCTTCACTGGATAAGGGTACAGGCCTCTTGACCTCAGAGGACTGCTGTCCGTCGTTAACTGCATGAACGGTAAGTTGTGGGCACTTCAAATGTCTTAAAAGTCTTTTGTAATGATATCTCTTGTTTTGCAGGGTTCCGGCGATGGCGGATGGCGGGCTGGAGTTGAGGATCGAACCCGCGTGAGGAATAGAAGCGCCTGGAAGCACGTAAGTAAGCGCTTGTAGCCTGCTTCACGATGCGCACTAACTGTCCCTTTTATCTTGCAGGTACAAGTTCGGAGCTTTAGAGAAGCTGAAGGGTGCTGGAATACCCACTGGATTCGGCGTGGGAAGGAGTAATGGCACGTGAGTAATAAAGTTGCCCAATGTCTTTAAACGCACCTTCTTTTGTCTTTCAGATGTGGGATGCAGCGCCGAAGGCCTCCGGAGCGTGCGAAGAGCTGGTAAGCTTTTGTCTTTCAGATGCCAGAATGCAGTGCGAAGACCTCCGGAGCATGCGAAGAGTAGGTAAGCCTTTGTCTTTCAGATGCCGGAATGCAGCGCGAGGCGTTGGTGACAGCCGATGGACCAGGTAAGAGATGCGCTGCCACTGAAGACCGTAGTGCTAACCTGTTCTTTCTTTGTCTTTACAGGTGCTGCTGAAGACTGGATTCCAGGATGGTAAGCCTTTGTTCCCTTAGGCCCAGGATCAGAAGCAGAAGACACGATGAGCGTTCTGCTGCAGAGAATGCAGAATAACGCAAAGCAAGATTCATCCATCGGGTGTGGTTTAAATAGCCTCCTGTAGTGCTTAGGTGTCTCCTTCCACAGCCACGCCTAGGTAAGAAAAGAGTTCCTGCTTTCCAGAAGAGTTCCAGTGTTCTGAACCTAGGGAGTGGCTCCTACCCCACCCAACAGGAAAAGTAGTCCCAAACAGAAGAGGATCAGGGGTTCAACTGGCAGGTAAGTAAGCAGCATGGTCTGCTGCAGGTAAGTCCACCCAAGCATTAGGAGCCCGGCGCTTCCAGCGCTGGGACTGGGCATCTTTATGAGCCTGGTGCCACTGGCGCCAGGACAGGGTCCGAAAGGTCCCAATTGGGACTGGCTGGCACTCGGAACCGGGGTTGTGGGTCTGCTTCCAAGGGAGTCGGGCAAGTCCTGATCTTTTGGAAGCAGAGATCATGACAAATATCACACGTCCTTTGCCATCCAGTTGATAGAACAAAAAGCTCCCCGTAGATGGTGGATAGATTAATTGAAAAACCCTGCAGGTTAGGTGCGATGAGTCCCTTGCTTTCTCCCAAAATCCCCTCCCACATCTATGAGTAGCGGATCAGACGAGAAGCAAGGAGACGCGGTAATGAAGGCGGTGATCCCGAGCATCTGCATATGAAAGACATGCGAACGGTGAATAGAAAAGACTGAATGTTTTGGCAAAGCATGCATGCTTAAAAACAAGTAAGGGAAGGTAACGGAGGGAGGCGGGATAAAATATAGCATCAGAATAAGAGTGTAATGTGTATATAAGGAGAAAGATATTGATTTGAGTGTGGCCGAGCAATATAAAGAGTTATCATGTGTGTGGCCGCGATAAGAGTATACGCCCAGTTTCTAGATTTTAAAGACTGCTAGCAGAAGCCCTTATCTAAAGTCCTGTAAATAGGATGACGTAGGAGACCGGATTGATTAAAGACAATCCAAAAGATATAGGCTTATGTTCCATGTTGGAACAGACATTAGGGGTAAGATGCATCTGAGAGAGCAGACGGCATAAGATCTATGCGGCCAGCCAGAGTTTGTCTGTTTGTTTTATGTGTTTGAGTAAAATTGTGACGTCATAGTCAAAAACAGTTATTATGTGAAAAAAGGGATGATTGCATGACATGGATTGATGGTTGTTTTTAGCAAGATTAAAGTAAAAAATATTGTTGAAGTAATGAGATTGGAGCTTGCAACGATTGGTGCTCGCTCATATTGTTGATTTTGAGACGCAATTTTAATAAAGTGTGAAGTGGAAAAAGAAATATCAAGTATTATTTGAATAAGGTGTAAACCAGTTAAGCATGGAAGATGTCACTCCGTTAATACACCTGTGTAAACAGTTGCCCAAACACAGAGCTAAGCTTAAACAGTACAGTGCGGAATTGGTTAAAGGGACCACAGACAAAATATTTATGCCTTGACCCCTAGGTGGATCGCTATCCAAAATGGTCCTGCAGCACATGATGACATATTTACATGCCACATATAGTGGCAAAAAGTGAGACAAGCGCCTGGCTGGTTTAAAACTTTGGAAGATGTACCAGGAAGAAAGAGAGGAGGAGCCGCTTTTAGATTGGATACTGAATATATGCAAAGAGGGGGGTGAAGAGCCTTCTGCGCCACCCGCCCCATCTGAAATAAAAAACTAAGCTAGTAAAGACGAAGGATTGTACCCACTGAGGGAACTTAAAGCAGCAATGGGATATAGCAACCCGTCATATGAGTCAACTACACAAAGTAGTGACGAAAGCCCAGTGAAGGACAGGGAAAGAAATATTACCGCGAGGGACAGCGAAAAGGAAAAAGGTGATCAAGCAGAAGCAAGTACATCTCTAGGTACAGGAAGAGAGGTAAAGAGATGGAAAGGAGATGAGGATAGAACTGATGAGATGGCACTCACACAGAACAAATGGATGGGAGAGCAGATTTTATTGAAACTCGGTGGTAAAGACATTGAGGATATAAGAGAAAGGGGAGAACGAGACGAACAAGAAAGAAAGGATAAGGAAAAAAGACGATTGAGAGATGGAGGGGCGAGGAAAAGGATAAGCAGAAATGAGAGCAGTTATACCATGATGAACAGGTCAGAAAACAGGGAAAGGCAGAAGAACAAAGAAAACATGACAATAAGCCGAGAACAGCTGATAATCAGGAAAGAATAGAACAAAGGAGAATAGAAGAAGAACAAAAGATACGAGAGAAGAGAATAAAAAGACAGAGAGATGAAGAAATACAAAGGGCAAATGAACGAATAGATACGAGGAAAAAAGAGGAAAACAGAGTTAGGGAGGAAGCGAGGAAGCATAGAGAATTTGAGGATGACATAAAACGCAAGCCAAGACAGAGAATGCGTGATCTCTAGTATCTGGAAAAGGAGGTGAGAAAACTCGATCCAGTGGTAGAATGGGAAGATATAAAAGAATTATTTCCCAAGTACGATTCAGTACCAGGCACGTCTAGAGTAAATCTAGAAGATCACTTCGACACCAGAAGTATCGTAGAGACAATGGGCCTCATTCCGAGTATGGCGGTAAGGGATAGCGGCCACCGGTAACGAGACCGGTGGTGGTAATCCCTTACCACCATACTCCGAGTTCCCTTTGCGCCCTCGCCCTTAACGCCTGCTTTGAGCAGGTGTTAAAGTCGAGGGCGCAAAGGGGCCTCCAAGCCAATAACGGTGACCGTAATGAACGGTCACCGTTATTTGCATCTTCCCCATTCCCATTGAGCCCCATGGGGGCTCAATGGGAATGGGGAAGAGCATTGGTGAATGGGGAATTACCGCCCCGCCAACCTTGGAATGGGGCGGTAATTCCGCCATCCACCAAGGCGCTGCCGGTCCGGGTACGGCGTCAACTAAGGCGTTAATAGCGCCATTGGTTAGCGCCGTACTCGGAATGAGGCCCAATCTATAGAATATATGATAAGAAGGGACTAGGAAAGGAATCCAAAGGAAAAGGAAAAGAATGAACACCTTGAAAGCACTCAGTTGTACGATACTGAGGATACTTCACGCAGCAGCAGACATAGAGAGCTGTCGTTAGATAGGCTGACACTAAATAGAAATGAGGAAGATGAGAGAAGCTGCATGAGTTGGGCAAAGGCAATATCAGACAAAGAAAGAGAAGCCAGTGAAAGAGAAGAAAGAGACACAGAGCGAGGTTGCGAGCGATGTCTCTCTATGGGTAAGGGAATAAGATGGTAAAATTCAACCGTGTCTGCATCTAAAGTACCAGAGTCAGTGACACAGTCAGACCGACATGAAGGATTTGCACACGGTCAGAGGGGGGTGCCTCCCCCACCATATATAAGCAGGTTAAGGACATTGCCAGGCAGACGGCGATGTGGGAATATTACCCCTGCAGTAGACAGACAAATGATGAGAGAAGAAAAAGAGTTTACTGCGTCACAGTTTCCCTTATTAGAGAAGGGAGGGACATGGCCACAGTATATACGATGGCCACAAATGGATAGAGAAAATCTAAAAAACAAGCTCCCATTGTTGATATCTGGAGCTGGGAAATGGATACATGAGGAGGTAATATGTTGACTGCAGGGGATCTCAAGGGTCTTTTGACCGCCATACTTGTTGAAAGATCTGACGATGTTTGGACATGTTACCCTGGTGTGACATGAAAAACAGAAAAAAATTGTCCAGAGAAAAATATTTTTATAACAATGTATCAAAATTTATTTAGAGTGATACAAAAATTAGAAAATAGTAAATGAATTACAATATATTAAACACTAATAAATTAAACTTAGCAACACAGAAACAAAAAATGGCTGAAATCACACACATTCTTGCCATTCATAGTGCATTTTTATTTTACCATGACGGTCCATTTCTAGACTAGCTTTTTGTGCCAAATAATTGGGCTCACCTCGTTTTTTGACTTGGTTTAGGACAACAGCCCTTAAGCCTCAGCAGTTGGTTTTTCTATTTCTACCATTTGCTGGTTCTAGCAGCTGCTTATTAACCAGGTTAGTGGTCCCAATGTCAGCACTGGTGAGGCTATTGTTTTTTGTGCACATTTGGGCAGGTTCACTTTGGTTTGGTCGGTCTACCACTGCATAGCACAGTTCTTGTTTGGGAGTCACTTTCCCTTTGCTCTGGGGAGCACACCTGTTGGCTAGGGTTCACAGTATACCTATTCATATGACGGTATATTTGGTCCCAAATTGTTATGGGAAAAATTCAGGTGTTTTTTAACGTTTCTTTATTGTTTTATCTGTCAATCTGCCAGCATGTTTAAGGGTTTGTTATGCATTAGTCTACAGCCATGTTGTTGTGTGTTTTTTACAGTATAGTCATATCCGCCTCCTGATGAAGACGTTGTGCAAACCAACACTACACGTCGAAACCGGTTGAGAAAAACCTAAAGGGATGTGATCCTTGTATCCCTTCCTCCTGATCCACCCTTACAATAGATGTTGTGCTAATAAATTATGTTATGTGTTTGGCAATTACAATAATAATGAATGCCGTTGTGGGGAGTAGTTATATATTTCCTCTCCTCATTTGTTTCTAGCATGGTCTTTTGGTCTTTTAGCATTTTGGATGTGTGTCAGTGGTTGTTGAGTTGAGTTTGAATGCTGCACTATGAATGGCAAGAATGTGTGTGATGTTATAGCCTATTTCAGGCATTTTTGTTGCTGTGTTGTTATGTTTAATTTATCAGTGTTTAATAAATTGCAATTCATTTACTATACTCTAATTTGTGTATCACTCTAAATAAATTTCATACATTGTTATACAAATATTTTTCTCTGGACAATTTTTGCTGTTTTTCATGTTAATATAATGCTCTGGTCCAGAGGTTAGAGTTTTCCTGCTCTTTTCAGCTTTTGTACCTTGGTGTGACTACAGTTAATACTGCGCATGACGGAGCACTGTTTAACAATTGTAGAACCTCGGTATGGAAAGTGCTTCGAGTGCTATACCCGGACACTTCTGACATGGGAGCTATAATGACGCGTAAAATGAAAGAAGGAGATGATCTGTTGCTTTACATTCAGACCTTTCAAGACGCATGGGTACTGGAAACTCGTGAATCTTGGGGGAAATCTATACCCCTGCTTTACCACATATTATGTCAAGGGCTGCCAGAACAGGTGCAGAAGCAGCTCAAGAAGTTGGTAGGAATCAAAGCTAAGCCATGGTCAGAAATTCAACTGACCATTGCGCATTATTGCAGGCTGCTGCAAGAGAAAAATCACAAGAAGAATGATGCAAGGAAAGAAAAGAGGCTCAATCAGTGCAGATAAATTGTCCAAATATGCCATTGAAGGGGCAATGTTAACTAGCACAGGTGGATCCAATGCGCAGCAGGTCAATAACCAAAGGCAGTTCCATCAAAGCTATAATTGGTTCAGCCCAAGAGGAAGAGGCTTCTGCGGAAGAGGATGGCAAATTAATCAGGGAGGCTTTCTGTATATGCAAGGCGGAAATCAGAATATGCAAAATGGGCAAATGAACAGACCGCCGCCAACGTGTTGGACCTGTGGGATGACAGGGCATCTAGCACGTATGTGCAGGATTCAAGGGATGGTGCAAAATGACCAATTTACAAGAGGGGGATGAGGAATCCACCTGCGTTCTCGCTGCAGGGTGGAGAGGGATTTGTGCAGAATCAAACTGTACAGCAGCAAGCGCAGAGAGTGCAGCAAAGCTTACAGCCACAGCACACTGTGACCAATTTCCTGCAAGGGCAGTCTCAACAGTCCCTGATGCAACTTCAACAGACTACAGACATAGGACAGGTATTGAACTCTAGAGCAGGAAATGCTACTAGTGATGGAGGGAATCCTTTCACTAACTGTGGGGGAAGATTATATATGGACTAGGAGACCTTATGTGTTCTATCAGTGACACCAAACCCTCATGAGGAACCAAGGGTAGATGTCACTATAGTGAGTAAGGAATATTCATTTTTAGTTGACACAGGTGCGACGCGTTCGTGTATACATGAAGTTTTCTTTATTGGGCGACGCCATGAATACCAAAGGTTTTACAGGAGCGACAAGCCGTGTTCCTTTCATGAAAGAACTTCCAGTTTCTATGGGAGAATGTGACATGAAAGTGCCACTGTTGTATTCGAGACAGACGCCTGTCAATATATTGGGATGAGATTTGATGACAAAGTTAAATATGACAATCTCAGTCACTGAGGAAGGAATAGTGTGTTCAACTCAAGAAATGCACTATTTAAACATGTGTGAAATGATCAGAGCACACGCAGGACGAATGGCTATGAGAGCTGTTCCATTAGAACCTGAGATATTCGCATGTGGAGTGCGCATATGTCATGGCTACCAGGCCTGGCAGACAGAACAATGAGAACTCCAGATGAGTTTCTGTTCAGACCAAGAAGACATATGCATGAGGAAAAGGGACGAATGTTTCCCTTAATAATACAAGCAGCCATAGTTCGAGGAGAGATGGCGTTGCTTGATGGTTGTGATGATGAAGGCAGACAATGGTGCGCAATAATCGCCATTGGGGAAGGTTACAGATTTACTGGCATCACTGATGATGATCTGTTTGAAGAACAACTAGGTGAGGATGAGATGACATTTGAGGTGAACCTCATTTATTGGGTGAAAATGATTAAAAGAGAGGTGTCCCAGAAAACGATGCTGGCACAAAAACGTCCTGAATATTTTGATGACGACATGGCAAAGATGTCTGTCTCAGTATGGACTACAGGCCCTTATGACGTAGACTTACTGAAAGGAGTCAGAGAAGTGAAGATTAAATTGAAACCAGGAGCAATTTTACCAAAAGCACGACAGTATCCCATGTCTAGGGAGGCAGATAAAGGGATTTTTAAGACAATTTCTTCCATGATGGATCAGGGCATCGTAGTGACGTCAGAGTCACCATGTAATACGTCAGTGTACCCCGTGAAAAAAGTAACAGCGGTTCTTGGAGGCTAATACAAGATCTTCACCGATAAACCAGACAGTAGAGGCCGAGTTCCCTCTAGTCCCTAACCCGTCTACAATTCTATGTAACATACCTGTTGAGGCTCGTTATTTCATAGTGATTGATTTGAAAATGCATTTTCTCAATCCCATTGCAAGATTCGCAGGATTTGACATCTCTTATGTTCAGACAAGTTTATCTGAAAAGCACAAGGCTGCCTCAAGGGTGTTGTGAGTCCCCTTTGATTTTCAATAGAGTCCTGCAGATGAGTTGAGCAACATTGTATTTGAGAGTGTTGTCTTGCAATATGTTAATGACATTTTAATTTGCAGCACAACAGAGGAAGAGTGCAGACACGATTCCATTGAGTTATTAACTATACTTGCTGAGAAAGGATATAAAGTTGACAAAGAGAAGTTACAGTATTGTCAACAAGAGGTGTTGTACATAGGTCAACTGATTCCACATGAAGGAAAGAAGGTTATCCCTGAAAGAGCTGAAGCTTTTTTGAAAACAGATAAGCCACACACGATAAAAACAAATGCAGAGTTTTCTAGGATTATGCAATTAGGTCAAGGCATGGTTCTTTGACTACAGCTCTTATACCAGGCCCTTATTACAAGCCTTAAAGATAGCACAGGCAACAAAAGAAAAAATTGTGTGGCCTGAGGTCATGGAGGAAGGGTTTGACTAACTAAAGAAGGCCATTCGCACGGCACCAGTTTTAGGGATTCTGAATTATGCAGAGGAATTCTGCCTGTTTTCACACATGGATGGTACTGTTATGACTTCAGTCCTTACACAGAAAACCACCCCTGGCATACTTTAGTGGGATTTTAGAGCCAGTGATGCAAGGTCATTTCCTGGGTGAACAAAGTTTGGCTGCTCCCGTATTCGCCATAGAAAAAGCTACAACCATTGTAATGGGGTGCCCAATGACGTTATTCGTTGAGCATGCATTATTTGCCATTTTAGAGAAAGCGAAAGGTGCATTGACATCACAAAGAGCATCTGCTTATGAAGTGGTCATATCAAATCCATTGATTAAAATAGTTCAATGCAGAATAGTGACCCCAACTATGTTTATAGTAGAGCCACTTACTGAAGGACAGCTAATACATGATTGCAAGAACTATGAAGAATTCTATGATGAGATCCCCATAGCAAGCGAAAATGCATTGGCAGAAGGAGAAATCATCTTCATTGACGAGTCTTTTAGGATCGATCAAAATGATGGACAGAGATATACAGGTGCCACTGTGGTGAAGCACACAGCAAATGGGGAATTTCAAGTACTTATTAGTGCATGTTTACCCTCTCATTATTCAGCACAGGCTGCAGAATTATTGGCATTGAAAATCGCGCTCGAGAATCACGCTGACCAGGAAGTAATGGTGTACAGTGACTCTGCCTATGTGACGTCAACAGTGCATGCAGGCTTAGTGCGCTGGAAAAGGAGGGGCTACCTCCGAGCAGACGGCACTCCAGTGTAGCACGCAGCCTTATTAGACAGGCTCATTAAGGCACTACAACTCCCAGTGGGCATAGCAGTTGTAGAGTGCGCAGCCAACTTGAAAGGGACAGATTTTATCTCGCGTGGAAATCAAGCAGCAGACACTGAAGCCAAGCGTGTGACAACTGAAGATGAAATAATGATGGATGTGGAAATATCTGATGTGCATGAGAAAACAATTGTTGTAAGGAATGAGCCAGAACGCTACAGTAATATGTCAAATATCCAGTTAATGGAGCTCCAAGGGGAGGCACTGCAGGAAGAAAAGAACCTTTGGGATTGAAGAGAGTGCTCTTTAAACCCCCTGAGGCTTTGTGGTGACAAGACAGCACTGGTAAACCAGTAATGCCTATAGCCCTACTGAAAATATCACTGGAGCAGTTACAATATCCAGCACATGTAACAAGAGAAAATCTAGCAACAGCCATTGCCGAATACTGGTTTGTACCAAACCTAGCAGAGCATGTGGAATTTTTTATGATAAATTACAGAGTCTGTCAGAAATATACAGCTGGGCATACACTACGTGTGATCAGAGGAGTCATTCCAAGGCCTAATGGTCCTTTTCAGCACTTGCATATCGACTATGTCAATATGATTCAAGTATGTAACGGGTACAGGTATCTAAATGTTGTTTTGTGTACATTCTTGAGATGGATAGAGGCAGGTCCATGTACACACCCAGACTCTACCTGTGTGGCCAAATTCTTGGTCAGGGAAGTGTTTCCCAGATGGGGAGTTTGTGAAGTGGTGAGGTCAGATAACAGTCCTCATTTTGTTAACGCAGTATTTGAACAGATCAGCTTGTTGCTTGGTATAAAGCACCAATTTTCATCAGTGTATCATCTGCAAGGAAATGGCATATGCGAGAAGCTCAATGGCTTGTTAAAGGATAGGATAGCCAAATTGAAGCTTACTCTGAAGAAAAGATGGTTGCATTCCCTTCCACTGGCATTGTATGCACTCAGAACCAGCCTGGTTCTGACCATCATCTTACGTCACATGAAATTGTGACGGGCAGAAGAATGCGGATGCCTTTAATGCCTCGAACTAGAGCTAGATGTGATGCTCAGCCAACAGGAGAAGTGTTACGATTGGAAATGCAAAACTACTTAAACTGCATGGCATCTAGTTTTTTTGTAATTTCAGGACAGCTGCAGCGACGAGGAGGGTGTAGGGCAGTACAGTACACTGAAGGAGATACTACAACAGACAAGGTTACGGAGTTACATGTATCTCAACTATACCCTGGGGATACCGTCTTAGTTCGGAATCACACAAGGAAAAGGTGGGAACAGCCATGGTTCCATGGCCCTTTTATTGTGGAGGACATAAAGCCATCTGCAGTTAAGGTACAAGGAAGAAGAGCTTGGATCTTCCTTGGTGACATCAAGGCATATATCGGAGAGACCCCTCTTGCCACACCCCGTACAGAAGAGACTACAGATAATAGGGAAGAGCAACAGCACGTGCAGGCGAGATCTATGACAAGGAAGAAGGACGCATGACCAGTCAAGTGAAAAAGCAAGGAAACTTTGTGGTAAGGTTGTGGCCCAGTTATAGACATTTCCTTTGAGCAAAATAAGGGAAAAAGGGCACAAATACGAACACTCTGTGCATCCTAGTTGCAGGGTAAAAGAAGAGAATTGCATTCATTGAGCCACGAGTAGCTTGTTGACTTTGGACTGAGGCACACTAAAGCTTTGATAAGAAAAGCTATGCTGCATTTTGATTGAGGATATATAAACTGAAAGAGAATACAGTATCACAAGTCATTCAATACAGAGTCATTGTTTGTACTTACTTATGGCGTCACACCATAGTGATCTCACCAGGAACATACTGACCTATTTCGAATTGGTATTGAGGTCATACCCGTCATTGGTGGGGAGACTTACACGCATAGCAGAATTTTTGCAAGATCCTGATAACGGAAAGACAATATCAAACTCACTCACAGTGATCACAGAACAATTTGTTTTACTTCCAGAGTACAGCGAGGACAAGACAAATGTCCCTATCACCAGAAAATCATAGACTGGCCAATGCAGTGTTCTTTTGCTTAATTGAAGACTTTCCAGATCTTGTTGGGAGACACACTGATACTGACGTGCTCACATTCATCCCTGATCCAGCGAACACAGCAAACTTAAGTATGCTTCTAAATGGGATCATAATCCAAATCACAATCTATTTTGAGCCAAATCACAGAAACGTGTAGAGACTTTCATTTGAGGGACAGATCGTGGAATGGTGGACAAGAAATACACATTTTTGCTGACAAGGAAGCAACATGTCATCTGGAGTGAAGCAGTTTCGAGATATAGGGGGTCATTACGAGGTTGGAGGTAGCCATGGCGCTATTAGCGCCATGGCTACCCCTTTGCTGCATTCCGGGTCCGGGTTCCCGGAATAGGGGCTTACCGGGTCATTCCGACCTTGGAGGATCCGGTAAGTCCCCATTCCGGGAACCATTCCCCATTTGAGCCCCCATAGGGCTCAATGGAAATGGGGATGGAGCTAATAACGGGCCTGCTATTAGCGTCCCCCATTATTAGCTCTGAAGTCCCTTAACGGGTCCCTTCCATAATGCCTGGTGAAACCAGGCGTTAAGGAAGGGACCCGCTAAGGGACCTCGTAGTAGGGCGGTAAGGGATTACCGGCACCGGTGCCCTTACCGGTGCCGGTAATCCCTTACCTCCCACCCCATAATGACCCCCATAGACTGGGAACTAGTCTATGTGGAACACATATTATAGACTTGCCGAGGTCATTGTTAATTGTTGGAACATTACATTGCAAAACAGTACTGTTTCCAGAGACAAGAGACAGTCCATTATCCAATTTCGAGGCAACTGGCCCAGAACCATTAATCCGTTAAGCAGAGACAGCAGAGCCCAGAAGGAATTGATAATAATGAAAATGTATTAAAGAACCAGTTTTTGCTTCCTTAGATGATGGAGATGGGCAGTCAAAGCAGTAGCATTGTTCTCCCTCAGGAGGAGAGATAGCCATATTGCCCAAGAAACAAATGCTGTAAAATGACATATAGATGTATTATCTATGCATGCATTATATTCATAATCATATTGCTGTCATTAACGATTAGAACCACATTTTTTATAGGTGCACAAAGTGTTATTCCCGTGCACCCACCTAAGGATGTACGCCTGATACCTACAAGAGCGCCCAGACCTTATATAGTTATTCCTGTTCCGAGAAAGAATGATGGAGTGACTGAGCTTGAAATGGACGTGGTAAGCAATGACACACACACGTCACTTGTTTTAGCAAATGAGTTTAAATGCCGGAGATAGGGTTGGCAAAGTAAACCTGATAAGGGATTGATGAAATGTACACCTACACAGATAATTAGTACAAACACACCTGGTCTAGTATCAATGGTTTCAGAAGCACATTCCAGAGAATGGGCGGAGTTTGGACAAATAACAATGAGGAGATTTACGCCAAGAGAAGGTGAGAGACAAATGGAGAAAGCTGAACTTTAATAGAGACAACACCTGCAAGCATACCTGATCCTGCGAGACATGATATCAGGGCAGTGCCTCGAAGGAGAACACGGACAGAAATTTTGAGAGACATTTTCATGCCCAGTTGGTATATTGAAAGGATGAAGCTTATTGCACTTTCTCCTACTCGAATAGTACTCCTACTCAAATAGTACAAGTGGAAACGCCCAGATCATTGATGGAGATGCCTGAGAATCCTCCAGCAAGAAGGAGATATACAGAAGTACTGCGTGACATGTTTGTGGAAGCTCATATCAAAAGAGTAAGAGCCAGAAGAAGCACACAAGAAGACAATAACAAATTGAATGATTACCTGGATTGCACAGCACATTTGGGAAACAACATATGGTGCCAAATTATGAAGGAAGTTGGAAGGCGAACTTCGGATGAGGAATGATTTGTGTGTGCACTTCTGCCCTACAGCATGGGGAATTCAAAAATCTTTGTAGCTATCGAGATAGATGTTCAGACAGCACAATGTCTGTCACATATAGCAATGTGCAAGAGCAGAGGTCAGTTCATGGGAAGTGATGCTTCTCTAAATGGGTAACTGAAAAAACAGATCCAAATGAAAATTACTATGTTCAAGACATAAAGAAAAGAAACAATGCCAAAACAAAGAATATTATGATCAGATACGAGAAACCTGGAACGAGAAACCTGGAGTAAAAGCAGAAGAGATCAGAAGAGAAGTGAACAAGAAATTGGAGACTGCAGGAAATACTTCAGAAGAATCTCGCAGATGGAAGAACAGAAGTCAAATGCAAATCTGGGAACAGTATTGGCACCAGACGGTTGGGAGAAAGGAGTAGTGATCTACAGAGCTTGGGTAGTCATCGGTTGTTACCAGGCAACCATTGTCATAGTGCAGAATGGGTGCAAGCCATTATGGCCAAAGCTTGCTAAACTACTGACATGGGTCGAGAACAGAGGTGGACCCTTACAGATAATACCATTGGAGAGCCCTAAATTCTGTTTCAGAAATAATGGCAGAAGAAAAAGGGGAGAGAATCACAATTGTGGCCGAGTCTTTGACATTCCAGATATGGTGCATGGTACTGTAGTAATCATGGATCACTATTGGGCGTGTAGATCTCACGCATACATGAGATTGCTGAAAAATTGGGGATGTATATGTACATTGGTGAACGTCCATGCTCCAGCGTTGGTGATTCCAAAAAGTGATGTGAACATTGACAGTTTCCCAAAAGCAGATGCTCACCTGAGAAAGAAGAGATCTTTGGAGTTTATGAAGAGAATGAAGATGGAACATGACTTCTCTGTAAAATCCATAGAAGCTTTTGATGCTATCCCATATGAACACAGACTGTTCAGTCAGACCTCTTCAGTAGTCACCTTGACCTTGATGCTAAGAATTCAGGTTGGAGCAAATACTAAATGGTTGCAGATAACCAGATGGGCGTTACTGCAGACCATCAACACAACCATAAAATGATTCAATGCTATCAGAGAAGAGTTGAGAGCAATCAGACTGATGAAACTCCAGAACAGATATGTCTTGGACATGATCACAGCTATAGATCAAGGTGTTTGTGCAAAAATCAGAGAATCATGTTGCACATTTATACCTTCACAAGATGACGAGAATGAAACCTTAACAGAGGCAATAGACATGCTGAAAAAACTACAGAATCAGATGATAGATGAAGTTGACGAAGTTGATGATGACAGTTGGTTTGGAGCACTGTTTTCATGGGTTCTGCAATGGATGGCAGATGCATTCAAGTTCCTAGGAGCCCTGTTGGTGATGATATTACTTGGATTCTGTGTGATCAAATTAATAATCTCCCAATGCCAGAAGACTGCAAAGAAAGCCATAGGGATGAAGATTATGATTGATGTTGAGTCAGGATGTAAACCCAAAGACCTGACAGATGAAGAAATAAGAGACTTTGTGAAGACCAGCATTTATGCACCAAAAGGAACCAAGGTCCTGTATCCAAAGGATCATAGAAAATATGTGGGAAGATGGATCTATTGCAGTCCAAGTGGAGAATGTCAACTGATGACATGGAATAAAGATGCGCACGTAAGAACCGTGGGATGCTTGAAGGGAGTCATAAAGATATGGACCCAAAGAAAGCATTTCTTCAGACCAGGATGTCTGGATTCAGAAGATGAAATAAATATGAAGGATGAAGAAAAAGTGGATGCAAAGAAAGAAGTGAGAGTGGTCAATGAAACCACACTCCAGTTGCCCCCCATCCCATTACCTATTGAGTTCACACCAAAGTATGTGACGTATGAAGAACAATTAAACCAGCAGAGAGCAGCACATGGGCTCTGCCCAGTACCTATAAGTATAACAGCACCTAGTAATATACTGGCACCTAAGAAAACCTGGACAGTAAGGTATCCATTGAAAAAGCCATACCTACTTTCTAACCAATATGACGGTTGTCTGAATAAAATACCCGAAGAAGCAAAGAAGATAATGAAGGAAGATGAATGGTGACGTCATAAGAAATTGGACTGACGCACATAGAGAAGATATAATGACCTAAGAATACTGAAAACAGACAAAATATAAAGGAGATACCACGGATAAGTGACAGCTTGGGCTCAAGATGAAGAAACGTATGCCACAGACATGATGAAGGTATTTAGATAGTTTAATTGTGTACAGATGCAAGTAACTGCAAGAGACAAAGAAATTCGTGAAGTAGCTTATGATAAATAGTCAATATATTGCGGCAAGCACCAACGTTTACAAGTATATACTTCAAGAAGCACTTTATGTATGAATGCAAGTCCACTATGCATATGAGCAGAATTGAACAAATGTTACAAAAGGCCTTAAATGGAGTGTATCGCAGCAAGAAAATCGAGAATCGAGACAGAGCAAAATTCAGCTAAGGATGACCATGCCAACAAGCCAAGGTCTTATCTTCCTGGAATGGGCTGACATTGGATACAATTAAGGAGAAAAGAGAACAGAAGATCCTGTTCAGAAAGGTCAAGATAAGCCACAGACGTCAGAGAACTGGTAGAATTAAATCAAATATACGAAAAGACACAGAGAAAAGCCAATTTCACGGTGTCCAGTCACGTGACAAAGACAGGCTGGAAGAGTGAGACTTTCACACCAACGCCTGGATCCCCGCCATGCCCATACTCCTTAAAAGTTCTCAGAGCACAGAGCAGACTCGAGGCCAAACTACAAAGAAGTAATTGACACATGACTACTGAGGTGATGATTGATTGTAGCATAATTGGTGGGAAGCTGGGGTGCAGACGAGCTTCTCTGCACCTGGATGCTCTTTCTGCATGTTGCTAGACGTAGGTGGAAAAGTATGAGTGGGGTTGATGCCAACCCAATCATAGTGGACCATGTAATCTAGGGTCCTATAGTGAGTCGTGTGGGATGTTTTTACCCATGCATCCAAGCCCTACCATCAAACTTTGCAGTACTGGCATGGAAAATATCATGATGGCCAGAACTCCCCAGAGAGTGCACAGGGAAAACATGAAGAATAGGCTGCCACCCATTTTTGCCTATGTTGTGAGTACAGGAGGGCACTGCCTAAAACCACCATTGGGCTACACACACAGTAGCCTGAAACCATTGGGAATGGCAATGCTGATTGCCAAAAAGCAACTCAGAACTGTGGGGAATTCATTTTCTTAATCCCAAAAATGGTTGCAATACCGGTACTCACCACTATCAGAAAGCCGGCGTTTTAAAACCACCAGACTTTTGTGTAAAACTGAACAGAGGAACCCAAACCAGACCAAGGAAAGACTTGCTAAGAGGTGGATGCAATGTAAAACTATATTCTGAAATGACTTGAAGGAAGTAATTATTTAATGTATAGGTAAACATTGTAAGTTTGATTTAAACTGGGAACTAAAGTGACATTTAGCTGAATTCTGTCTGACAACTACCCCCGACAGGAGAAACCTGCTCAGCCACTCTTCCCAGGCCTAGCTGCATCCTGGTTACCCACCAAAAGGAGTTGACACCTCTCTGATTAGATTAGGGGAGGGGCACGGTAGGAGGTTGCACAAAGCCTTGTCCTGGACTCAGGCAAATGTTATATTGGGGGGGCCGTAAAGTGGCTTCCTCTTGGGAGAAGTGGGAGGAGAAGTGCCTCTGGGAGCCACCCGAGCTGGAGGCGGGGGCAGACAGAAGCTTCCCCCATGTGCTTTGGAACCTAAACCACACCCATCTGGGCCAGAGCATAATTTTAAAAAAGATGGATAATTCATAGTACGGACTTGTCAGAATTATATAAGTAATATCATTATTCTTGTGATTTTTCTGTGCACGTTTTAAGAGGTGTTAGGACCCTGTGGTGTATGCTGGGGGGTTGCTAGCGGAAAATAGGGTCTTACCCCAAATGTCTGCACGTTAAAAATCTGACACTTCATCAATTAATGTCCATACTCCTTGCGCACATGTGTGTACATTTTGGTAAATGTCCTATATTGGTAAACCAGTCAAAAAGCACAAAATGTTGTCATTTTTGAATGCAAGCCCCAAGGAAGATCAGAGGCGGACAAGCATGGACCATAAGGAATATATAATGTGTACATGTAATTTCAACAAATTGTGTATTTGGGAAATATGTATTTGAATCAAATATAGATTTGTGGGCAAATTGACCAGGGGAGGATCCTCTGACCCATAAACAGACCTCATCATGATGACAATCCATTTCCTTCCCCCAATCATAGGAGAGGGGAGAATTGGGCCAATGACAAGTAGAGAGGGGCAGGCTCAGTTATGCCACGCACACACCCACTTCCAAAACACATAAAAAGAGACTGCTGGGACAGGTAGAGAGATTCAATTCCATTTTCTGCGGGACGCTCTGCGGGAGACTCCAGACTTCACATCCATCAATCTTCAGAGACCAGAAATTTACTTCAGAACTTAAAGCAAGGGCCTAAACCCACAAACTGAGAACTCTTCTCAGCAGGCCTCAGCATCCTTAAAATAATTTGCAAACTATTCCACAGCCGGGCGAGCTGTCTGAATTCTTTTGCCAAGAACTTTTGCCAGTACCCAGAAAGCAGTGTTACATCCAGAATCCACTTGATCCGGACCGGAAAGCAGAGCAGTATCCAGAACCAGAGGCCGCTGTATCCAGAGAGGATAGACCAGCAGAGCAGAGCTGACCCAGACCGCTGTGAGCAGAACCAGAGATCCGGATCGCTGTGAGCAGAACCAGTGCCTGATTGACCCGCTGAGCAGACAGAACTTCCTCCGGACGTGTTGACCAGATCTGTGACGAGGCCTAGTTCAAATTTATATTGTGAGTACCTAGCAGAACTGTGCAGAACCAATCTCTTAGTTAAAATAATCTAATTCAAGCTATTTTAACCTAAGTAGAACTGCCTCCTAGAAATCGTGTCATCTGTCATTTTTAAAGCTGCTCAACTGTCACCTGTCAATTCTGCAGCTGCAAGCTGTCACCTGTCATTTTGAGTTTTACTTTAAATCCGAAAATCTACCTTTATTAAATCGTCTGTATCTCCGGAACCGTTTGTCCTAGGAATGTGGTTTAACTTTCATTTTAAAGCTGTGTGTGTACCTATACTTTTTCCGCAATCGTGATTTACGCATCGCGAAATTTACTGCGATTTGCGATTTTGGCTCAATTTCTCCACTTGTCAAAATAGCAGCTCCATTCTTTCCTTTGTTAAAATCTGTTTGCAACCTGGTAATAACTCATAGAGCATTGCTAAAGTGAGCCTGAACTAATACCAACAAGCATCTCTCACTCACCCTGAATCTCTAGAGGGAATTAAAATCAGTTAGCACCTTTTCCCATCCATTGCCATCATATTTAAAAGCATTTTGGGCCTGTGTTTTAAAAAGCATACCTGTTGTCTAAGCTTGCTGGGGGGAACTGAATTCCGTATTGTATTTGATTGTATTCCTGAAGACTGTGTGTGTTACTTCCATCTCCTTGCATTGCATATAGGGGGGGGTGGGTGAATTGCCACCAGGGGAAAAGTGAACATATTATCTCTTGTGAAACCATATCAGTTTATTTTCTGTACTGCATTTATTCCACCTTGCATTTCCTTGAAACCACAAAGCATTTCAGCCACCTCATCCTCTATACTACTTCTAAATAACCAAATCTGTTTACCAGTAGAACATTATCCATTGTTGATCACTGTCATATTTTAATTGTGATATCCAATATTAATTTATTATAAAAGTGTGATCGATATATATTGTTATAATTCTCAAATAAACCTTTTAATTTGCAAAACAAACCTACTTCTTGGCTCAGTAGGGTCAGGGGGATTCTAAGAGAGGGGTGTTCTATAAGGGTTGTCATCCAGAGTGCATGAACTGGACCAAAGAATATATCAATAAGGTTTTCCCTCAGCATCCCAGACTAGGCATTGACTTAGCCGTAGTGTTGAAGTGAAGCCGCTTAACAAAGTGGGGGCTCGTAGCCGGAGATTCTGGGTTAGATCTATCACTTGTGCAGATTAATACAGTGTGCTAACTGACAGGAGACATACATCCGGTCGGATCACCACGATGTGTTACGCTGTAAAGCACTCCTCAGAGGAACGCTCTAAGGAAACGGTCTGTTTTGCAAAAATAAAATACAAACTTCTGTAAGTCAGGAAGGAACTCAAATTCCAGAATGACGATACTGGTAGACATCAAAATAGCCAGAGAGCACTTCTTACGTAAGCTATTTGTGAGAGATGAGTGGACTCATCAAGACCAAACGGTCTGGTTGCAGGCAATTGCGCAACAGGTCACTGAAACAGGGTCAGATATATGGAGAGATCAGGGTCCCCTACATGTGGCCTGAGTGAACTATATATGGCCCCTAAAGCCAAAGATGAACATAATAAGATTGCCAGGATAGCGGCATATTTGTACCTATATATGGGAGCCATGCAGGACAAATGTGCTGAAGGCCAAGATCTGGCAAATAAGCAACAGATGGCGTTAGAGAAGGCCCAATCTGATCTGGACTCTTCTGAGCAGAGGCTGCTCAGGAGCCAGGAGTCAGAAAAGGACAGCAGACAGTACATCACTAAAATAAAGGAGGATATGGATGTGCTGCAACAGGAAACGGCGGACCAGGATACCGGATTTCTGGCCTTGCAGAAGGAGTACCAAGAAGGTTTGGACTCCCCACTGCAGAGCCAGAAAAAGCTGGAGCAACAGTTAGAATTCAATAGGGCATCTGCTGAGTAGGTAGTCACCCTGCAAAGCCACCTAGATAGGGAGAAGGCAGAGAGCAATAAACTGATTTTGAAACACCTGGATACCCAGGCAGAGTTTGACCACGAGCGCCAGAAAGCTGGTGCCTTCCAAAGGCAAATGGACGACCTGGCGGCACAGATGCAGGCTCTTAGTCAGGAAAGGGATACCTTAGGCCAGGAAGTCTGCCACTTAAAAAGGAAAATGGAAGAAAATCACCTGGCCCTCCAGGGACTGGGTGACCTCCAAAAAGAACACCAGAACTTGTTAGAGCGCACCAGGAGGGTGGAGGATGCTCTGGCAAGAAAGGAGCAGGCCAATAGGGACACAGCTCAGGAGGTAACCCTCCTGCAGCAAAGACTGGCCCAGTACTCCAGGACCAATCAGGAGGCACAGAGAGAGAATGAGGCTCTCTGCCAGCACAATGATAGGCTCCAGCAACAGGTAGCGATGCAGGAGAGACTGATAGAGTCTAGTAAGGCCTTAACTGAGGAACTGAAAGTGCAGGCTCTTGCATTGCAACAGGGAACAGGGGCAGATAGAGATGAGGTTCGCTGGGAAAGAGAAACTCCTGAGCATAACCTCAGGAGCCCTAGTACCAGAGGCCTTCATCTCTCCCAGTCCCTGGACTCTGCCACCCCCATTTCCCCTCGCGCACATGAGCCCAGGGCCACAGGGATGGCAGATTACTATCCAGCTAGAAGTATGGGGCTCATAGGCCAGTACCTCCCAGGAATGGATTGGCGGGCATCCGGGTATGGGCACCCAAGCACAGTGCAATTTAGTGGGGAACCCCAGGAGAGTAGGCCCATTAAGGGCATCCTGAAAACCTCTGCCCAGTTAGGTCAGTGGGGGAGGGGGGTACCCATCAAATCCTGGCAGCAAGGAGGGATCTGAAGACTCCTCTGAGCATTACAGGACACAGGAGACCAGGTCCCCACATTCTGCCAGCCATTCCCAGGCTCGCAGAATCCGGGAAAACCTGGAAGATCAGACGGGCACCTCTGGGAGCAGTGTTTCTGAGTCAGAGGATGAATGGACCAGGGTTACCCAAACCAAAAAGGCCAATAAGGCAAAAAGGGCCTTGCTTAAGGACCCATTGAAACAAATAAAGGCAATCAGGAGTGTCATCACGCCTTATCATAAGAACGCCAAGTATTCTGTTTGGGAACACTTGGAGCTCTATGAGCAAATGATGGAGACTTTCCATTTGAAGGACAGCTGTAGCTGCATCCAGTACGTCAAATGGACCTTCTCACCAGAATACTCCAGTTTCTTTGCAGGGCTGGAGGATCAAAACCATTCAAGGTGGTCCACATACAGGGCGGCCATCTTGAAACATTTTTCTGTGCACGGAAATCCTCAAGAGGCTCGCAAGGCAGCCTACAATTTGCAATGTGGGGAGGATCAGGCCCCACAAGAGTTTGTGCAAGAATTAAAGCGTGCTTTTGCGCAGACCACCAGAAGGGTGCGCACGGATAGCAGAGAATTTATCAATACGTTTTTCCATGCCTTACCCAAATACATAATGACCCAGCTTGTGAGAGATTTTCATGAGAAAAGATCTTTAGAATGGGTCATTGAACAGGCTACCCGGATCTATGAGGTGCAGAAGCCCATCGAAAATAAAAATAATGCGCAGAAAAACCCCAAAACCAACAGCACCCCTGCTGCTGCCAAGGTGGCGGAGGTAAAGGTTGCCCCCGTTTTAGATTTGGAGATGGGGGGCCTAAAAACCTGCCTGCACCAAATAATTCACAGCCCAGAAGGCCCTCGGGCCAGTCACAGACAGGGAGTCGAGGAGGTAGTCCCACAAATGGGGTCCCCCGCTCCCCTGATTATGTACGTCCCCGCTACAAGGGAAACCGACCAATCCTGGGTTATGTGTGGACTCCTCCAGCCCATGGGGGGGATCCAGCCAAGCACCTAAACCAGGGAACTTCCCTCCCAACTTCCCACAGGAGGGCAGAAATTCTCCAAATCCTGGGCAGAACTTTTTCCCCAGTTATCCACCCAATTTCCAGCCCCAAAATCATCCATCCTTCTTTCCCCAATTCCCTGAGCCCAGGCAACCTAATCCGGGAGAGGGGAGGACAAGGGTGGAGGGGTACCCAAACCTTCCCAATCTGGGGTATTACCAAAGAAGGGACAGCTACCCTTCCCCGGATCAGCCCAGGGGAGAAAATAGAGCCCCGTATCAGCCTGAGCGGGTTTCACAACTTGAGCGCCAAGTCCAAAATATGGCACGGGATCTGGGTCACATACTGAGGGCTCAACAGAACCCTCAGATGAGAATGCCACCGCAGAATGCCCCAAACTCTGGACCTGGTGCTCCAGAACAATGACGCGGGCAGCACCCTGATAACCCACCAGTTCCCAGGGAGGAGGCACAAGGGGAAGCGGGGTGTAAAGCCTTGGAGGAAGCTTCCTTCCCAACTTGTAAACAGCCCCTGGAAAACCAGGAACCGGAAACAAAATTCCCTGCCCCTGAAAGCCTGCCTCCCAAGGAGCAGAGGGGGGGTAGGAGAAACAAAGGACCCAAACAGACCCACTTTGTGGAGGAGGTACAGGTCTTCCAATTTGAGGGAGAGGGATCCCAAGAGGATCCTGGGGAAAGGATCTTCTCCTTCAGAGATGGGGGAACTCCTCCCAAGGAAAAATGGGTCCCAAGGGATGCCAATTCAGACTGGGGAGATGTGGAGACTGAGCTACCGCCGCCCATCATCTCATCCCAGAACCGACAATACCAAAATCCCATGGGTCAAACCCATCCTGATGACTGCCTCCAAAAAGGGGGGGGCGGCCCAGAACCCGAAACCATTTCCAGTTGCCAACTTTTTCTTTCAGATTCCCCAGGCTCTCCACATAATTCTGCCCAAATCTCTTCGCTAGCAATGTCCAAAACCAGAAAGTTAGCCCACAAGTTGTCCAAAAATGTGCATTATCTGTGCCCCCTTGAGGAGAAGGAGGGAAGATATTATGCCCCGGTACAAGTACAGGGGCAGGGTACAATTTTGGCACTGGTGGACACTGGATCCCAAGCTACCCTTCTGTCCAAATGGGCCTTTGATGAAATAAATGCAGGAAGGGGGGAGAATTACCGTATTCCTCTCACCTCTCTTCCTGGACAACTGCAGAACTTTGACGGGAAGGAAATTCCTGTCGAGGGGACTGCAGATTTGGACATTAAAATTGGGCGACACAAGGTGAAACACCTGGTCATAGTAGTGACTCCAGAGGGCACCCCTTGTTAACTAGGGAACGACCTCCTGAGAAGGTTGTCACCCCTAATAGATTGTGTAAACAGGGTCCTCTGGACCCAGACTAGCCGACCAATAAAATTAAAACAGAGTGTCAACCATGTTAGTTTAAACGGCACCTGCCACATGGTTGAACAAAAATCTGACCAAGTAGAATTTCACTTCCAGAACAACCAAATTCCAGACGTGACAGTAATAGCAGTAGGACAACAGACTGGTGATGGGGGGTCCTCTCTATTTCTGAAAATCAACCTTCCTTCCAATTTAAGGTGGTATTCCACACTGGAAGAAAACACCCTGAAATTCTTTACTAATCCACAATCAGAAACTCCCTCTCCGATAGTCCAGAAAGATGTGAAATCAGCTCAGAGCCTGGCTGATATTCAGCTAATTGGAGAGCAGTTGTTCATCCCTGTTCAGTTAAATGATGGGAAGGACTCTGTTCTCACCTGAGTATGTGTGAACAATGGTAAGAGCTTCATCAGTGAAACCATGTTTCGCCAACTCCCAAAAGATCCAGCCATTCCCACATTCAAACTGATAGACAAATGGGAAATGGACCTGGAAGCACCCAATTCAAAACATCTCCTGCCAAGCAAGTGTATGCTCAAAATCTCCATTTGCAACAAGAACATAGTCCACAATTGTTGGGTCGTGCGAGACGTCACTACCACCTTTTACTTAGGCAGTGACATTCTCAATCGCTTTGCCATTAGTTTGGACCTAATAAATTTCAAAGCTTGGTCCCGATTAGCGGATAATCCCACGGGCTTTGATGATCCAGAAAAAGCATTTAGGTCAGCTCAATTGCTACCTTATGAAGTTGAAATTCAGATCAAAGAGGAAGTCACCATCCCAGAAAGGACCCGATAATTCTCCCTGGAAGTGAAAGTTAAAAGAGGACAAAAATTGAAAAACCCTGATGCTTATATACATATAAATGCGTCTCTCCAACAGCAAGGGTTGGGGGTAAACCCAACACCATTAGTAAACATAGAACATGACACCATTCCAATAGAGGTGGATAACAGCGACTTAAAGAGTATTACTCTAGCCGCAGGCACCATTATCGGAATGGCGGTTGATGACCGTCATTTTTCCATTGATTTAGGGAATGAACTGTTAGGACCGATCCCCAAGGACTGTTTTGACAGTGACAGCGATGACAATACAACATCAGACAGGATCTTCACCCGGCATGGGGGGAACTTCCTGGTGTACACTTCATGCCCTTATGGTAAGGAAGATGTGACTTGTGACTTCAGGAGGGATGAGGTGATTTTTCAGGTCCATGAAGGCTGCCTTCCCCACCTGAAGCCGCCAGTCCAAATCAGCACTCTGGCCAGGGACTTCTCCACCCAGCTGGAGGAGGCCGCTGAGATAGCCAAACCAGAAGTCTTTCCAGGCTTCAGGCAGATGGTGGAAGAGAGAGTCAACCTAGCTGATGCCTGTGTGACTCTGGAACAGAAGCAAAAGTTGAAACAAGTTTTCTTGGATTTCCAAGATCTCTTTGCGGTAGACTCATATGACTGTGGCCGCACCGACATCCACACCACAACAATTCCCATGGAGCCTGGAATGACTCCAGTGTTTGTGAAGCAATATCGTTTGCCTCTCGCATCCATGGAGTCCCTTACTGAAATAATTAAGAACCTTGAGTCCCGGGGAATAATCCGTCCAGTACACAGCACCTTCAATAATCCGGTGCTGGGAATATTGAATCCAAACGGCCAGTGGAGACTCTGCGCCGACCTTAGGGAGCTCAACAAATGGGTCCATACTTCCCGATGGCCTCTGCCCTACATTGACCAAGGGCTGGCCCAGATTCAAGGGTCACAAGTATTCACTGCAATAGACCTGAACAATGGATACTGGACCGTGCCTGTCAGTAGGGAGGACCAATACAAACTGGCTTTTACCTTTGGGGGCCAGCAGTACACATGGACCCGGACTCCCTTCGGAGACCTCAACTCCGGCAATGAATTCAACATTTTCCTACATAAGGCCATGCCCGACCTGGGTGCGAGGGCTAACCTGGCTTATGTAGATGATGCCCTCATCAAAAATTCATCTGTGGAAGAACACATAGCGGAGATCCGTTATGTTCTGACGCAGTTGAGTGCCGCCGGAGCAAAACTTTCCTTCCAGAAAGCACAGTGGTGTAGAACCCGTGTTAATTTCTTGGGGCATGAGATTACTCCTCAGGGTCTCTGTCCCCAAGAAAAGAAAGTGGAAGCACTTCAGAAGCTGAAAGACCCCACAACTCTGCGGGAACTAAGGAGCCTCCTTGGACTGACCAATTACAGCAGAAAGTTCATTGAAGGCTACGCAGAGATCACTAGACCCCTGATTTATCTCTTGAATGGGGGGTCAAGTGGGAATGGGGTCCAGAACAATCCGAGGCAGTAAGACAACTCAAAAGAAGCCTCTCACAAGCGCCGTGCCTAGCTTACCCTGTCAGAAACAAGGAGTTCTTCCTGGAGACAGGGTTCTCTAATACGTGCTTGACGGCAGTATTATACCAAAAGCATGACAAGGTCAATAAAGTAATCTCCTATGCGAGCAAAACTTTATCCTCTGTGGAGGAAAAATTCAACGATTGTGAGAAGGCACTCCTGGCAACGGTGTGGGCATTGAAGAATTACCGCCCGTTTATCCAGGGGGAACACATCATAGTGGAGACTCCACACCAGCCTCTGCAATATCTCCAGAGTGACAGAATCCGGGCCGGAAATGTGAGTAATTCCCGAATTACTTCCTGGATTCTGTCAATGCAAGGCTTTCCGGTGGAGGTCAAATATGGCCAAAACAAGAAGAGTCCCCTCGCGCAAGGTCTGGCTGACTTGCATGATTGTGCCAGAGAAAACTGTCTCGAGGACGGAAGTCTAAAAATCAAGGACAACATGGAGGCATACCTTAATTCCCCACACAAAGTCTTTGAAGAAGACAAGTGTGAGGGAATGCCCACTGTCTATGTGGATGGATGCTCGTACCATGTTGACAACAACGGGGAGAAAGAACTGGTGGCCGGCGTAGGGAATGCATGGGTGAAGGAGTCCCCTGAACCCTCCGATGGATACAAAATTGGTCCCCGAAGTAGTCAGGTGGCAAAATTGATGGCTGTGCATCAGGCCATCCTCACTGCTGTCCAACATCAACTCCACGAACTGGCCATAATCACAGATTCGGATTATGTACGGAACGGGTTCGTGGAGCACCTGGTTAATTGGAAAACCAGAGGCATGTTATGTGCTAATAACAAACCCTTGAAACATGGGAAGTTAATCCAACACATTGATGATCTGGTCACCTCGAATGGGATGACCATCTACTGGAAAAAGATAAAGGGTAATTCCAAAGTAGAAGGACCAGACAAAACTGGAAATGACTTAGCCGATCAGCTGGCCAAAACCGGGGCCATCCAAGGGGATCTAATCGAAATAGAGTCCCTGTTGGGGGAAATCCAGGTCACTGCTATCACTAGGTCCCAGACAAATGCTCACAATGATCTTTCAACTGCACAATGGAGTAAGGAGGCCCCTGATGCTGATTTAATTACAGCTCAGAAGGGGGATCCAATAATTGGTAAGTTTTACCAACACATTGAGGACCCTGAGAACTTTCCCCTGACGGATACCGATTACATTGGGAAAGAGGACCTAAGAGTGTTGATGAAATGTCCAAAGATGTTCCGGATCCAAGAGGGTTTGTTGGTAAGGAAATCCCAAGCTGGCCATGATCAGTGGGTGGTCCCTATCTCATTCCGAAGCCTGATGTTAAGTCACGCCCATGATGCGGCCACCGCCGGTCATAGGGGGTTTCACACAACACTGGAAATCTTAAGAGAGGTTGCATACTGGCCACACATGGGGCAGGACCTCGACCAATACTTGAAGGGGTGTCTTGTGTGTGCACAATTTCAGCCATCATCCCTCACACACCGTGCGCCTCTCCAAAAGAGGGGGATTACACTGCCATGGTCAGATTTGCAAATCGACTTTGTAGGCCCTGTAATTCGCTTGCTAGAGGAAACAAGTACATGTTGACCGTTACATGCTTGTTTACCAAGTGGGTGGAATGTCTCCCAGCCCCAAACTGCAAGGCAGAAACAGCAGCTGCCCTGATGATTAACCACATCTTCTCTCGGTTTGGTCTACCTCAAAGGATTGAGTCAGACAGGGGTATCCACTTCACCAGTGAAGTAATGACAAAGATGTGGGAGATACTGGGGGTGAAAAGGAAGCTACACATTGCTTACAGGCCAGCTTATTCTGGTGCAGTGGAACGCTACAACCGGATAATTGTGAGCATATTGAAAAAGTTTGTGGCAGATTCTGGGCCAAGTTGGGATATCCGATTACCTCTGGTCCTAATGGCCATTAGATCTACCCCTTCATCTGCAACCAAAATGTCACCATTTGAGTTGATGACGGGGCGCAAGATGGTGCTTCCCCAGAATTTGCTCTACAGGACCCAAGAGCAGACACTGATAAATGCCTCCACAACTCATGAGTAAGTGGAGAATTTAAGGAAACACCTTCAACATGCTTTTGCCTATGCTCAGCGGAATCTAGAAAGATCAGCTGAGAGCATGAAGACCCACTATGATTTGAAAACTACCCGAAAGGAATATAAGGTGGGTGATCGGGTCTATCTATACAACTTCCAAAGGAACCAGGCCAAACAGCGAAAATTCTTGCCTACATGGAAGGGACCGTTTGAAATTATAGACAAGATATCCCCTGTTGCCTATAAGATCTGCATCCCCAAGGGCAGTTTGGCAGAGGGGGAAGATAAGTGGGTCCATATAAATCAGCAAAAGTGTTGCCATCCCAGGCACACTATGCAACAACTGGAGGAGTCCTCTGCAATACCAGAGGGGACCGCCCCAGAGTAATTCATTTCCAACCCTAAAATATCCCACATATATAGTCTATAAAATATTATGATTTGGAAAAAAAAACAAATGTCTTATGATTGTATCTTGTTTTTTATTAAAATAAGAACGCAAATGTTTTGACTATAAAATGTATATGCCACCCCACTATATCAATGGTGGGGAAGAAATGTCTACGAATAGGTATTGCCGCTTTCCTTTGTTGTCCTAGGAGAAAGAAAACCTGGAGACTGGCCAAGGAGGACGATCCGGAGACCGGGGGCGAAGATCCGAGGGGCCCGGGGTACCGCCCAATCCTGCCATCAGGACCAGCAAGGAGAACTGATTGATCGACTGGAGGGAGGAAAAGATGCTGAACTGTGCCATCTATGGAATTGGAAGAAGAGGAGGCGAACATCCCAGATCTTGCGAGTTCCATCAGTGAAAGGACAGAATGGCCATCACAAGAGGGGGGGCTGGTGGGATATTTTTACCCATGCATCCAAGCCCTACCATAAAAGTTTGCAGTACTGGCATGGAAAACATCATGATGGCCAGAACTCCCCAGAGAGTGCACAGGGAAAACATGAAGAATAGGCTGCCACCCATTTTTGCCTATGTTGTGAGCACAGCAGGGCACTGCCTAAAACCACCATTGGGCTACACACACAGTAACCTGAAACCATTGAGAATGGCAATGCTGATTGCCAAAAAGCAACTCAGAACTGTGGGGAATTCATTTTCTTAATCCCAAAAAGGGTTGCAATACCGGTATTCACCACTATCAGAAAGCCAGCGTTTTAAAACCACCAGACTTTTGTGTAAAACTGAACAGAGGAACCCAAACCAGACCAAGGAAAGACTTGCTAAGAGGTGGATACAATGTAAAACTATATTCTGAAATGACTTGAAGGAAGTAATTATTTAATGTATAGGTAAAAATTGTAAGTTTGATTTAAACTGGGAACTAAAGTGACATTTAGCTGAATTCTGCCTGACAACTACCCCCGACAGGAGAAACCTGCTCAGCCACTCTTCCCAGGCCTAGCTGCATCCTGCTTCCCCACCAAAAGGAGTTGACACCTGTCTGATTAGATTAGGGGAGGGGCATGGCAGGAGGTTGCACAAAGCCTTGTCCTGGACTCAGGCAAATGTTATATTGGGGGGGCCATAAAGTGGCTTCCTCTTGGGAGAAGTGCCTCTGGGAGCCACCCGAGCTGGATGCGGGGGCAGACAGAAGCTTCCCCCATGTGCTTTGGAACCTAAACCACACCCATCTGGGCCAGAGCATAATTTTAAAAAAGATGGATAATTCATAGTACGGACTTGTCAGAATTATATAAGTAATATCATTATTCTTGTGATTTTTCTGTGCACGTTTTAAGAGGTGTTAGGACCCTGTGGTGTATGCTGGGGGGTTGCTAGCGGAAAATAGGGTCTTACTCCAAATGTCTGCACATTAAAACTCTGACACTTCATCAATTAATATCCATACTCCTTGCGCACATGTGTGTACATTTTGGTAAATGTCCGATATTGGTAAACCAGTCAAAAAGCGCAAAATGTTGTCATTTTTGAATGCAAGCCCCCAGCAAGATCAGAGGCGGACAAACATGGACCATAAGGAATATATAATGTGTACATGTAATTTCAACAAATTGTGTATCTGGGAAATATGTATTTGAATCAAATATAGATGGGCAAATTGACCATAAACAGACCTCATCATGATGACAATCCATTTCCTTCCCCCAATCATGGGAGAGGGGAGAATTGGGCCAATGACAAGTAGAGAGGGGCAGGCCCAGTTATGCCACGCACACACCCACTTCCAAAACACATAAAAAGAGACTGCTGGGACAGGTAGAGAGATTCAATTCCATTTTCTGCGGGACACTCTGCCGGGAGACTCCAGACTTCACATCCATCAATCTTCAGAGACCAGAAATTTACTTCAGAACTTAAAGCAAGGGCCTAAACCCACAAACTCTTCTCAGCAGGCTTCAGCATCCTTAAAATCATTTGCAAACTATTCCACAGCGAGGCGAGCTGTCTGAATTCTTTTGCCAAGAACTTTTGCCAGTACCCAGAAAGCAGTGTTACATCCAGAATCCACTTGATCCGGACCGGAAAGCAGAGCAGTATCCGGAACCAGAGGCCGCTGTATCCAGAGAGGCTAGACCAGCAGAGCAGAGCTGACCCAGACCGCTGTGAGCAGAACCAGAGATCCGGATCGCTGTGAGCAGAACCGGTGCCTGATTGACCCGCCGAGCAGACAGAACCGCTGCCAGACATGTTGACCAGATCCGTGACGAGGCCTAGTTCAAATTTATATTGTGAGTACCTAGCAGAACTGTGCAGAACCAATCTCTTAGTTAAAATAATCTAATTCAAGCTATTTTAACCTAAGTAGAACTGCCTCCTAGAAATCGTGTCATCTGTCATTTTGAAAGCTGCACAACTGTCACCTGTCAATTATGCAGCTGCAAGCTGTCACCTGTCATTTTGAGTATTACTTTAAATCCGAAAATCTACCTTTATTAAATCGTCTGTATCTCCGGAACCGTTTGTCCTAGGAACATGGTTTAACTTTCATTTTAAAGCTGTGTGTGTACCTATACTTTTACCGCAATCGCGATTTACGCATCGCGAAATTTACTGCGATTTGCGATTTTGGCTCAATTTCTCCACTTGTCAAAATAGCAGCTCCATTCTTTCCTTTGTTAAAATCTGTTTGCAACCTGATAATAACTCATAGAGCATTGCTAAAGTGAGCCTGAACTAATACCAACAAGCATCTCTCACTCACCCTGAATCTCTAGAGGGAATTAAAATCAGTTAGCACCTTTTCCCATCCATTGCCATCACATTTAAAAGCATTTTGGACCTGTGTTTTAAAAAGCATACCTGTTGTCTAAGCTTGCTGGGGTGGGAACTGAATTCCGTATTGTATTTGATTGTATTCCTGAAGACTGTGTGTGTTACTTCCATCTCCTTGCATTGCATATGGGGGGGTGAATTGCCACCAGGGGAAAAGTGAACATATTATCTCTTGTGAAACCATATCAGTTTATTTTCTGTACTGCATTTATTCCACCTTGCATTTCCTTGAAACCACAAAGCATTTCAGCCCCCTCATCCTCTATACTACTTCTAAATAACCAAATCAGTTTACCAGTAGAACATTATCCATTGTTGATCACTGTCATATTTTAAGTGTGATATCCAATATTAATTCATTAAAAAGTGTGATTGATATATATTGTTATATTTCTCAAATAAACCTTTTAATTTGCAAAACAAACCTACTTCTTGGCTCAATGGGGTCAGGGGGATTCTAAGAGAGGGGTGTTATATAAGGGTTGTCACCCAGCAATGACGCGTATTTGCTATAAATATTGTTTTTTTTCTGAAAGTAAAGAGAGTGAGAAGATCGAGCGATTGCTGATGTTCGTTGTACTCCCCATTTTATGAACTTGTCATTAAACAGACTCACTTTGCCAAACTACTGAGTTGTCTTCATTATTTGATGCATGAGTATGAATCTGCATCCCCATCCATCTCGAGGGTACTGCTACTCATCTTAAAGGGCTGTTTGGAGATCATCCAGTTCATCCTCATGCCCTATTCTCATGAATGCATACTTCAAAGGGTGCATCCCTTCCTGCTCTTCTACCAACTAGCATTCGATTCCCACCATGTTCAAGCCCTACAGCTGGATACAATTAATGCCCATCTGTATTCCATGGTTGCCTCTGACCTGGGCTTCTCTCCTGGGGAATGCGAACAGGGATTTATTTTAGGAGCTGTACTACCAGAGCCACACCTCTACACCAAGGCCTGTGTTCTCTTCTTTTCTTTGGGCTTCATTATAACCCTGGCGGTAGCAGTGCCTGTGCATTTTTTCCACCACCCGTCAATGAGGAATTACCGGCACTGGTTAATTACGACATTGCCGGACCCGGTAATTCCTGCATTGTCGGGTGCTGGTGGCTGTCAGTCCCCGTTCCCATTTGAGCCCCACAGGGGCCTGTGCATCCGACATGCTGTGCTTGCGGGTGCCTCTCTGCCTGCCAGGCCAGACCTGGCAGGCTGACAGGTGCCCGCGAGCACAGTTCGTAGTGTGGTGGTCCAGGAACTACAGTACCAGCATGCTTACTAGTACCGTAGTTCCCGGACCGCCATGCTTATAATGAGGCCATTTGTGTACTAGGCTTTATTATCAAAATATTGTGACACTTCTGCTAAGTTAATACACTGACCTCACTTCTACCCATGAGCTTCCTTACTCCATCTACCGCGTATTTCAATCCTTTACACACATCACGCTATCCTACGTCACTACAGTACATCAACTAAACACTGGGCCTATAATACAGCGCTATCTATGACCTCTGAAACTGCTAAATGAATACATGTGTTGCTCTTTCTGTGCTGCTATATGTGAGAATCTAATATGTTTCACACCTAACTAAGACAATTTGGGCCTTATTACAAACCTGGCATTACATAAATAAGGGTGCCAGTAGCAACGTCCCGGGATGATAGCTCAGCGGCAACGTGTTCGCCTTGGAAGCAAGACGACACGAAGCAACACAGGTTCGATTCCTGGGTCCACGCTTAGAAAGCTCTGTGTATTTAAGCACGTTATAAATACGTAACTGAAAAAAAACATTCCTGTACCAGCGCCTCGATGCCCGCGGGCTGTGTGAGCACTTTAAAAATGCAAATGCAAAAAAAAATGTACCAGCACCCTTTCCGTACCACCAGAATACGAGAATGCCTACAGGTGCCGGTGCTCCCGGCATACCTGACCTGCCGGGAGCACAGGCCCCTGCAGGCATGGTTTTCACATAAGCACTGGCACCGTTTGCTCCTTGTCCCCCTTCCCTTGGAGTCCTATAGGACTCCACCGGAATGAGGACTTACACTTTCCACCGCCTGACATCCCTGGCCGCTGGGTCTTGTAATGTCCTGGTGGCACTGGGATCTCTGGTGGAGTAATGGTGTTACGAGGTTGGCAGCAACCGGCCGGTAGCACCGGCGGGCTACCGCCGACCTTGCAATGAGGCCCAATGTATACACTCCCGCAGCACAACCTCCACTCTCCTCCCATAATGTTGCATTCTAATAGGTTTTCCTTAACCTGAACAATTCTCACTGGCTGCGACCCTGCACGTGCATCCCAGCAATAGCTTTTTTCCTTAGAGAAAGAACAATTGTGTCTAAGCATAAATACTCATGTCAGCATGCAGATGAAAGTCTTTGCTCCTTCACATGTACTGGCGGACATGCTCTTTCTCCAACACATGTGAGAGTGCCTGCTGGAGCTGTATCACAGTGTTATAAGAATAGTTAGTTTTGCGCTCTAGCAGCCTTAGAGAATTAACCTTTGAATTAGCCTTTGAGAATTAATCTTCTGGGGAACAGAAGAGGATAGTGCCATCTGTGATGAATCCCACAGAAAACCTGGCCTGGGACCCTTCTCATGTGGCCAGGGAAAGGCAGATGCTTTCTGATCCTGACCCTGGGGGTGGTGTTCTGCAAGGGGATCACATGGGGGCAGGGAGAAAGCAGGTCAGGAGGAATTGGAAACTCCCTTGTTTAACTTTCCCCGAAACCCTAATATTCTAATGGCTTATTGTCAAATCAAAGAAGTAAGAAAAACTAAGTTTGTCGCTGGGGACTTCAAGTCCCATAATTCCCTAAGTACTGTGATAAGGAGAGGGCTGACAAGGAACAATACTGCAAGAGTGGTCAAATAATGGGTGTAAATAACCCACACCTGAGGGAGACTGGGAGGCTTAAAAAGTCTCCTCAGGTGCAGGCATTAGGAATTATTATTATTATTTATTCAGATTTGTAGAGTGTACGTCAGCATGGGATTATCGTGGCACTTGTTACAGTCATATCTTAGCTACATAGGATACATTGTTTACATAAAATACATTATTTACAATGGCAATATGACGTTTGTACAAATTTGCAGTGCAGTAAATTTACATAGATTCGTGAGCGTCTCATAATATTGTGCAAGGAAAGAGGTCTTCAATTTCCTATGAAAAATAGGGAGTGAGTTCTCTGCTCTAATGTCTGCAGGAAGAGCGTTCCAGGTCTTGGCGGCAATGTAGGGGAAACCTAGGCCCCCGGCTTTGGCTTTTTTGATGCGTGGGATATAGAGTAGGTTGGAGTATTGCATCCTGGTGGGACGGGAGGAGGAGGGTTTGGAGATGGTCTCTGATAGGACGGGGCAGAGAGAGAGAGGCATGTGACTGAGGGTGAGGATTTTTAGTGTGATCCGCTCTTCGACCGGGAGCCACTGGGCTGAGTGTCTGGCATGGGAGATATGCTCTCTTCTTGGGATGCTAAGAGCGGCCCGGAGAGCATTATTCTGCGTGACTTGAAGTATGTTTAGGTTCTTAGCTGATGTGCCTGCTAGGAGGGCATTGCAGTAGTCCAATTTGGCTCCAATGGTTGCTCTAGCTATAGAGAGGCAGTTGGGTTTAGAGAGGTATGGCATGATGGCATTTATGAGTTTGGTGGTATGTGCAGATGAGGAGGTGATTGCGCTGATTTGTCTGGTCATAGATAGTGAGGAGTCTAGGTACACTCCCAGTGTCTTTACAGCAGTGGATACGGGGATGATGGAGTTTTCAATGGAGAAGTTAGCGTACAGTTTGTCCAGTTTGTCTAGGGTGCTCTGTTCACCTAATATCATGATTTCAGTCTTGTCTCCAATGAGGCAGAGGCCATTAACTGCCATCCAGGCCTTGATGATGGAGTAAATCGTGTGGAGTGCCTTGGCGTCTTCGTGGTATGATCCTGAGAGGGGTAGAAGTACTTGTGTGTCGTCCGCGTAGTTCGTGTACATAATACCGTATGAGTCGAGTTTGTCAAAAAGGGTTTAGTGAACAAGTTGTAAAGTGTGGGTGCAGTGCAGGATCCTTGAGGGACCCCGCAATGGATTGTCGTGGGACTGGCGTTGGCAATGTCCGAGAAGACTTTCATGGCTCTTCCCTCTAGGAAGGAGGTGACCCAGAGAGCTGATTCTTTAGAAAAGTTGGCTGAGTGTGTGAGGTGTGAGGTGAGGGTCTTGTGGTCAACCAGGTCGAAAGCGGGTGAGAGATCTAGAAGGAGCAGAAGAGCTGGCTTGCCTTTGTCCATGATTTGGGTGATCTGACTCTTCAGATCCACCAGGGCTGTTTCTGTGCCGTGTCCTTTCCGGAAGCCTGATTGCCTGGTCCCGAGGATGGAGTGGGTTTACAGAAAGTGTTAGATTTGGCACTGTGCGGCTTTGTCCAGTAATTTCAGGAGGAATGGCACTGTGGTTATTGGTCTGTAGTTGTTGGGTTGTAGGGGGTCGAGATTAGGTTTTTTTAGGAGGGGCCGGACCCAGGCATCTTTGAGGTTAGCTGGGATGATGCCTGTTTTAAAGGATGCATTGATGGAAGCCGTAAAGGGCGGCGCAAAGCAGTCTGTGCAGTCTTTCACGAGTTTTGGTGGGCAAATATCGCCTTTACAGGGGGAGGGTTTGAGGTTTTTAGTAAGTTTATAACTTCTGGTTCCGTGACGTCCCTGAAGGAGAAGTCAGGTATGGTGGGCTTGGGCGAGGTGGGTGGGGCGTTGGTAGGCTTGATTCCTGTCTGTTGAGGTAGTGCTTTGCAATGGTCTTTGATTTCCTTTTGGAGAAGGTCAATTTTGTGTAGCATGGCAGCTTGAATGCTGGCACATCAAGCTTCATCTTTGATTATTTCATCCGGTATATTGGGGGGTGAGATGAGCTCGTTGAAAATGGTGAAGATCTCTTTAGAGTGCGATTTAGCATTAGAGATTCGTGTGTTGAAGGCGTTGGCAGCGGTGATAGCTGTTTTGTATTGGTGGGAGATTAGGTTGAATTTGTCTTTGGTGCTGCTGCAGGGATTGGATTGCCAATTTTTTAGTGCTGCTCTTTTGTGGGATCGCATTGAGTGCCGATCTTCAGTAAACCAGGAGTTGGTGTGTAGTGATTTCTTTTCTTTTTTCCATTCAAGTGGTGCTATTTCATTGATAGCTTTAGTGATGACATCTTTGTAGATGGCTGCTAGGATATTGGGGTCATTAGCGAATAGGGGGGCTAGTTCGGGGGTGTTGAGGTAGGGGCGCAGGTTATCCTCTTTGAGTTTTTTTGAGCTTCTGACTTGAGCAGCGCTGGCAGGGGTCAGAGTTTTGTGGTTTTTGGTGATAAGAATAGAGAATTCGATACAGTTGTGGTCGGTCCATGGCAGTGCGGAGTTAGAGGTGATAGTGGAGAGGCATTTATGGTCTGCGAACCAATCTAGAATGCGGCCTTTGGAGAGCAGAGTGAGCAGGAGGAGCCATGCAGACCATGTATGCAGCCAAGATCAGGACTGGAGGAGAGCAAAGAGGCAGAGACCATGGTGAAGACAGGGACAGCGGCTGGTCTGGAGAGGGTCTATGCCTCCTGTTGTCCCATTTGCAGAAGTCATACAGTGGGAAGCATGCAAGAGGAACACTTGCCTGTTGGGAACCTGTGGTGCAGAGGCGGCGCAGCTTTCCCTGTCGAGAGTCTGTCTCTGGTTGCTGGTTGCTGGCGTACATCGGAAAGCCTCAGGACCAAAGGAAGATCCAGTAATGTGTGGCATGGGTGAAGGCGGACCAGGAAAAGTTGTTCACCAGGTCGCGAGGAGCCACTTCAGCAGAAGACCTGCGAACGCTGAGATGACTGGGAGCAGGCAACTTATCCGCCGAGTTCACAAGTAAAAAGTGATCCCGGAGCGCTCCTAGACTGCTAGTGTGTTCAGGGCAGGCAGTTTCACTCGTGTGTGGGTGAAAAAGGTTTTAGCAGCCATTTTGAATACCAAATTATCAGAAAGTGGAGATGTTAAAGCCAAATGACTGTAAAGTTAAGCTTGTGAGTTTATGGGGAGTTCAACAACCTAAAGGGGCACCATTGTTAATGCTAATCCAGACAACCATTACCCAAGCCAAGAGAGAACCCAAAACTTAAGCAATTCAAGCCTAACAGATATTACCAAAGGTGAAAGGGGTGAAATGGAAGGCTCAAGGGTTGTGAGACTTGTTATTCATACTTTGTGAAACATATAACAACAGCTGATATAAACATGTATTGCCAAAGCCAAGAAAGAAGCAGAGTAGGACTCTATACTTATCAGTATTTGGTTAACTGTGCAATGGGAAAACATAAGTGGCAAAAAGGCTGCCCTTATAGAAAAGGCTATTCAGAAGGAGAGGAGCATATTTGCAGAGGCGTTTTAAAGAGCACCAATGTGTATCATGTTTTCCATGAAGAGTTGCTAAAAGGTTTAATGCTGTAAATGAATGGCTGTTGTGAAGTTGATGTGAATCTGTTTAAATTGAAGGTTACCACTGAAGCACATTCTGTTTTGTGAAACGCTGTTTGGGCAGGGGAGTATACCCGAATAGCAAACCTTTGAATAGTAGGCCTAGCATGGAAGTAAACCATGAGCAGTTGATGAAGTGATGTAAAGTGACCCTAACAAAGACAATACATGGTGTATGTGGTACTGAAGGTAAAACTGTATAAACATGCTGTGGAGGAGATACACTCCTTCAGAAACAAGCAGTTGTGGCAAATCATCCTGACAAAGACAATTATTGTTGTTTATGTGAAGAAGATCATTCTGAGAAATATTTTCTCAAAGAAGAGAACAAACGTTCTATTTTCTTTGTTAGATCATTGAAGTATTGGACCTTTCTGTTATCAAGTGGAATTTGCAAAGAACTATGTTGAGACTTTATTATAAACCTGGATTTCCTTGTTTCTTTTAGAACTGTGGAGTAGAAGCCTGCTTGAATCTGGGGAAGGGGAATTCACCCAGATCATAAGAAGGAACTGTGTTCATATCAAATCATGAACTCAACTGCTATATTAATATTGTTATTTTGAACTGCCAGGCATTTCCTTATTGATGTGTTCACTGTATAACTGTGAGGGACAGATATCCCTTGTTAGAGTGTGTCCTTAAGTTTGCTTTAGGCAGGGAAATTCTCATCAGGGTAGGAATAGTGAGGGCTTTATCCAACCTTTTTTATTTAATAAAATGGCAAATTTTGAAAACTCTTTACAAAGTTGTCTGTCTCACATTTCTGACTTGCCACACATCTCCATCTATTTTAGTGGTTTCCTGACCCCTTTAAAGTCCCAGTATATTAAAGATCCTGGTTGAACAAAGTTTTAATCTTGGTAAATACAATGCCTCAATAGGTACTATGATGAGGACAGGGGAAACAAAACCAAATAAGCAATAAAATAGTTTTTGATGGCTCAAGACTTATTTGAAATCTTTACAATACAGAAGTCTCTGACAATGTGGAGTGTTCCTGTCAAGAGGTAGTAACAGGGATTGTCAACTAAAAATTTGTTTTACCAAGCGTAGGACAGAGAAAGAGCGCATATCCAACACCAAAAATGTCTTGGTGTTGTAGCCTACTTGGCACCTAAGAAAATTTAGTGGACCCCTCCTTCGATGATACTGGATCCTGGGTCAAGTTTCCTATCTGTCTGGCCTAGAAGGGAGGGCTTTTTGATCATGAAAGTTTAAAAAGGTTGTTTCATCTCTTCCTCCTCCTCCTCCCTGAAGAATAATCAACATTAACAAAGAGATTCTTCCTACACAAAATTAAGTCTATGGTTCAAGTGGACTTGGTGCTACCGGTATGGTCTTTAAAGCAACCCAAAATTCTTCTCAACAAATAGCCTCTTCAGATGTTTCCTCAGAATGACTTGCTGTCGCTTGCCACAACCTGACACAGGCAGATGGTATCTTACAGTCTGGTGGGTATCTTCATGTGGCCAGAGGATAGATATGATCCTTGAATAAGTACTCCAGCTGCAGTACCAATCTTTTATGCCATATAATCCAAAGCATCAATCAGAGATGAGCTAGGCCAGGTGCTTTAGGGATGCTCTAGGCCCAGGGTGTGATCCTATCTCCCATTTTCCACTTGCTAATTCCTAGTACCCTGTCTCTAAGTCTGGAAACTGACCCGCAGGCTGTCTGTCAGCTCCCTTCCTCACTAGCCTGCAACAAGATTGGTCCATCTCCCACTCCTTCCAGAAGATGGTTTATTTGCTATTGTCTTACTATATATCTGCGGCTGGCCCCATGTCTCCAAGGACCTTCCATGTTCTATTTATCCACCTTCAGCTTCTCCTTCCCTCACCCATCTTCTTCCTCCTTCTACCTCAGTGTCCGGTTGTGTACCCTCTTATCGGCCTTTAATCCTCTTCTCCTTGAACCTCGATTCTCACCCCTCAAGCATGATGTTCTACTCCAACCTCTGTCATCTTACTTCCGGCTATATGTTTTCCTCCAACATTTTCTCTTTCAACTCATATCTCTATACTCAAACTCCTTCTGCACTATCTGCCCTTACGCCTCTCCTTTTACCTTCAGCTCCTTTTCCCCCTCCTCCTTCTCCAGCAGCGTCAACGCACTCTCTACCTCCTCCTCTGCACCTCTCTTTTCACACCTGCTCACTCTGCTGCTCCGAAAATCCACCATCACTGATGTATTCTTTGGGAATTTATAGACCACCAAACCCTTCTATATATTGGGCTGTGTGTGTAATCTTGACTCTGAGCTGGGGACTGGCGGTGCACTGAATACTCAGCTAAATTCAGTGGGCCTCTGCCCATGCATTCTGCCCCAAGGGCTGAGAACTCAATAAGCAGTCCACTATTGCTAGAATGTGAACCCAGCACTTGCATCTAAGCAAGGGTGTCATAAACACTCTGGTTTGTGCTTGTGGGCTGTGGCTCCTATGAGAGCAACATTATGTTAAAACCCCTGGTTGGTAATTCTTACAGTTTCTCTGTCGCTATTCCCCTCTTGCAGGTCCCATGGCTGTTGCTTACACCTCATATTAGGGCACATTTAAATGCCCAGTGGTTCCTTCTTCCTTATCACTATACGCCTCTCTTAAGTCTGCATAACCTCAGGTCTCAGTGGTTATATTTTCCTCACATATGAGCTGATTCAGAGAGCTTTCAGTGGTAGTAGGCTCCATGTGTTTGTGTGCCTAGTTTTGTGAAGGGGACCAGGCTTCCTCCCCATACAGCCTGCTGGCCTAAAATCATGGAGAGGGTGGTTGGGGCCTCGCTCGCAGGGTTACCCCAACACACCTTCAGGGTGTTATAGAGGATCTTGTCATAGTACCCAGGACAGAAATGCTGAAAATACAGGCAAAGTTAAAAGGTTTGGCTTGTTCATGATATGATATGATATGATAAGATATGCAATTCATAACGTGGCCATACACAAGTCTTTCAAGGCGCGACGAGGCAAGGGAGGGAAAACAGAGGGAAGACAGAGACAGCGATCCTACTAGGCCCGGCGACATTGAGATCGCGCATGTGAAGTGCAGGGGGAAAGGGGAGGGGGCAGTGCAGTACATAGAATAACAGTAAAATAAATAAAGACAATAAATAAAAAGTATGCGTTGTGTAGTGAGATGATGGGTGACTTGGCTGAGACTGAGTTTATGTTGGTCAGTGTTTATATAGTGGTGCTCACCTTTTTCACCGAAAGTAAAAACGTTGACGTTTTTTTGGTCCGCATTTTTCACTGCATTGTTTTTCTACAAATATGTAGATGGTGGGTTTGGGTATATAGTAAGGAGGGGTGGAGGATTTGATTTTGATTTGATTTGAGTTTCATTTATATAACGCTATAGGCCAACGCACTTTACATGAATAGAAAAACAATACAATTCATGAGAAACGATCTGAGAAACACAAATTAACAAGAAAGCAAGTGAGTTTTAAGACATGAGCAGAAAGCAGGTAAAGAAGAGAGAGATCGAAGAGGGAGAGAAAGCCTGTTACAGTTTTTGTGGCCAAGGGAGAGAAAGAATTTGAAACGGGAGTTAACGCAAGGGGGACGAGGAACATGAAGTTAATGAGCAAACATGATTCAAAAGGATCCAGTGGAGTGAGGCAAGAGCAGGGACAATAGAGTTGCGAGAGGATAGAGAAAAAAGTAGTTGAATAGCAGAGTTGTAGATAGAGCGCCTCAGAGAGAATTTAGTAGCAGGGAGGCCAAGGAGAAGAGAGGAACAACAGAAGATATGGGAAAAAATAAGAGATGAGACAAGAATTTTGAAAGCAGGAAAAGAAAGAAAAAGGTGAAGCCAACAAGATTGGGAAAGAGTGGAAATTTGACAGTCAAAAGAAAGGGATGATTCAAGAACAACACCAAGATTCCGGGCAGAGAGAGGAATAGGGAGAGAGGAAGGGGCAAAGAAATGAAAGGGGAATGGGGAGGAGGGGCATAATGATGGCAGGGAAGAGGAGAACTTCAGTCTTGGAGGGATTGAGATGGAAGAAGTGAGCCGACATCCAAGACAGAAATAGCAAGAAAACAGTTGAGAGTAGAATGAATGGATGGAGAAAATTAAGAAAAAGACAGAAAGGGCTGGGCATCATCAGCAAAAAGATGATGGGAAAGGGCAAAAGAGAAGATAAGAGAGGCGAGAGAAATAATAGAGAGGGAGAAAAGCAGGGGACTCAGAACAGAACCGTGGGGTACACCATACTGAAGAGGAGGGGTAGGAGAGTTTAGGCTATTCCAGGGCACCGATAACGTGTGATTAGAGAGATACGAGTGAAACCAATTCAGAACGGAACAACAGAGACTAAGGGCCTCATTCCGAGTATGGCGGTAAGGGATAGCGGCCACCGGTAACGAGACCGGTGGCGGTGATCCCTTACCGCCATACTCCGAGTTCCCTTTGCGCCCTCGCCCTTAACGCCTGCTTTGAGCAGGTGTTAAAGTCGAGGGCGCAAAGGGGCCTCCAAGCCAATAACGGTGACCGTAATGAACGGTCACCGTTATTTGCATCTTCCCCATTCCCATTGAGCCCTATGGGGGCTCATTTGGGAATGGGGAAGAGCCTTGGTGAATGGGGAATTACCGCCCCGCCAACCTTGGAATGGGGCGGTAATTCCGCCATCCACCAAGGCGCTGCCGGTCCGGGTACGGCGCCAACCAAGGCGTTAATAGCGCCATTGGTTAGCGCCGTACTCGGAATGAGGCCCAAAGAGTGGAAAGGGATTGAAGAAGGGAGTGATCAACGGTGCCAAAAGCGGTTGGCAGATTAAGTAGAACCAGGAGAGAAGATTGCTCAGCATAGCAAGCAGAAGTACATCACAATCAGAATTAAGGGCATTTTCAGTGAAGTGGAGACAATGTTAACATGAGTAGGGACTTGAGAAAAGACGATCCACTCGAGAAGTTTGGACAGAAAAGGTAGGAGTGAAATGGGTCAGTAATTAGATGGGAGAGAAGTAGGTTTTCTGAGGATAGGAAGAATAGAGGCATGTTTGATTCAAGAAGGAAGGGTAGAAGACCGAAGGGAAAAATTAAAGAGTAGGGCCGAGTACAAAGAAAGGCAGGGATAAACTTTAGGAATAAGAGAGGAAGGAAGTGGGTCAGAAGGAGAGGCTTTAGGGTGGGCTTTGGAGAGAAAGCAAAAGGTCTTAACAGCAGGGAAGGGAGTAAAGGAAGATAGAAGAGGGAGAGGGGGTTTAAGAGCGTGAAAGGGATGGGGAGGAAAGGAAGAAGACGAGACAACAGATGAACGAAGAATGGTGACTTAGAAAAGTAAGAGGCAAGGTCAGAGGATGAGCGCAAAGAGAAAAGAGAAGTATTATGGGTAGAAGGATTGAGGACTTGGAATAAACAGCGGTGATAGGAGGAGAGAGACTCAAGAAGGATGATATAGACGTGATGTTTGGCAAGACGAAGAACAGCGTCATAGTCAGAATGGTGAGAGGAAAGATTAAGAAGGTCAGAAGGGGATAGAGAGAGAAAGACACAAGGAACTAAGAACTGGAGTAAGTCTTGCAAGATGGCTTGCATGAAGGAAAGAAAGAGGAAGAAGGGTATCAAGGGGAGAGGCTGATAGCAACGAAGAAATGGAGTCCACAGAAAAGGATGAAAGAACATCCAAAGAGGGAAGGGAAGATGTTAAAAAAGAAAGCAATAGGGAAGTGTTGAAAGACCGAAAGTCACAGAGAAAGAATCAAGAAGAGGAGGGCTAGGAAGAAGAGGGGTCATGGGCAGTAAGTGATAACAAAAGGAGAGAGTGGTCAGAAATATAAACAGGAAAGGACAAAACTGAAGTGAGGGCAAGCAGAGAAGTGAAGATGAGGTTCACAGATGAACCAGAAGTGTGGGAAGGAGAAGTGGGGACAGGTACAAGATTGTTATAATCAAGAACAGCAAGAGAAGGAATGGCTGAATTGGGGGAGGAAAGATGGAGGTTGAAATCACCAAGAAGAATTAAGGTGAGGGGGAGCATGGTGGGTCTCTCCCCACATTTTAGGGTAATAAATGTGGTTAAAAAATAAACCTTTTTACTTTAATTCAAAATAAATGGTTGTTCCAACATAGAACCTATGTAGTTGGGGCTGTGTTTTCATGGCTCGTTCTATGACTGGGTGTCCTGTACCTGTCACCGGCATTTGTAGCATTGACCAAAATACACCCTTTTCATTGAAACAAGAGTGGTTTCTGAGGAAAATATTTCTTTAGTTTCCATTGCCAAGAGTCCTAAAAAGGTAGTAACCGAAACTCTCCACGTTGTTGTGCTAGCTGGAAACTGCAACACCCACGCACAATGTTCTGGCAGAGTGCAGAGTGACATATGAGAAGCTGCTCTACCATTATGCAGACTTGTACAGATATGACAGTCAGGGGAATTGTACTGTAATTTAGGGTCTGCGCATTCACCAGGAAGAAGAGTTGAGAAAAGAAACCTCTGACTTTCAGACTTCGCAGATGGCATTCTCTTCCAGCAGGTGGGAGGCAAAACCAAAGAGGAGCTCAAGATGAACTGCCCCCTCAGCTATGCGCTTTCACCAGCTTTGGTCGGCCTAGATTAGAACCTACATCAGTCCTAATCCTTACTTTCTAACCCTCATCAGCCCGCATAGAAAAGCCCACATTATCACTCACTATTGAGTTCTACGGGACATGGACTTTCATACTTCTTGTTAGCACTCTGATTCTGAACTCTGTTGGCAAGGAACCTGGCACACACAAACAATAAATGTACTCTTGAACATTCACCAATTCGTTCTTGCAAGAAGAATGCAATCATGACTGGCCAATCTGGCAACAGCATGCACTATTTCACCCAGCATGAACTGAATTAAACAACCAAAGAAAAGAAAATAGGGCCTCATGATGAGCATGGCAGTGCATTAACAATGTGGTGGTGGTAATTTCATTACTGACGATTATTTGGCAGAAATGGAATTACCACTGCTTTCACTGCACCACTGAATTCTAGGTTTTGTAGAGGATTTACCTCCAGCTATTACTGCTCATGTTAACTTCAACATCCACAATTCCCCATGAGTCCTCTAGAGTCCTAATATGGTGATTTACATAGGCATTCTACCACAGGGACGAGCAGTGGTAACAGTGCAATCCGGAAATAAGGAAGACGGTACCATTTCCCGACAGCCACACTCCAACTATGCCTTCTGGGGCCATTGCACTCGAAAGGTATGACCTGCCGGGCGCAATGGCCTGGGCGGCAGAGTTTTCACGGAAGCACCTGCACCGTTAACAACGGTGCTGGTGCTTCAGTGAACCCATTCCCATGGAGTCCTATGGAAACATCACACCACCTTATGCAACCGGCACCTTCTGTGAACTGTTTTAATACCAGTGCTAGGAGAGAACTGTGGGTGTACTGTGTGGGTATTAAATCAGATAAGGCTTTAAAGGTCATACCAACTGGAGGCGCAGAATCCACTCTAACCACAAATGACAGTCTTCATCCTACAAAAAGTATATATTGGTAGTAGTAATTGTTAGGACTGATTTTCTATACTCTATATGACAGGGACAGCTCTGGGGAACTGTAGCCAGACCAGTTCAAGGTAGCAGTGACAAGGGTCTAGGCTAAGTCTCAAAAGGTGGTGAGCTTGTAAAGGGTCCACAATGAATACACACAATGGGAATCACAGAATACACTTACAGGGTAATTCATAGAAATTCGCACAAAAGTGGCGCACGCGGCTGGCGCACAGTGTCCCCGGGCGATACACTGCGCCAGCCGCGTGCGATAAAATCCTTTTCATCGCACAGCGTATTCATGGATTTTAGCCTCAAAAACCAGCCGTGGCGCAGAGTGGCGCAGCGACTCTGCAGCAGCGCCAGTTACGCCCCCAAGAATGCCCTTGCGCAAGGAAAAGCCTTCAAAATTCCCAAATCATCGCAAAGGGCTGCGCTAACCCTGGACCAGTTCACAGGGCTGCCAAACAGCAAACGCCAAGCGGGGAACGTGTATTTCAGTGGTTCTCGGGAAGTTTCACATGCGATTGTCCTGGGTACGTGTACATCAGGGGTGCGCGGGAAGCAACACACATGATTCCATAAGGGCACGTGTATTCCAGGGGGGCGCGGGAAGTATCACACGCAAAAACAGCAGGGTACGTGCATTTCAGGGGTGCGCGGGAAGTATCACACGCGATTTCATCAGGGTACGTGTATTCCAGGGGTGCGCGGGAAGTATCACATGCAAAAGCAGCAAGGTACGTGTATTCCAGGGGTGCGCGGGAAGAATCACACGCAAAAGCAGCAGGGTACGTGTATTTCAGGGGTGCGCGGGAAGTATCACATGCGATTCCATTAGGGTACGTGTATTCCAGGGGTGCGCGGGAAGTATCACACGCAAAAGCAGCAGGGTACGTGTATTTCAGGGGTGCGCGGGACATATCACACGCGATTCCATCAGGGTACGTGTATTTCAGGGGTGCGCGGGGAGCACTACACGTGAATTGCCCGTGTGGGTCCTCCGAGGTGTTCCCTCTACACCCTCCACGGCCCCTGCAGGCGGCCCACACCACAGAGGACTACCCTGCACATGTCCCGCAGGCAGCCCATCCACCATGCCCATGCCCCCCAGCCAACCCACATGTCACCTTGCACTACTGCCCACCAGCGCATGTCCCCCTGCAGCCCCACCCCCCAGCAGTCAGGGGCACCCCCACCAGGCCCACACTCATGTCCAACTCATGTCTCCCAGCACCCACACCCCCCAGCAGTCAGGGGCACCCTCCACCAGGCCCCCACTCATGTCCAACTCATGTCTCCCAGCACCCCCACCCCCCAGCAGTCAGGGGCACCCTCCACCAGGCCCCCACTCATGTCCAACTAATGTCTCCCAGCACCCCCACCCCCCAGCAGTGCAGGGCACCCTCCACCAGGCCCCCACTCATGTCCCCCTGCAGCCCTATCCACCAGCAGCCAGGGGCACCCTCCACCAGACCCCCACTCATGTCCCCCTGCACCCCACCCTCCAGCAGTCAGGGGCACCCTCCACCAGGCCCCCACTCATGTCCAACTCATGTCTCCCAGCACCCCCACCCCCCAGCAGTCAGGGGCACCCTCCACCAGGCCCCCACTCATATCCCCCTGCACCCCCACCCCCCCAGCACTGTGGTGCACCCTCCACCAGGCCACCACTCATGTCCAACTCATGTTTCCCAGCACCCCCACCCCCCAGAAGTGCAGGGCACCCTCCACCAGGCCCCCACTCATGTCCCCCTGCACCCCCACCCCCCAGCAGCCAGGGGCACCCTCCACCAGGCCCCCACTCATGTCCCACTGCACCCCCAAGCCCCAGCATCCAGGGGCACCCTCCACCAGGCCCCCAGTCATGTCCAACTCATGTCCCCCTGCACCCCCACCCCCCAGAAGTCAGGGGCGCCCTCCACCAGGCCCCCACTCATGTCTCCCTGCACCCCCACCACCCAGCATCCAGGGGCACCCTCCACCAGGCCCCCACTCATGTCCCACTGCACCCCCAAGCCCCAGCATCCAGGGGCACCCTCCACCAGGCCCCCAGTCATGTCCAACTCATGTCCCCCTGCACCCCCACCCCCCAGAAGTCAGGGGCGCCCTCCACCAGGCCCCCACTCATGTCTCCCTGCACCCCCACCCCCCAGCATCCAGGAGCACCATCCACCAGGCCCCACTCAAACCCACTTGATTTAGGACATGTCCCCCTGCACCCCCACCCCCCAGCACTGTGGTGCACCCTCCACCAGGCCCCCACTCATGTCCAACTCATGTCTCCCAGCATCCCCACCCCCCAGCAGTGCAGGGCACCCTCCACCAGGCCCCCACTCATGTCCCCCTGCAACCACACCCCCCACCAGTCAGGGGCACCCTCCACCAGGCCCCAACTCATGTCCCCTGCACCCCCAACCCCCAGCATCCAGGGGCACCCTCCACCAGGCCCCCAATCATGTCCCCCTGCACTCCCACCCCCAGCAGTGCAGGGTACACTCCACCAGGCCCCCACTCATGTCCCCCTGCACCCCCACCCACCAGAAGCCAGGGGCACCCTCCACCAGGCCCCCACACATGTCTCCCACCACCCCCACCCCCCAGCAGTCAGGGGCACCTGCCAGCAGGCCCACACACATGTCTCCCACCACCCCCACCCCCCAGCAGTGCAGGGCACCCTCCACCAGGCCCCCACTCATGTCCCCCCGCACCCCCACCCCCCAGCAGTGCAGGGCACCCTCCACCAGGCCGCCACTCATGTCCCCCTGCACCCCCACCCCCCAGCATCCAGGGGCACCCTCCACCAGGCCCCCACTCATGTCCAACTCATGTCTCCCAGCACCCCCACCCCCCAGCAGTGCAGGGCACCCTCCACCAGGCCCCCACTCATGACCCCCTGCACCCCCACCCCCCAGCAGTGCAGGGCACCCTCCACCAGGCCCCCACTCATGTCCCCCTGCACCCCCACCCACCAGCACTGTGGTGCGCCCTCCACCAGGCCCCCACTCATGTCCAACTCATGCCCCCCTGTACCCACACCCCCCAGCATCCAGGGGCACCCTCTGTTAGGTGGAAACCTGTGCAGTTCCCTCTGGGACACTGCAAAAGATTTAGGACTACAGGTGTTTGGCAGTAAATCCACTTGGTAGCAGTCTGTACCACACAGATTCACTTGGTAGCTGTGGCTGAGCAGTCAGACTTCCCTCAAGAAGAGTTAAGCAGTATGTGGAGTATACAATATAGGGCAATTCTTCACAGTAAGACAAGCAAACACGCAACAAGGCTTCGGTGTAAAGATATACAGGTATTTATTTATAACGGAACATCTATAGAAAACACTCTGGCACTATCACGGCAAACAATTCAATTACAATTGCTCTACGAAGCAAAAGATCAATCCCCCTAACAATAGTTCGACAAGTCTAGGTTTTACCAGCATCACTTATCTGCAGACAGAGGTGTATGCTGCCACCTAGATGGCACCCTAGTATTCGTTAGGACGGGAGAGAAAAATAGTAGGTTACGAAATCAACACAGTTCAATACTTCACGGGAAAAATGCAAGGCAAGAAGACAAGAACCACAATAGATCATAAAGTTCAGAGGCCAGGCCCACTCGGAGAGAGGCAAGGCGATATGTCCCAAAAAGTCTCTTAGTGGAAATGCGTTTGAGTCTGTGTAGCAAATTGTTATTGGAAGATTGAACCAGTTCAGAACAATACGCTAGAGAAAGCTTGTAGGCGACCCTATGGAGAGGCGAGGATTAAGACACCTCACTCTATCCGGCAACAAGGGAAGCCAGGCGGACACAGTACCTTGATTGTGGAGAGGCAGCTCCGGCGGGGGCAGTTGTTCCTGGTGGTGGATGCACGTCGGGTCTTTTGCCAAGAGTAGAGATGATCTTGTCGTCTAAGAAAAGTGAAATCCGGTGCACCACCAGGGAAGAGACCAGCCGCGGAGTGCTCCGTCACAAGGCACCACCTTTTGGTCGCGGTACAGGGGTAGTGGCTATCTGGTTGCCGAGGTGCTCTGCACGGGCAATTCGACCACTGCGTCCTGAGGTGAAGAAAATGCAAAGGGGACTGGTTGTTCCCACCAGTCAGGGGAAGAGACTCTCCGGCAGGGAGATCTCCTCTGTCGTCGGGAAGTGGTGAGTCGGTTCAGCAGGGCTCCACCGGAGGTGTCGTCGTTGCAGGTCGGCTCAGATTTACCCTCGTCGGATTCTTAGGTCCTGTGGCGACTTCTGAAGATCCAGTCCCAAAAGCCCTGCTTTTATGCAGAAAAACCCCATTCATCCAGCCTAGCTGTCAATCAACACACGCTAAGTGGTGAGCGAGGAGGCTCACCACTTGGGCCAATCACACCAGAGTGCGACCGGAGTTGGCAAGGCAACCCGGTCCAGGGTGCCTAAACCCCCTCCCACACCCCTGTGGTAACCCAGACAGAATGGCACCACTTTGGAGGGTCTCTGTACAGAGGCCCGCCAAAAGTGGAACAAAGGGCTCGACCTTTGGTTTAGGAGTCACAGAGACGAACACAGACGCCATTTTAAAAAACCGAGTTCTGGCAGAAAATACCATCCGATAGACTTATTTAAGATAAGTAGACCGGTGGTATGTTAGAGACTAACGAGAAAAAGTATCAATCTCCAACAATGGGAAGAATCCCATAGAGTTATATTCAGGGACGAACATAACAAGTAGTTTCCACTGCCACAAGCCAAAACTCGACGAGGGGGGACGGGACAGTGCCCCCTCGAATAACAGATCCAGGAGTAATCGAATTACCCCTACTAGTACGTCCACAATAGGATGGTTTGTACTAGTTCTGTTAGTAAATTTAGGTCTAGTAAAGCCAATGGTGACTTTACATGCCCGGGGAGACAGTAGTCAGTCCCCGGGTATGGAGTCTATGACGGAGGTCTGCTAGGACGCCCCAGTGTTACGGCATGTAGGGTGCGGTGTAACACACATAGAAAAACATATGAGACCCTATGGAGTAAAAGACCCCATAGCCCATAGAACACATTGACAGTCGAAGGAATTACACACATTCATGTCCAAGAGTGGGAGAAAAAGAGTCTCACTCTTGGCAGGATGGAAAAAATACAAACTCCAGAAATCCAGCAAAGCTGCTGGGGGACTCACTAGGTTAGGAAATTCGGCCTAAACAGAGAATTCTCCCTAACACCCTCCACCAGGCCCACACTCATGTCCCCCTGCACCCCCACCCCCAGCACTGTGGTGCACCCTCCACCAGGCCCCCACTCATGTCCAACTCATGTCTCCCAGCACCCCCACCCCCCAGCAGTGCAGGGCAACCTCCACCAGGCCCCCACTCATGTCCCCCTGCACCCACACTCCCCAGCAGTCAGGGGCACCCTCCACCAGGCCCCCACTCATGTCCCCCTGCACCCCCACCCCCCACCAGTCAGGGGCACCCTCCACCAGGCCCCCACTCATGTCCCCCTGCACCCACACCGCCCAGCAGTGCAGGGCACCCTCCACCAGGCCCCCACTCATGTCACCCAGCACCCCCACCCCCCACCAGTCAGGGGCACCCTCCACCAGGCCCCCACTCATGTCCCCCTGCACCCCTATCCACCACCAGCCAGGGGCACCCTCCACCAGGCCCCCACTCATGTCCCCCTGCACCCCCACCCCCCAGCAGTCAGGGGCACCCTCCACCAGGCCTCCACTCATGTCCAACTCATGTCTCCCAGCACCCCCACCCCCCAGCAGTCAGGGGCACCCTCCACCAGGCCCCCACTCCTGTCCCCCTGCACCCCACCCCCCAGCACTGTGGTGCACCTTCCACCAGGCCCCCACTCATGTCCAACTCATGTCTCCCAGCACCCCCACCCCCCAGCAGTGCAGGGCACCCTCCACCAGGCCCCATCTCATGTCCCCCTGCACCCCCACCCCCCAGCAGCCAGGGGCACCCTCCGCCAGGCCCCCACTCATGTACCCCTGCACCCCCACCCCCCAGCATCCAGGGGCACCCTCCACCAGGCCCCCACTCAAGTCCAACTCATGTCCCCCTGCACCCCCACCCCCCAGAAGTCAGGGGCACCCTCCAACAGGCCCCCATTCATGTCTCCCTGCACTCCCACCCCCCAGCATCCAGGGACACCCTCCACCAGGCCCCCACTCATGTCTCCCAGCACCCCCACCCCCCCAGCATCCAGGGGCACCCTCCACCAGGCCCCACTCATGTCCAACTCATGTCCCCCTGCACCCCACCCGCCAGCATCCAGGGGCACCCTCCACCAGGCCCACACTCATGTCCCCCTGCACTCCCACCCCCCAGCACTGTGGTGCTCCCTCCACCAGGCCCCCACTCATGTCCAACTCATGTCTCCCAGCACCCCCACCCCCCAGCAGTGCAGGGCACCCTCCACCAGGCCCCCACTCATGTCCCCCTGCAACCACACCCCCCACCAGTCAGGGGCACCCTCCACCAGGCCCCCACTCATGTCCCCCTGCACCCCACCCCCCACCAGTCAGGGGCACCCTCCACCAGGCCCCCACTCATGTCTCCCAGCACCCCCACCAGTCAGGGGCACCCTCCACCAGGCCCCCACTCATGTCCCCTGCACCCCCAACCCCCAGCATCCAGGGGCACCCTCCACCAGGCCCCCACTCTTGTCCCCCTGCACTCCCACCCCCAGCAGTGCAGGGCACACTCCACCAGGCCCCCACTCATGTCCCCCTGCACCCCCACCCACCATCAGCCAGGGGCACCCTCCACCAGGCCCCCACACATGTCTCCCACCAGCCCCACCCCCCAGCAGTCAGGGGCACCTGCCAGCAGGCCCACACACATGTCTCCTACCACCCCCAACCCACAGCAGTTCAGGGCACCCTCCACCAGGCCCCCACTCATGTCCCCCCGCACACCCACCCCCAGCAGTGCAGGGCACCCTCCACCAGGCCAACACTCATGTCCCCCTGCACCCCCACCCCCCATCATCCAGGGGCACCCTCCACCAGGCTCCCACTCATGTCCAACTCATGTCTCCCAGCACCCCAACCCCCCAGCAGTGCAGGGCACCCTCCACCAGGCCCCCACTCATGACCCCCTGCACCCCCACCCCCCAGCAGTGCAGGGCACCCTCCACCAGGCCCCCACTCATGTCCCCCTACACCCCCACCCACCAGCACTGTGGTGCGCCCTCCACCAGGCCCCCACTCATGTCCGAATCTTGTCTCCCAGCACCCCCACCCCCAGCAGTGCAGGGCACCCTCCACCAGGGCCCCACTCATGTCCCCCTGCACCCCCACCCCCCAGCAGCCAGGGGGACCCTCCACCAGGCCCCCACTCATGTCCCCCTGCACCCGCACCCCCCAGCACTGTGGTGCACTCTCCACCAGGCCCCCACTCATGTCCAACTCATGTCTCCCAGCACCCCCACCCCCCAGCAGTGCAGGGCACCCTTCACCACGCCCCCACTCATTTCCCCCTGCACCCCCATCCCCCAGCACTGTGGTGGACCCTCCACCAGGCCCCCACTCATGTCCAACTCATGTCTCCCAGCACCCCCACCCCCCAGCAGTGCAGGGCACCTGCCAGCAGGCCCCCACACATGTCCCCCAGCCAACACGTCATCACAATCCAGATCCCAGGCTCCTATGCCCACCCAAATCACACCCCACGCCACCTCAGTCCAAACACCCAACCAAGCTTTACATCCATTCAAAATTGAAATACCCATTACATGATAGATAACAAATAAGCAGTATTCGCATGAGTACAAGTCCGTCAGACCCACACAATGGCAACACATGACTGTGAAAACCCACATTGTGGCAGGCATGAAACCAATGAGAGAAGTCCACACATTGAAGTAAGAAACAAAAATGTATTACAGTGTAAATGAAGTGAATGAAATCAAAAGAAACAATAATGGCAACAAATATCAAAATGCAGCATGTCCACCAAAATAATAAATAATGAAAATGGGAATCCAAAATAACCGTAATGAAATTGTGTCCAAAGTCACCGTCCAACAAAGCAAATCCAAAGGGAAAGTAAAGTGAAAATCCATTGCTCCATGGTGAAAAAATAATAAAAGATGAAGGCCACAAATCCACTGTCAAACTATGTACAAAGAGCAAATCCAGGGTCCATGATCCCAACGATGTAAATGAAACCTACAATAAAACCCACCTAACTAATAACTATATACAAAAAAGTGGGGCATAGTCCAAGCGCCCCAAATAAAATTAAAAAAAAAAAACCTAACACTAATTAACTATATACAATGGCAGCGGGCTAGTCCAACGGCTCACTTCTGAATGTTGCGGGCCAGGGCATCATCGAACTCCTGCTCAATGTCCCGGAGGCGGTCCTATTCCATGGCCCCGAGGGTCCGCAGGGACGACGACATGTTCTCCTCCAACTCCCTGCGGATTGCCTCGAGGCATTCGGCCCGCCTCAGGGCCCTCCGAATGGAGTGGCCTTGCGTCTCTGGCTGATGGTGCGACCCCTGCCACTGTGCTCCACAGCACCTTCTCTGCCCTCTTCATCAGTTGACGCTGCAGACAGGGAGAAATAAAACACAGGCATCAGGGCACTGTATAATGGACTCATAAACACATGACAGTTGTACATGAGTGGCATTGGCAAACCTCAGACATGGCATCACAATCCCCAACACACGTCATTTCAACTTGCACACATGAGCTATACCACAGCCATATCGCCAGCACCATCCATACACATACAACAGCATGAGCAGGCAAAAGTGAGCCAGACATAACATGCGACACAGGGAGTGCACTACACATGCACACACACCACCACACTTGCATGCATGTGTACACCTCGCCAACTGTCGCAGTGTTCAGATCGGCATCCATGTCACACCTGCCAATCATTCTTCCACATCCTTTGCCATGCAAGCCTACACACACAAGCACCATCCATATGTCACACATGAGAGCCCTCGCATGTGTCAGCCTCACGGCCCTGTACCCCCCCATACTTGGCCACATAAAACCACATGTGCAACCTGCACACTCCTGCCACACCACCACACGCACAGCTTACAATCAGTATGCATGTACACTTACCGCTCGACTCCAGACGGGTCTGCCTCTCAAGGACCTGGACGTGGAGCGCTGGGGATATGCGTCCCAGGACCCTCATCTGATCTTCCGACAAGTGGCCCCGGCGCCCCTTAGCATCCGCTGCTTTCAGGAGGCGCCGGGCCTTCTTGAGGGTCCTGGACCTGAAGTCCTCCCAGGCTTCTTCACATGATGGAATAGTCGGACTGCCACCCCCTCCGCGTTGATGGCAGTCACGATGTCCGTCCAGATCCGAGTCCGTCCTTCCTTGTCGGCGCGCAACCTTCCAAAGAGGGCATCATACTGCCCCAGGACATGCTCCACCAGGACACCAACTTCGGTGGCAGTGAAGCTGGTGCCCCTCTGCCTCTCTGGCCAGGGGTTGCCACTGGTGCCAGATGTTGCAGTGCCCGACATGGCAACCCCAGAGGCAGGAGTGGGTGGGCAACTGGGTCCTGGGGCTGGGCTGTGGAGCGATGGTATCCCAGTCGGGAGTCTTCGGTTCCAGCAGGGGTGGTCACAGCAACAGCACCCCTGGCTGATGTGCAGGCAGCAAATGGCAGGACACGTGGGCAGCAGGCAGTCAGGCAGCAGCAGATGGCAGGTGGGAGCGTGCTCGGGGCTCTGGGGGCCAGTAATTCGGCCTTCTGGGCAGGAGCGTGGTCTTCCGTGTGCTTACGCATGGCCAGCTTGATACGGAGTGATTTGGCACGTGAAAATCCAGCACGTCTGCGTGTAATTCGAGGAAAGGCCCTTAGCGCGTAAGCGCGTCAGCACACGTACGTTAATTCATTGGCCCAAAGGCCACCAGGCGCGTCTATGATGTCACACACATGGCCGTTGAGAATGGTGCGTGTAAAAAAAAAATACACGTCCGAGTGTCAAAGCGTGTAATTGGTGGAAATGGCCTCAGCGCATATGCGCGTCTGTGACGTATGTATAAAAGGTACGCGTAGAACACCATTTCCTTGTACGAGCTTTTCGTGGAGAGTGAGTGGGTGAAATCTGTACTTCTTGTCGGTTCACACGCGATTTACTTCACGGCGTTTCAAGTTCGTACTCCCTGTTACCTCTGACAGCTTTTTCTCTTTTCCTCTTTTTCCTGGGCCTGTTTCCTCAAACAGTGTTCCCTTCTACTGTTGTCCTGTCTCCTCAGACAGCATACAATTCTTCTTTTGGCGGGGGTGTTGCCAACGCGCACACGCGCGTCTTTTTCACGCTTCTTTTCCTGGCAGACGGTGAGTCGCGCACGTATTTAACATCTGTGCTTGCCCCGTGTGTCGCGTACCCCTTCAGAGGTCATTCTAGGCTGCGTGTGACACGCATGCGTTCATTCTTGTGTTTCTGGGTGCCACAGCGTAGTGCAGGTTTATGTTTCCACACACGTGGTCTAGGAGGGGTTGCGTGCACCTTTATTTATTTATTTTTATTTATTTATTGATTTTTTACATTTGTAAAGCGCACTGCAGCCCTAAGGCATAGAGACGCTGATAAGTGGCTTGATTAGGGGTTACAAAAAAGCCACCCCAGAGGAGTTCTTAGAATATACATACAGTGTTACAGATACATAGGTCCAGGGTAGCGAAACAAAAAACAGGCACATTATTTGAAGAGACTAGTCTTGATGGCCTTGCGAAAGGCAGTGTGAGAGTCGAGTCGTCTGATGTGCGGTAGAAGGGAGTTCCAGAGGCTGGATGCCATGGTGGGATAGCTTGTGCCACCAGCACGCACTCTGCGGGTTTTTGGCACAGTTATTACAATTGGAGTAGGCCACTCTGGAGGGCCTGGAAGCACAGGGTTTAGAAAATCTCTGGACGAGATATATAGGGGCCTGATCGTGAAGACATTTGTGCGTGGAGGCAAGGGTTTTGAACAAGATTCTTTCCTTGACTGGTAGCCAGTGGACCTGACGCCTGAGGTCAGAGATGTGGTCCCTGCGTGATAGTCCAGTGGCGGCCCTTAGGGCATTGTTTTGGACTTGTTGGAGTTTAGCTAGGTTTTTTCCTGACGTCCCTATTAGAAGGGCGTTGCAATAGTCCACTCTTGAGCCAATGATTGCCCTGGCGATAGGCAATTCTGTTGGGAGAGGTACGGTCTGATTGCTTTGAGCAGTTTGGAGTAGTAGGCTGAGGAGGATGCAATGGCATTGACCTGCCTGTTCATGTTCAAGTTCGGGTCCAGGTAGACACCCAAGGTCTTGACTGTTTGGCTGACAGGGATAGGAATGTTATCTATGGTGAAGGAGTTGTATTGCTTGTCCAGCTTGCCCAGGGTGGACAGGGAGCCAATCAGCAGAAGCTCGGTTTTCTCGCTGTTGAGGCATAACCAGTTTTCTGCCATCCAGGATTGGATCGTGGTGTAAATGGAGTTGAGCGTGTTCAGGTTAGACAGGTAGTCCCCGGAGAGGGGGATAAGCACCTGAGTGTCATCAGCATAGTTTGTGTATGAGATGCCCAGGGCGTCAAGGATCTTGAACAGCGGCCTCGTGAAGAGGTTGTAGAGGGTTGGGGCGATGCATGATCCCTGTGGGACGCCACATTGGATGATACTCGGGTCAGCGCAGGAAGAGTCGGAGAAGACCTTCATTGCTCTGTCCTGCAGGAAGGAGGTTATCCAGTTGCAGGCAGTCGGGGAGAAGTTGGCTGCGGTGGCAAGATGGTGTCAGAGGGTCTTGTGATCCACCAGATCGAATGCAGCTGATAGGTCCAAAAGGAGGAGTAGAGCAGGTTTGCCTGCATCTCTGAGGTCGCCCATCTGATTTTTGAGGTCAAGAAGTGCCGTTTCGGTGCCATGTCTTGGCCTGAAGCCTGACTGCTGAAGACCAAGAAGATGGTTATCTTCGAGGAATTTTTGAACTTGCAGGTATGCTGCTTTGTCCACGATTTTTAGTAAAAATGGGATAGTGGTAATGGGTCTATAATTCACTGGGACCGAAGGGTCTAAGGAGGGTTTTTTGATAAGCGGACAAACCCATGCTTCCTTGAGCTCAGCTGGAACATGGCCAGACTTGAATGAGGCATTAATGAAGGCAGTGATGAGGGGGGCAAGGGCAGGGGCACAGTCCTTGATCACCTGGGCTGGGCAGATGTCCCCTTTACAATTGGAGGGCTTGATGGATCTAAGGAGGGCAGCGACTTCGGTTTCAGTCATGTCCTTGAACTCAAACAGAGGGGCTTGGCTGGTGTCAGCTAGTGGAGCAGGGGAGCCAATGTGTTTGGCTAGAAGGTTGTTGAGTGCTTTTTGGTGTGCAAGGATCTTGGCGTGTAGAGTGTCTAATTTATCCAGCATGGCGGATTGAATTTTGTTGCACCAGGCTTCATCTTTTAGGAGAGTAGGAGGGGGGGGAGGCAGGGGTCTCAAGCTCTCTAAAGATGGAGAAGATTTCTTTGGTCCCTGATTTGGCTTCTGAAATCCTAGCGTTGAAGGAGGACGCCTTAGCCTTGATTATGGCGTTTTTGTATTCAGTGGATAGGGCCTTAAAAGCTGCTTTAGTGGTGTCTTTGGGGTTATTTTTCCAGGCAGAGAGTGCAGCTCTTTTTTTTTGACGTAGCTGTGAGAGCTCCTGGGTGAACCAGGCATTGGTATGTTTGACCTTTTTTGCTTTTTTGAGGGTAAGAGGGGCTACAGTGTCCATGGCCTTGGTGATGATCCTTTTGAAGTCTTTAGCAAGTACTGATGTATCATTAGAGAAGGGCGGAGATAGTGCAGGTACGAGGAGATGTTTTGTAAGGTTCTCCTTTGTGAGCTGCCGAGAGCTTCTGGTGAGTGCAGCAGGCAGCGAAATCGCTGGCCTATGCGGCCCTTTTGATGTGGTGATGTCAAATTCAATGCAATGGTGGTCGGACCAAGGGATAGGGGAGATGTCTTTGACCTCAAGGGTGCAGTTGTGGTGGGCAACCCAGTCTAGCGTCCGCCCTTTAGAGTGGGTAGGCCTGGAGATAGATTGGGAGAACCCAAGGTTGGAGAGAGCTTTATTGAGGGCAGTGGCGTGGGAGTCCTTAGAGTCATGGAGACCGAGGTTAAAGTCACCTAGGAGGATAACTTTGATAATAATGATACTCTGACGTGCAGTGTTTCCACGTGTGCTCTGTCATCACGTGCTATGAGGGAAACACCCGCGCGCGTCACTTCACAGACGCGCTTACGCACTGAGGGCCTTTGGTCCAATGGAATCACGTATGCGTGCTGACGCGCTTACGTGCTATGGCCCTTTCCTCGAATTTCACGTTGACGTGCAGGATTTTCACGTGCAAATTCACTCCGTTTCAAGCTGGCCACGCGTAAGTATACGGAAGACCACGCTCCTGCCCAGAAGGCCGAATTACTGCCCCCCAGAGCCCCGAGCAGCCTCCCACGAGCCATCTGCTGCTGCCTGCATGCCTGCTGCCACCGTGCCCTGCCATTTTGTGCCTGCACATCTGCCATCTGCAGGTGTCCAGTTGCTGTGTCCACCCCTGCTGGAACAGAAGACTCCCGACTGGTATACCATCGCTCCACAGCCCAGCCCCAGGACCCAGTTGCCCACCCACTCCTGCCTCTGGGGTTGCCATGTCGGGCACTGCAACATCTGGCACCAGTGGCAACCCCCGGCCAGAGAGGCAGAGGGGCACCAGCTTCACTGCCACCGAAGTTGGTGTCCTGGTGGAGCAAGTCCTGGGGCAGTATGATGCCCTCTTCAGATCTTCGGATCTTCACGCGCCAACAAGGAAGGATGGGACAGGATCTGGGACGACTTGGTGGTTGCCATCAACGCGGAGGGGGCAACATCCAGAAAGTCAACATCCAGAAAGTCAAGAAGCGCTGGGAGGACTTGAGGTCCAGGACCCTCTTGAAGGCCTGGCGCCTCATGGAGGGGGGCCGGGGCCGCATGAGTACCATCCAGCTGAGGGTCCTGGAACGTGTAGACCCAGCGCTCCACGTCCAGATCCTTGCGAGGCAGACCCGTCTGGAGTTGAGCGGTAAGTGGGCAAGCATTGCTGTGTGAGACAGGGCATGTTGCAGTGTGCTGGTTTTTTGATGCTTGCCTGTATGTGTGACATAGGCCATGTACGCATGTATGTGTGCAGGGACATCATGGTCATGCATGTGAGACCAGTAATGTGTGAACCACACGGTTGGTGCATGTGTTTAAATGCAACATGGGGAGCCCTATGCGGATTGGACAAATGAAAGGATATCAGTCTCTGTTCCTGGACATGGGTGGGGGTGAGGGATGGGTGCTGATGCCATGTACATGTATGGTATCCATGTCTGTGTGTCTGACCTGCATGTCTGTGACTTGTGAATGCCATGGATGCATGACACATGTCTGTGACAATGTACAGATTCACAGATGCAGCCTAGTTATCCTTGTATCCACTGTATCTGGGGTGTACAAGGCCAGATGGGTGAAACTACGTTGATGTGTGTGCATGTGATAGGCATGACCCATGATGCATGTGAGTTCCATAACAACATTGTATGTTTGGAGAGTCCCTTGGACATGTATGCAAATGTCCCATAGCATGTGCCATGCCTGTTACTGCGTGTGTTTTGCCTGCACTGACCCATGTGTTGTGGAGGGACATGATGGGAGTGATCTTTGACAGTGCCATTCATCTGCTATTGCTTCCTGTCTAGGGGACCATTGTACAGTACCCTGATGCTTGTGTTCTATGTCTCCCTCTACACAGCGGCAAGTGAAGAAGAGGGCGGAGACGGCGCTGTGGAGCAAAGCGGCAGGGATGCCCCCACGGCTGCAGCGGAAGGGGTGGGTGAGCCCCCACAGGGGCTTGCAATGGCGGAAGACGGTGTGGAGCCATCCAGGTTGGTGGTTTCCACAGAGGAGGAGGAGGCCGCTACTGAGGCGCACATGGGGCCTGGTGGGGGCATCCCTGCTGGTGCAAGTGGTGCAGTCCAGGGGCAGGGGCAGGAGGCAGCACAGGTCGCCGTGGAGGGGCCTGTGCATGTCACTGTCCCTGACACTGTGACTGCACCACCATGCACCAGCAGGGATGCCCCATGCCAGGCCCGTCCGCAGGTAGGGGGGATGTCCATGTCATCTGACTCCACTCTACCTGCGGACGAGGGGGCCCGTGGCCGTATGGAGAAGTTCCTGATTGGTGTTGCGTTGCGCACGGGTGTCATTCGTGATGACGTGCATGCTTCCCGGAAGGAGCTTGCACGTCATCACAAAGAGCACCGTGCCAACGTGGCCCAGTTGGGATCGGCCGTGGTCGGGGGTTTCATACATGTGTCGACCAATCTGGTGGCCCTCTCCTCCTCTGTGGAGACTATAAGCCAGTCATTCTCCATGCCGTCTTCCGGCCCAGATGCCACCAGGGCCCCCTGTGGACCTGCCCTGACCAACGCAGCCAGCTTGGTGGGGATCCCATCCCTGCCACAGTCGGGAGTCGGAGGTCCAGCAGGGGTGGACACCACAGCAACTGGACCCCAGCAGATGGAGGATGTGCCGGCATCATTGGGCAGGGCCCGTGCACGACGGCGTCAGTGGATTCCATCAGCCTGGATGCCGTCGTGCTGGCAGACGCAGTTACGTCGGAGGCAGCAGCGGAGTCAACGTGGGAGGCATCATGGCTCGGGGCAATCTACATCAGAGGGGCAGGCATCGGCCGGAGGGCAGGAGGACCCAGGACGGGAAGTGTCTACCGTGTGGCAGCGCTTGGGCCAGCAGATAGGTGCGGAGTGGCGGCGGGCAGAAGAGGCGCGGCTCATGATGGTCAGGGCGGAGAACTCCATGCGGAGGGCCCTGAGGTGGGCCGAGTGCCTCGGGGGAATCCGCAGGGAGTTGGAGGAGGACATCTCGGCGTCCCTGCGGACCCTCGGGGCCATGGAACAGGACCGCCTCCGGGACATCGAACAGGAGTTCGATGATACCCTGGCCCGGGACACCACGGAGTGAGCCGCTGGACTAGCCCGCCGCCTTTGTATATAGTTAATTAGTGTTAGGTTTTTTTTTTTTAATTTTATTTGGGGCGCTTGGACTATGCCCCACTTTTTTGTATATAGTTATTAGTTAGGTTGGTTTTATTGTAGGTTTCATTTACATCGTTGGGATCATGGACCCTGGATTTGCTCTTTGTACATAGTTTGACAGTGGATTTGTGGCCTTCATCTTTTATTATTTTTTCACCATGGAGCAATGGATTTTCACTTTACTTTCCCTTTGGATTTGCTTTGTTGGACGGTGACTTTGGACACAATTTCATTACGGTTATTTTGGATTCCCATTTTCATTATTTATTATTTTTGTGGACATGCTGCATTATGATATTTTTTTGCCATTATTGTTTGTTTAGATTTCATTCACTTAATTTACACTGTAATACATTTTTGTTTCTTACTTCAATGTGTGGACTTCTCTCATTGGTTTCATGCCTGTCACAATGTGGGTTTTCACAGTCATGTGTTGCCATTGTGTGGGTCTGACGGACTTGTACTCATGCGCATACTGCTTATTTGTTATCTGTCATGTAATGGGTATTTCCATTTTGAATGGATGTAAAGCTTGGTTGGGTGTTTGGACTGGGGTGGCGTGGGGTGGGATTTGGGTGGGCATAGGAGCCTGGGATCTGGATTGTGATGACGTTTTGGCTGGGGACATGTGTGGGGGTCTGCTGGCAGGTGCCCCGCACTAATGGGGGTGGGCGTGGTGGGAGACATGTGTGGGGGCCTGGTGGAGGGTGCCCCTGGATGCTGGTAGGTGGGGGTGCAGGGGGACATGAGTGGGGGCCTTGTGGAGGGTGCCCCTGACTGCTGGGGGGTGGGGGTGCAGGGGGACATGAGTGGGGGCATGGTGGAGGGTGCCCCTGACTGCTGGGGGGTGGGGGGCAGGGGGACATGAGTGGGGGCCTGGTGGAGGGTGCCCCTGGATGCTGGTGGGTGGGGGTGCAGGGGGACATGAGTGGGGGCCTTGTGGAGGGTGCCCCTGACTGCTGGGGGGTGGGGTGGGGGAGGACATGAGTTGGACATGAGTGGGGGCCTGGTGGAGGGTGCCCCTGACTGCTGGGGGGTGGGGGTGGTGGGAGACATGTGTGGGGGCCTGGTGGAGGGTGCCCCTGGATGCTGGTGGGTGTGGGTGCAGGGGGACATGAGTGGGGGCCTGGTGGAGGGTGCCCCTGACTGCTGGGGGGTGAGGGTGCAGGGGGACATGAGTGGGGGCCTGGTGGAGGGTGCCCCTGACTGCTGGGGGGTGAGGGTGCAGGGGGACATGAGTGGGGGCCTGGTGGAGGGTGCCCCTGGCTGCTGGGGGGTGGGGGTGCGGGGGGACATGAGTGGGGGCCTGGTGGAGGGTGCCCCTGACTGCTGGGGGGTGAGGGTGCAGGGGGACATGAGTGGGGGCCTGGTGGAGGGTGCCCCTGACTGCTGGGGGGTGGGGGTGCAGGGGGACATGAGTTGGACATGAGTGGGGGCCTGGTGGAGGCTGCCCCTGACTGCTGGGGGGTGGGGGTGGTGGTAGACATGTGTGTGGGCCTGCTGGCAGGTGCCCCTGACTGCTGGGGGGTGGGGGTGGTGGGAGACATGTGTGGGGGCCTGGTGGAGGGTGCCCCTGGATGCTGGTGGGTGGGGGTGCAGGGGGACATGAGTGGGGGCCTGGTGGAGGGTGCCCCTGGCTGCTGGGGGTGCAAGGGGACATGAGTGGGGGCCTGGTGGAGGGTGCCCCTGACTGCTGGGGGGTGGGGGTGCAGGGGGACATGAGTGGGGGCCTGGTGGAGGCTGCCCCTGGCTGCTGGGAGGTGGGGGTGAAGGGGGACATGAGTGGGGGCCTGGTGGAGGGTGCCCCTGACTGCTCGGGTGTGGGGGTGCAGGGGGACATGAGTTGGACATGAGTGGGGGCCTGGTGGAGGCTGCCCCTGACTGCTGGGGGGTGGGGGTGGTGGGAGACATGTGTGTGGGCCTGCTGGCAGGTGCCCCTGATTGCTGGGGTGTGAGGGTGGTGGGAGACATGTGTGGGGGCCTGGTGGAGGGTGCCCCTGGATGCTGGTGGGTGGGGGTGCAGAGGGACATGAGTGGGGGCCTGGTGGAGGGTGCCCCTGGCTGCTGGGGGGTGGGGGTGTAGGGGGGCATGAGTGGGGGCCTGGTGGAAGGTGCCCCTGACTGCTGGGGGGTGGTGGTGCAGGGGGGCATGAGTGGGGGCCTGGTGGAGGGTGCCCCTGGCTGCTGGGGGTGGGGGTGCAGGGGGACAGGAGTGGGGGCCTGGTGGAGGGTGCCCCTGACTGCTGGGGAGTGGGGGTGCAGGGGGACATGAGTGGGGGCCTGGTGGAGGGTGCCCCTGACTGCTGGGGGGTGGGGGTGCAGGGGGACATGAGTGGCGTCCTGGTGGAGGGTGCTCTTGGCTGCTGGGGGGTGTGGGTGCAGGGGGAGATGAGTGGGGGCCTGGTGGAGGGTGCCCCTCGCTGCTGGGGGGTGGGGTGCAGGGGGACATGAGTGGGGGCCTGGTAGAGGGTGCCCCTGACTGCTGGGGGGTGGGGGTGCAGGGGGACATGAGTTGGACATGAGTGGGGGCCTGGTGGAGGCTGCCCCTGACTGCTGACTGCTGGGGGATGGGGGTGGTGGGAGACATGTGTGTGGGCCTGCTGGCAGGTGCCCCTGACTGCTGGGGTGAGGGGGTGGTGGGAGACATGTGTGGGGGCCTGGTGGAGGGTGCCCCTGACTGCTCGGGGGTGGGGTGCAGGGGGACATGAGTGGGGGCCTGGTGGAGGGTGCTCCTGACTGCTGGGGGGTGCAGGGGGACATGAGTGGGGGCCTGGTGGAGGGTGCCCCTGACTACTGGGGGGTGGGGGTTCAGGGGGACATGAGTGGGGGCCTGGTGGAGGGTGCCCCTGACTGCTGGGGGGTGGGGGTGCAGGGGGACATGAGTGGGGGCCTGGTGGAGGGTGCCCCTGGCTGCTGGGGGGTGGGGTGCAGGGGGACATGAGTGGGGGCCTGGTGGAGGGTGCCCCTGGTGGGTGCAGGCGGACATGAGTGGGGGCCTGGTGGAGGGTGCCGCTGACTGCTGGGGGGTGGGGGTGCAGGGGGACATGAGTGGGGGCCTGTTGGAGGGTGCCCCTGGCTGCTGGGGGGTGCAGGGGGACATGAGAGGGGGCTTGGTGGAGGGTGCCCCTGACAGCTGGGGTGTGGGGGTGCAGGGGGACATGAGTGGGGGCCTGGTGGAGGGTGCCCCTGACTGCTGGTGGGTGGGTGGAGACATGTGTGGGGTCCTGGTGGAGGGTGCCCCTGGATGCTGGTGGGTGGGGGTGCAGGGGGACATGAGTGGGGGCCTGGTGGAGGGTGCCCCTGGCTGCTGGGGGGTGGGGGTGCACGGGGACATGAGTGGGGGCCTGGTGGAGGGTGACCCTGACTGCTGGGGGGTGGGGGTTCAGGGGGACATGAGTGGGGTTCTGGTGGAGGGTGAACCTGACTGATGGGGGGTGGGGGTGCAGGGGGACATGAGTTGGACATGAGTGTGGGCCTGCTGGCAGGTGCCCCTGACTGCTGGGGGGTGGGGGTGGTGGGAGACATGTGTGGGGGCCTGGTGGAGGGTGCCCCTGGATGCTGGTGGGTGGGTGTGCAGGGGGACATGAGTGGGGGCCTGGTGGAGGCTGCCCCTGACTGCTGGGGGTGGGGGTGGTGGGAGACATGTGTGTGGGCCTTCTGGCAGGTGCCCCTGACTGCTGGGGGGTGGGGGTGGTGGGAGACATGTGTGGGGGTCTGGTGGAGGGTGCCCCTGGATGCTGGTGGGTGGGGGTGCAGGGGGACATGAGTGGGGGCCTGGTGGAGGCTGCCCCTGGCTGCTGGGGGATGGAGGTGCAGGGGGACATGAGTGGGGGCCTGGTGGAGGGTGCCCCTGACTGCTGGGGGTTGGGGGTGGTGGGAGACATGCGTGGGGGCCTGGTGGAGGGTGCCCCTGGATGCTGGTGGGTGGGGGTGCTGGGAGACATGCGTTGGTGATCAGTAGTGCAAGGTGACATGTGGGTTGGCTGGGAGGCATGGCCATGGTGGATGGGCTGCCTGCGGGACATGAGCAGTGGTGCAGGGTAGTCCCCTGTGGTGTGGGCTGCCTGCAGGGGCCGTGGAGGGTGTAGAGGGAATACCTGGGAGGACCCACATGGTCAATTCACGTGTAGTACTACCCGGCACCCCCGAAATACACGTACCCGGCTGAAATCGCGTGTGGAACTTCCCGCGCACCCCGGAATACACGTACCCTGCAGAATTAGCATGTGGAACTTCACCCACACCCCGGAATCCACGTACCCTGCTGAAATCGCGCGTGGAACTTCCCGCGCACCCCGGAATGCACGTACCCTGCAGAATTAGTGTGTGGAACTTCACGCGCACCCCGCAATCCACGTACACTGCTGAAATCGTGTGTGGAACTTCCCGCGCACCCCGGAATACACGTACCCAGGCCAATTGCGTGTGGGACTTCCTGCGCACCCCGGAATACACGGACCCAGGCAATTCGCGTGTGGAACTTCCCAAGCAGCCCGGAATGCACGTACCCAGGCCAATCGCGTGTGGGACTTCCCGCGCACCCCGGAATACACGGACCCAGGCAATTCGCGTGTGGAACTTCCCGCGCACCCCGGAATACACATATCCAGCCAATCGCGTGTGGGACTTCCCACGCACCCCGGAATACACGTACCCAGGCAAATCGTGTGTGGGACTTTCCGCGCACCCCAGAATACATGTACCCAGGCAAATCGCATGTGGGACTTTCCGCGAAGCACAGAATACATGCACACGCTATTTTTCACACAGCGGGTGTCCGTGTTTGTCGCGTACCCCTTTGCACGTCATTTGTCTTAGAGGGCCACAGTATGTGACATTCATCATAGCTGTATATAGGTGCTTTTTGTTGGAGCACATTTTGGCGCACATTTATTTCAGGGGCAGGGACACTACCGCCTGCTTTCTTGTGGCGGACGTGTTTGGGCCTGTGCGCTGGTTTGACCGTGCGCTGGTTTGCCCTATTGGATTCCATGAATACGTGTTGTAGGCGAGCGTGTGGGCGTTCCGCGCACTTGCCTCCTGTACTTCCCCCGTGACGCCCACATTTTGATGAGTTGTTCCCCATTCCGAGTGTTACGCCCCGTGTTCCGCCTACTTTTGTTGTGTGCGCCGCGCTATGTGCGATTTCGCTGTGGCCGTGGCGCACGCCGTTAGATATCCTGTGCGCCGGCATGCGCCGCGCACTTTTTCAGCGCACATCCGATATTTTTCTCACGCACGGCCTTCCATGAATCGATGTGCGCTGGTTTCTCTGCGATTTTCGCACTTGCACTGCGATTTTCGCACTTGCACTGCGAATCGCACGTTTTGGCACCTCTGCGCGGGAATTTTCGGCGCACATTAATTCCATGAATCAACACCTTAGTATGTATACAAATACAGTTATTTATTTATGGCCAAACAACACTATGAAACATGACTACTAATAGGTAGAAATATCACACAACACTAATATTAGATTACATGTATACAGTCACTGGGTGAGGGCATAATACACATCAAATCCCTGTAAAAGAAATTACAGATTAGATTTAAGCACCAATGGTCCACAGAGAGTTAAACCTAACTTCAATTGTCCTTCCCTACATTTTCTGGGCCCTTGTGCCCAAAAGTTCATGGATGTTCAGACAATGATTGTCATGCTTGAAAAAATGAAGGTAGGGTCTATGGGGTCCAGCAAACAATTATAAGGATCAGGGGACAATATAGTCTAACTAATAGAAGTGTCCCCAACTTTCGGTAGGCTTGCAGCTGCAAGCTGTGGTAAAACCAAAGTATAGGAAACATTTTGGAAATCTTTTAAAGGGGGTATAAGGGCTGTTAAGAACCTCTGTAAATCACCCCCATACTCTGATTCTTCCCCAGACTTGGCAGGTCTATGGAAGAGGGTCTGAGGTTGCTTCTCCCGCCATCAGCCACAGTCCTCGGTTCGCAGGGGTTGCAGGTTCTAGCTGATCTCCAGTTTGGTGTCTTTCACTGGTGCAAGGAATCTTGGATGAAGAATGCAGCAAAGCTCAATGCAGGGCCCCTCTCAGGGTCGGACTCAGGTCAGGGAAGCGGGTTCGGGCGGTGGTCGCTGCAGCGCGGTCAGGCGTCTTGGCTCTTTCAGGATACTCCAGGATCTCTGAAGAATGGATTCTGGGGTCCTCCTCTTATCCTCAAAGACAGGTAAGAGCCGAAAATCCCACTAGCCAATAGCAGGACTAGCCCACACACACCCCCCAGCAGTGGTCAAATCAGGACCACTGGCGTGAACATTCATGCATACCACTCAGACCCACGGAAACCAGTTTGTGGATTAGGACCAGACAGTCCCAGCCCACAACTTACCTACAAACACACATAGCACTCCAGTAGCCTGCAAAAAGCTTCTGCTTTCCCGGGCACTGGAATTCCATTTAAGGATTTTCCCAGCCTCACAGGCTAGGAAGAAGGCTAAAGAACATGTTGGCCAAAGGACAAGCGAAAAACGTTCTGGCACGACCATGTTTGGATACTGTGGCCACAGTGTCCACAAAAATGAACGTAGAGTCTCTGTGGTCCAGTGAACAGTTGCAAGGGTTAGGGGACAATGTATCCTAACTAATATAAGTGGCCCCAACTTTCAGAAGACTTGCACCAAACTGAAGTATAGTGAAGGTTTTGTAAAAGCTTGGGAAACTGTCAAACTGAGTATAGGGACAGGTAAGAACTACTGTAACTTACCCCCGTACTCTGATTCTTCCTCAGACTGGGCAGGTCAATGGAAGAGGGTCCGAGGTTGTTTTGTCCGCCATCAATCGCAGTCCTCAATTCGCATGGGTTGCAGGTTCTAGCTGATCTCTGGTTGGCGTCTTTCAATGGTGGAAGGACTCTTGGATGTCGAATGCAACAAAGCTCGATGTAAGACCCCTCTCAGGGCAGGACTCGGTTCAGATAAGCGGTTTCAGATAGTGGTCGCCGTAGCACGGCAACGCAAAGCACCTCACTTGTCACAGTCAGACTTTCCCTCCTATCTCGGGTCCCCTTGAAGCTAGGATGCTGAAATGTTGCTTAGTTGAGCCTTGTAAGACATGCTGATGATCCCCCCGAGTATCAGGTCAAAACTGGGAACGGCGATGTCGGCAGCACCGTCGGCCAAACTCAGAGCTTCTCAGCAACAGGACGTCCCGGGACACTTCCGAAGGCTCTTCTTCGCAGGGTACTAAGCAGACGTCAGGAATGGATGTTCCCTCCACTGAAAGGGTCGCAGCTCCCTCGCAGGACTGCTGAAAATAATGTGCAAGACAGGACTCTACCAGGACAGCAACAGAAGTTGACTGCCAGGCCTCCTTCACTTTGGTCTTCGACCTCTTCACAGGTCTCACAGCTGGACAGGAGTCTTGGCTCCTTCAGGTTACTCCAGGATCTCTGAGGAATGGGCGCATGGGTCCTCTTCGTATCCTAAATGCCAAGTATGAGCCGAAACTCCCACAAGGCAATAGCAGGACTAGCCCACACCCACACCCACCTGTGGTCCAATCAGGACCACTGGCAGGAACATTCATGCATACCACCCAGAGACACTGAAACCAGTTTATGGATTGGGACCAGACAGTCCCAGCCTACACCCTGCCGGCAAACACACACTACAGTAGCCCGCCACAAGCTTCTGCTTTCCCGGGCACTGGAAGTCCATATAAGGATTTTCCCAGTCTCACAGGCCAGGAAGATGGCTCAAGAACAAGATGGCCAAAGGACAAGCGAAAAACCATGTGGCACGGCCATGTTTGGACACTAGCACAGTTAGTAGCCAAAAGCGGTAAATGCAGTAAGGCTAAAATGAAAAGCACCAAAAAATTGGAAAAAGTCACAGCTGCCACCAGCTTGCTCATTTAGCACAGCTAGATTAACCATAAATCCTTACAGTGTTTGTCTACGGCAAAACAAAAAGTGTACCCCATTGTACCGCATTGTAAGATGCTTTGTACAATGATAAAAGTTACCACTAGTGATAACAGGCTACTAAAAGTCGTAACAAAGTCGCAAGACAAAGGGAAACAATGTTTCCCAGTACTGACAGCCTAAAGGGAATGTCAGTTTCCCCATAACGGATGAGAAAAAGACAGTGTAATGAAGCTTAAGGCTTCAGTGCATTGTAAAAACTACAGGTCAGGATCAAACATAAAAGCAGAAGGTGTGGGGGTCCATTAAAATAGAAGGAAAGGTGCAGTAAAGAGAAGTCTTTCCTAACAGTGGTCGACCACACTATCCTCATCCACTGCCATCAACATTTCTATGTGCATCAAAGACCTTGAACAGACGTTGCTGTCATGCTTCCTACACAGCACAGCCAGGGCAAAGTGAGGCAACTTCGGCTCCAATGCTCTCAATTTTATATGTTGAGTCCTCTAAAATGATGGCTTGTCACTGTTGGTATTTGGTGCCCATTCACTAAGATTGGTACCCGACCAAGTCAGGAGGTGCCTTGAATAGACTTGCACCGGCGACCTTGTACCTTATTCGCAAAGTCTAAAACTGAGGAAATCTGGAAGTGCCTGTAGAATCCTTGACATGATCATATGAAAATGTGATTCGCAAACATTAGCTCAAGGGTACCTCAGCGATGCTCAAGGGACCTCTGGAATCTGGATAGGCTGTGGGTTTATGCTTTGGGGATCAAATGTAGGTTAGCATGAGCAAATCTGAGATGCTCAAGGTATATCCCGATTTGCTCCAGTGCAAGTCTTTGAAAATTGGGCCATTAATGTCTGTATGAAGCAATTAGTATCCATCACTGGGCCGCAAGCTACTGCCATCTAACTTTACGCTGATGACAACCAAAGGATGTTTACACTTGAACCCACTCTGGGATCAATCAACAAATCACCTAGCGCCTTACAATAGTTCTAGCCGAGAAGAAGAATAACAACCTCGGCCTAAATAGACGAAGCACCCAGAACCCACCCCTTCATCTGACCCAAAATAATAGGTCTTCCAGCCACCCCCTGTCAGAATCAAATAATCTATGGATATGCAATCCCGCGATAAACAGCATCAGTGGGACGCCCCCACCTCCGTCGACTCTTGTGCAGGTGCATCCAATCAAAGATGTGCAAGCTAAGCAGAATTGACCTTGTAAGAGCTGTCTTTCTCTTCACACTTGAATTTTGTAACAACTCACTTCTTGGGTTTCTGAAAAATAGACACATCAACTCCAGCAGGTCTAAAACAGAGCCGTTAGAAAGGCTATGACCTTCAGAAAGAGATACAGCACCTCATATGGTCTGACAATATTTTAGTGGCTCCCTGTTGCAGGGAGAAAAGTAATAAAAACATTGTGCTTAGTCCATCATGCCACCTGGAATCACGGTGCTGGCAGTGAACATCAATAGCTCCTCAAATATCACGTCGCATGACGTGCTATGCTCGCGGAGCCAAGCGACTTTAACTCAGAAAAAATACCCTACCTTACCAAGACCCAAAAAGCTGGAAGGTTCTGCTATATTCAGATTATTGGAAGACCCTAGGAAGTTTAGAAAGCTGTTGGAAACAGACATTCTTGAACGAGCCTTTAATGTAACTCACGTAACATGAGTCTCTCATATTCCTCAGCGCTATCTCGCCACACCTTCGGGCAATACACTGTGTTTCACCCTACTGCTGTTTGTGTGACCGCCTTGCCCAGGTCACGCGGTGGATAACCAGGGATATGTTTGCATTTAATGGTTTTTATCCGACCTTTTGCCTTCAACGCTAGTTCAATTAGATAGCTGGAATGTGGTACTGAACGATGAATGTGTGTTATATCCCACTCCTCCTTCCAGTTCTCTGGAATATATCTTCACATGGATGATATGGGAGGTGTTCATGCACTGTGAATAGTTATGAGACTCCCTTGCCTTTCCAGGCCTCCCTGCATTTCTTCCCACTCCCCATTTTAGTGTTGGCTATTAGGTGGCCCTTAAAATGATTGCATTGGAGTACAGCTAGGAGGGATGTGAAATTAAGGAGGGGCTCACAGCCTGTGGGTGCTGTCTGTTATTTACCCACCCATTGATTTCCAATGACCATCCTAATCCCTTTGGTCATTTCGACACACTGCCTGCACTTCCAATCCAAAAAAAAAAGATTCTCATGGGATCTCCTTTAGATCGCTCTATCACACATTAACGAGACGCTCTGTGATGTAGAAGGATTCTCAGTGTTATTTCAAAGCGGAGAGTTGTTTACTTAATTGCAGCTGTAAATGTGCTACTGGTTTAATAGAAATTTCGTCACCAAGTGTGCATTCACCCACTTGATTTATAGCGGTTCCTTCCACTGAACTCCTGTCAAAACAAGCATTGACAAAGCTAACAGTTTTGGCTTGCACATAGGTATTAGGTAGGATTTGACATGTCCTGTTATCATAGATAATTACACGTTTCCAGCTGTTGCCATGCTATGTTTGGTAGGTAACATTATAGCAGTGTCTGACAAATTCCTATCCTTTGCCCAAACAAAAGCTAAAACAGTTGGTCCCTTCAGTACTTGTTGATCTAGGCACCACGAAGCTGTGTTGTCCTGCATGGGTTTTCATTGTTAAAATCCTCAGAGTAGATTATTTTGGATTTTGGAAAACAAAAGTGATTTCCTTTCTGCTGGTGTAAATGAGTGGATTTTGGAGAGAAGGCAGACAAGCTGTGACTGTTTTTAGTTTGCGACACCTATTAACCGAAACTATTGCATACATGCAGATAGGGAAGCGCGTAGCCTCTATGTGTTGTTAGGTTATTTGGCCACCCATTGAGTCCCCAAGGCCATGGTAACCCTATTGCCATTCATACCGTATCAAGCCCTGGAGAGCAAAGAGCTGGTGGTACTGTTTGGCTGTTTGGGTGGACGTTGGAGGAAAACTGTCCTCCTAGGAGTTTGCCCGCCTGGCAGCGAGCAGTAAGCAAAGAGGACATCTACCGCGACAGAGCACCGCGGAAAATAAGAGGAACATGGTGGTGGAAGGGAGACTGTTGCAGAGCTACAAGCACAGAAGAAATACTCAACACCAAAAAAAACGTCCGCCTCCGCCTCCGACTGTGACTCGCTGGTGTCAGGTAAGCAAGCCCTTTCCTTTCCATTGCTGCAGCGCCCGGGGGAAATCGACCAGACCGCAACTAAACGCACTAATATCCAAACCAGCAGAAGGAACTCTATGAATGGCGCCATATATGCAAAGAATAGTGCTTATGATTTAGATCCCCAACAATCAAGTAATACTTGCCCATTGGGTCCAGAAGTGTCCTTCGGCATGTTTTCCCCAGCAGTGGAGCCCACGGATGACACCGCAGTCCCAATGCCTCCAATGGCAAACCCTGCAGTCTTTACGGCGAAGCAAGCATTAGAGCTGGATAAACTGGTGGACCACATAGAGGAGGGTCCAATGACTGGCGATCAGTCGCGGACTCGAGCTTTAAACAAACCCGCCAATGGTTTAATGCTGCCTCCATCGCCGCCCAAATTAGGCCCCATTGAATCTGAAGTTATTTTATTCCAAGCGGGTCAGGACGTCCGTCCTAGTCAGTTTAGAAGCAGCGAGGCCAACGGCCGACAAACCACTTCAAACCCCGCCAAAAACGATCCGCCTGTGGGGGGGACAGAGACTACTGAACAGATGGAGGGTGCGGGACAAATTAAAACTCATCCTTCGCTTATCGATTTCTACGCTGCACAGGATTCAACTGCATTTGAAGACCTAACTGGTCCACCCTCTTGCCCCTCGAGGCCTGTTCCTCAGGCCAATGTGTCATACCTGGAAGGGGCTGAAGGGCTCTCGCCTGCCATGAAAGACCCAAAAATCCTTCCTGATGATCTAACAGAGGAGGCCCTAGGAGAACCCTCGGGGTATACTGCCAATTCTCCAGGGCCCCCTGTTAGGGAGAGCCTTTCGCTGGAAAAAGCTCAATTACCTATAGCGACCATTTAGACTGGTGACTCCTCCTCAAATAAAGAGGCCCAAAGTGAAGGGCCTTCCGCAGAGACACAGGCCTTGCCTATGCCGGTCTGATAGCACAGCAATAGAGTGCTCACTTTGATATCTGTGCAGAGCCTGCTGCATAGGTTCGAATCCCGGCAGGGCCAAACTCAGCCTTTCATCCTTCCGGGGTTCATAAATGAGCACCACACACCGTAGGTAATAAAAAGCAATGGTCAGATACCTGAGGGTTCGTAGCGCTATACAAATGCTAAATTACTATTATTATTATTTAACTGCAAGACCTGAAGGGAAGCGTAGGCAAAGGCTCTCTCTCTGTAAAGGGCCATCAGAGTAATAAGAAAAAATTCACAAGACGAGGGGACGCATGTAAACTTCCAAATCGCAAAACAACAGCCACTCTTATGAATCAGCAATTGCAAACTAAAAAGTTTGAAGCTTTTTTCAAAGACATTTGATTCTTATTCGGAAAAACAAATAGAACTTTCTGATGCCGAAATCTTAGTGACGGAGGGACCCACTAACTGAGTGCTGGAACAGCTAGAGGCTAGTACCCCCGATGATCAGAGCCCTCAACAGAAAGAAGCAGATCATTCCAATCCAACTAGCTTGAGGCATAAATCAACTATAGCCTTGAACCAACTAACATGGCATATTACTCCCAAGGCCCCAGACCGGTCTGCAAATCCACCCCCCCTGTGCGTACCCCAAAACAACACAATCATACAAGACACTTTCCTGGATGAAAAAGGGGCCTCTAACGGAGAAATCTCAAAAAGCATGGCCCAAATGGCAGCTCCCACATTAACTCGTCCCGGTGATAACAGGGGTGGGCATATGGAGTCAGGTGGGGTGACCCTGGATCTTGGTATGGACATGGTTCACTCTCCATTCCATGATACCGCTTATAAGATCCCTACTAACCTCTAGCCTTTGGAACATGCACGCAAGATGGTAGCAAATCGAAGTCCAAAAAGCCCAGTATTTGAGCGCATGCCCCAATCCATCAATGAGCCTAGACATCGTGAAAGCGCCTCTGATCAATCCGTTCACCATGACCCAGGGCGCCAACACAGGCGCCTGAGTGAAATCTCTCGTACACCGGCCAAAGACTCCCCATCTAAGAAAATAGATCTCATGACAATCATGTCAACAATCACAATTACCTTAGCACCTTTCTGCAAATTGTATGAGGCGTTGAACGAGGCCAAAAAGGATCAAACCTCGCTACTAGCCATCATGAGCACAAAGCTAGCTTTTCTGGACGGGTATATAACAGCAAACACTAGAGAGAAAAACCTAACACATTCTTGGACTTCTGAGTCCGAAACCTTGACAACTGCATATCCAGGTGAACCCGGGAGACACGAGTACCATCGGGGGGACTACCCCTCCTTCGTGATCCAGCACGTCCAATGCAGACCCTGGTCAGCCTAACGTGGACTCTATTCCAGCATCAGCGGCGCCCTTGGAAACAAGAAAAGAGAGGGGGGTAAAGAGTGACATAGCCATTTCCCCTATGGGCATAGAAGAAGCAACCCTTGCCGATACTGGAGGTTTAGTTCATCAGTCTGCTTCAAGTCTAGTGACTCAAAGTGGAAATTGCGACTTAAGACCTCAGATAACTGCACAGGAACGTTTGACAAACATCATATCCCTGAGTGCACCACAAGACATTAAGAAAGAAACACTGCGAGTGTCCTTTGGGATCTTTTCACAAAAAGCTCTGACCATAGAGTCAACTGTTTCTGAATCAAGAAATATATTCAATTTGAAATGCCACAAGGGATCCTCTAAGGCCATAATGAACAGTCGCTCTAAAAAGCAGCTTCAGCTAAAAGATATCATCCCAAACCCCCCGTGTGAGAAGACTCGGGGGGGGAAAAAAAACCTAGGGAATGCTAGAGTGAGTGAAGAATCCGTATCAGAAACAGACGACGAAGCATCGTCCATTGACCTCATGAATATGAGCATATGCTTAGTAGAAGATTCGGAATCCGAATTTACCACTAAGCAGTCATCAAAGAGAAAAATGGAGGAAACGGACGCGGAGATAGCCTTCCACGAACCTCGACCTGGGGTACAATCTGAGCGAAACCAACCCAGACGGCTCCCTATAGTGGGACTGAACTTCCAGGAGTCGGAGTCGGAATGACTCGAGAAATGAGAGAATGCTAAAAGATCACACAGATAAAAGGACCCAACAGGATCTCTCAGGTAATTTGATAGAGAGGCAGTCTCAGGTCCAATCTGGACACTGCAAGGCCTATCAAACCTTGGAAAACACCCCTAAAAACATACCGGATCCAAAGCGACCAAATAAAGAAACAAGGAGCAACATTCCGCGGGACAGCGACAAGGAAGATCAGGTTTCAGAGGACAAAGCCTCGAGGGGAAGAGCGCTTAAGGGCCCTTACACACGAAGTGGTCGCTCCGTATCGCCTCAGTCAGAGGAAAGGCCCAGGAAGAGGGACGATACTAGTAAGAGCCGGGGCACCCCTCGCTCATCAACAACCAACTGGTCATGGAAGGTTGTTGAAAAAAGGAGAAATCAAAGATGTTAGGCACCAGACAGGAAGAAAACGGCAGCCTTGGTGGGATTGCCATTGAAACAATCCCAAAGGTTGATGGAAAACGCTCTCAAACTAGGCTCGTGGAACACAAGAGGTTTCAGTCATCTAACTTCTAACAATGATGTCAATCTGGGAAGTTTCGACCTCTTGTGTCTTCAGGAGACCTGGCTCTATGCACAACCAACTCTTGAGGGATATGACATCTCCTATTCCTGTGCAAAAAAAGTTCTAAAAGGGCGGCCCAGATCGGGATTGCTCGCCGCAGTCCGAAGAGGGTGTGGCCTATCAATTAAGAAATGCCTCCAAGCAATGGAATTCATATTAGCAATTCTTTTAGATTGGCAACAAGCCCTCACTGTCAATGGTGCACCCAAAGCTGAGCTAATTCTTCTTATAAATATCTACTGGCATCCCACTGATATAACCACCAAATATTTCCTAGAGAGTATGGAAATGATAATAGAGTATGCACTAGATAACTTTCCAATAAACCATGTGATAATCACCGGGGCCCTAGATGTCCTTTGTCAAAACCCTGCAAAACAAACAAAGAGCAAGCTTACCTTAATGGATGGAGCAGCGAGATGTTGGCAGTGGGAATCCTTAATGAACGCGATGGATCTTCACAACCTGCACTGGCTGGAATTAGCTAAATCATCTAATAACCACACATGGGAAAGACAGGGGAATGGCTTCAACATTGACCACACATAAGTATCAAGAGAGCTCCTGGCCCCGATTACAGCCTAAGGCTCACTACATATTAGGAAGGAGCGACATGCACACCATTGGACTATCATCCTTTATTACAGGTTTACAAGAAATCTATGAACCTGGGTCGACCGAAACCCCAGTCTCACCTTCATGTATTTATTGCAGAGCTGGTGGAGCATCGACGGCTCGTAAGGGAAGCCAAAAGATTTGCCTCTACCCATAAGACCACGGAATCATACGCAGAAGTGTTGGCAGAGGCAAAAAGGTAGAAAGCATGGCTTAGACACCACTGTGTAACTTTGTACCAATTAGATTTAGAAACAATGCTGAGAGCACTTCAAGTAAGTCATCAACAGCTTTTTGGTCACTGATTAAAAAACCAACGACCGCTCCCACTAATTTGCTGCAGAATAACAGTGGATCGACCACTTTACCAATTTATATAGAAAGACATTGAATGAATTTCTCCCCACACCCTCGCCATGCACCCTCGCAGGGTCTCTCGGACATATCACACAATCCAAAAATCATCTTGACTAAGATAAAAAAGCAAAATAGCTCGAGAGCAGGGGGACCTGATGGAATCACCAACTTGGATCTGAAACAGCACCCAGAGGCCTGGGACGAGTTCATAAGCAGAGTCTTTGAAAATTGCAAGAGGGCAAGAAAAATCCTGACCTCTTTGAAAAAAGCTCATATCGTTCCAATATTTAAGAAAGAAGCTAGAGATGAACCCAGGCAGTACAGGCCAATTGCCCTTTTAGATAGATACCATAGGCAAGATTATTGGATCATTCACCTTGGACAAGTTTCAAGAGTAGTTTCGGTATAGCAAAACGGCAGACCCATTGCAAGCAGGTTTCGTAAAAGGGCTGGGGACTTCTGCAAATATACTGGCACTGACTACCCTGAAAGTGAGATGCAAGGTAAACAAACCACGTATTTTCTTAGTATTCGTTGACCTGGTCCAGGCATTTGGCCAGATCAGCAGGGAAGCTTTGTGGGGTAAATTGAAGGCAAACAACTGTCCAGAAACAATCCTGGACCCTATTCAAGCCCTTTATACTGACACATCCATCCAAGTCAGGCTGAATAACACAGGCCTTCTATCAACCGAGTAAAAAGAGAAAGAGGAGTGGAGCAGGGGTGCCCTTTGGCCCCAGCGTTATATAACGTATACACCAGCAACTATAAAGACCATGAAAGCAAAGTTACAATGTTTCCACCTTCCCTGGGAGCTGACAAAATATGAAGGATTATATATGCAGATGACATCATATTAATGGATATTACCATGATAGGCCTACAGAGGCAGCTGGCAAATCTGCAAAAGTCCCTGAGCCATAACAATCTAGAACTCAATAAGGATAAAACGAAAATAATGTTCTTTGATAAACAAACCAAGAAAAAGGAAAAAAGGAAAATAAGGCTCGATGGGAACTCGCTAGAAAAGGTGGATCATTTTCATTACTTGGGAGTAATTATCAGTAACAACGTTCCGAAACCCCCATGCAGGAGCACCTTTATGGGAAAACAAAAACCCTGGCAGCTCAGGTGAAAATCATCAACAAGAAATTTGGTTGTTTCACCTTGATACCTATCATCAAATTTTACAAAGCGAATGTGGTCCCTAGCCTGACTTACGGGGTGGAAGCCATGCCATTGCTGCCGGAAAATCTCTGGCTTAAATCGGAAGGGCTTTTCTGGCGCTGAGTTTTGCATCTCCCAAATTCAACCCCTGTGACAGCTATTCATAAGGAATAAGCTGATGCTGTATAGGAAATTGCTCTTACCTAATCCTTCAAAGATCGTGAAGGAGCTACGGAATGAATGTACTAAAGGAACATGCAAAACACTATCAAACTGGGGAGAAATTAACCGAGCTCTACAGAGGGAAATTGAAAGCTCAGAAGAGGAATTGATAAGTAACCCCACAAAGTTCTGTAAGCGTCTACTCCAATCAGATTGGATCATAACCCTGGAAGAAACAGCAAAGTTAAAATTGTCATCGTTTCTGCCTCATTTCCCGATTAAGGTCAATGAAGTAAGGAGTTATTCAATCCAACAGAGTTTCTTGAGGATTCGAATTAACCTCTTATTTACCAATGAAGTCCTGTCAGCAAGAGGCCAATCGAGTACAAAACATTGTAGATTCTGTAACAAGAAGGAAGTAGTGGAAAACATTAAACATCTCCTTCTTGAATGCCTGGGCACAAACTCGGCACTTATGGTGCACCTGGGACCTCTATTAAGAGATGTATGTTGCTTTGATTGAGAGGAATGGTGGGCTAGGCTAATGAGTGGGGAGAAGGTCAGGTGGGTGGTGGCAACAGTTCACTTCTTTCACTCATTAGATCTCGATAGGCCGCAGTAGATAACTTGAGTCGGCAGGGCAGCCATAAAGAAAGGCTACGGAAGAGTGCTAATTTGATTTAGATACTTTTGGCAGATTACAACGAGAATGCGGATGGGAAATTGAAACTAAAGTGACAATCGAACGTTGCACGCCGATTTGAAACTACCTTCCCTACAGTGAAAAGAAATCTTGAATGTGGACTAAATGGAATCGTTATTATGGACGATGGTAAGAGGAAAATGGACATACATGGAGGATAATTTTTTAACAAAAACACATTTTTTTGTAACAAAGAACTTTTGTAAAAATTGAAATTCAATTAAACCAAATAAAGAAAAAATAAATAAAATTGCCATTCATACCAAGTTCCTACCCAAACATGTCCAAAAAATATCCTCATGGGAACTCTTTGAGCTCACTGTAATCAAGCCTTATTATTAAAATTAGCACTCAACGTATTTGCCAATGTTTTTTCAAAGCAGTCTTCTGAGAGTGAAGGATATAATTGGAGTTGTAAACCCACTACTAGTGTAATAAAAAGTCTTACCAGGTCTGACTTCCGCCACTCGATTTATAAGCTCTCCCCATGTCTCTCACTGAAGTCCTGTTAAAAACAAGCAGTGGCAAAGCCAACAGTTTTGGCTTGTCTATAAGTATTAGGCATTGGATGCCCAGGTACTCGGACCATTGTGCACCGCCTACCATCAATGGCCAGTTAATATCACTATGGCTGTTCCTGGCAAGTGCCTTTCCCATGCCTACACCAAAGACCAAACTGTTGGCATTGCCAATGTCTGTTTCTTTTGTAAGTGTACTGTGTCAGCATTCTAAAAAGTAGCATTACATAACATGAACTTGACAACATAGTCATGTGTGCATAGGTTGTGCTTTATTTAAAACACATTGCACTTTCTCTTCATTTCTGAACACATGTGTGTGTGATATGTACTTCCTCAGGACTAGAGAAGGAGGGTAGTAGTAGAGAAGGAGGTAAAGCAAAGTGTGGGACTGTTTTGGAAATGGAAATCAAGTTTGTGAAAGTTTGTAGTTATGCCGTAAAATGAAAACAGTGATGTTGTATAAGCTAAGTGTAAAAGTAAAAGACTGTATTTCATTGTATTGATCAAATACCAGGCTTCTGCAATCCAAGGGGTCAGTGCTGGACCAAAGCCTAATGTCAAATGTTCGATGGAAATGGCAAAAGACCCAAGATATTGCTGCCTGTTATTATTGAAGTAGTAACAGTAGCTTGATGCATTCTTGAGAAATAAGAACATTGTCTCTATTGTTCTTGGAATGAAGCATTATGGATTGTAATTAGAGATGTGTGCAGGATTTTGGCAATTGGAAACATGCTTGAAAATAGAAATTCCAATGTTAAGATACAGATTACTTCTGTCCAATCCATTTTTTTATTGTCTTTTTGTTCATAACAGAAACATACATTAACTGCAACTTCAAAACTTCCGAAGTTCCCACTCCCACCCGCCTCCCTCCCCTCGTTGTCACATAGATAGTTAAAGTTACGTTCATCGTCACATCCTATGTTGTTCAAAACTATCGAAGAAAACTTGGGCACTTCTCTGATATTGTTTGCCTTCATTGCAGTTCTGTATTTTTTATAACCTTAAGTAGGGGATACTTTTGATCATATTCGAAAGTGGGCTTGCAGTAAAGCGTAAAAGTGGTTATTTGCATGTAGATTGCTAGGACAAAAGGTCCATGCTGGTTCTGCGACATTACATATTGAATGATGGTAGATATTCTGGTTTAGGATAAGTACTTTTCTGTCTCGGGCATCTTGCTCTCTCTTCCCGATCATGAGACCATCATCTATATACCTGCTCAAGGATACTACTTGATTGAATAAATGGCAGATGTTGAGAATCATGTGATATGTCAAAGTGCCTTATGTAAAGGTTGACCTAGGGAGAGGGAATTTGGCCCCCATGGCAGTGCTTTGGGATTGTTCGTAGATTTTAGAAGCAACAAAATGTGCGCATCAAAATGAATTCAATAATGTTCCTAGCACTCTGTTTCAGTAAGGATGAAGATCATGGTTTTAGGTTGTGGGCCCTGGTCTCTATGCACAGAATATGTTGGATGCTTGTGTAGAGGGAAGTCATGTCTACATTTGCAAACATAGTTTTCTCTTGATCCTGCAAAGTACATATTTGCTATTCAGGATATCTGAGTCTAGTGGTACCCCAATACAGTTGCAGGAATTTGTTGATTGACTTGGGTGTAACTTTGGTTAGAGACTCTATCTCTGATATGATAAGACTTGCACGGAGCAAAGGTCTCTGTATCATTATACATGTTATGGCAAAGATAAAGGGTTGATATAGTTGGATGTTCGAATATAAATATTTTGGTTTCTTTTCAGTAAGGAAGCCTTGGTTGGGCTGTTCATCCCACTGGGGGATGCACTTCATCGTTTGATCCAGAAAGGAGTCTGTTTGTAATTGTTGGTCTATTAGTTGGCGCTTCCTTTCTGAGATGCAATCAATTGCGCTCATGATTACTAAGGTTCCCACCTTGATCAGTTTCTTTTAAAAGGATGAGGGCAGAATTTAAGAACAATTAAAACCAATTATTTATTTTATTATGTATTGGATATTTGTAAGGCACCTATACAACAAATGGTGTTTCAAGGCACCACAAGACAAAAGGGGGAGGGGGGGACAAGGGAGAACAATAACAATAACAGTCCTAGTAGGCCTTGTGACATTAGGATCGTGCAAGTGCAGGAACAAGAAGTGCGAGGGAGCGGTGGGGGAATGCCATTCTGCATGAAATGCAAAGTGCTAGGTTGGAAGAGAAGTGCAGGGTAAAGAGAAAAGAGTGCAAGTGAAAACGGGAGAGGGTGCAGGAGGGGCAGGGGAGAGTGACTAGGCAGTTGCTGAAGGGAGTTCAGGAGGGCAAGTGCTAGGGATTGCATGGGACACAGGGGGTGAGGGTCCACATGATAAGTGCGAGGAGGGGGGTGGACTAGCCAGACAGCCTGTTGCCCTGTAGAGCTCAGAGGGATCCAGGCAGCCAGTCACTGTGGCAGATGGGGTGTTAGCAGGGGACAGGGAAGGAAGAAGAGAAAATGAGTCTTGAGAAACTTCTGGAACTTAAGGAGACCCAGCTCAAGTCCGAGAGGGGCAAGGAGACCATTTCACAGGGAGGCTCCTGCGGAGGAGAGGGATCAAACCCCCACTCTCTGCTTAGAGAAGCATCAGGATGAGAAATACTTGTTAGCTGCACAGTGTAGGAACTGTCACTCGTCAAATATTATAAATAAATTAAGGGTTTTGGAGACTGAACGAGTACCCTGACACACAAAGTGTGGTAATAGAATTTCACACTTTCATCAGAAATAATTAATTTGGATTGAGAGATTAAAAGCATCACTTTAGGACTAAATAAGGATAAAGATGTTCCTAATTGGCTGTATGTAGTGAATGATAATGTTTTCAATCTAATTGTATTACAATTGTGTCACTGTGTTAGAGTAACATGATATAAAAAGTAGTTAACATCAATATCGGGGTAACAAATATTGCTATTCCATATCTAACAAAATCAATTTTACCAACCTTTTCAGTGGAGTAACTTTGCTGAAAATGTTTGTGGGGACATGACATCTAATTGAAAGGGGCCCTTGTCAAATGAGTGGGACAAAATGGTGTTCCACAAACTTTGGGGGGGACAAACACCCTTTGCCCCCTAAAATTACACCCATGATTACCATTTGCGCTCTTATCAAGTAGTGCTTCAATATTATTGTAATAATATAGCATGCTTCTGTAACAAATGTGGTAACCTTATACAGGATTTAAAGCAATAGGCTCATACATGTGATGGAGAGGGCTATATACTGAATATTTATTTCTGTTTCACCCATTCTGCATTACATTTTTCAGTGTAAGTATTTTGTATTGTACAAAAATATAAGCAGTGTTTAGAAATAGTTCAGAAGTATACTTATGCCACATGTTAAAGGCTACAACATTAGGTATCAGACTTTGAGAAATAAAGTTACATAATTTATTTAATAATGGTTCTATTATAACGTGGCCCCCACATTGGATTGAGTGACTGTGTAATCAAGTGACTTGGCATAATACTGCAACCACACGTAGATGACATTATGTACAGCATACATTGGAGGTTTTGTATGGCATTCTAATAACATTATGACATTTTGTTACACAAATTACGGTATATCCACATAATGTCCAGTTATCATTTTTGCTAGCACTAAACATTTAATGAATTACAATTGTTTACTTTGTTACTGTAATATGGCTACCAGACATCCAGAAGGTAGTAAACAAACTATGACACTATGTTATAGTAGGTACTGTAATAGTGCTGTAATAGTGTCATAGTCAGGAAGATTTAGTTTGATTTATTTATAACGTGCTTAATACTCAGAGGTTTCTAAGCGTGGACCCAGGGATCGAACGGTGGTGCTCTGTGTTGTCTTGCTTCCAAGGCGAGCACGTTGCCCCTGGGCTATCCTCCTGAGACCATAAAGACTGGAGTTCTACGATGATGAGGATAGCAGATCTATTTTAAGATACAATTATTTGACTCTTTTAGAAATGCAGGAATTTGTTTTGTTGAGCACTTACAAGCCTGTTCACGTAACTTATTGTTAACAAGTCCATGTTGTCTAATCTGATAATAAAGCTAATAATATAAATATTGAAATAGTAGTAAATGTTCACGTAATAGCAAATAGCAAATAAAACAATCTTATTTACTTACTAAGGAGTGCCATCTTCCTAAAGGTCCTATAAAGACAATGATAACAACAAAAACTGCATTGAATATGTGCCATAGATGTGTTTCAAACCAGGTAAACATTTCAATACAAAATCTAAATTTAATCGAGAATTCCTTGCAAATGTTGTGCTTTTCGTCTAAGCATTTCGATGTAAATTCGGTTGCAAAATAAATATAATGGGTTTGATGCCATTGTCTGGAATCTTCTCATATAAATCCTGCTGTGTGGTTTTGCTTTGTAGTTTTAAAATGCTTAGTTCCACATAGTCATTCTGTCCCATCTTTTGTTCTCAATCATTTGTAACCTAAATAGTTAGACCTTGTTTTATTTAAATTTTGCAGATAGGTTTTGCCTAGTGAGATGAGCATTCTGAAACACGACAGGCAAAAAAAAATAAAGACAAAGACTGGGGGCCTGATATACAATTGCTTTTTCCTATGGGTAGAACCCTTTGGAAAATGAAATAAGGCCGTGTATATCTAAAGTAAGAAAAACAGATGCAAAAACCCAGAAAGTAAACTCGCCAGTAACAAGTGATCCTTTACCTTAAAATAAAGGTTTCCTGAATCAAAGGTTCCTTGAAAGTGAGCTGTCAGAATAGCTAAATCAAATGGTGCAATTAAGAATATAAACTTAACGTTCTTCCTTTGGGTGAAAAGTATTGAGGGTATGATATCTAACTTAAAGTCCTTTCCTAAATAACAAAAGTCCAATCATTCAAAAGAGATTTTCTCTTACAGTTTTCTCAGGACCTCTTAGACAAGGGATCAGCTGGGTCCTGTGCTTCAGTTCTCTTTATCAGTCTTTCAAGTCGTTCCCCCCCTCCCTCTCTCTCTCTCTCTCTCTCCCTCTCTCTCTTTCTTCTCTCTTTCTCTCTCTCTCTCTCTCTCTTTCTCTGTACCTATCTCTCTCTCTATCTCTTGGTGTGACTCCTCTTTCCTTCAGGAGTCTATCTTCTTTAATTTTCTTCTCTCTTTCTATTTTTACCCTTCACATTCTCAAGAGACCTGCATTGTTGCCCCTCTCCTCTTCAGGAGATCTTTGCTTTTGCCCCCTTCTCCTATGGGGCCCTGCTTCCGTACTGCTTTCTCTCTACCAGGATATTAGCAAGGTTTTGCCTTAGTCTCTTCCCAGACTTCTCAGGTGGGTCAGCTCTTCTACCCTTTTGGCTTCAGTGTGCTGCAGAGGTAGTCGTCTTCTTCCCCCAGGTCAATCAGCTTCCTCAGCCTCTTCTTAGACTCCTCAAGCAGTTCAACTCTTCCACCCTGTTGGCATAGGTGGGATACAGGGGTACTCTCCTTTTTTCCCCTAGGTAAGCTAGTCTCCTTAGCCTCTTCTCAGGCTTCTCAAGCACGTCAGCTCTTCCACCCGTTTGGCTTAGGTGGGCAGCAGGGGTACTCTCCTTCTCCCCCCTGGGTCAATCAGTTTCCTCCAGGCTCTTCAGGCAGCTTCCAGGCAGCTTCCTGGCAGGCAGTGTTCCAGGGTAGTCCAGGCTCCTTCACCTAGACAGCAAATCCTCCTTCGGGATACAACTCCTCTTCCTGCAGGAGCGTCTGAATAGAAGCAGAGGGAACCTGTCCCTGACTGAGACAAGTTCAGAATGGCCTGCCACTGCTTTTATAGCCAGACTCGTTCCACACCCTGTAGGCTGCTGATTGGTGGAAAGTCCTTTCTTACAGGATTGGCTGGCAGGATGTTTTGCAAACTGGTCTTCCTGTGCTTAGGCTTTCTTTCTCCTGGCCAATTGGGCTTCTATTACTTCAATTGTACATCCACTTTATTTGCTTTTTGTATTCTTGTTTTATCCTGGGTGTTTTATCCTGGGCTTCTCTTAAATATTATTTGTCTGAACCTTGGGGCTCAGGTTTTTATTTTATTAATTGAAGGACCTCTTACATTTCCACAGGTTTTCTACAGGGATTTGAACCCAGGTCCTCCCATAGGCTCTTTGGAGTTCCAAACACCCAGGACCTTTGCTTGGTTTTGATGAAGGGAAATACTAGGTCCTTTCCTCTGAGGTACTACAATGTTTGTCTGCTGTCCTCTCTCATCGACTTCCATCCCTCAGCACGGAGGATGCCTCCGTCCTGACTCTCGGTGTTCCAGCAAAGGTACACTAAGTGGTGGATGTCCATTTGTTACTTCATGTAGTGGGAGCTTTATGACTGCTGTAGCGGCTCAGCTTCAGCAGGCAGTGCAGCTGCCATGCAGTCCTTCCACAATAGTCGTTACTTTGTTTTTTAAATGGATGGTGATGTTACCACTTAGCTCTTATGGCTGTATAGTGGTTACATTAGTTTGGATGTCTTATTACTTTGATGATTTTTTACATTTTTTTCTGGAGTTGTCATGGCCGGTGGATGAAAAGACAACTCAAATACAGAAGCGTAAGTTCAAAAAGGTTTATTTTAAAAAGGAAATGACCCAAGGATTTAGGATAGGTTGTTAACAGGGTTATTTATAACTTAAAGAAAAGAGTGGGGAGCAGATCCAGCTTGCTGGGGGACTCTTGGTCTGTTCCTAACTCACCTTTACTTCTGCCAGTGGTGTATACAAAAGTCACTCACAGTCTCTTTCATGACCTGACTTGCACTATAGGATGTTCTTTAGTTGCATATGTCACAATGTTGCCCTCCTGGGAAGCAGGTTCCTTTCCCTTGGGTCTTTCAGACCTGTAGATTGTAGTATGACGTTCATGCATTCATGTGTGGGCGCAGACCGCTTGAGGCCTTCAAATTGCCAATCTCAGACTCGCTGGTGCTGTGGCAGACTCTACTACAGTCTCTACCAGCAGATGGATATTTGGTGTCCTATTAATTAAGTGCCCTAGATCTTGGGCACCTCATCCATCTCCTAATCGTCCCTGCTCCCTCTTCATCTATTTTGCTCCATTCTTCTTCCTACTCAACATTCCTGAACATTCATCTTTCTTCACATACCATCATGGTCTTCTCCTGCCACCACCTAGCTGTGGCCTCTCCATCTATAGGGCTGTTCTCTTCTCTCTGCCCTAGTTTATTGATTCTCACCACCTCCAATCTTTTGATTTCTTACAGTTTCCCATCCTCTTCCTCATTCTTCTCCACAACCTCATGATTTTCCCAACCTCTTTCTTCTTCTTCTCTACCACCTCCTGGTCTCTCCCGACATTCTCCCTTTTCTTTCTCTATCTCTATCTCTCACTTTCCATCTCTTGTTTTCTCTCTCTCCACTTTCCCTCCTCCTCATTATTCACCTGTCGCCCCTCCTAGGCTTTCTCAACCCCTCCCTCTTATCTCTATCTCTTCCTGCTCTCTCTCCTCTGTCTGACTCTACTCCACCACTGCGCCTCTTTCTTCTCCCGATCACCCTCACCTTCACGCTCCAACTTCCAACTCCCACACACCATTTTAGTTTGGATACTTTTAAATATATGTGGGTCTACATGTGGAGGCCAGTACATTCTTTTTTTATTTGTTTATGGTTATTTTACAAACCTTTACTAAATTACATACAATTTAGGATTACAATTTTCATTAAAATAAATTAAAGTAAAAAAAAAAGAACCACAGCTTCACAGTACAATATTCAAGATATAAGAAATAACAAATAAAAATGAAAACAATTGATTGAGTGCACAGGCCAGTAAATGCAAAATTGGACTTAGCTGTTTTCCTCTAGGACGCAAGCACAAGGAATGGCTCCCGGCTGTGAAATGTGCAGCTTCAGCTGATTCCCCTAAGCCGTGCATGCAGAGATGCAGACCAAGCCCATATTAGGGGCCTGTTGGTATCTTGCAGTCCTTGATGCAGGCCTTCACTTTGGTCCCTGGAGCTCTGGTGGCAAGCAGGTGCTTGCCATTTGTTGTGTCTACGAGCAATGTGAGTTCAAGTTTGTTGGGACACACATCACTTGCAGCCTAGCAAGATGGCCCCTCTAACCAATGATCAATACTCCATTTTGTAAATCAACTGGACACAACATTGTTTTCACTATGAGCAGGTCCTGTTAATGGCATTTTTGTGCCAGAGACTTTTAAATTAATTTGAGATGTACATGTTATAGGGGCCACCAGTGATGGTTGTTGCCATGGTAGAACATTCACTTTGCTATCCATGTTGTAGATTTGTTAGTGGCACTGTGTTGAAGATACAAATAACGCCTAGACCAAACAAAGGTTCATCTGCAGGAGTAGATCACCTCAAACAAAAAAGTATACGGTTGGGTTGAAGAACCTTTCATTTACCTCTTCTGTTGCCTTCTTCACATAGCAGATGGTGGTCCCCGGCCCCATGGCTCACCTAGTCTCCTCCTATATGCAGAAACATGAGGTTTTGACACAGGGTGTTTTGCTAACCTGATGTGTTCCACAGAGTGAGTTTCTTTGCTTTTGGGGAGGCTACTTGTGGAGTTGGATTTTCTTTGGTATACTGCTTGTTCTTGCTTATTGTAATCTTTTCTCCATATCTGTTTCAGTATGTGGTTGATTTTATAGAGGGTGTAAAGTTCCCAGGAGGACCATCTGGCCACTACTTATTCTTTGTCTCATGCGATGAACTATTTCAGGAGTGCTAAGTTTCCCAGTGTTTTGCTAATCCATTTGCAGGGGTGATGTGTTTCTACCTCATATCTCCTGGGAGACTGTGATGTAAAGCTTCAACGATAGGCTTCTTGTTCTCAGCTAGTGTGTTCAGATCTCTCATATTGAGGGTTTTCCAAGGTCCCCTCTTCAATTGTGCTTTTTTGTTGTGTGTTAGGAAGGTGTGGGTTGTCATGTTCATCTCAAAAGGTCCCACAATCACTGACACCTCTAACTGCGCCACACACAATTCTGATTGAGTCAATAGTATGGTTAAACAATATATTAAAAAAATATAGGGATTAACTGCACTTAATCCCTGGTCCCTCAGTTAAAGGTAAAGAAATAGGATACACTATGGACCAGTAGATTATGGATGACAACAACATTGCCTTACTCAATTTTTTTTATCCAAACATATTTATTACAAAAGTACAAACATACAGTGTACAATTTATATTTTACTCAAAATCTACACAGTAATTACTAAAATTATTCTCTGACTCACATACATTTTCCCATTCCACATTCATACTCAAACTCAAATATATCACATCATTTTACAAAGTTTCACTGGGTGATATTTCCTATATCACCACCTAAGGAATTACAAACAATTCTTCCCTTTCTCTAATACAGATGCCAGACTGTGTCTATTCACATTACAGACAGTTGTTTTGGTCGACAAGTGCGGCATCACAAATCTTTGAATCTATGAATCTGTGATAATATTGAGCAAGAAGCACAGACAAGGGAACACAGCGGAAAGGAGGATCGTGAAGAGATTATAATAAGAGAACAACAAGTGGAGCAAATGGTAAGTCTACTGATATATATATGTACACATAATCTGGAGGATGGGACTAATATCACGATAGATATAGATTTCTTTCTAAAAGGAATCTCCTTTTACAGGAGACATGAAATTCACAAACACGCTGTAATACTAGAACATCTGTAGCAGACCCTAGAAGCAACTTAATTAGGATTTGGTGGCTGCGCAAACCATGGTCATAGTGAATGTAAGTATACAATCCCTCTATCGTAAAATAATAATTTTCGCAATCGAGGCTGACAAGCTGTAAATTTGGAACTATGGGTAATTACTTGGGTTTTTCGGTTCTTTCTGGTTTCTGTAGACCAAGATATAGGATTATAAAAAAAACAGGAGAGCCAAGAAAGGATTAATTCCATGACATCTACACACACCCTAGAATTAGACTTGGAGGTGAGTGGGATGTACATAACTACTATATGAGTTATTGGCACACAATAATAGTGAATTTAAATGATGTGGATGACAAGAGGTTGACAAGAGTATGCATTGTTTTGTAGATGGTGTGACTCACCCCAAGATATTGGAAGCAAGACATAATGAGTTTCTTGCTTTGCGTCCTGAAGAAGGTTGAAGTAACAAAGAGGCATAACTACTAGTGCCCAATATAGATAACCCAAATATGTGTCGACCAAAATCACTGTCTGTAATGTGAGTAGACAGAGTCTGCCATCTGTATTAGAGAAAGGGTAAAAAAAAACATAATTACTGTGTAGATTTAGAGTAAAATATAAAGTGTTCACTGTGTATTTTTGTACTTTTGTAATAAATATGTTTGGATAAGAAAAGAAGTGAGTAAGGGAATGTTGTTGTCATCCACAATCTACTGGTCCATAGTGTATCCTGGTTAACCAATATAGTCATAACATTGTAACTCTCCTACAAATTCTTTTTAGTGAATAAAACAACAATTCATTGCGGAGTAGGATCTAAAAATTCTTTAAGATCCTGAACCAGCATTGAAATATTCCAGTGTTTCCTCACTGAATTGTGTACCAGATGACTGTGAGATGAATACATAGTTATAAATCTACACTTGTCTATAGGTGTCAGTGATTGCAGGATTTTGTGTGCATATTAGTAGTCCTAACAGGTCAGGACTTCACTTCACCAGTGCAGCCCCATTGATAATTAAATATGACCATGGAGGACTGATTGGGATCAATTAGCACTATAACAAGGCACAGGGAAAACTATTGAGAAGGAATCTCTATTTTGTTTCACCTTCTCAAAAGGTGCCATGAAGTGGTCACCCTACAGCAGATTTGTGGGGCTGTTCTACTGAGGCCTTCTTTGCAAAAAACCATATTCAAGGTGTGTCTAGCTGACTTGGATTTTTACCATTTGTTTGTTGTGTAGAATGGCCATGTAGAAGCAGAGAGATCTGGTTGATGTCTCAGTTTGTTTCCCGAATAGAATTTGGTGCTTGTGCTGCAGCAAAAGGTTGATGATGCTGTCTGTTCATTTCTTGGTGACGGATCAGGTTGCAAGATGAAGGTCGATATAGTATTTTTTTGTATTTTTTTTTAGTGTACCTAGTTTATTACAGACTTTTCACTATTTTCATTGTCTAAAAAAATGAGAAAACAAAACAAAAACAGAATGAAAGGGAAAGAAAATGCCTTCAAAGTACATTGCCAATTACAAGATAAGTGAGCTAGCTGAGATGAAATAAAATGGAGCAGACACCGTAAAATAAACACAGTGGAGTTAAAAAAGAAAATTGAATCACTAAAAATAATAAAATCTGCGATCTTGCTGCTTTGTATAAGTTTCTCTATTAATGTCCATGTTCATCTGCTTTCTTGTGACTTTTGATTCATCTCTTGGGTAGTTTATTTTCTTGTTTTGACATTCATATATTAATTCCCACCATTTCTTAGCCTCTAGGCCACATAAGTCCACATTACAATCGTGCAGATAAGTGATCCTTTAATTCTGGACAGAAAAGGGTCAGATGTCTCAACGTTTCACTTTTCAGTTTACACAATTGGCATTTTATACAACTCTTCTTTCTCGTATCTTGCCATTGTGGTCTTGTTGTGTAATACATTTAATCGGAATCGTAACCGCATATCTCTTTGTCTTCCATGCGGAAACGTTCTCATGTATTTCGGGTTACGTTCATTGTTCCCCAATTTGTTTTCAACAAGGTGTGTGTCCAGGATTTTGCTCTTATTTCTTTGTTTTTTTGGCAATCCTCCGCCCAAACCGATCTCTTTACCAGTTTCGGATTGTCCATTAAAGTGTTTACTGCATTTGCAAGTTTAGTCACGATGGCATCATATTCGTTTTTCCATTCTTCGAGGACCCACTCTATAGTATTTGAAGTACAGATGAGGCAGACAAGGAGAGAAATACATTATGAAATATTTATAAGCACCCTGTGCGGGCCACTAGTCAATAAGAGAGCTCGGAACACAGACTGTATTCTCTGGTATAGGCCTGTGTTCTGAGCTCCCCTAGTGCGCGCCAACCGCCCTGTGCCTTTCTTGCTCCGCCACCTCCTGATACCACAGAGGGTGCTAAAGTTAAAGCTAAAACGTTGCAGGACTGGGGAAATGTATGTTTTTTATGTTTATTAACTTCAATACTTCACATTTAACACCCGCGCTGGGTTTACTCAAGAGAGCCAATGGTGACATGTCTCACGGAGGTGGGTCAACCATACTGGCACCACTGCCCACGTTAAGGGAACCTTGCTTTGACGCTCGATGAGCCATTTCCCACAGGGTCAGCTCGTCACCGAGGGTTGTATTGCCTCGTTGATAGTGATGTTCTTATGTTGAGATGGCCCTTGAGTAAGGCTGCAATTCCAACTCCTCTTTTTCCTTCCCAGTTGGAATGGATGAGTTTGATGTGACAGCTTTATGTAAGAGCACCTTATAGTGATCTGATACCCATGCTTATGTTATGAAGAGTAGGACAGTGTCTCCATCCAGTAGCGCGTCATAACTCATGTTTGGGCATGGATCATGCATTGATGAGTTGGAAGTGCGTCTTTTTGTCTGCAGGTGGTCCTCTCTTTGATCTCCCTTGCTGCCCTGCGATTGTGTTGTCGTTAGGCTGATGTAGTCCTCTTGTGTAAGCGTCCCTAACAGATCTAGGTCTTGCTTCTGGTGTGTCCCAATTCTCCATTGTGTTGAGCTCTTCCTTGATCTGTTCCACTGTGTTTCATTGTGGGTCTTTGTATTCTTCTTTAATATGCTTTTCTGAAGAATCATCGCGTGCTGAGGAGAAGCCGAACATTCAGCAGCTGAGTTCCCCCTGAATTTTGCAATAGATCCTTATTGGTGTAAGGCATCTCATGTGTATGGATTCTGTTGGTCAGTTGCAGCTTTTCCCTTCCTTAAGTGGTTGTCTTTCTTTGTTAGCTGCTTATGGTGTTGGTGCCTTTTATACTGGTCGCTATAGGTTTGCTTTGGCTATATTTAACAGTGTCATTCTCAGAAGGGACATCTGCTTGTCGGTGCTCCTTACTATTTCCAATAATGGGTATCCGGAGGTACAAATGACTTGCGGTGTGTCCCCAAGCACGTCATACGGTACACTACCATTACATCGCACCCTACTGGGAATCCGATTTCATTAGAAAAATGTTTTGCAGATTTCATAGCAATATAGGGGGGCTATGGATATTAATTAAGGCGGGAAGGATGCAGAGGGGGATGCTGGGGTCTCACCACGCATTTATTTGCGATGAAATATGCATAAGAAAATATTCAATGAAATGGAATTCGCAGTAATGGTTTCGATGGAATCACATAGATCCGCTCATGCTGTAGATAACATGTCCAAACACAGGGTCGAATCCGCTTTTCATTTGGGTTTGGAAAGAATGTGTATTAACAACAGTGCTTTGAAGCATAATAATAAGCACTAGAAAAAAACAAAATATATCAGTTATGTTTATTTTTTACCGTTACCTGTGCAAGCTGCCTTTGAATGCTGATAAAGAGCAAAGTGCCTGGGAGGCAACATGAATTCATCACGTGGTAACAAAGCCATGTTAGCAGCAGGTACACAAACCTTTTTTTGACAGGACTTTTGACCCCAGAAGAGTTTTGCAGTGGTGTGTTGAGAGGTCTAGATTAAAGGTTCTTTTCCAACTGGGCTGAAGCCCCAAGCTGACGGTGATCTCGCAGTCTGCCCATGCTGTCAGGTAGTAAAGTGAGAAGGGGTGTGGGCTGCTCCCTAAGAACCAGAGCTTCCTACTGCGGTAATCAGTATGGGCAGGTCACTGGTCAGACACATCCACACAGCTCTTGCTTACCTTCAGGACCGATAGCTCACTGACTTGGGTGTTTGATGCTGGAGGAAATGATAAAATGCAAAATATGTACTGCAGAGTTGAAACTATACAATAGCAATAAAGACGTACACCTCCAAATACCAATATCTTTCCACTCGTCTACTCTGTGTGGGTGGTAAATTCACCATCTCACAGTCCAGCCCCTATAGGCAGTTTCTAAGGTACATTTGGCTCTCCTGCAAAACTAGTTGTGCACCCCTGCTAGGAGCAAAGAACAGTGGGGAGAACTGGGGCACAACACCAGGAGGATAGTTCAGGGGCAATGCGCTCGTCTTTGAAACAAGACAATGATGAGCAGCATGGGTTCAGAACCTGGTCCAGTGCTTAGAGGCCAAAATCCGACAAGAAGTGTGACATCAAAATCCACTTGCTACATTGTGCGAGCACGCAAGAGCAAATTACAGTGGGTGCACACCGAAGGTCAAACTACAGTGAGGGAACACCTTGGGGAAATGTGCAGTGGGAGGGAAACCACAGAGGGAGTGGGGGGAACTAGTGCCAACGTATGTTGGGGGGGGCACTGAGAAGCAAAACACACCAGAGAAGCACCCAGGACCAAAAGACTGTGGGAGGAAGATCACATTGGGTGTCAAATAAAATAACAGCGTGGTATCACCTAGAAGAAAAATCACCGTGGGGAAACACCTACAAGCAAAATAACAGTGAGATCATCATCACAGTGGGGTAAAACATAGGGGAAACATAACAGTGGTAGCACAATCACAGTGGGGGAAGGTGTAAGGGCAAAATAACAATGGGAGCAAAATATATTGAGGAAACACATATGGTGGAGGAACACTGAGGAACAAAATAACAGTGGGAGAAAAGTCACAGTGGGTAAACACCTAGGGGCAAAATCATAGAAGAGGTATACCACGGATCACAACCACAGTGGGGGAACATCTAGGAGCAAAATACTAGTGGGAGCTAAACACAGGTGGAAATCATTGAGGAGCCAAGCAACAATGGGAGGAAAGCAGAATCATGGAAAACGTTTTCCTGTCTAATAATAGAGCACTCATCTTATCAACGCTTGATTACTGTAACGCACTGTACATAGGGGCTAACAAACAAACTATTAAGAAAATCCAATTCCTGCAAAACAACGCTCTTAGAGCAGCACTGGGAACTGCCAGGAGAGAACATATCTCAGAGACGAGAAGAGCTAATAATTGGCTCTCAAGGTATGACAAAATCAAGCTAAAAGTTGCTTCTCTTACACATAAATGCGGCATCTTGCTACCTGACAGAAAGACTCACCATGAAATCCGCGACAAGAACTACTAGACTGCCTCTTAGTCCCTAGATTTAAGCTATCTAGAGTCGGGGGTAGCAGCATCCAGGTCAAGGCAGCCCAATTGTGGAACTCTCTACCTACCCCACTGAGGGCAGATCAATCGTACCAAAATTTCCGTCAGAGCATAATAAGTTGGCTCAAAGGCATTGACAACTAGGTTGGCTTATGACACCCAAGACCAACCCGCTTGCCTTCATGTAAATAATTCTAGCTATTCGTTATATTACTGACTGTCTCCTGTATATATCCTCTCTATATCTCTTCTCTACAGACCATGTCATATCCATGCTTTCTGCTTGTATACTGAACTACATGTATGTATATAACCTGTATGTACATAATTGCCCTTTCTGTGTAACTAAACTGTATTTTGTATGTGATTATCATAATGTGTAACTAAGATGTGAGTGATCCTATGCAATGTGCCTTGATACCTATGGGTCTGGAGCACAATATAAGTAATAAAACAAACAAACAAACAAACAAAATAAAAAGGAGAGCTAAAATTAAGGGTAGGACCACTAAGACACAAGATAACATTGTCAGTAGAGGCACATCAAGGAGCAAAGTCACAGTGGAAGCAAAATCACAGTGGTGGCAATACCACTCTGGGGAATAAGTAGCAGCAGAATAATCACGGGAGCCAACTCACAGTGGGGGAATACCTAGCACCAGAATTACAATGGAAAGATATGCAGCGATGGTTAGTGGTGCAAGACATGTAGGGTAATGACCCTCATTACAAGTCTGGTGATAATTTGGCTGTACATCCATTGAATTACCACCAAACTTGAATACTGCTACCACCACTCAGTATTGTGGACCTAACGCAGAATTACGAGCAATTCCCCATTTTTGGAGTCCATAGAACACTATGGGGATTCTCAACTAATTTCCTGTGCCTGGTAAAACAGTGTGGTGAATCCACCATTTTCTTTAGATAAAGTGGAAGATCTGTAGCTAAATTCTGTAGGTACATCATCCACTCTACATCCAAACACATAGTACAGCGGTGTGCTAATGTGGTGGTAAAGTGGCGGCAACAGAATTACTACTATTTTATTGTCATTTTGAAGGCCCCACCATACCTGTAAAGTGGCCCAATGTTTTGTATTTAGTTGATAAACTGTCCATGGGGTGGGAGTGGCAGGACAAGACTTGGGCTACATGGCAAACAGACGCACAGGCACCCTTAGCCAATGCCCTAGGCAAAATGGTAGGGTAAGGCTACCCTGGAGGAAATTGAGATAAAGCTGGAGGAATAGTCACGTGACCCTCCCAGCTGATTGGCTCAGCTCTAGGGCTCTGGCTGATGGAAGCAGGATTGGGAGGGCATGGGTGGTAAGGGAGCAAAGAGATGCATCCAATAAAGTAAAAAATAAGATTCTCTGGGAGCAAGGAAGGTGCAGTTGCTATCCAGTCTTCACAGGTAGATATATGTTATTCTATACCCATACCATAGAAACATAACTTCCTTTAACAAAGATGTTTTAGTGTATTGTATAAATAGGATGTGTTAACCTTGCTGCGTTCTTCCTGTAGTGCTTGCAGGACACAGTAACCACATCTACTGTTTGTGCAGGGCTCGGCCTGCATGCACTGTGGTCATGCTACAGGCCCAGTGCAACGGCCTGCTCTCTGCAAGATCCATTGTTTTGTGTCACCTGGGTCTGCATACTCATAGCAGGGTCCACAAGGAACCCATATGTCACACTAACTTCCAGAGCAATCCAACAATGACATAGCCCCAATTGCTTGTCTCCACCGCCCCCCACACACACACACACACACACACACACAAACACCCCCACACACAGGTTCATTCCCAGGTTTGGTGTTGATACATCCAGTGGTTTATGCACTATGTAAGAGTACATCTGCATTGCCTGAGGGGGCGTGGCCTCAGTGAGCTCCACATCTCGAAGTCATCTCCAAGGGCCCTAGTCAGCCTAAATGAGACGGATTTTAACCCAAAATGTCAGCAAGGGGTTCGGAGCTTTCCTGGGATCCCAATCGGCAGAGATTGCGCCTTATGAATTTGCCTGCGTTGCATCCCAAGATGGTGGGAGCACTCATAAAGTAGCGGCCTGGAGGCACGGCAAGCGGCAGATCCACCTTCCACCACGGTTATGAGGGAGCTCATACCGGGACCATCTGCACTGGTGGCCTCGCTACCCCAAGTGAAAGCAGGTGTCAAATGAAGCTGAGTAGCCTGAGGTGATGACCCGCTGTATCGCCGCAGGTGCAGGAGAGGAGTAGAGCCCCACTGGGGGAAGGCGAATACAGACCCCAAGTCAGTGCCAAGCAGTGAAGAAGGGGCCATAGGTGGCCGACGGGATGGCAAATGCTTGTAAAGAGCTGCCTTTTTAAAAAAGAAATGTCCTCCCATTGGTGGTTCGAGCACCTTGGCCCGTGCTATCGGTGGCAGCAGAAAACCCAGCTGGAAGACGTACTGCAGGGGAAATCAGTGGTCTTCCATTAGAAAGGAGTGATGGAGCAGATGTAATGGCACAGGAGGAGGAGCTCTGACCCCTGTGTACAACCACGGTACACTCTGCCATAAACTGCTAGGGCGCAGACCCAAGAGACACCAGAGGTTCCTATGAGTGACTATACCTGCGACAATCTCTCAGTGAGAATAATCCCCAGCGGGGATCTGCTGTCCCAGTGCGCAGCCCAGCAGGGTTTTGACAGCTGGGGACAGCTTCCACAGGACGCAGCACCACCTCAGCGAGCTGGTGGTGGAGTGGGCAGAGAAGTTGACCCGGTAAGAAGATGAAGAGTGGACCGGAGTGCAGTGTGTGAAGTGGAGAGCTGTGCTAGGAGTCTAAAGGAGGCCCAGTTGATCCTTAACTGTGATCTGGGAGGTCCAAGATTCGAGGGCACTACACAGAAAAGAGTGGGAGACATCTGATCCAAAGGGGGGGCAGGCGAGAGGATTGCCCACCTCAGGGACGATGGCGCCTGGCCTCTACAACCTACCTGGACTCGTAGTGGCCACCATCACTTGAACGATCGACTGAACAGGCAAGGTACAAACCAATGTCACAAGAACTTGCACGGCACACCTGTACCTGCACAACGCAGCATCATAGGATTTGAGGAGGAAGGCTAACGATATCTTCACTTTGTGCAGGCGACTCACTGCACATCCCATACTCTATGTCAAAGCCGCATTCCACACCTGGAGGAGGAAGAGTGGAGTAGTAATAAGAGGTTTGCTTGGTGGCGAGACAAAGCCGAAGTGAGTGTGCTGCAAAACAGGGTATGGGAGATCGGAAGAAATGGCCAAACAAGCAGACAAACAAATAGGCCCTCTCTCTGGGGACACCAAGGCCATGATACAGGTACAAGACACCCAGAAATGCCAACAGCAGATGGTGGCGCAAATTCACTCATCCCCAAACCCAGATGCGCATCTGGAGACAGAAGATCCCCCTACCAGAAGATCGGACCTCCACGAGATCCTTGTTGAGATCAAAAAAGAGGTAAAAGACTGTTTGGTTAACCTAACTAAATCAATTGCAGATCTAAACAAGCAAATGTTCCAGGATGTGGTGCAGACAACCCTGATTAAACAGAAACATGTGAGAGTGGCCACGAGCTGGCAGCGAGACAGTGGGATTTGATATAAATGGTCTTAGTGTGGACTCAGGTTTGACTATCAGGATAAGTCATACCATATTGCATGGGAGGAAGAAATGTCAGACTTGATGGAGAGGGAGGACCCTCCACGGACAAAGGAGGCTTCATCAAATGGAGAAAAGGAGAAATGCACTGCATGCAGAGCCAAAAAAGAGGGATGGCTGCAGGGGCGTCCCTACCCAGCAGGGAGAGGGGACCGTGATTGAATAACTGAAGTAACGTGAGGGGTCCAGAGACTCAGATGGGGTGACCATAGAAGGGAGTTGGTAGTGGAAGAGCGGGGAGGAAGAGGACGAGGGATTGAAGGTGTATACCTACAATGGGGAGGGATAAGTCTCGGAAGGGACTTGATTTATTACATACCAGAGGGTGTAGAGTAGAGATCGGTAGCTGTTGGTCTCGGGCGGGTGGTATGGGGCTCGGGATGGCTGAACAGGCTCGGGATTAGGACCTTATAAGCACATGGATGCGATATAGTCTTTGGTGGGGGGTACAACGACACAACTTGTTGGGGAAGGGTCTCTGTTTTGTTGGTGAGGGGGTTTCCAGAATTTGGTTTTAAATGTTCTAAGGCTAAGACCTTGTTGGATCATGGGACCGATGTAGCACTAGGTAGGTACAGAGAGGCATCATTGCCCCATGATTATGGCTGATATCAAAATGGTGACCCTGAATTCACTGATGAGGAGATGCTCTATACTGAGACGCTAGGTTGAGCTTAAAATCTCTGTGGCATTTCTTGAGGAAACGCACCTGCTCCAGAGCGATGAAGTTTGTATGACACATAAAGCTTTCCCTCAGCAATACTTTGCCACCAGTAGATAGGAGATAAAAGGGATGGGGATATTAGTGGGGGCCTCTGTGGGTTTTCAGAAACGTTTCCTTCATAAGGATCCCAATGGGAGATTTCTTGTGCAAAAGGGACATTAGGAACCCAAATATTCACATTGGTTGCCATTTACACCCCGAATGAGTGGCAGGATCAGTTTTTAACCATGCTGCTTCAGAAAATAATGGGCGGGTGCGAGGGGCAAGTAGTGGTGGGTGTGACTTAAATTGTGTCATGGATTGCAGCAATGGACAAAAGTTATCCCCCACATACAACTACCATAAATGTCGACAAGCTTTGGCGACATTCTTTTGGGACTTGGGTCTCATAGAAAGCTGGTGGTTGTTCCATCATACCGAAAGGGACTACACACATTACTCTGCGGTAAACAGGGGATTCTCGAGAGTTGTTATGATCCTGCTCTCTGCCACGTTAATTCCCCAAGTCCTGGCGAAAGAGATTCAAGTCTGCCATATATCCGACCATGCCCTGTGGTCTTTCAGATCAAGGTAGCTAAACCTGTGGGTGGGACCGGAAAACAATGGATGTTGAACATAATGATTCTGAGGGATATAGCGTTTGGAGCGCACATGGAAAAGGCAAAAACTAACTATTTCTGGGAAAATGACAGGGGAGAGGTGGACTTACGGGTGGTTTGGGACATGGGTAAGGTGATGATCCTAGGAGAGATCATATCTAAAACTTTGGCCTATCTGCGGGATAAGGAGCTTAGATGTATAGAACTTGAAAGGGAAGTGAAAGTAGCGGAATCCCAGCACAAGCGACTGCAATCATTGAAAACGCTTTGTGCCCTGTTAAAAATGAGGGTGCAATTAGAAGGGCATATGGCGGACCGCTTGGCCCAGGTATTTTACATTAAACAGAAGTACTATGGCAACCGTTTTTTTTTTACGACAAAATAACAGAAAAAGAAGACTCACAATTACATTACACAGATAAAGGATTCCACAGGAACGTTGTGATGCGCTGACCCAGACAAATTACAGATAATGGAAACATTTCATGCAGGGTTACTGGATGGGATGAACATCAACCCATCCCTTCAAGCTGCTTATATTGATAGGGTAAGGCTGCCCCAGATTCCTGAAGATGACAGAGAGGGTTTGGAAGCTCCCATCAAGGCGGGTGAGGTTGGGCTCGCTATAAACTCCCTGCCGACTAATAAGAAACCGGGCCCAAGACACCGGGCCCAGATGATTTGGGAAATAATTACTACAAGACCTTCAGGGAATGGGTAATACGACCACTGACCAAGCTCTTTAACAGGATATGGAAAAATGGGGTAATCTTGGTGGACATGGGGGTATCCACTACAATGTTGATCCTTAAACCTGGGAAAGACACGACAGACTGCTAGTTATCACCTCATTTCTTTGCACAACAGGGATGCTAAGATCTTTACCAAAGGTCTTGGCGAACAGACTGATGAGAGTCTCACTGAAAATAATACATGGGAATCAATTCGTTTTTATCCAGGGGAGACATGCACAGGACAATATAAAATGGTCCATGGATGTCATTGATTGGGGGACCAGGGCAGGTCAAAGATTTTCCATAGTAGACCCAGATGCCAGGCGCGCCATCGATAGTCTAGGCTGGGGGTTCCTGAGGCATACGCTGTTCATGTTCGGGTGCAGTCCTGACTTCATACATATGATCTTGGCCAATTTTCAAATTCCATCTATGAAATATACGGTCAATGGGCTACTCTCAGGGTGGATGGGTGGGTGGTTGGAAATCAGACAGGGCACGCATCAGGGGTGCCCACTATCACCATTAATCTTTGCAATGGCTATGGAACCTTCGGCAGCCCTAATTAGACACGATCCGGATATTTTGGGAGTAGACATTAATGAGGGGACGCACAAGGTTGCGTTATATGAGGACGATGTGCTGTTATCTATGAAACGTACAAAACAGACCTTGCTGAGAATAAAGACGTTGCTGAGGTTTCTGGGTTCACCATTAACTACTCCAAATCAAAAGCCCTTAATATCACAGACGACCCTTGAGAAATAATGGAGTTGGGAGTCAAATTTCCTTTCGTTTGGAAATCTAAGGAGCTACATTGCTTGGGAATAATTTTAACTAGAGAGTACAAGGGCATCTATGGGGCAAACATTCCCCCTTTATGGAAACAACTGATGAAGATCTCAATCGATGGGATACACAAGAATGATCATGGTTCGCCCGCATATCCGCGATTTAAATGACTCTGCTGCCCCGCCTCTTATACATGGTGAGCTCCCTCCCCTTCAGGATTCCCTCCCAGATGCTGAATTCCCTTCAGAAAGACATACTTTATTTTATTTGCTACAAAAAAGACCAAGGGTCTGTAGATCTGCCCTTTTTAGGCTGATGGGAGGACTAGGGGTCCCGGAGGTTAAATGATATGTGCTAGTGGCTCAGTTAGTCCCTATGCTGAGCTGCTCGAGGACAAGGAGCCACATCCATCCCATTACATCTCTTACGGTTCGGGGGGCAGGTGTTTCAAAAACACCCTGCAGCACTGGGACCAAGCTTTGTGGTGGAAGAAAACGGTCCCTGGCCTATAGCCTTATAGCGCTATGGGCTGTAATAAGGATGTTTCCCCGGACTGGAGCAATGTCATCTAGGAGGGATACGGGAATCGTAAAACTTTACGGCTGCTGCATTTTTACTGCAATGGGGCCCCATTGCTCTTAAAAGATTGCAAGGATACATTTAACATAGGCGAAGGCGAATGGTTCAGGTATCCTCAGATACAGCACGTGAAATAAGCGATTTCCTCAAGGCCCCAATTAAAACCTGAACGGAGGGACCCCCCCCGAATGCCTTACCCCAGGGCATTTGCTTTGTCTCGTCTCCCTAGCCCGGTGCCTCCCACCCCAGCATCTTTGCAGTGCCCAAGAGCTGTTAAGAAACTTTGACCTTGGCTTTGTTGGCCTGTGTTGTTTTTATTGGTGGCTATGTGTTTGCCCAATAGAGGCCTGGAAAAACTCTAATTAAAAAGGAGAAGAAGCAACGTAATTCTGTGCCTTCACGGGTTATGCGGTCCATTTACCAAACAGATGGTCCCACGTGGCAGACCGATCCAGGCCGCCCTCCTAAGCAGGTGGCGGCTATGATTCACGGGGTCTTTTTGGATATGATGAGCAGCATGCCCTTCTAATTTACACCCCCCAGCTTACTTCTGACATATGTTGGTTTAAGCTTGAGTTGGCGCCTGCTGTTACGCAGTTTATAGCATCTTATTTAAATATATATGCACACACACCCACACATATACACATGTACTTGGTGTAATGGGAAGTTATTTTACATGCACGCTCATGAGATGCACAGGCGAAAGTTGATGACGTTTTTGGAATGTTTTTTTTTTTCTCCACCTCATTATGGTCAAGACTGAATAGAAAAAATCGAACAGGCTTTGAGATGGAAATGGCGTGCAGATGCACTCGTTTGGCAGTTCCGCGGGCTGCGGCTCTGAAAGGGAAGCCCGGCTTCTGTAAGTATTGGGGAACAACAGAAAACTTCACCACGAATTTCCATTCTCGGCCTAATAATCCATGTGCAACATTAGACACCGCGTGGGCCTCCGGATTGAATTGTGTCTGCTTGCATTACGCCAGTGGCCATCTGCCCGGGTCAACGCAGGCAGCCAGTGGATTTCTGTCATGTGAATGGGCTTGAGACAAAAAGACACATTCTTATAAGCGAGAATGAGCTAATCGCTTGAGACGTTCTCCAGTACTTCCACAGGCAGGGGGCTGCAGCATCCTGGGGCTTTCAAAGATGTCCATATCACAGGAAATGCCTGCAATCTGTCCGATAGTTCTTAATTCAAGTGCTACAGAAGGGCAGAGCACTGTTACTGCAGCTAAAGAGCCAGTCAGTTCACTTGTATTTACCCTGTTTGATCTAGAGGTCTTTCAGATAACAAAAATTACAGTACTATGCATGAAATTATGCTTTCAACATCACATCTAGAATGTATTAAAGTGCTGCAGATATATGGCACTTATAAGACCAGTTATTTTTTTTTGAAGTGTTAATTAAACAGAGCAAATTGCAACTTTTTTCATTTCCATTACAAAGTGTGTCACACATGGTTAAACAAGAGAAATCGGCTTAATGCCTTTACTTATTGTAATCCAACAAGTTTAAATTCCCCTATCTATGCATGGCAAGGAGCATTTACAATACATTCCCACAGGGGTATTGCTAGGTCTGGAAAAGATCCAGGTCTATGCTAATTTTGGGACTGTCGGGACTGGGGGCTAGCTAGCCTTTTTGGTTGTAACCCCTGAGCTTCTATCCGGGGCCACAACCAAAAGACCCGGGGCTATAGCCCTCTTAGCCACCCCCCTCACGCACCGCCCATTCCAGTGAAATCTGCATGCTTTTAGCAAGTGCAAAATACAGGTGTATTCCATTGTGGCCCAATGCATCACCGGCAGCGTGAAAAGGCATGCTGGCATAAAAGCGCACTTTTTCAGGCGGAGGGGTGAAGCTTGGTAGAAATGAGTATCCTATTCCGTCCCACAACTCCACCTACACAAATGTTCAAATTCCCCGTGAACGGTGCGCACCTGGCAGAATGAGCTGCATTCCGTCGCGGACCTTAAAATAGAGAGCCTAAAATATACAAAATGAAATAGACCGAAGTAGGGCACTGGACTAGATAGGTTTTAAGAGCTTTATGGAATAGAAGTAGGGAGGCGATGTTTCTTAACCCCATGGACAAGGAGTTCCACAGTTGTGGTCCATAAACAAAGAAACGTTTGTCCCCTCTTTGAACATAGTGAAATGAAGGTACCTTAATCACATTTTTTTCCCCTCAGATCTAAGTGATCTCGTAAGATGTTAAAGGGAGATTCTATTCACAAGACATGAGGGAGTGAGTCCATGCACACATTTGTACATTAAACACAGGACTTTAAAATCGATTCGTTGACTCACCACAATGTCACCTAAAATCGATTTGTTAAACATCTCAATGTCACCTGGCCTAGTAAGATCGTTGTCTTTGTCTTCCCTCTGTTCCCCTCCCTTGCCTCGTCACGCCTTGAAACACCTGTGTATAGGCGCGTTATAAATGCCATTTCATATCATATCACTGCCAGTCAATGTAAAGCGGTTGAATGGTTTGTCATTGAAGTAAACTTCGAGACCTTAAAGATCAGTCTGACTGCTGCATTTTGAGCCACTTGCAATCGCTGAAGTTGATATTTAGGAATGCCTATTAAAGTAGCATTAGCATAGTCTAGCTTTGAATTCACCAGAGAACCTCTGAATATTGGGAGGCACGAGGGGGCCAAGAATGGAAGAATGGACCGAATCAGCCATAGAGTGCAGTATATTGATTGAACAGTGGCACTAATTTGATGATGACAGCACAAATCGGATTGCCAGTAGCATCCCAGGCTCTTAACCCTGGAGGCATAGGTGGAAGGTAGGTCCAGCAGGTGAGGAGATGGAGGTACTGCCTCTGTTTTTTCATTAAACCTTTTAGACCTAACAGTGTAATTTCCATGTTCGTTGGTTTTGGAGTCTAAAAATAATGTATGTAAATATTTTACTCCTGCAACTAAGAACCATTCTGTAACAATCGCCACGATGCCTCCAGACTGCTGCGCGCTCTACAAATGCAAATAAATAATATTCAAGGTCATTGTGCAATGGAAATAAACATTGGAATCACACTGCAATCCTGTTGTAGCTATACATTTCGAGAGCAAATCAAAAAGTGTTCAAAAAACACTTTAGGTGCAGGGGAGAAACAAGCAATCGTGGCACATAGATTCTCAATGAATAGCAAAAAGAATGGGATCCCAAAAATAGGGATACCCCCGTCTCCGGCATGCTATTTAAAAGCCAGAATAGCCAAGCAATTATGAAAAGTATATCTAAGTAACTTCGCATTAAGTATATAAGTATATAGATTTAAGAAAAGCCGTAAGTATATAGATTTAAGAAAAGCCATAAAATACACATCCCTGCCATTAGATTCTTCTTCCACAGTGTTCTGTATTCTCTTTTTTGTAATTCAGCTCAGCTTAATGCGTTTTGGGACATGGGTCTCTTCTTCAGGAGTAAATACAAATCAGTCTGTAAAGTCAATAAATATATGAACACCTTCAGTATTGTAATATACAAAACATCAAAGATACTATTACATATACTATTATATTAATGACAAAAGGTTGGCCATTTAACTCATATTTTGTAGAAAGTCTTCAAAAAAGTAATGATAAAATCGCCAAAAACCATTGGCTAAGGATATAATGACATCAAGAAGGGAGTTCAGATCTAAAGATCAATATGGTATAGTAAGTATAAAGTGGTTCAAAATATAGTAAAATAACAAAGGGGAACTGTTACATATTTGAACTTATGTTCATAAATTATTACATTATTAATGGGCAGTATATGAAACATCAAGTATTATACATGTATTGTGTGATATCAATCAAGCCAACTGTAATAAACAAACATGTTTGGGGCAGTTAATGCTCTCAACTATAAATAACAAACATGTTTTGGGGCAGCTAAATGAATGCATAAACATGTTTTAATCATGTATTTGTTTATCTGGTTGCCATTCTGTTTGTCAATGTAAAGACAACATGTTAAAGGGTTACCTGGGTAACCTAGAACAACTAAAGGTTCCAATAATAAGTCTATATAAGGCTGCATGACGGTTCACGCCCATACTGGCCTTGGACAGGAGGGCCTTCTATTTGTATAAATAAATACTTCAGATAAACGTACCTGAATCCTGGGCATCCTTTCCTTCAAGAACTCTAAAATGTCATACTGTATATGATTGCCAGAAATGGGGCAATATCCTCAAGAACTCAGATAATGATGGACACTACAATAAAAAATAGGAATGTATAAGGACCATCTTAAGTGAAAGTGTTTTATATAAAATAATTCAAACAATTCCTGCGTACCCTATTGATACAATGGTAAGATTTGCTTTGATACAAGTGTGTCAAAGAGCTTCTGATTCCTAAAAATAAGAAATATGCTATTTTAACTATATGGTTTTAGTAATGGTGAAGTAAAGAGGTTAGAATATGATCTCAATATTCAAAGACCAAAGAGTCACTTACTACATCGACCGCTGAGTCCAAGTCCACATGTGAAGTGAAATGCTGCTGTAAATGTGGCAAAAAAAGATGGCTGCCCTTAAATGATAATGACGGGATGACGCGATGATGTCATCAGGGAAGCGAACATCGTTGCCATTTGGTAAATAGTATTTTGAATGGCTAGTCTACAGCATGGTGTTCAGCCCATAACATATGTGTTAGTTCCAATAAAGATAATGAAATGATGTGAGATAAAACAAATGATAAAAAAAATACTCTGGACAATCCAGTTAAATACCCAATAGGTAGCAAATGACCAAAAAAATGATTATCAATATTTTCAATCATCCTAAAGTATAATCTGATCATATAGGAGGCAAAGATTTCTTCTCAACAACTACGTTGAAATATACATTCAAAAGAGTACATGTGAAAGATATAAGTCCCAGTGGAGCTAGGGCTTTCCCAATATTGGACCACTGCTATGAATGTTGACAACACACATAATGGAATATACAAAAGCTGTTATAGGCTATTAGGTTCTATCTTATATGTAATTTTCTACAGAAATAACATATAGTAGAACATGTTCACAGTTCCATGTAATCCTGACAGCTTGTTTTAGGTGATTAGGTCATATCCCATACCAGATTTTCCAAAGATAACATCTAGTGAAAAATGTACACAGTTTCATATAATTGTGACATGTTAAAAAAATCACCTCGCTCAACGTGGCAATGGTTGCGTGTTCGCCTCATTAAATTATACAATAGTTGATGATGTCAATTAATACTGACTTTGTACATCAAAGTGCTAATTTGCATCTTCTCAGAATGTAAATGACCCTCATTACGGGGTTGCTGGAAAACCCGCCGGTAGGTGGTGGGTTTCTGGCAACCCTGTAACAGCCGTACCGCAGCCTGATATCCCGGTGTCGCTGGGATATCACATGGGTGGCGGTAGCGGTTACGCACCATTTCCATGGAGTCTTATAGGACTCCATGGAAATGGGGACACGGAAGAACCAGCACCATTGCTAACGGTGCCGCACCAGCACCATTGCTAACGGTGCCGGTGCTTCGGTGACAACCATGCAGGTAGGGGCGTGAGAACCTAGCATCTCAGGCCTGGCGGGGGATCTGTGGCCCATACCGGCAACATTGTAGTATGGTGGTCCGGAAAGAGTGCCGGTAGGTTGCTACCGGCATCCTTATTTCCGGACCACAATACTCGGAATGAGGTCCATGACCATTACCGCATGTCTGGATGCTTCAATGTAGTTGAGGCATATGGCTACCAAAATGGAAGCATGGTGGTGTGATTAAATCGTGGTGGCGGAATATTTCCAGCATGTGTCGAAACCCGTTGGTCTGGAGATGTATAATATTCCATTTCCATAACTTTTAGTGCGTTTTCCATGTGTTGTATTTCTTTGTGAAGAGAAGGGTTTCTTTTTCCTTCTTTGTGTTATCTGCATGCCTGAGTTCTGTGTTTTGGGCATATGTTAGGACTGGTTGGTGGGTGTTTATTCAAACTGGTGTTCTATTTCGGTATGTGACATTATGCTTTCCATCCTTAGTGCCTGAATAATATGGGTTTCTCCCCTTTCCGCCTGTGTTTTCTGCATACCTTTTGTCTGTTTTCACCTATTGTACATGTGCTGAAATCATGTGCTTCGGTCATGTGATAATAACACTGATAAGTGGATGTGTATGCTCGCGCATGTTCCATTTTCGTACGTGTTTTTGTTTCTAATGTGTTTTACACGTGTTTCCATCATGTGTACAGCACAGTAGATGACTGCGCACATGCAGGTTCCATTTGCGAAGGAGGTGGTGTATATTCTACGTGTTATTAGCATGCCATATACATTCCATACCTCTCTGTGTGTTTTCCTTGTGTTATGAGCACGCACAAAATAGATACATTTTAAAATGTTGAAAAGTATATAACTGAAAATGCTCTAAAGCAAATTCAAATGTATGTTGTATGGACTAGTTCCGCATATGATCCAGCTGCATGCCAAAGTTCTCAAAAATCAAAAACTGACAATTTTTTATATATTTGTAACAAAACAGTGTTTTTGTCGCAAAACAGTGGGTCTTTTGGCCAATCCCATACAAAAACACATTTTTAAACACCACCATTTTCAAGATGAAAACGTTCACCAAATGTCTCCAAATCTGACATGTTTGTTCAGATGGGGGCATGTCGATAGTGCATGTGTTCAAGAGAAAAACGTGTTTCCATTTTTCTCTTTACGATTTCGGCCAGGGGAGTTGCTAGGTCTGGAAAAGACCCAGGGCTAGGCTGATGTTGGAACTGTTGGGACTGGGGGCTAGCTAGTCTTTTGGCTGCAGCTCCTGAGATTCTATCCGGGGCTACAACCAAAAGATCAGGGGCTATAGCCCCCTTAGCCCCCCCTAGCAACGCCACTGATTTCGGCTAATTAGGCAAGCAAATGATATGACAGATTCCGGAATTAAGCCACATTTGGGGAAATGTCATTGGCGTTTTCATGCAGAATAAGAACATTGAAAGACAGATGTTTTTTGAACTGGGATTGCCATTAGGCCAAAACCAACTTTCCGGGCACCTACATCAAAAGTGTCTGCTCCGATTTTCGGGATTTCGGACACACACTCAGTCCTTAACTTGAACAGCTGCTGCCACAAACGTCTTGAAAATGAAAACATCCAAATTTAAGATTTAGAAAAATCGATACTCATCTATATTTTCGGGTCTGTGCGGTAGGTTCAGAGTTAAACAAACTGCATTTGTTGCGAAAACAAGATGTAAAGTAAAAAAAACTCATTTTTTTCTGATCAATATGGGTCTCATTACAAGTTTGCCAGCATGCTGGCGGTAAATCCATCAGAATACCGGAAAACTGTATTACCGTTACCGGCACTCAGTCCGGTGGAAATACTGCCGGATTATGAGTGGCGGAAATGGCAGCAAATCTCCATTTCATGGAGTCCCATAGGACTCAATGGGGGATTTGCAGGTATAATACTGGCATGTTATTTCCGCACTGGTCAAGTAGTGGGCCTCATTACAAGTTTGGTGGTATCTCCTCCCACAATACCACCAAACTCATTTAGCATTGAAGCATGAGGTAAACATGCAGTAACAGGAAGAGTCTGCATGATTTATAGCCATGCAGCCCTTTCAGTTGTACCCCATTGTGGAGTCCAATGGTGTTCCATTGGAAACATGCAGTGTTACTGCATGCAGTAATATTGCATAGGTATTAACGCATACAGAAAGGCTTTTGCAGGCAGTGGGAAATATATCAGGAAGGCTGTAAAGCTGTCCAATAATAAGGGGAAGAGGCAGTGAAGGACATTCTGCTGCTGGGAAATAGCAAGAGACCCCACACTCTCATCAAACACTTCAATCTCTACCGTGAGTGCAGTTCACCGGAGTACAACTCCCCAAGTCTCACGTCTTAGGCTGAATCCACAATGTTCCCCCTAGGCTTTCACAGTCCAGAACCCACCTCTCATGTCCCAGCATCAAAGCACATTGTCCTGAAAGTCACTTTATGGTGCCACTCTACTGGAGGCACTGCCTGCAGCCCGCTGATCTCATCACAATCAACAAAAAATACATCAGACGTGACGTTATACTATGTGGCAAATAAGAAAAACCAACGAGGGATGTGATACATTCAAGGGGAACATCTAAGTATACTTTAAATAAAGGCTGGGATTGTGATTGACTATGTACTGTCAGGTGGACAACTTATACCTACCTCTAAAACATGTCATCTTCAACACTATTAAGTACACAGTTTATCAGTGGTCTTCAAACTATAAGGCCCTTCATTATACGGCCCTCTATAATTGGTTGGCACACTTGTGCCATGTCTGGAACATTCGGTTCACTTAGCAGCACATAAGCTCAGGCGCAGGTGCCAGTAGATGGACTTGACCTTACCTCCCCATCCAATTAGCCCAACATCTCTCATCACCCATTCCTTCTGCCATGAAGATTGTCTTTGAACTTGGCCTTGCAAAGTATTCTTGTCTGTGGGAATATATGGGAGTGCGAGCACTCACTATCATAGTTCTAGGACTCCACGCTCAACTCTATTTCCATCCTTGCCACACGTGACAGGAGACCACGATGTATTCCATTTCGCAGCATTTAAATGTCTTCAAAGACTAAAACTTGGTACACTTGATGTTCTTTGTTTGCACCTTAACAAGGGATGATTCAGCTACGCACCTTCACTGCCTTCAAGAATAGATAACCGACCTTGGCTGCTTCAGCTTTGATACCAGGCCCAACAGTCTCACCATTTGTTTACACAATCTCAACTTATTTTTGCTGCGACACAGTTCTTGCCTTTTCTCTCCATGGGTCCTGCCCTTCATGACACTGATGTCCAGTTTCTATACAATGGCGGCTTCGCCTGCCATATATTCACTACATATAGCCAGTTTATAAGATTACTTAATCTACTTGCGTTATCGCATCTGCATAGTTATTGAACGGCTTGCAATTTCTGCTGTGTTTCGCACACATGCAATCTTCTTTTCGCATATGAAAGTTTACTTGATTCTTAACTTCGTCATCAGTTTCTGTAAGATCCATGCATTCTCTTCAGGCAGTATCCTCAGGGCATCATGCTCGTCTTTTGTGATGCCACCAGCTCTTCTTGTTGCTCCTTTTCATATGCCTTCAGGGAGTTCCTCCCTCAGATTATCATCTCTTTGGGGATACATTCGATAGGGCTATCTAGTGTGTACCTTCTGTCAAATACTCGCAGTGGTATGGTCACAACAGCTGGTGTTAAGCATGGCACAATCTCGGGCTTCCGACATATAGGAGGTAGGGGGATATGATTTTCCTGCAGAGGCATATAACTGCTCCTCTACAGCTCTATGGACCCCTGCTTTCTGTCCACTTTCTATCAGCCCGTTTTCATCGCTGGTTCCTATGGTAACAGACTTGGGATTTGGCTTTGCACTGTACCAAAAATTCCATGAATCTGCCCTTGAGTTCTAAAAGGCAGTGTATTCATCAGGGATTCACAGTGAGGGAAACATATAAATGAAGACTTCTTGCAGGCAGAGTACAAACAAGCTAAATCCCCCCCAAAATATGTGTATTCCTATAAATCCCCCTCTTACCCAATATGTCATTGGCTGATTTGTTCCCTTCCACAAATAATCCAGTCTTTGGTCAGGATGAGGTATCAGCAAAACAAAAGTCTTCTCCCAGGATTATTCTCCTGGCGAGTTCCTGTCTCCCGTTTAAAGTTCCTGCAAGTCTTCCTGATCCTATTTGAAAACCCTCCTTCAGCAATAGACTTCCTCAGGTTGTCTTGTGCACTGTCTTCATTAACATTTCTTGTGGAAATGAGCTTACCGTTTGAAAATCTGCTGTATGGTTTCAACGAGGAAAGTCCTTTTGATGTGAATAGTCTCTCTCTGGGTCTCTTCCCGGTGTCACTCATGTTGCAGAGCATGTGATTACTCCATTGAAGAATGTTCTACTGGATGAATTACCTTTGCTAGTAGGCCACTGTTGGGGAATCTCACCATTGTATCATAGGTTCTCCAGATGAAGGCTGATGCTCTTTTCAAGCAGGTTCTATAGAGTCTGCCAAGGTTTGGTAAGGCAGGGAAGGCTTTCAGGTGATTTTTTGACACCCTTGTATGTGTTCTAAGGCTAGTGTCTCCCAAGCCTCTCTCTCTCTCCTCCTCCTCCTCATGAGCCACTGCATGCAAAGTCCTGCTACTGAGCCTCACCGCTATCCCTCTAGAGGGATGTTGTCTGACTTCCTCAATGCACTGCCAAATGCTCAAGTTTCCTCCAACTTTTTGGAGACAACTGGTAAACCTAGGTTGCCTTACTCTCTAGCTTTAATGGTCCATATGCCACCAATGTACTTCCCAACATCCCACCTCCTGATCTCCTTCATCCTCTCTCCTCCTCCAACTGTCATGTTTTAGCCTTTGCCACTTCTCGTCCTTCCTCTCGCCAGATGTTGTACTTATTTCTCTCTCCTCCTTTTCACCTCCTCCAACCTCCTCTGCTCCTCCTTCCTTCTTGATGTTCACCAACTCCAACCTCTGATGTTCTCTCTTGTCCACCAGCTTCGTCAACCCTCTATGCACCCTTTTCTCCTTTTGGTCCACCCACTCGCTCCGCTCCTCCACCTCCTCCAGCACCTCCAGCTTTCTCTGCTCCTCCACCTCCTCCAGAGCTCTTAGCTCCCTCTGCTCCACTTCATCTTCCTGAACATCCAGCTCACTCTGATCCATCTGCTCCTTATGTTATGTACTGCCCCTTCTTCATCCAATGAGCCTAGTTAAAGTTAATGTGTGGCACCTAGGAATCACAATGAGCTCTTGCTCTTGGATGTGGTTGGTGATTGTTTCTGGGGTGTAAGATCACATTGTCTGGCTCGGTCTCTAGCTATGGCATGAGCTTTTTTTAAGGTGATCCACCATCTTGTTTTCGGCATCCAAGCGCATGCCCATAAGATGTGTGCACATCCATGGAGGAGTGGGGGGGCGACACATCTCTGCTCTGCTCTGCATTCATAAGACTGCATGTGCGGGAAGCAGATTTGTGCTATTATGTTCAAGTAGTGATTTCTAGAGTCTGTAAGATATTGTTAACATCACTAGGACTTGTAGCAAAGGCCAAAGGGTTCAGCTGCCCACTTCTAATAATCGGATTAAAGGGGAACATGGCCAATTTAACCATCCCATGCTGGCCAATCTGTGCACTATGGAGGACACCAGGGGATCCTCCCCATATCGCAACAGGTCCTCACATCATATAGTGGTGGAGACTGGAGTCAACCACATACTGGCATCCGATGCCAGGCAGAGGGCATCATCATAGAAGGTTTGGTCTGGGTCACAAGTTGGCAACTCTTATATTACACTTTAATGGGGGAAAGAAACGGCAAATCAACTGTTTTATTTGTGTTCCACAAAATGGTTTGCATTGGGTTTTAAGAGCAGAAAAGGGGACACAGAGATGGAGTGCCTATAGCCACACCAGGGGAGTGGTGGCTTGTCAGCACCATTCTCCCAGAAGGAAGCTGAAGAGCTTAGGGCAAGGGTAACCCCCCTCACCCACATTACATGTCAATCACTAAAGCCACAGTGATTTATAAGTGAAGAGCTCCTTTAAATGAAATGCATTTATGCCTACTGAGTTGTGTGCTATTTTCTGGGTTCTGGTACCCAGTGGAGTGTGTGGCAAAGCCTTATGTATGCAATGTAACTGTCTGCATGTCCCCCTTGCTAGTGAATGATAACAAGGATGAGTAGGAATGAGAAACATTGAATTAAATGAATTGATCTGATTCTAGGGCATGTGCTACTTGTAACATTCCTGCAGGGGGACAGAAGTTCCAAGGCCAAGGATACCCCCAGGCTGTGATTGTGTAGCAGGGGGGACCAGTCCTCTGCCTGTCTGACAGATAGCACATTAGGAGCTTGCAGCCAGGCGCTTGCACGCTTGACTGTTCCCGATGTTGTATCTATAGGTGCTGCTGTGGAAAGAACCCCAGTGGCAGCATGCCTTTGTTACCAGTGAAGAGGGCAGCAGTGAAGTCTGAAGGCAAACAAGCCAGTGAGGAGCAGGCGAAAGCCAAGGGAGAGGAGTTGCTGTTGGCCTTCAGCTCATGAGGGTGAGCAAACACTGAATGCGATGGCGTGGAGAATAGCAAGTGAGGAACTACTGTATAGGACAACCACCCAGGCACTACAGAGTGCTATCCAGGAGGACCTGTGCACTGGAGCACTTGGTTGAAGGGCCCAAAGCTCTTTTCTTGAGTCATGCAATCTGGGTCTTAGTGCATATTGGAGTGACTTATCTACTAGACGTCTAGACGTCTGGACAGCCAGTTCTATAGCTTTCCCTCAACCTAACTGTGGTACAGTGTATTGTGAAGCCCAAATGCAAAATGTGGAAGCGGGTGAAATATGCCTGGGGATTCGGCAACTTAATCGAGTAATGGCTTAGAAACCAATATCACTATGTATGCAGTAAATTTGAGGCCCATATTTGCTAGGCCAAAAGACCCCGCATATGGAAACTAAGGCACAATAACCATATACTAGTGACACGACAGACACGAGGTTCGATTTCCAAACAAGTCTGGTTTATTTCAAAGTATGCTCAGTCGGGCGACTGGGGCCTAACGTCTCGCAACGTGTGTACCCAGACCTCGTGAGACGCAAGAGAGCGAGCAACGCTCAAGCAACAATATATATACATAACATGTAGTCTTTGAAGGCAATTCAGACCGCCCATAATGTATCTTCTTAGGCTAGGGTTCGGTGATTGACAATCATGACAATTATGACACGTTATGACAAGTCCCTATTCATTCTAAATATACTTATTCTAGCAACAGTAGCAGAGACAGTATTTTGTTATGGAGAACATGAAGCTCTTAGTTCAGCAAGGATATCATGTTCGTAGGAGAGAAACATTCCTTAGTACGTTATCTATGTGTTTCTATTCATGAACCAAGGGTCAGACAGTTCTGAGGCAGAAAATACCAGTCTCCGCGAAGGAGTACCACTAAAAGAATATAATTCATGTTTTAACTGCCTCTTGCTACAGCGTTTGTAAGACAGGCCGGCACCTGGGCCGCTGATTAGATGCAGTTTCTGCTCGTCTCTAAGGACTTTGTGAGGGAGGAAAACAATGTATTTCGGTATCGTCTAGCATTCCTGTCTGGGTTGATCTTTCAACATGCAGGCAATGGCTTTGCACCGTGAATGAGTTTGAAACAAAGAATACATTTTGCAAAGAGTTTTTTACAGAAAGGAAAAAAGCAAATGGCGGACATTTCACAAAATAGATGCCCTTTGGTCACATTGAAGATTCTGTTTTTGCGATGTTTGTCACATGATGCGATTGGTTTCTGACCAACATAATATACATATTATACATACTATAGGGTCATTTCTGGTCTAACAAACCCTCCTTTTGGCCATAAGCCAAGAACATCATCCACACATCGCATCTTCATCTGATCATGTATCTAATTCTGAACTATCCATACTACTATAATCATCATCTGAAATATTAACTGCCATGAACTCTTTGATTGTTTCATTTTCGTGTTGTGCACCTTCACCCAATATGTGAGGGGGTTTCATTTTGATTGCATGCACACATTAATTTGCAACTTGAGAGCAGATGATTGGCAGGCATTATATGCAACAACAGCAGAACATTGCGATTCCAAGTATTGTGATCAAAATTGCAATTAGTTTCCATTCCCATGATCGCAGCAGTTCCCAAAACCATAAACTTATATTCAGATTCCAACCACCTGTGGGGACATGAATATCAGAACTCAGGACATGCAATTTCTTGATTGCTTCAAATATGGTGGGGGAGGAGTCACTTACAAATACACAGCAAGCTGACCCCACGATTTTGCATACTGCCCCACGATCAGCCAAAATTCTGTCAAGGACCATTCTATTCTGAAGTGTCATTAATCTGACAGCTTTTTCTTCCAGTGTCATATTATAAACTATGGGCCTCATTACACGGTTGGGGGTAGCCATGGCGCTATTCGCGCCATGGCTACCCCTTTACTGCATTCCGGGTCCGTTTTCCCGGAATAGGGACTTACCGGGTCATTCCGACCTTGGAGGACTCGGTAAGTCCTTATTCCGGGAACCATTCCCCATTCCCATTTGAGCCCCCATAGGGCTCAATGGGAATGGGGAAGGAGCTAATAATTGTACCGCAATTTGCGGTACCGTTATTAGCTCTGAAGTCCCTTAGCGGGTCCCTTCTATAACTCCTGGTAAAACCAGGCGTTAGGGGAGGGACCCGCTAAGGGACCTCATAGTAGGGCGGTAAGGGATTACCGGCACCGGTGCCCTTACCGGTGCTGGTAATCCCTTACCACCTACCGTGTAATGAGGCCCTATATCTGTAGTTTCATTTATCATTTTTTCTAACACCCTGGACAGTTTCCTTAGATTCCATGAATGTATTGCTTGTCCCCAAAATGGTATGAATGACTTTGCTATATCGCTTGTAATTAATCCTGCTGCGTTATCCCGCCGTGGCCTAGATCTGGATAGTTTTGATATCTCTGAAGGTTTGGAGAGAAATACACCAGGGAAAAGTATACCCAAGTAACACGTCCCTCCCCAATTCCTCGGTAACCATGGATAGGCCTGATCTCCACATATAAAATAAACAGAACCTCCTATATATAATGATTCCCCTTCCTTTTTTAGTACTGCAGTATTCATGCATCTCGTAGATGTTCCCATGGCATAGGAGCCCTTTTACCATAAGAAAAATGGGACAGAACGTGCACTGTAATTAATAGTATAGGAGGGAGGCACAGTGTCCTTATTCCCTACTGGAGTCATGTTAAAAGTGATTACCGATTTGTGAGGTCCAAAAAGTCTATCTACTTGTTTCGTTGTTATCGTGTTTGTTTTACTTGCGCCTCTACATATTGAACAACCCACCGGCTCCAACACCATTCTTTCAAACTCATATATGTTTCTTCCACCCAACTGACCAGTATCACTGTCGTTCCATTTTCCGTAAAATAGCGCTCTTAATGATGCATAACATGCAGTATTAAGCAGTAAAGGCTGTACATACCAACCCATTCCTTTTCCACCGTGCGGGGTAAATGAAAGCAGACCCAACAGTTGGACCGGTTTAAGATAGCATGGGTCATATTCATAATCAATAACAGCGTATTATTGTCATAACCTTTTCTATGTTTCACTTCTTTTGAGGGGAGAGTGTAAGAGAGCACATGTACTGGGCTACTTGTAGTAGGAGCATTGGTAGCAGGCAAAAGAGACTTCAAAGGATGCACAGTTTGCAGATACCAGAATATAGGGATAGGGACCAGTATAATCAAAGCAGTATCATAATTATAGGCATATTCTTTCCAAACCCGTTTTTTTTTAGGAACAAGCTTATTATGTATTTCTACAATGTCATCAGCATTGGTGCAGGAGGAAGCAGGAGTGAATGTAGGCATTGCCTGTAACGCTTATCTCAGGGAAAAAGTTTTCAATGTTCGTCGCGGAAGAGTCCTTCACAGCAACACACGTTAACAGCCAAGCGTCCAAGTTGCAGCAAAGCATTCAGGCCAGTTCAGGCGAGCCTGCTTACTGAATGACAGCAAGCTGATGTGATTTCACACAGGGCTCCAAAAAGGAAGGAGCAAGCATCAATCATGTCGGTACCATGTGCCCTTTGCTTGTCCCCACGGGGTCGCACTGGTCCTTCACTTTTCAATGGTATCACAGAGAAGTTCAATTTGATGCAGCTTGATACAGCTCATACGTTCCTTTTCCCTAGACCTCTGTTCCCACTTCATCCATGTTGGGAACAAAGGCAGAACAAAACCGCAGATAACTTCCGATTTTGTGAACGTAGATTGTACCTTATGTCTCCAGGTACCGTGTGATCGATGAACGATGCACTCTCATTTCCAGATGCAGAATCAGTGCCAGCTTGTGATGAAATGAGTGATGACGTGGCAGTACTCGGAAAAAGTTGAGGCACTTTTCGTCCTTCGGTCTTTGTTGCAATCTCCCGAAGCCCTTTCTCGGGTTTAGGAAGCACTTTCAGCAAAGAACTGGCGATTGCATCTTTGTGATCAAGTGTGGCTGTATTTCTTTCAACGTCAGGATCAGGCAGCTCTTTCAAAGGAAACCGAATTATTTTCGTGTGTGTTGCGTGGATCCAGGACTTGCGGCCGTCCACTCTGACTGCAGTCTGTGTAGCCAGCAGCACCTGATAGGGTCCCTTCCATCGCAGTGCGAGCAAAGATTTTCTCTCAAAATCTTTAATGAGTGTCCAGTCACCAGGCTGCAGACAATGTCCTGGGCCAGTATATCTGCAGGAAGAGCCTCCTGCACCTGCTGATGAATCAAATGCAAGTTTTGAGTTAACTGTTTACAGTAATTAATAAGCAAAGGGTGTTCTACATCTCACAGAGGTTTTGGCTGCAAGCATTCCAAACATTTGCTGGTCTCCCCATGATAATTTCATAGGGGGAGAGTCCAGTCCTTGCCTGTACAGAGGTTCGCATACACAACAAAGCTAGCAGCAATGCATCGGACCATTCGAAATTACTTCCCTCACAGATCTTACTGATCTTATTTTTCAAAATACCATTCTGGCGCTCCACCAAACCGGCACTCATCGGGTGTCTGGCCGAATGGAATCATTTTCAATTTGGAGGCCTGCACATATCTGGAATATCACGGCTGCAATAAAGTGTGGGCCATTATCTGACCATATGACACGGGGTAGGCCAAAACGGGAAAAGTACTCTTTCAGCATAATTTCAGCTGTGGACATAGCTGTACAATCTTTCAGGGGTATGCCTCTACCCATTTACTGAATGCACAGACCACCACAAGGACATACTTATAGTTTTGGCATCTTTCCATTTCTATGAAATCAAAATGGATGACTTCAAATGGCATAGAGGGGGGCCAAAACTTCCTGTTGGCGTTGCTGTCCCTTTTCCAAGGTTATGTTGTAAACAAGTCATACAATTTTGGACCAGTCTGTCAGCAGTTTTCTAATATGTGGTTTCTGCCATACAGAGTCCAGATGTTGAACCATTTTCTTAGCACATATGTGTGTTGGGCTGTGGGCCATAGTGACCATTGCCGTTACATAGGCGTTTGGCAACATCCATCTTTTGTTCTTCTTGTCCACCCAATAACCCTCAACGTCTAATTCTGCCGGACCAGCAGACCATGCTTTTATTTCCGCACCGTAGAGCTTTGTTTCCTGTCGAATCTAATTAGGCACAATTTGTTTGCAGGTAAGGACTCAAGCATACCGGTGGCTCTCTCTTCAAGCCCTCTGCTTAGTAGGTTGTTCTCCTACTAGCCTACCCGCCATGTGTTAACACCGGAACTCCTCTGCTCCCTCCCTGCTTTCTCCCTGCAGCTGCCCACTGTGAAGTATGAACAGTGCTGACAGGCATCACCAGACTGCAGCACACGGACTAACTTACACATCGCCTCCTGTCTGGGAACTTACCCACCAAGATTGCCCACACAGGTACAATGGCCTTGTCTCGTGTACCGAGGTAGATTGTGATTTACCCTTAGCCCTGTCGTTGTTATTGACACTCCTACATAATGCTACAGGGATGCCATTTCTCCATTTACTTTTTAGATCCTTAGCTTGTGAGGTGACCCTCCTTACCACACCAGGGGCTATTGACACCCCCCTGCAGCAGCACCCACCATATGAAAGTGACACCATTCATGCTGGTGGAATCCTGGTTTCAAGTGTGAGGCAGTATCCAGTCCCGTCGCGGCAGAGTCCATTGGCTCCCGCCCACAGGTTGGGCCCCTCGCAGCTCCACTATTTTAACAAATCAGATTACATGTGATTTCGTTGGTACTACAGTATCAATATATTTTACTTAGATTACATGCCAGGCAGCAATACTCTTTTGTGTTAGCATTACGCTTTTTATCAGGTTTTGAGGCCCTACTTACTTAAAGATCTAACTCCTCTTTCTTTTTTGCTCCTCCTTTCTCTCCCTCTTTCTTTCTTCTTTTTTCATCCCACAGAGATTTCCAAACCGGAGGCCCAGACGAAGGCATTCCATTCTCCAGCCGAAATGCCCCAAGGCCAAGCACTTCATGTGTCCCACTGACCTTTACAACTTGAGAGGGGGTCCCTCCCCCTGGCGTAGACCGATGGTTTTGGTCCTCTGTTTGTGTAATTCTATTGACACCCTGATTCGATTTTTCTTTACCTCTTAGTATAGCTGGGCTATTTGAGCACCTGGCCTTATCTGTGGACTAACAAATCAGGTTCCCCTTTTCAAACCCCCCCCCTTTTTTTAGTTTTTCCTTGTGTATTATTCACTAATTTTGGCTTAGGATATACCAATTTGGTTCTGCCCTGACTGAATTTTCTCTAACCTGTTAAAATTGACCAGTTGGACATTCAACTAGAAGCAGGGTTATTAGTCAGCCTTTGCTACAACATGGGGACCAAACAATTGGCCAGCATATTCATTCTAATTGTGGTATAGAATAACTGATCAACTTGTTGACACAATTGCAATGACCTTGTCTCTTTCCGTTCACTGTGCATAAATATATTTTCTTGCATCACCAGATGATACCAACCCACTCACTGTGTGCTTATTGAACAGCAAGAGTATCCATTGTGAAACTGTTTTTTCAACTATTGTACCTTTCTTTTTTCTCTGTGTCTTTTTAAAAAAATAGCCAGCTATGGTCTATGATTTCTTGGTTAACATGAAAAAATCAATAAATTGAATTTAATCACAATTAAGAATGAGGTATTTGTGCCTTCTTCTTTCACATTTGATGACCTGAAAATGCATGTAAAGGATATTTGTCTTACTACTAGGAGCATTACCCTGAAGTTTTTATAACAGAATCATGCAGACACCCCAACATTAGGACAGTGTCTTGAAGTTTACCTGTGGTTGGAGCCCTTCTCGTTCTCCATTGTACTACAGCCCTTTTTCCCTCCACAGTAGGGGCTATCCCTTCCGTTAAAATAGCATCAAGTTACAGTTTCACTGTAGTAGGGATCGATGACTAACTTTCTGACAATTTTGCAAAAAGTGGTCTATTGACCACACCATTTGAGAGAATTTTGATTAGAGAGATTCTAACTCTTTGGAGCTGCCTACGGGCCACCCTGCGGGAGCCGCGGGGGCTCTTCGTTGACGGGGTTCTGTTTTACCTGTCTCCCCATTTGTGTCAGTCTCCTGCTGCGGGGTCTTCCCCCGCCCGTCCATCTTTATCATGGACCATACACTGAGCTTCACTGAAGATCAGATCAGCAATATTATACTGGGTCCATCTATCTTTAATATGCAAGGAGCAAATTAACTAATTGCAACTACCTCTTCAGGTGAGGAATTATTGAAACTTAAGAAAAAATGCTTTCGTATCGAAGTACGTGGGCATTTTCTATGCGAGTACCTTAGAGCAAGTCTGGTACCATAGGGCTTATTGGTAAAGAACGAACCAGCTTTATTTTTGGACGACCCCGAATATATGCTAGATTTTAGTAAAATCTCCACAAAATGTAGCAGGGACTTGATGGCCCTCACTATTACCACTGCAAGAAGAATTCACACAAAAATACAGGGGGAATTGAAAAAGGAGGAAGAGAAATTTCTAACCAACACCAGCTTGGATAATGCCAGAGAAAAACTTAAAGAGATTAACACCACTATGGATCAGTTTATGTCCTAAACACTAGAAAAAAAGCATAAGAAATTGGATAAGGATATACAAAACTTTAAGTTGGAAACCATATATCCATACTTGAGCCCGGAATACAAAGAAAATAAAGAGAAAGAAAGGATGCAAAACCAGACGGCAGCCTTTAAACAAAAGAGAAAGTGGGTCTCCTTCAGTGATACATCGAGTTCAGGCTCTTGCTCGAGCCAGGGAGATCCCAACAACGCCTTCGGCCCACAGATGCCGAATGGGAATATACCCTTTCCTCCATTCTCTCGACCATTGCCTTTTTTAGGCCAAGGGGGCCCCAAGGACCTTACTGGGGCCCCCAACCAATGCCCATGTTCCAATACCCACCTTGGAGACCCAACAGAGGGCGACAGCGCAATCGCCATTAGGTTCAATTTCCTCAGAGGAGATACCAGTGTTTAACCTATCAGACACAACCCTTACCAAGACAGAACTTTTTGTCCTTTCTAAAGGACTATTCTATGTTCCTACTAATCCCACTGATTGGTTTGTACTGGATAAGGAACTGCAAGGTTTCTTCAGAATCATACGTCTCAAGATACATTTTCAGGACTCTGAGTACGACGACCAACCAGAAGATACGGGCCTACATCCCAAATCTTCATTCACCCCGAATGACAGTGACATTCTGGACTCAGTAATAACATTTGAAAAATGCGTACGTAAGGAAGTGAGTAAATTACAGAATGATCACAAGCCAATACGTCACAATTTTTCGAATGCCGAACGTAGGGCACTCAAAGAACTTGAAAACAATACTAAGATCATTATCAAGAGTGCCGATAAAGGAGGGGGAATTGTCGTCCAGAGTACCAGCCAATATAAACTTATGGTGTCAACACTGCTCAATGATACAACCAATTACAAAAGAATCAAAAAAGATCCCACTGAGAACAACAAAAACATCATTCAAGAGACAACCAGATACGCTCTCGAACAAGGCTGGATCACGGAGAAAGAAGAAAAGTACCTCAACACCTCGGAGGGCAGAATCCCTGCCTTTTATGTCCTCCCCAAAATTCACAAGAACATAAGAAACCCCCCAGGGAGACCCATTGTCTCAGGGTGCGGTTCCATCTTGGAACCGATCTACAAATTTATAGACTTTTTTCTCAAGCCGTTGAGCCAGACCACAAGAACATACCTCAGGGACACAATGTCCACCATTAATAAATTCGAGAACCTACCATTCAATAAAACCACAGATGTACTGGTCACAATGGATATTGCTGCACTCTACTCCAATATTCCTCAAGAAGCAGCAATAGAATGCATTAGGGACAACCTCACCCACCACTTGACAGATAAACGCGTTCCAGTCAATTTCATTACTGAACTCTTGGAACTGGCCCTCACCAAAAACTATTTCACATTTAATGATGACTACTACATACAGACCGACGGAACGGCCATGGGAGCTGTCTTTGCTCCGAGCCTGGCAGTTATCTTTATGGCAAGTTACGAAGAAAGATATGTGATTTCACAACAGAATCCATACCTGAGCCATATTTCCAATTGGTTCTAGTATATAGATGACATAATCTTTATTTGGCATGGGGAAATGACGACACTTAATGACTTTCATGGATGGCTGAACCATCAAACTATGGAAATCCAATTCACTATGAATTGTAGCCTTGAAAGCATTAACTTCCTTGACCTCAGAATAGAAGTAAACGAAGACAGACTTTCCTGCAACCTATTCAGAAAGGAAACAGATCGAAACACCCTACTGCATTACAGTAGCAACCATCACAGCAACCTATGGAACAATTTACCATATGGACAATTTCCGAGGGTACGACGTAACTGTATGGAAATTGGACAATTCAAAGAACATGCAGCAGAATTGGAACAAAGACTGAGGGCAAGGGGATACCCGAAGAAACTGGTAAGGAATACAAGCAAAAGGGCACTACACACCCCACGCGAAGCCCTCCTTACTCCCAAAAATAGGAACATCGACAAAGACAGAATAACATGTGTTACTACCTTTGGACAGAATACAACTAGAGTCCAGCAGATTATCAAGACATTTTGGCCACTAATACAGTTGAGTCTGCCCAATGAAGCACCGCCGAGAATGGCGCTCAAACGTGCCAGAAATTTGAAGGAGCATTTAACCCATGCACGCTTAAAGAAAACCACCAGGACAACACTTTGGAATTTGAGGGATCTCTCGGGCCACCACCCATGCGGCCAATGTGTAGCATGCAAATTAACCAAGAAGGTCAAAGCATTTAAGATTGGAAACAAAGATTGGGCACTCAGACATTTTTCGAATTGTAGAACCAATAATGCAATCTACTTGATTGAGTGTCCCTGCGGTTTAAGGTACGTGGGACAGACCCAAAGACCGGTCAACAAAAGGATAAATGAACACCGCTCACGTATCCGCTGTAAAACACAGAATGCCCCACTGGTCTCCCACTTCCTTGAATTTCACTACAGTCCAGATGAATTTACTTGGTGGGTGGTCGATAAACTGGAGAGCAATACCAACATCAGAAATGCCCTTAAACACAAGGAAGCGTAGTGGATTTTTAAGCTTCAGACGTTAACCAACGGCCTGAATGAGGCCAAGGTCACTTGGGAATAAACAGGTGCCTTGACACCTGTGAGGGTATCGGACCCGCAAAGCATGATTTACTCCAGCACTACCATACCTCTAAATTGGTCAATACCTTCTTGCACCAATACCAGACCTTCCATTATTGGACACCGGTTTTGCTCCTTGGTCTAGGTAGGTGCAGCCAGCTGCACCACAGACATCACCGCCACCTGAATGCACACCCTAGGATTCCCTGGGGCCCACATGCGCATTGTTGACATTGTCACTCCTGATGACAAGATCACCAACCAACAATGATACTGCGCACCACATGAGGAGCAATGCCTTATTTCATGCCTCTAGGCTTTGTCATCCCTTGTACTGCCCTAAGGCTCGCTGAGAGCAATTGCACACTCAGTACCATCAGTTTGGTCGTCTTCCTCCACCTATGGTGCAATGCCATCTCCATAGCAACCCAGGCCGCACCATATTCATTTCTGACTTCTCTTCTCCTCCTAACACACAGCCTTGTTAGTGCTACCAGGTTTCTGGTCTGTACAAGAGAGGGGCACACTCGAGCAGTCCCCCTGCCTGACTCTGCCCCTACACGGCTCCATTCACGGCGGCCGCGATTGCAACAACGTTGTCATAACAACGTTCCAACCAACCGGCGCCTGACGCATGCGCGGGACTATTTTACACTAGTCCACTGCGCATACGCACTACACCATTCGTTGGTACAGCTCACGCGCGGTGTCAGGAGAGCTCCAGCCGCACAGTAGAGCTTTGTTTCCCATCGAATCTAATTAGGCACGATTTGTTTGCAGGTAAGCACTCGAGCATGCCGGTGGCTCTCTCCTCAAGCCCTCTGCTTAGTAGGTTGTTCTCCTACTAGCCTACCCGCCATGTGTTAAAACCAGAACTCCTCTGCTCCCTCCCTGCTTTCTCTCTGCAGCTGCCCACTGTGAAGTACGAACAGTGCTGACAGGCATCACCAGACTGCAGCACACGGACTAACTTACACCTCGCCCCCTTTCTGGGAACTTACCCACCAAGATTGCCCACACAGGTACAATGGCCTTGTCTCGTGTACCAAGGTAGATTGTGATTTACCCTTAGCCCTGTCGTTGTTATTGACACTCCTACATAATGCTAAAGGGACGCCATTTCTTCATTTGCTTTTTAGATCCTTAGCTTGTGAGGCGACCCTCCTTATCACACCAGGGGCTATAGACACCCCCCTGCAGCAGCACCCACCATGTGAAAGTGGCACCATTCCTGCTGGTGGAAGCCTGGTTTCAAGTGTGAGACAGTATCCAGTCCCGTTGCGGCAATGTCCAGTGGCTCCCGCCCACAGGTTGGCCCCCTCGCAGCGCCACTATTTTAACACATCAGATTACGTCTGATTTCGTTGGTACTACAGTATCAATATCTTTTACTTAGATTGCATGCCAGGCAGCAATACTCTTTTGGTTAGCATTTGTGCTTTTTATCAAGGTTTTGAGGCCCTACTTACTTAAAGATCTCATTCCTCTTTCTTTTTTGCTCCTCTTCTCTCTCCCTCTTTCTTTCTTCTTTTTTCATCCCAAAGAGATTTCTAAACCGGAGGCCCAGAAGAAGGCGTTACATTCTCCAGCCGAAACGCCCCAAGGCCAAGCACTTCACGTGCCCCACTGACCTTTACAACTTGAGAGGGGGTCCCTCCCCCTGGCGTAGACCGATGGTTTTGGTCCTCTGTTTATATTATTCTATTGACACCCTGATTCGATTTTTCTGTCCCTCTTAGTATAGCTGGGCTATTTGAGCACCTGGCCTTATCTGTGGACTAACAAATCAGGTTCCCCTTTTCAAAACACCCCCCCCCCTTTTTTTAGTTTTTCCCTGTGTATTATTCACTCATTTTGGCTTTGGATATACCAATTTGGTTCTGCCCTGACTGAATTTATTCTAACCCGTTAAACTTTACCCGTTGGACATTCAACCAGAAGCAGGGCTATTAGTCAGCCTTTGCTACAACATGCGGACCAAACAATTGGCCAGCATATTCATTCTAATTGTGGTATAGAATAACTGATCAACTTGTTGACACAGTTGCAATGACCTTGTCTCTTTCCGTTCACTGTGCATAAATATATTTTCTTGCACCACCAGATGATACTAACCCACTCACTGTCTGCTTATTGAACAGCGAGAGCATCCATTGTGAAACTGTTTTTTCAACTATTGTACCTTTCTTTTTTCTCTGTGTCTTTTTAAAAAAATAGCCAGCTATGGTCTATGATTTCTTGGTTAACATGAAAAAAACAATAAATTGAATTTAATCACAATTAAGAATGAGGTATTTGTGCCTTCTTCTTTCACATTTGATGACCTGAAAATGTATGTAATGGATATTTGGCTTACTACTAGGAGCATTACCCTGAAGTTTTTATAACAGAATCATGCAGACACCCCAACATTAGGACAGTGTCTTGAAGTTTTACCTGTGGTTGGAGCCCTTCTCGTTCTCCTTTATTTCATCTGCAGTAACTTCTGCTGGCATTTCCTTAACTGTGTCAATCCCATTCTCTATCATGCAGGGTACTTCTTTCATTATTTCAACGTACATTTGTGTGTGTAAATCAGTGGCAGTTTGTTTTGCAATTCTGTCTGCAAATGCGTTTCCCTTTCCAACGTTACATATTACCTTTTTATGCGCTTCGCATTTCATTATTGCTAATCGTTTGGGAAGCACAAGTGCAGACAGCAGTCTCACTATCAAAGTGCCATGTTGGATTTTTGTTCCGTGTGATGTCAGGAAACCCCTTTCAGCCCATAATCGACCAAAATTGTGTACCACCCCAAATGCATACTGACTGTCAGTATATATGTTTACATTAAGGTTTGCAGAAATTTCACATGCTCTGGTTAACGCTATTATCTCTGCAGCTTGTGCTGAGTTGTATGGGATTCTTTTGCTTTCTACAACACTTTTCAGAGTTGTGATGGCATATAGAGCAGTTGATGTACCATTGGGTAATTTGAAACAAAAACCGTCACAAAACAGTTCTCCATCTGGCTCTTTCTGTGGCGTATCAGTTAAGTCAATTCTTCCTTTTGTCTCTTGTTCAGTAACCATTAAACAATCATGGGGGAATTCTTTTTTGCCCCCTTTTTCATTGGGAGGGGGCCTTAACTCGGCCAAATTTAAAGCGCTATACCTTTTAATTTGGATATGCGGTGCAAACAGGACAATTTCATCCCTTGTTAATCTAGCTGATGTAAGGTGTTGCGTCTGCGTTCTATTTAAAAGAACGTCCACCGAGTAGGGTACCATGACAGTTAAAGCGTGACCTAAAACCATACCCTCAGTTTATTTTACTGACACGACAGATGCAGCATCAGCTCACAAGCAGCACGGCAAAGCACATGCTACAGGATCCAACGTGGAAGAGAAGAAGCCACATGATCTATTTCTCCCTCCTTGTTCCTGAGTCAAAACAGCCAAAGCAAAACCATTGTTTTCATACACAAATAATTTAAAACTCTTGTCATAATTTGGTGTGCCCAAAACTGGAGCTGAACATAATGCAGCTTTGAGCAGGTCAAATGCTTCCTGACAATCCATGTTCCATGGCAAAGGTAAGGAAATATCTTTCCTTGTCAATGCCACTATAGGTTTCACAATCATAGAGAAATTGGCGATCCACTGCCTACAATATGAAGCCATGCCAATTAAAGCCCTGACTTCTTTCTGCGTATTTGGAATTAGGCATATCAGAGATGCTTTCTATTGTTTCTCCTGTCAATCTTCTTCCCTCCTTCGAAAGGAGGTAGCCCAAGTAGGCTACTTCCTTTTGACAATACTGGAATTTCTTTAATGAAGCTTTGTGTCCATGCGCTGCTAAATGTGTCAATAGTGCAACAGTACTTTCTTTACAAATTTCTTCTGTGTCTCAATAAATCGTCTAAGTATTGTAACAGAACACAACCTGCTGGTAGTTCTAACATATCTAATTGTTCTTTTAATGCTCTGCTGTAAATACTCAGACTTTCAGTGTAACCCTGCGGAATTCATGTGAAGGTAAACAAACGTCCTCCTAGAGTAAAAGCAAATAAATATCTGCTATCTGGATGTACTGGAATGCTAAAAAATGCATTCTTCAAAACTACAACACTAAAGTATGATGCAGTTGCTGGGATCATGGTCAAAATTGTAGTCACATCCGGGACTAATGGAAATTATGGATCAACAACTTTATTTACTCCGCGTAAATCAATTATGAAACGATATGGTATGTCATTACCTCCTTTCTTGTACACCGGAAGAATCGGACTATCACAAGTGCTACCGGAAATCTCTTCAATTACATTTCTTTTAATCAAATCCGACACAATGCTTTTCAATTCTTCCTCTCCTTCGGCTGAAATTTTATATTGCAGAATACGCAGCAAAGTAATTCCTTCTTTCAAAACAATTTTCACTGGCTCTACTTTTAAACAACTAACATCATTGTTGTTCACTGCCCATATACAGGCCGGTACACTTTACTCGACTCAGTCGGTAATGGTTTAGACAAAAATTGTGATACAGGTGTCTTTTGTGGCGCTATCGTCAAATCCACTTCATCAGGGGAACAATAAATAACCGCATTCAATTTCTTCAGCAAATTTAATCCCAACACATTTTCACCGTTATTTATCGTCAAAGGGAATGGGCAAGACTCAGTGAATGGACCTAGTGTTATAGGTACTGATTGTGACATTGGGCTAATTACTGGTTTACCTGAGAAGCCTACTGAGACATTGTCATGCCCTGACAGTGGTATATCTGGAACCTGTTGATGGTCAATCGAACATTTTTGTGCGCCTGTATCTGCTAGAAAAATGTGTTCCCTATTCACAACCTTCATTTCTACATAGGACCCTTTCTGGTCTACGGGAATAGGTACTGGTTCCATCCCCTGTCTTGGGCTGTCCTTGTAAAACAATACATTGTCAGATGTAAAGTCGCCCGTGTAATATGCTTTGGACTGAGTGTCAAAAACATTTCTATCACTTGTGCTGTTTCTCTGTTGATTCTGATCCTGATTCCGATTCCCCTGGTTATTCTGAAATTGTGGCGCTTTTTGGCTTCTATTCTGTACTTGTATTCCCGGGCGACCTCTATTCTGTCTTCTCAGTAAAACCCCATTTTGATTCTGTATCTGCGGACACTGTGCTCGCCAATGGCCTTCTTGTCTACAATGTGCACATTGATTAATCCCTAATGGACCACCTTGCATGTTGGAAAATTGGGCTCTGCATTGTGTGTTCCTGCCACCTCTGTTATTGTTTGCTGCTTGCTGCATCAATACTCTTGTTTTCACATTCCCTTTGTCCTTTATTTCCTTGTCCTTCTCTGCATTCACTCTGTTCTCGTAATACTGGGCCATGTGCAACACCTCACTTTGTGTTTTTGCTTGTCATGCACTTTCAGATGTCATTATTAAATTTTGAATTTTTGGTAACAACCATTGCACACATTTATCAACAAAAAATCTCTTCCGGGTTCAGTACTGAAGTCTTGACCAATAAAATCTGCAAACACTTCCTCAAATCGATTAAAATTTCCATCTCTCCTTCATCTTTGCCCTGTAAACAAGCTGTTAATTTATCCCAAACTATTCTCTTCTCAGGCACCAAAGTTTTCTATTTCGCTATTATTCGCAATGGTAAAACCAACATGATTTGCGGCGGTTTTTCTCCAGCCTTTTTCTCACCATCAATTCAAATCAAATTCTCCTACGTGTCACCTAACATTGTAGCGTCATTCACATTTCTAACCTGTTTCCATATGTCTACAGGAAGAATCACTGGAAACAATAAATCAATGTCACTTAATGTAAAAACAGATGAATTCAAAACAGATTCAATTCCTTTATAGAATCCTGATGGGTTCTTTCTAATGTCAGGGATCATCTGCCTAATATTATTTACCTCTTATCTGGAAAAAGGGACATGTACAACCGTTCCAGTGGCACATCCCTCATGGGTAACTGCAAGCTAGGTGTTTCTACATTTACTCATTTACTAAGCAATACAGCTAAATCAAGAGAAAACGCAGCCATTCCAGTTTGAGGCGAAAACGCCCTTTTGTAAATTGTCATTAAATCAGCGGGACAACAAGTCTTATTCTTCATACATTCATCTTGCAAATACTCCACCATAACCTGTAATACCTTTCTCTGCATTTCTGGCGTATACTGACTGAACGTATGATGCACTTCAATTGGGGAGATGGTGGCATCTAAAATCCATCTAAGCGCATCTTGTGTACAGATTCTCATCTCCTCACTAACAGGTTTCGCTGGCGGAAAAAATCGTCGCTGGACATCTGACATATACTGTTTATCTTTCTTCATTATTTCTCTATGCAATTGGTCAAGTTCATGCTTAAACACAAATATTCGACCTACATGTTCTCATACTTTCGACGCATTATCCCGCAATTGAGAAAGAACAATCAAATCAAGCAAACTTTGCTGTCCCAATGTGTCAGTCAAATTACTCAATTTTTCCACAAGATAATTCCCCATGCATTCTAGCAATACCTGCTGTTCACCGAAGCCTCTATGATTGGATATAGAACTTTGCACGGCTGCTTAATCGCCATCTTCAATATACGTTTCTGCCCAACTTCTCAGCTCCTATTCCCTGTCTTTGCTAACCATACTACGAGTCACTCTACTGCTTCCTTGTACTGGCCCCACCTCTGTAGAACTGTCTACTAAAGCGGCTAACTCATGCCCTGAAGGCGGCGGAGGAAATTGTGTCATGAGCACAGAGGGAAGTGCTACTGGTGCAGACGGGACAACGGGAATGGGAGGAGGTACATAAGGATGAGGTGCAACTGGGTCAGTATTTTGATGTTCATTTCTTCGTTCATCCAATATTTTATTTATTACCTCATCCGATGTATGCAAATCTTGCTGTGGATATATTTTTTTGTACTCCTAATTGGACACCCTATCCATGTGCCTAAGGGCCTCTGTCTGTTGATGCTGATCAAGCTCTAGTGCTTTCTCTGCTTTCGTTTTATGTCTGTGCACGTGTTTCTCTCTACTTCTCAAACAGAGATTAGCTTCCTTCCTCCAGTCTCTCACGACGTTGAACGCCGCTGGTCTGGCCTTCTTACGTAGCAATACTGATGCTAGGTGTTCTATTTGTTCTAATTCAAAGCTCCCATCATTAGGCCACTGTAAGTCTGCTACATGTCTGGTTTGCCTATGCCAAATCGCATTAAACACTATTGCCCCTGTACCGTATTTTATATACATTTAATATGCTGGCGACCCTACGGGTGGCGCGACCTGGCCAGTTTCCAAAGATTATCTACCCCAGTGGAAAAATCCCACTAAGCAGGAAGATCATTTCCCAGGCATCGTTAATCCTTATCCTGGGAGTTTGATCTTGCAAGAGCAACACTCAATCAATATTAGGACGCTTAAGAATCGGGGCACGACTCAGCTGATCAATCAATTCGTCCCTCAGGACACAATTCGTCCGTATGTAGACGCAATCAGGAATCGTCATGGCTGCGTGTCTGGCTCAATCTGCCTCGTTTCAGGACCCTCGCCTCAATGCTCTCTGGGCGCTGCTCGTCGATCAGAGATCGGCTGTGTACAGATCTGCAAAGGAGTCTCTCATCACTTCTAAAGGGGCGCCCTGAACACTTCTCGATCCCGGCTCGATGGCTTCGTCCTCGACTAATTTTTTGCCTTCTTAAAATTCAACGTATATGATAGAGCAAAAGGGGGAGGGTCCCTATTCGGGTGCCATAGTTGCTAGGCCAAAAGACCCCGCATATGGAAACCAAGGCAAAAGAACCATATACTAGTGACACGACAGACACAAGGTTCGATTTCCAAACAAGTCTGGTTTATTTCAAAGTATGCTCAGTCCGCCGACTGGGGTCTAACGTCTCGCAACATGTGTACCGAGACCTCGTGAGACGCAAGAGAGCGAGCAACGCTCAAGCAACAATATATATACATAACATGTAGTCTTTGAAGGCAATTCAGACTGCCCATAATGTATCTTCTTAGGCTAGCGTTCAGTGATTGACAATCATGGCAATTGTGACATGTTATGACAAGTCCCTATTCAGTCTAAATATACTTATTCTAGCAACAGTAGCAGAGACAGTTTTTTGTTATGGAGCACATAAAGCTCTTAGTTCAGCAAGGATATCATGTTCGTAGGAGAGAAACATTCCTTAGAACGTTATCTATGTGTTTCTATTCATGAACCAAGGGTCAGACAGTTCTGAGGCAGAAAATACCAGTCTATGCGTAGGAGGACCGCTAAAAGAATATAATTCATGCTTTAACTGCCTCTTGCTACAGCGTTTGTAAGACAGGCCGGCACCTTGGCCGCTGATTAGATGCAGTTTCTGCTCGTCTCTAAGGACTTTGTGAGGGAGGAAAACAATGTATTTCGGTATCGTCTAGCATTCCTGTCTGGGTTGATCTTTCAACATGCAGGCCGTGGCTTTGCACCGTTCATGAGTTTGAAACATAGAATACATTTTGCAAAGCGTTTTTTGCAGAAAGGAAAAAAGCAAAAGGCGGATATTTCACTAAATAGACGCCCTTTGTTTACATTGAGGATTCTGTGTTTGCGATGTTTGTCACATGATGCGATTGGTTTCTGGCCAACATAATATACATACTATACATACTATAGGGTTGTTTCTGGTCTAACATACTCATTATAGTAAAAAGTATAACTACACGTCCCAGCATGCAGGATTTCGTTGACTACAAAGCCAGGGCTTGATTAAGGTAATCCTAACTTCATGTAGTGCATTGCCAAATCTAGGAAGTCAAATGTTTGCTCTAATGGGATCAGGTTGTGAGTGCTTCAGAGAGTTTGCACATTGGAGAGTTTGTAAACCAACTGAATTGGGTAAAGGGACAGGTAAGGTGAAAGGAAAGTTCCCTTACCACACTAGCCCATCTCACAGCCTTACTGTCCCAGATGGTTGAGGTGGGGGGTCCTTCTGTAAGGGTTTGCTTCTCAGTGCAGCCAATGCTCCCAATTAACTATTGGGGTGTATTTCATAAATTCTGTCAGCTCTACTGGTGTACACATACTCTGTTGTCTCCCATTGTCTGGGGCAGGTGTGAGCCTACAGCCTGGGGCAGGAACACAGTTTTGTACAGGATGCCAGGCCAAGAGCAGTGATTACAGCGAATGTAACCTCTCACCTGCTCGCAGAAAGAGGACAGACCAGGCAGGAGTAGCACAAACTGTCCGAGACATTTTTGGGGTTCAGTTTAGGATTTGTATACCCCAAGGGCTACCTGGCCTCAACCCTGGGAAAAAACTAGTGGGCCCATAATTAAACATTCTGGTTCTGGGCAGGCCATAAGAATAGGGAGATGCTCTATGAGAGGTCCTAGCCCGAGCCTAGTACACGATGGGTGGCACCAGTAGGCACCCATCTGACCCTGGGAAATCCAAGGGAGACATAAAAGGTATAGCTAGGCACCAACACTACATAACATCTCCAACAGTTTAATACCTGGGAAACAAGGTCTAGTGTGTGTTTGTTTCCAGATAAGGAGTGGCTATTTTCTGCTTTATACTCCTAAACCTTAATGCCCAAGATTATCTCTGCAGAACAAGACATGTACCAGTGGGGAGTGCATCACCTTACCATCCACTGGGGTTTAAAGCCTTCCACTTAACTCTGGGTGTGTGTACTTTGTGCCACACAGCTTCCCACATTTCATTGGCATGGCTGAGCTCCCCAGTTGTCCCACAGCAGCTGTGATTAACGGATCCAGTCCTGGCTTTATTCATAGCTTTCTGGTTGCATTATTTTATGAACTGGCCCAGGATCCATGATGTGCAGTATACCTCCTGGGACACAAGTCGAAACCTGAGTAATTTTAGGGAACGGGTGCAGATGATGAACTAGTTCATCACTTGCCCTGGTTTAGGTTTAGTGTAATGATATTGTGGGTGTTATGCCTGCTGCATGTGCCTTGGTAGGAGGCCACACCAGAAGTACCCCGAAGGAGGTAAACTAGGTAAAGAAAAAACAAAGGCAACTTTGCGCATGCACCTTTTTTTGAAAGACTGTGACAGAGTTTTATTAGCCTGTTGATGCTGGAAAATTCCACATTTTCAATTTAATTTTGCCATCTGATTAGTCGGACCTGTATGTCTAACAGGCCGCAGTTAACAATTTTAGAAAGGAATCAGCAACATTCATGAACAGAACAGCCAACATGTGTTTTGACCAAATGAAGGGTCTTTATCAAGGCAATGGTGGTGGCCTGTGGGTTCCACCAGCGAGGTTTGTCTTATGGTTGAAGGACCCTTTGGAGAGTTACGTAATTGTACCCAGGATCAATTAAACATATAGTTGAAGGTAATATGGTGACGCAGGTAATTGTGGTGATTATAGCGTAGAGTTGCATGTGCAGAGGGTCATAGTTGGGCAGAGGTTACTTGCAGGTTCTATCCGTGCGCATATTTGTCATCTGGTGAACAGCCAGGTTTTAAGCCCGCTTCATTCTACTTTCAGAGAGATCAGGTGGTTTTCCAATATGCCTGGATATTGAGTTCCATAGGTTAGTTGCCAGGAAGGAGTAAGTCGACCCTTCTTTGAGTTTCCAGTTTATTTATTTTATGTATTTGTAGAGTGCTCGGACGAAGCGCGTAGGCTTAGAAGAGCTATGACCAAACAGATGACATATAACAATGTGCCCCTGCAGTCGAAGGTCCAGTGAATGAGAGTGTTTACATGGTTGGCAGTGGTCCACAATTCTTTTTAGGGGGATTCTTTGGATGATGATTTTGCGGGTTATGAGTCAAACAAGAAGGACGATTGGACTTCATGTGCCAGAATTGACATCAGTTTTAGTATGTTCCAAATGGAGGAGAGAGTTGGAATCAATGTTGTGACTCATGCATGATTGTATTGTCGCCACAAGAGACACAAGTAGTTGGCAGAAGAAATTTGCTACAATTTTTGCTGTCAATGGATTATTGGAGAATGGACCTCATTATAAATGTGTCGATGTGGCCAAAAACGGTGGTAATGCAGTGGTAACATAGTTACCACTGCATTACCTCTGCATTACCGCACTGCCAAACTATGGGTTTGGAAATAAGGTAGAGGTAAAACCTCTAGCAGGATGCTGGAGGTAATTCCTCTGCTTACTGCCAAAAAATGGGCAAATCAGCAGAATGACAGCTGGCGGAATTACCGCTAGTGATAATTCTGCTGAAATCCCCATGGATTACTATGGACTCCAATAAATGGGGACTAACACCACCTACCACCACTTGTAATCCAGCGGTAATTCCACAGGATCATGTGGCAGTAACGGTAAATCCGCTCAAATGCCACCAAACATGTAATGAAACACATTGTATGGCAATTCAATGGGAATGTCTTGGTTTGCTTTGCTTTTGAAGCCTTGCTGGTTCCTTGTTTATAATGGAACTGAGTAATGATTGTGGTATGCCTTTGTAGATGCTTGCTGGGCCCTTATCTTGAGTGACCCTGCTGGGTTGATGGCATTCTAGGGAGGATAGCTCAGGGGCAACACGCTCGCCTTGGATACAAGACAGCGCCGAGCAACACAGGTACGATCCCTGGGTCCGCGCTTAGAAACCTCTAGGTATTAAGCGCGTTATAAATAACCTAGTATAATAATTATAATATTAACTTGCAATCCACTCAGTCTCAGCCAAGCTTACTCCACAATGATCACAGGAGTTAAAGAAGTCTCTTCTTTCCAACTTCATTGTAATGCCACCCATTGGCAAAACCCTACTGTGAGAGTCTCGCCCATTAAACATGGAAACAATATTTCAAGGCCTCCCTGCAAGCACTCACCAAGTGGGGACTAGGAAACATGAGCTCTTCCAGACTACCACCACTTAACAATCATACAAACAGAAGAGAGAGGAACCTCTGCTCTGATAATACTATCAATTTGTGAAACCCCCGCCCTGCACGCCACCATTCACTAACATTCACATTCCCGCTGTGTACTACATGCATGACTCGCTATTTACACTGATGACCAATGCCTGCCAGCACTCCCACCAAGACACAAACCACTGCTGAGCCACGGAGAGCTCTCCTTGCTAGGGCCTACCACGCTCCTACCCACTATGACATGTTTGCCCCATTCCCAAACAAGCAGCTCAATCCTACGTTTACCAGCGCTGGCAGCTAATAGATCTTGGGTTATCCCAGCTGGATAGACAGTTAGTCAGGTTTTGCCACCATGCCCATCAACTACCGAGGAACATTAAAAGCACACCGGATTCACGGCCTGCATGCAACAGCCTCTCTGGATTGGTATCACTACATATTATCCCCACCAAAAATATTGCTGTATATATGGTCGTCTGGAACAGCCATAGGTGATATTTTTGGGAGGGATCATTTTTGGGGTTTCTGGGAGTAGGGGTTACGGGGGTGTCCCCCGCATCCTTTAAAAATAATGCGGGGGTTTGCAGGGCTGTCCCCCGCAGGTTCCATGCCTTAATATCGCCGCAAAAATATGTTACTTTTGTATGGCGATATTTTTGCAGGGATATTAACACATGGAACCTCTGGATTTGCATCTGCCTCTTCCCCTCCCCTTCTCTTCCAAGACCATACTCCACCAGGTCACCAAAATACCAAATGTTGCTCTATACAAGACGACATTACTTTACATTACATATGTCATATATTCTCCCTGCAAACTGACTGCAAAATACTACTTAATATCTTCTCAATGTTCTACTGCAGAAACCAACTCTTTGAACCACTGTTTAAAACATTTGTTTCCGTGGGAGTACAACCACGCCAACTGCATGCGGGCGATGAGCTGACTCAACACCGCCCAAATTTAAAAATCAGTCTTTTTTTAAATCAGTCTTTTTTAAATCTTTCAAACTAGAGCTGGCTATGCCTCACAGGATCCTAATCCTGCACTGTGTGTTTGACATCTAGACTGGACGAGAGTTGGTCAAGGTCAAGTGTTTTTTGTGTGTATAAAGAGCTCCTGTGAAGAAGGGTTTTTTTGTTTACACTTTTTGGGACTTCAATTACTTTTCTTAAACGTTCGCGCACTCCTCCGTTTGCACCCAGAAATAAACACCCGGACATATAGACCTGGAACCTCATTCCGAGTTTGGCGGCGCTGTAATTACCACTGTTTTTACCGCACCGCCAAATCCTAGGTTTGGCGTTGAAGTTGAGGATTTAACTCCAACATCATGCTCGAGGTAAATCCTCCACTTAAAAGCCAAAAATCTGTGAAATTACTGCAGGGAAATTAGCCCCTGCAGTACTTCTGCCAAAAACCCATGGATTCTCATGGACTCCAAAAATCGGCACTAACACAATACCACCACTTGTAAACCCAGGGTAAACCCATGGTATGAAGTGGCGGTAATGGTAACTGATTTTGACGGTAATTCGACAGAAATGATCACCAAACTCGGAATGAGGCCCAACGACATGAATAAATGCGGCCTTGATAACTTTATGTTCAATAAATATTCACGTTGCTTTTCGGTTGAGAATTTCTAGAAGCGGCCTGAGCAAATGAAGGCACGTTGCACCGTCTGTGTTTGTGCAAGGGGCTCTTACAGTTCACTGTTGCCGCGCACTAATCTCTGTTGCAGGCAAGGCAGCCCCTGTCCTTCCTATGTAACCTCACCCCGGCTTACATCAGATACCGTCCCGCAGAATTTGTGTCACGCAGGCAGGCAGTCAGGCTTGCTAGGCAATGCAAGCTTTCCAACAATCTCACCTAGACCAGAAAAACAACCCTGCTCCTTTAACAACACTGACGTCGTCTTCGAATGCTGCGCGAGATAATGTCGCCCTGCCCAGCTGGCCGCCATTACTTTCCATTTGATAAGGAAACTAATCATTCTTTGCTGCACGTTGCCTTGCACTCGTGGTTTCTGCTAACGTGCGAGCCCTCGGAAACCTTTAAAACCTATTTTCCACAAATGCTTAAATAACCTACCTCGTTTGGCATGATCGATGGCGCTGGGGGGTTATTTTCAGAGAGGCTGCTTTGGTGCCAAGTGACGCTATGTCATGTGTGACATCCTCTTCCAGTCCTGCGTTTTGCACGTGACGGCCAGGGGTGGACTGGCCCATAGGGAACTCTGGAGTTTTACCAGTAGGCCTCTGCACCCTGGGCCTCTTTTGTGTCGTATTTCCACATTTTCCCACAGGAAAACGGTTGGGTTCGCTGGAAATGTGTAATATGGGCCCCTTTGTAAATTGTTTCCAGGGTCTCTTTTGGTTCCCAGTCCTCAACTGGTGACGGCTAATTCCCTTGTTCACACCTAAATATAAAGGGTTATTGACCTGGGTATAGGTGGCCCATTATGCAATAGGCCATTGACGGCAGTGGACAGTAGTCCTTTTTATACTAGTAGGGGCCTCATCACGAGTTGGGCGGTAGCCCTTAAATGCGGCGGTAACGCTAATACTGCTGCATTTAAGGGTCACCCAATCACGAGACTGACAACATTTACCCCCAGCTCTAAGCTGGGAGTAAATGTACCAATTTAATGCCCATTTTCGGGTGCAATTAGCGCAACGAAATTACTGCGCCCCAATTGTGCCGAATAAGCCCCATTTGGTCCAATGAACCTAATGGGGAATGAGGAATACCCATTACCGCACAACCCATGATCCGGAGCTAATAGCGCTGGACTGGGTGGTGATAACACTATTAGCCCAGGAGTTATCCCGGTGGTAATACCGGCCAACTCGTGAGGTGGCCCTAGGACTTGTAGGCCAGATGTTGGAAGACAAAACAACAAGCCCCAGAATAAAACGTGATTTTTGCTGAAAAGCCAGTAACGATGGCATGGGTCTCAGCCTTGGTCAAATCTGTCAGCATTATATTTCATACCTGTAAGGAAAATTGCCAAACCATTATACCGTAGACAACAGGTCGGCGTTTTTAGATATTTTACAGTGCCAAGGTGTAGGTTGACATTCCTCACACTAGACCACGCCACCTTCCAACACCCGATGTATGAAAAAAACATTATAACATCATCATTGACACCATCTGTACCTACCTTTAATGATGTTTAGGTAACAAGACAGAGCGGAGCCCCCTGGGGACTGCGCTCTGTTTCTCTTAATATGCCTCTTGATACTTTGCAATGAATTGTAAATGTACAGAGTGTTCACAAAAGTCTTTCCTCTTCTTCCAATAAGCAGACTGGTGTCCGCCCCAGGGGGGCAAATGAGCATAATATTGTTTAATCAGGAAACGTATCACACATTCGCAACTCCTAGCCCCTAGCAGCGTTCAGTTATCTGCTGGGAAGGAGAGTGAGCGAGAAGGGTTACCACGATAGTTAGGGCATTGATTATGCCATGTATCGACTATTGTAGTACGTTACTGTCTAGTGCTGGCAAGGGCTGCATACAAAGGCTCCACGTTTTGCAGAATTATGCCGTGTGCGCCATTAAAAGTCTCTGGAAGCGAACCCATTACAGAGTATCGTAAAGGCCTGCACTTGCTCTCTGTAGGAGCCATGATTCGGTTCAATGTATGCACCATTGTGCATAAATGCCTCTCTGGTCAGACGCCAAGCTACCGGGGGACTCTATAAGGTTTACTTGCCGTAAGAGAGTAACTAGAGCCAGCGACTCTCTTCGTTTGGTTATCCTGAAGAGAAGGACTGGGAAGATCTTTCCAGGCACAGGCGGCGTGCCTGTGGGATAAACTTCCAAAAGTTCTATCTGCAGAAAGAAATCACTTATCCTTTAGGAAGCAATTGAAAACAGGCCTCTTCATCAGGCCTCTTCGATTAGTCCCTTCCTCCTTCTGTCTTTTGCGCCCTGATGCCTGCAGGCTACGGGCGCATTATAAATATAGAAATAAATAACTCCATGGAAGAAAAGGATGAGAGGCACCCAGCTGCCACAGAGGCCAACACTAGGGCAGTAAGCGGGCAGAGTGAGGGCAACTCTGAAGTCCGCCTTTACTTCACTCCATGCACCACTCGTCGCCGCTCCTGGCGGCCCAGTCCCTCCACATCCCGGAGACAGAAGGGGTTGATGTGGTGGGGAGCACGAAAACTGCGTGTTTCCTTGACCCACCGTCTTATAGCCCTCACTTGATTCTTTCTAGACGCTACCTGTACGTTGGCACATTGTAAGGGTTGCAGGATAGTCTAACCGATGTGCTCAATGACATTTCTAATGATTTCCACGCACCAGGCAGGTGCAGTTCATATAATAGGTGAGTCAAAGGTCTTCTGAGTGCAACAGTGTCACCAGCTGTCACATAGGACAAAGAAGTAACTTTAAAGAGCTGTGAGGGGCACTGGCAACTTCCTCTTAATTAGTCATCACAAGGTTCATATCACTTTGCAGGTAAGTAGTCCACTCACATAAAACCAACTATGTGCAGGAAGTGTGTATAATCGTTGTCACTAGTTAAGCAGCATACTATACAGTATTGCTATTTCCAGGAGACTCAATTTTCCCATTTACTCATCCATCTTCCCAAGCCAGGATGATCTCAAGTGCTAAATGTATTCCTGATCTCGCTTTTATTTATCTAACAGGCAGCGACCATGCGACTTTCCTTTCAAGATAAAAACTGCACCAATTTTCAAAGCATTGTCAATACTATCAGAAGAGGGTTGTGATCTGTAGATGGGAGCGTTGAACCTCTCTGGGAGGCGGCCTACAGCAGTGGTCTTCAAACTGTGGGACTGGCACCCCTGGGTGAGGGGTGTAGGGTGTCCAGCGGGGCCGCGAAACTCTTCCAAAAGGGCGCACAGTGAGTCTTTTTAGTAGAAAATGTAGGCAGAAATGTCCTCTGTGGTTCGGTCAGCAGCAAAGCGATAGGATACAGGCGCGTTCAGACATTACTGATTCATGGAATTATTTGCGTGAAAAACACAGATTTACGCGCCTTTCTGCCCGAAAATCCCTTCAAACAGGGATTTTCGGGCAGAAAAGCGTGCACATCTGCGTTTTTCATGTAAATAATTCCATGAATCAGGCACACCTATAGATGTCATTTGCTATCTTTACTTGCAATACACTGCTCTCCTCACCTGAACAAAGCATGCTACCTCTTTCCGACAGAACACGTGCCACTATAATAACTTCCTTCCAGGCTCGGACTGGCCTATAGGACAATAGGCCCACGCCCGAACTAAAAACCCAAAATGCTGATGTGGGCCAATTTTTTGGGTCAACATGGGAAATTATTTTGGCCAATTTGGGTCAGTTTGATGAGTTAATTCACTCTGTGGCTAGTAGTGTTGCTGAATAAATATTCTTTAAAATGCATCACATTTTATATATAAAAAATCTCCCCCTTGGGTACTATTCAAACAGTGTCACAAAAGGAATAAATAGCCATTTGCACCTTTGGGCATCATTGGTGCCTGTGACAATGTTATAGCCCAGACCGAACATGCAGTTCCTGTATTGTTGTTTCTCCCCCACCCATCCACGGTTGCTTCCCTTTGCACTGTACTGGTTGATGACCTGGCTTCTGCTGGCATCCTGGACGTGCCTGTTCGGTCATTCCAGGAGGATGGGACCAGTGGGGAACACAGTGGGGAGTGGTGAATGTGATGGAGTGGAGTGCGATGGGTAGGTCTGGCATGTCAGTGATGCAAGTAGGGTCTGCACATTATCCAAGCCTGTTGGCAACAGATGAATGTTGGCTCTTGGGTCTCAGAGGTAAGATGCAAAGGGAGCGCCGATCCGGGTGCATGAGCAGTGTGGGGGTGCAGTGCTGAGGAGTGTCCACCTTAATCTAGGCCTTGGGTGTTGGCTTCCGGGTTAGTTCCAGTTTGTACTCGCGAGAATGGGATGTTTCAGTGCTTATGCATTCTGGATGGGAGGTTAGCAGAGAGAGAGACGGGGGCCCAGCATTCGGGACAAAGTTTGGAGATGAGTTTTAGAATGTTACATGGGCAGTCCACACTCGGCCTGCTTTGTACGTAAAAGGACTTTTATGAGGACATGCTGGGCGACTGTCTTTCTGACAGGTCTTGGCTTGAGGCAGGAAGGGGCACGAGGGAGTCTTCCCGGAGCATGTTCTTTTTCCTGAGAGTTAGTGAAGTGGTTGGGTGGGTTCTTGCTGCAACGAGTGTTTAGGTTATCTTGGATGTGTCGTGCAGGGGATCTGTACTTTGAGGAGATTGATTAGGGAGAAGGAGCAGCACAATGAGGAAATGGGTGCAACTACAGAGGTGATAGATTAAGACATGCCTAGTTACCCTTCCTGTATTTTCAGACTCTGTGTGTGCATCCATATTGCGTCAGTGTTGTGGGCCCTTTAATGCTTGCCTTCCAGATAGCTCTGGGGCAACGCGTCCGTCTTGGAAGCAAGGCACAGGTTTGAATCCTGATCCCGCGCCTGGACACCACTCGCTGGTATTAAGCGAGTTATAAATGAACAATAACATTAAAGAAAATCTTGACTAGTAGCCCATTTTGCCTAATATGCTGAGGTGTGGTGAAGAGGGATGGAGGAAAATTAGATGTTTGATTTGATTTATTTATAGAGCGCTTTACACCAAGGCGCTGTACAGTGGAACAACATAATACAAGATAACAACAACAAATAACAGTGGGAGCAAAATTACATCATGAATCAATCGACAAAACAGTGCAAAGAGCAATTAACTGAAGGGGGGAAAGGGGAGTGGGACTAGGTGTGGCGGTGGAGATGGATTGGGCGAGGGAAAATGGAAGGCAGAGAGAGGAGGAGCAGGAGAGGGGAGAGAGAAATCAGATGAAGGGAGATGGGGGGAGTATAGAGGCTAGAGGGGGAGTTTTCAAGGAGGAGAATAGAGAAGGGGGAGGGATTTAAGGGAGGTGCGAAATGAGGTAAAGGTCGTGGTAGAGCGGATTGAGAGAGGGAGCGAGTTCCAGTGCAGAGGTGCAAGAAGTTGGAAGGAGCAGAAACCGGAGGTTGCGCAGGGGGATGGAGGTACAGTGAGAAGGAAATGGTCAGCGGAATGAAGGGAACGCGAGGGGGAGTAGAAGGAGAGAAGGGAGGAGAGATAAGGAGGAGCAAGACCATGGAGGGATTTGAAGACAAGGCAGAGAAAGTGAAATTTTAGCTGCAAGTGGAAAGGTAGCCAGCCAAGGTAAGAGAGTGAGGAAGAGATGGAGTCACGGGAGGTAAGGTGACAAAGGGTATGAACAACAGAGTGGTATATGGATTTAAGAGGGGCAAGATGAGATGTGGGAAGTCCAAAGAATAGCAGTAGATGAGGCGGGAAAAGATGAGAGAGGAAATTAGGAGTTTGGTGGCTTGGAATGTGAGGGAGGGATGGATTTAACGAATATTGTAGAGGTGGTATCGGCAGGTGCGAGAGGTGAGTAAAATGTGTTGCGAGAAGGTGAGAGAGGAGTCAAAGAGAACGCCTAAATTACAAGCTTGGGGAGAGATAGGGAGATTGGAGGGAGGAAAGTGAATGAAAGGGGGAGGAGAGGAAGTGGGAACAGAATTAGAGGGGAAGAAAAGGACTTCAGTTTTATTGGTGTTAAGAGAGAGAAAGCGGGAGGACATCAGTTCTTGATAGCAGTGAAGGTTAGTTGAGAAGGAGGAGAAAGAGAGAAAGAGTTGAGTATCGTCAGCATAGAAATGGTGGGAGATGCCGAACAAGGAGATAATAGGGGCAATGAGGGAGGTGTAAAGAGAGAAGAGGAAAGGACCAAGTACAGAACCTTGAGGAACACCGTAAGTGAGAGGGAAGGAAGGAGAGGTCAGGCCTCCCCATGATACAGAGAAGGAACGGGAGGAGAGGTAAGAGGATAGCCATTTTAGAACTGGGCCTTTAAACCCGAAGGAGCAAAGAGTGTGGAGCAGGAGTGGATGATCGACAGTGTCAAAAGCTGTGGAGAGATCAAGAAGAATAAGGATATAGGATTGCTTGGCATGTCAAGCAGAGAGGAGGGAGTTAAGGATAGAGGTGAGCGCAGTTTCAGTGGAATGTTTGGGACGGAAGCCAGATTGGAAAGGAGGAAGGAGAGAGGAAGTAGTGACACAGGATGAGAGTTGAGAGTAGGCAAGGCGCTCAAGAAGCTTAGAAAGGAAATGTAGAAGAGAGATAGGTTTGTAGTTAGCAGTGAGAAGTGGATCGGCAGAGGGTTTCTTTAGGATAGGAATAATCGTTGCATGTTTGAAAGCAGAGGGAAAGGTTGGTGAGGAGAGGCAGGAGTTGAAGAAACTGGTAAGTTAAGGGATAAGAAGAGGGTAGATCTTGGGGATAAGAACGGAGGGGAGAGGGTCAGAAGGGGCAGACATGGGGTGGGCTTTGGATAGAAGGGAGGAGACTTCAGAAGGGGAAACAGGTGAGAAGATGGACATAGAGGAAGAGGGAGGAGAGGGGGAGGTGGAGAGAGGGAGTCAGAGAAGGAGTTAATTTTTTGCCGGAGGGTGAGGATTTTGGAGGAGAAAAAGTTGGCAAAATCCGAAGGAGAAAGTGTGGAATTGGATGAGGGATCAGGAGTAGGAGGAGAGAGAAGACGAGATAGAGTTTGAAAAATTCGACGAGGGTGGGAGGCTTGAGACTGGAGAAGGTTAGAGTAATAGGAGGATTTGGCCGCTGCAAGACAAGAGTTGTATAGTGCGTGGTAAGAGAAGTAAGAGGTTTGATTAGAAAGCTAGGGAGTTTTGAGCCAGAGTCTCTCTAACCGTCGGAGAAGGCACCGCATAGAGTGGAGTAGGGAAGTAAGCCAGGGTTGGGAAGGCTTCCGGGTAGGACGGAAGAGAGAAAGGGGGTAAAGTTGATCAAGGGCAGTGGAGATAGAGGAGGAAAGGGAAGATAGAGCATTGTCTGCAGAGAATAAAGCAAAGTCTTGGAGAGATATTGTGGGGCTCTGGCCCGATGATAATTCCTTTCTCGTTGTAGCTGCCAATGGTCCCTGGTCTTGGTCCCCATTTCATGCTCGGCTCCTCCCTGCGGGGAGATTCAGAGTGGATGTGAGAGTGTCATAGTGGGGTTGTTCGTCTCCTGCAAGGCTCACCGGGGTGGGGGCTCTGGGATGATATTGCACTGCCTAGCATCTTTTCTGGTAGGCATTTGCAGGGCTTAGACTTGCTTGGCTGGACAGCTTAATGCAAGTCTCAATGTTACCCCTCATTGGGGAACTTAATTTTGTCTCTGATATACCCTCTGTACGGCTGGGCATGTGCCCTGCTTCCAAAGAAGCCTGTTCCTGGGCTACCAGTTTTGCTGCTTGGTTGCCAGCAGTTTGTCTGGACACTGTTGTTACTGGGCATTGATGTTTCCTGGGGTTGTGGGAAAGGAGGAGGGTTTTGTGGCAGAGGGCCTTTGAGTTTGGCAGACTAGAAAACCTGGGTGTGAGCGATCGTGATCAGTGTTCACCCTGACAGTTTGGGCGTCTGCTGTGCATTGAGAGTTTTCATTCTGAGTGACTTAGCCTACATATTGGTCAGGTCTCCATGCAGTGCTTCCTGCGCGGAGAGGGTAGGCGTCCCCACAACTGCCCAAGACCCAGCTGATCCACAACTATACAGCATCAAGTGCCTCATCGACGGCATCGTGCCTGATGAATAAAGAGTCTAGTGAGGATTAGCCCCCTCCCCTGCCTGGGCCACTGCCTGCACCCTTACCTGTGCTGAATTCCACTTCATTTCGGCCTAATACCCACTCAGGACCGCACGCTCTGACTATATCAGTATCCAAAATGTCGGGCACAATGCGGCCTGAGAACGTAGCTGAGCTTCATTTGCATTGCTAGGCAACGTGTGTTTATTTCAATTTAAACACAAAACATCCGCTGGTAGGCGGAAGCGCCGGCAGCCACGTCCAAGGCCACTATAAGGCCTAAGCCCTGTTTGCCCCAGGAGCCGGAGAAAGTTCTACGAACTCATGATCACCGTAACAACAATAAGGTAATGACCCACACTTTACCCTGAGAGGTCTGGCTCATCAACGAGTCAACCACTGTTAATAGTCCAACGTCCCTCCAATACCGATAGCTGCCGAAAGGCATAATGTAAGTACAATGCTCTGCCTTATGCCACCTTGTCATTCCGATCCCTAAGTTATCCCACAGGATATAGACTATTGCTGAACTATTTAACACTATTCTTTGACCTTAATGAACATTCCGACCTTCCAACAGGAACTGTTCCCAGCTATTGGGCTGCACCGACCCATGAGGTTCCTTCAAATGTACTTGCTTGTTGGCAGTACTCACACAGCCTCGCTACCTGTTCATAACCTTTGCTAATACTCCACATTTAGCTCATCCTCTCCCAACCCTATCGATGCCCACTGCTATACCTACTGACTTATTGTTGTTTGATGCTTATTGTACAATCTTTTGCTCTCCAATTCGGCCCATATCATTGCCCAGCCCTACTAAGGCTCGCTATGGTTAGACTCACACTGCTGATCACTGTATCTAACATTGCCACCAAAGTTGCCCCCCTTGGATGCCTAGCCTTACTAAGGGCTAATGTTGTTTAATTGCCATTGCTGACCTTTCTACATGCCACTGTTCTTGATGCTGCCCTATTTTGCTATCTAGCCCTATTTATGCATACTGCTGCTCTGCATTTATTGTTATACTCTGAACCACCCTTCTCATAGCACCACCCCATCCAGATTTATTATTCAGATTGCGATTATCACTGCCACTGTCTTAATCTAATTGTAGCCACCCTCTGACATATGGAATTAGCCACTCAGGTGCCTACCTGGACCAAGTACCACCAGACCACCCGCTGCTTATATTACCCAGATTTAGGGGGAATTGCTGATACGTTGAATCAGCCCATACTCCCTTTAGACCTCCCACCGACCACTACTAGCTCTTGGCTCACAATACTACCCCACTGTGATAATCTATACACCATGGTTAGTATTCTCTGCCTCCTCACATTGTTACTCCACTTCACACGGCTTATTGCCCTTAACGAATACCCAATGGACATCAACCAAAGTTCATCGCCTACCGTCACCCCTAAGATTAAGGCTACTCCCTTCGTACCTGCACTGAAAACCCTAAGTCAGAACCTAAGCATTAGGCCCACTCCATTCCTTCCCAACCTTTCGACATAGCCTCACAGTGGACGAACAATGATACTCTGACTACCCTAACCATTGACAATGCCACACCTAATTTACTCACAATACTAAGGCCTCTGCCAAATCACCCACAAAGCACACTAACCACAAATTGAACCGCAACAGTCACCATTGTAGACAGAAAGAGACCCCAGTCACTAAGATCCCCATTTCACTCAGAAGCACCCTTTAAAAGGGGCTCTGTTAACCGCCAGGTACCTTATGGCCCATACAACCGAGATCGCAGACAACAATCTTGATTTCCTTGTAGTGACGGAAACCTGGTTGCACGATGCAGCTGGTCCTTCTATTGTCCTAGCAGTCCCTGATAATTACTCCATTCTCAGAGCCGACAGACCCAATTCTAGAGGAGGAGACACAGCCATCATCTTCAGATCCTCACTAAGTATAAGATTAGCCACTGCACCTCCAGTCACGTAATGCGAAATCCTATCAGTCAATGCCAAACTTCACCGAAAAGCACTATTACCTTCCAAATTATATACACAACTGCGGTCAACCAGAAGAAGAGGCGTCGAGCTGTGGATTAAACAGACTTGTCTGTAGATGCTGTCAAGAAAAAAGATACAGAACTATAATTACTTCATGCGTATGGTAACCCTAGTTCCCTTGCGGGGAGGGAGAGAAAAGAGCATTGTATTAGTGTACAACTGTGCATGGATTTTCAATTAACAACAGTTTATTGCAATGCTTAAAATTACTCTAAAGCGATATGCGCCACTCTTTTCCTTCGCTGGGTGGGATAATGCTCGCCTCTGTGTCTTTAATAGAATTAAGACTTTCTAGTAAGCTATTATGGAAAATCTTTATTCTAGGTCGAGACCGGAGGCTCACATTATGCTTGTTCAAAGTTTACTTACCACAATTGAAGCAGGCTGTTCTACCGGTTTCAGGTAGAACTCTTTGAATATCGACTCGCCTGCCCAATCGGCCATCCTCATGATGTCCTCTAAACAAACACCAAGCTTTGGAGGCCATGGCTCCCCTAACAGAATGGGCGCCAAATTGAAGAGTATCTATCCCTGCTTGAGCTAGGGGCCAGCGTACCCAGCGTTCTAAAGTCGGGGCTGACTGCTTTGTGGGGCCTGCGAATAGCTATGAGAAGCTGACCGTTAGGCGAGGTCCTGAGGGGTGCTGTCACCTCTTCGTAGGTTTTCAAACATTGTACTAAGCAAATCTTGGGTTGTTCCCTGAAAGCTGGGTAAGAAATCACTTTTGAGTCACATTTAGTACTTCTTCATATGTGAAAAACAATACCGTCAGGAGAAAAAGACCTGCCTTCTAGGTCTAGAGCTCTGACGTCTGAAACTCTCCTACAAACAACTAGGCAAAGAAAGGTAGTAAGCTTGCTGGAGAGAGCCGTACGTGATAGCTCCTCGTTAGGCGGCCACGAGAGAAAGAGATTGAGCACTTTTTTAACGTCTCACAATTAGTCATAACGGGACGGAGGCGGCACTGTAAGACGGACGCCTTTAAGCAATCTGTAAACAAGATTATGCTCTCCTGCTGGGGCCCCCTGTATGAGGTTGTGGCCTGCGGAAATTGCAGAACGATAAGCGTTCACTGTTCTGTACGCACGTCCTCTTTCCAGCAAACAGGCTAAGAAATTGAGAATGTCCTATAAAGGTGCTGAAACTGGGTGAAAACCCTGGTCCTGGCACTAGGCCCTCCAGGCACTCCAGGAATTGGAATACCTCTTGAGGGTTGCGGGGACCCAGCTCTCCTCTATGAGATGGACTACTTTGAGGGACATGCTCAGAGTCCTCCATCTCGGCCTGAAATCATCCAAGCCTCCAGAGTCAGGGACCCGGAGAGGAGCAGGGGGTGAGTTTGCCTCCACGGATTCAATAGAAGATCCGGAGAGTGGGGTAGAAGGATTGGAGAATCCGTAGAAAGTTCCAGAAGAACTGGATACCAGGTCTGAGAAGTCCAGACTGGGACTATGAGAACTAGCTCTGTTTGCCCCTGACGGCCTTCGCCAGGGTCCTCGCTATCATGGAAAAGGGGGGAAGTGCGTGGTGAACTCCCTTTGTCCAGGGCTGTAAGAATGCATCTGTCGCCGAGGCTGTTGGGTGGGTTCTCCAGCTGTAGAACACTGGAAGCTGAGTGTTGGGACAGGAGGCAAAGAGATCCTTGGACATTGGACCCCAGATCTGTTGCAGTCGGAGAAACATTTCTCTGTTGAGTCTCCAGTCGCTGGAATTGGCGTAATGGCGAGAATGCAAGTCCGCTATTACGTTCCTGAGACCCGGAAGATAATCCACCATGACGGAAATCCGGTGATCCAGGCAGAAATGCCAAAAGTCTTTGGCTAGCTCTGCTAGTGGACGTGATTTGGTACCACCCAGATGATTGATGTATCTTACTGCAGATATGTTGTCCATCTTCAGCAAGATACAGCAGCTCACTTTGTTACTGGCAAAGGAGCAAACTGCGAATGAGCCCGCAGGAAGCTCCAGACAGTTTATATGCATCTCAAACTCCTGTGGGGACCAAGTCCCTCCCGTGGCTACTGAGCCACATCTCGCACCCCAACCAGAACGACTGGCGTCTGATTTGATGATGATATCCGGGGTGGAACCGAAGATGGCTCTGCATGTGCGTGAGCCACCAAATGAGTTCTGTTCTCGCCTTGGGGGGGCAGAGTCAGGCGTTGAGAGTAAGAGAGACTGCGCCTTAGGTGTTGGCCTTTCAGTCTTTGCAGTTTTCGGTAATGAAGGGGACCGGGAAATATTGCTTGGATAGTCGAGGATAGAAGTCCTATCACTCTTGCTAGCTCCTGCAGAGAGATTAAGTCCCTCTGTAGAAGCCTGCGAATCTCCTGTTTGGTGGAATGTATTTTGGCAGTAGGGAGATGAAGTTATGCATTTCGGGTGTCCACTATGAACCCCAGAAATTCTAGGCTCTTGGAAGGATAAATAATTGACTTCTGATGAGAAAGCCGAGACTGTGCAGCAAATCTATGGCCAGCTTGGCTTGTTCTTGTACTAGCTCCTGAGATTGAGCCATAAGAATAATGTCGTCCAGGTAGACTATTAGCTGGATGCCCTGTTCTCTGAGATGAGCCACCACTGGTCTCAACAGCTTGGTAAACCCACAGGGTGCTGAAGAGAGTCCGAAGGGTAGACTCATGAATTCCCAGTCTTGTAGCGCCCAAGAGAACCTTAGGTAACTCACATGTGCCTGATGAATGGGCACTGCGAGATATGCATCCTTTAGGTCCAGGCGCATGAGCCAATCGTTTGGTCTCAAGATTTCCCTGAGCATGTGAATGCTTTCCATCTTGAAGTGACGGTAGATTATAAAATCGTTCAGCGCTCTCAGATTTATTACGGGCGTCATCTTCTCCTTCCTGCGCACTAGAAAAATTGGGCTGAAGAAACCGGCCAGACTCGAGCAGGGGCAAATCGCCTGCTTTTGATATAGGCTGTGAATCTCGTCGTCTAGTGCCCTCTGATCTATTTTGGACATTACTATAAGGGCGGAGTGACTGACCTGAAAAGGCTGCGCAAAAAACTCTAGGCGCAGGCTGCGTGCTGCGTCCCTGACCCAGGCGTCCCTTGATAAGACATCCCAAGCATTTGTAAAGAGCGCTAGGCTCCCCCCAATGTGGCGCTGAAGCTGGTGTGAGTAGACTGACCTGCAGGTTGATGCTGGGCTGTGTTCTTAGCGGCTCTCCTCCAGAAGCGCCCCCTGCCTCGTCCTCTTGACGGAAAGAAGGTATCAGTGCGCTCCTGCCAGGTTTTGTATTGCTCCCGCTGGTATTGAGGTCTTCTATCAAAGGAATAGTGGCCGGAAGAGCGACCACGACTGGCCCTTGAGAACATTTTTGATGCAAAGACCCTCTTGATGGAGGCCTGGGCTTTGTCCAATGCAGTAAAGGTACTGACGAACTTAGACATTTCCTTCATGAAAGGATCCCCAAAGAGTAAGCCTTGAGCGGCAGCACCAGACTCAGTGTTTGCCAATTCAGTTAGTTTCGAGTCAATCTTAAAGAGGATGCCCTTTCGACACTCAGTAGAAATAGCGCAGCTTGCATTGCCCAGTAGACAGATTGCTCTCTGAGCCCAACCAGAGAGGATCACTGGGTCAATAGAGTCTGAAGAGTTGGAGGCTTCTTCCGCCAGATCTAAGATCTTTGCAAGAGGACCAGCGACATCCAGAAGCTTATCCTGGCAGGACTTCCAGGCTTGGTCGATTCCTTTCCTAGGATCTTTCACGTGCTTGCTCAAGAATGTGATCATCTTTGAATCGAGTTCCGGAGTCAGAGCCACTCTGTCTGGTATCTCTGGATGTGGGCATACTGCCCGGAGTCTCGCTCTGATCTCTTTGTCGAGAGGCTTGCGCAGCCTACTAAAAATGTATCAGCTGTTCTGGCTGATGGCTCCCAGTCGGTGGATCTGGGGTGTATTAAATCTTTGGGAGCGAACATCCCCTTTTCAGGTGGCTGTTCCCCGGTGCTTTTCATAGGGATGGAGGCTGCCGCAATCCCAGAAGTTGAGAGTTTTGAACCCCATATCTGAGTATCTTCATCTGAGGAAGAGTGCGATAGATCATCATCATACATTCTTGCACTTTGCTCATCTTCCATGCCCTATTCATCTCCCTCCGGGCTTGAGGGTCTAGTACCCCTGTTTTCCTCCTCAGGGTTATAGGGTCCTTCCAAGGTAGGGGTTACCGTCCTACACATATAGGCTTTTTTCAGCCTGGAGAAGGAGTCAGAAACAGCAGCAGTGGCAGGAATAGATTGGCTCGAGGCGGGGGGGTCAGAGAGCTTTTGCTCATGCGAGCCGGACTACATCCCCCTTGTGTAAGGTGCTTATTCTTCTGGGTCTTTTTTCTCCCTGTCGGAGATGCCCCTCGCATGCGCTCCTCCATATTGTCTAGGTGCTGTTGTATCGGCAGGAGCATGCCTGTCACAGCCTTCTTAATGGTGTTCTCAACAGTGGATCCCAGTACCTTGTGAAGGCTTTTTTCCATAGCCATCTCATCAATAAAACACGGATCCTCCTCACCTCAGACCAAGCCTGATCTGATTGAGGGGAGTACTGCGCTGCCATGATGATTATCAGCACCTTTATCTTCTCTTCTGTTCTTTTTTTTTTTTTTCTGGGCTCACTGACCGCCTTCTCTCACAGCCCAGTAGTTGTTAATCAATTAATATATATTTTTTTTTTTCTGCAGAGGAGTACTTAATTTCACTCCTGTTCTGTATTCTTATTCCTATATGTGCTCCCTAATGGGGCTGGAGCAGCAGAATATTAGAAGAATCCCTTTCTTCTTTCTTTTTTTTTTTTTTTTATAATTCTAAATTCAGGAACAGCTAAGGTGAGTAAAGGGCTCAAGTGCCCGCGTTCGCTTCAACCGTTATTTTCGAACGGAAATGCTACGCAAGCGCCGGAGACTGAAGTAAAGGACCAGGGAGAGCAGGAGCTCCCCCTGGTGGCTCACGGGCGGTGCCGCACACTGCCAAAGGCTGCGCCGTATTCCCTGGAGCCCGCAAGACACTCCTCCAGGCCGGGGAAGTCAGTGCAGTGACAGCGGTACCCGCTGCAGCGTGTAAGCAAGAACGCTGCAAGTGGGAATACGCGAACAAAATGTTCGCTATAAATCTAGTCTCCGACGCTAGTAGCTGGCGTCAGGAGAACAAGGAAAACGCGCCTGACAAGAAAACACAAGTCAATTCTAGACAAAATGCTACGTGATAACTGTTAAGCAATAATAACAATATAAACCAGGATATAAGCAGATAACAATTAAGTTATGAAATATGCTCCAATCCACTACATAAACAGAATTGAACAAGAAGGGAACTTATCTCTTGCTGTGAGCAGCAAAGAAAGAGGAAGTTACTTCTTGGTCAGGACTGTTTATGGGGATACCTACACGCCCATTGGAGAACTGGTGTCACATGGCTATGAACACTAGATGACCTTTGGGGAGCATCATGGGAAATTGAGTTTTTTGCCGTTATGGAATTGTTATAGACTTGGGATACATTTTTTATGGTGTTTAATGTATAAGGTGCACAACATATCTTGCTGCTGAGCTTTTCCTTACATGTAATAATAAAGGAAGAGACGCATAATGTGAGCCTCCGGTCTTGACATAGAATTGATGCTTAGTTCCCAGTTTTAGATAGCAACCAAAGACCTCAGACTATGCTGGTAGCCACTGCTCATTTTCTTCCACTTCTTTGTATCAGGCCTGCGCAGACGGCGGGCAGAAACACTTTCCTGGGATAAGTGGATCATTGGGAGGTTGTGTTTTCTGCTTGCCACATTAATCCCAGTCTCACCAGCTGTAAACACTGTTCGAGTTTAACGTGACACTACAATCTCCCTAACCCATCAAATAAATGCTAAATCCTCCTCAGCAGCCTACTCAACCACACTCCTAAGTACCCTTCCTCTCTACAGACAGTTGCCTGCCGATTGCCCGCGCAGTAGTGGGCGCTAGGCTGGACTATTGTAAAGTACTCTTCTCTGGTATCTCGGCCCAAAACATACAAAAACCCCAGACCATCCAAAATAAGGCCCTACAAGCTGCCCTGAACATTCCCAGATCAGAACACATATCAGCTGCCTGCAGAGCAGTACACTGGCTCCCCATCCGAGAAAGAATCTCATTAAAGACACTCACAATCACCCACAGATGTATCTCTGAATCTGCCCCGCCTATCTCATTCAAAGAATCGCCAAGACTCACTCGACCAGGCCCACCAGAACCGCTTACACCTATATTCTGGTTCAACCTAAGTTCAAACGTGCCAAAGCAGGTGGGATAAGTTTCTCTGTCATTGCTGCTAAGCAATGGAATTCCCGCCCACATGCAGTAAGGGCGGAGAAATTCTATTGGGCCTTCCGTAGGGCCCTTAACACATGGCTGTTTGACTAACCTGCTCAACATGAACCTCCCATCGAATTAGGTACGTGGTGTGATGTGTAGTACTTGCTGAATGTAACCACTATGTATTATGCTATTGGTGCTCCCTAAGTCCGGGCTACATGTAACTTGTTCTCTCCAGCGCCCTGATGCCTGAGGGTTTGTGTGCGCTATACAAATGAAAAAATAAATAAAAATAAATAAATAAATATTGAGGGAAGAAAATATCATGCCTTTATCTGTCACGTACAGATATAAATGTGAGGTTTTCAGATACCTGGCAGATTTAAGACATTAAAACAGTTTTCAGAAGCGAGGAGAGGGCAGTAGAGCCTTTTCAAGATTACTTTTCTGCTTGGCAACTTCTTCTATGATTTTGGTCTTGTCTCTTTGTTCAATAAATACAAATACAGACCCTTTTATTACATAGAAAATTGAAGGTTGAAGGTCGAGTATGAAACTCAGCTCCAGACACAGGCAGCTTGTATTCAAACGGTTGATTGCTACCCTATGACTTTTAGTTTATTTTTAGTTTTTGTATCCAAAGATAAGACAACTGCCTTTGTCCAATCCAATGGCATTACTCCTTTTGTTGGAGCTGCATTAAAGATATAAGGCAGGGGGTGGACAAAAGGGACCTGCATGTTTAATGATGGCGGCAGGTCTTATGTCGTAAGGCGAGTCTGATAGTTTAGCTTTACCTAGGCCCATAATGAAAGCTTCTTAATTAAGTTATTCAAATCTGTTTAGAGACACTGGGATATTTTCTCCATCCGAGTTTTGTGAATGGTCCAATAGTGCTACAGAAGATTGCGGTTCTTGAAGAATTTTAGTAATTTTGGGGTGAAAGGAAAATCATTGCAAAAACTGCACACTTTCTGTGATGTGGGAAGGATGGGTGGGAGAGGTTTGACAGATTCCAGGTCATTTAAAAGATCAAACTCATTTCGTTTAGTTATTAGGAACACAGAGGGCTCATCATACGTTTTGCAGTGGGCTCCTAGGATGTGTGCATAACTTTTGTTTCCTAAGCAGGCCCTTACCATTTGCCAAATCTGATGTATGCCAGGGAAGATTCATTATCGGGCATTTGTATTAATAAAAAATGAACAAATGTGAAGTGGAGCTAAAAGGCCAATGGATCACTGTATGACTTGTGTAAGAGGATATAATATGATATTAGTGCCCTACTGCTTGTTGGAGGAGACAAAAAACGGTGGGGTTATTAAGGACAATTATCTATCTTTTTTTGTGTGAATTTATTTCTTCATGCGCTAAATATAACCAACTGAAAATGGAGTTAGATTAGAGGTACCCATATTCCACGATATAGAGAACAGTCGATGAGAGACGTAGGAGGGAACTCATTTGCGAGCCGGGCCCTGAATTCCAAGGTCTGTAAGGATTAGAGGATGAGAGGAGTGGTCTGTAGTATCAAAAACGCAACAAATAGATCTAGTACTATAAGGAGAGAGGATAGGTTGCAGTGGTGAGCAGGTGTGTTAAAGTTTGAACATGACGGAAGGATTATTCGGTGAAACCCAGATTGGAAAGGATCATAGAGGTTGTTAGTTTCTATCAGGAGGAAATCCTACTGAAGATACATTGATTGGTAGACGTAATACAGGTTGATAGTTGGTAGGATCATTTGGGTCAGCCGAGGGATTATAAAGGAAGCATTAGACGGTCACTACTTTAAAAAATGCTGGTTAGATTTCAAGGGCGAGAGAGAGAAACTGAAGAAGAAGGAGATGAGGGAGTAGGTGAGAGGTGCAGATTATTAGTGGAGCAAATGGGTTAGCAGGGTCACAGGTTAGAGTATTAGGATGGGTGCCAATGTGTTAGGGGAAGTTTGGAGGATGGAGAACAAGAGCAAGATGGAAAGAATAGTTAGTAGGGAAGAAAGAGGCCAAGGCAGAGAGAGAATGGAGGGTGGTGTTGGTGTCTTGAATTTCTTCTTGCTGGAGGCGAAATGGGTGAAGTCTTTGGAAAGTGACGAAGAGATGAAACGAGAATAAGGAGGAGTAAGCATGAATTGGAGTATAGAGGAGGGTGTACAGGGTGAGATTAGAGAGAAGAGTTAGGATTGAAGAACAATGACAAGTTGACATTGTCCAGAGCCTTGGTAACGGAAAGGATGGAATCCTTGTTGGTGGGTGGTTCTCGCACCTGTGAGGGAATCCTCCACACCCATACTAGACTGGAGCAGACATGGAGGGAAATGCTTGCTCTGGCCTGTACGCCCCCCGGATGTGGGGGTGCTATCTATAGTAATAAACAATATTAAATGACTTAGCAAATATTAACCACAGTTGCAGTTTGAAACTCACTCATCGGGTCCTGTAAGTGATGATAGCCCCAAAGCGTGATGAATTCTAAATGGCACTTTCAACATTAATCTCCCAACAGGCCAACATGCATCCCAAGGATAGTTTGACATAGCAGCATTGGAGGAGGTTAGGGAGAATTCTCAGAAATGTCCTAATTCCTCTCTACCTTAGAGACTCCTGGCAACTTTGCTGGATTTTAGGACTTTTAATTTTGAACCTCGAGAGAGTGAGACCCTTTTTCCCACTCTCATGTATTTTTAACGTGATTTGAACTCTGTGTTTCTTTGTTAAGTATGGAGTCTGACAAACTCCATAGGCATCATCTTTACATTGTGTCACACAGCACCTTCAGTGCAGTGGCACAGGGAAGTCGTTCAGATTTCCCCAAGGTTTAAATACCTTCTCTTGGATAAACTACTGTTTCCAAGAGCAGTGAAGTGAAATTTGCTTTATTACACTTTTAACTTTTTAGACCCAGCACACACTATCTTACAATAGGGTGCTGTAGGGGTTACTTAGCTTCTCATGTAACATTTTTATGTTACCCTTTCCTCGATGAATGGCTAGTGGTAGTGGTTTACTTTTAACTACCGTGGTGTGCTTTTACCGCAGGCTGCATTCGCAGCTGCGGTAAAGCACCCAAGGGTGCCATTTTTGTCAAAATGGCCCGGTCTTCTTTTTTTGCCATTTCTTTGGTCCTTCTTGAGATTTACTCTGCATACCAAACCAGGTTTGGTCCCTTTGTTCAGTTTGTCTTTGGCGGGATTCACAAGTAAAGCCTGCCTCTGGCTCCAGGGTGTCTGGTGGCGGCAGGAAGCGAGGGAGGAGCCAGAAACTCCCTGTGCTTAGTCTCCTTGGAGACATAAATGCACTCTTAGGGGATTGGCCGGCTGGCTGTCTGGCAAGGACAGCCACTATGCTGGGTGACTGACAGCTAGGCTGGAATGAATGGGAGAAACCTGCATAAAAGGCGATGCTTTTTGGCTTCGAAGGCAGCATCGACCACTGGACAAAGGAATCCAAAGAAGAACTTGGAAGAGATGCCTGCTGCAACTCCTGGACCGCTGGTTTGCCCGGTGAAGCCCTGCTGCTGTGCTGAAGCTCCAAATTCATTTCGACTAGAGAAGTCCTGTAAGGATGACTTCTCCCCTTAAGTTGGGGGGACCAATCAACTCCAAAGTAAGCCACCTGACATCCTCTCGAAGCTGGTTGTATTTCCACTGCAGTTGCTGCTGGAACCGAAGAGCCAGAGAGAGGAACACCAGATTGTGTGTGTTGCTTTTAAGTTGGCCAAGAGCTCCAGGAAGATCCTTCCGGACTCCCAGGAAGCAGGACTGACCGAGCCTGAGCTACCTCAACAGAGTGCTGGACCCCAGATGCAATGAAAGCCCATCTCAACAGCCCGAGTCCGCAGTGGTGCTGTTTGCTGAGACGCGAGGAGCTGAAACCGCAAAGTGCCACTGAATAGAAGTTGGTCCTTTTCTGTCGCCGACCATCCCGATGCAGTGCAGAAGTCCTCCAGACGTCCTCCCTCTTGTTCCCACAACTGAGGCCCAGGAACACAGGATCTGCAGAGCTGCACAGGAACAGAAGCCAGCCAAAGCCCTTTTCTTCTAACCAGAGAGATGTACTGTAAAGTCTAAGAGAACTTACCTCTTGTTGTGTAACGTCACTTGTTCTCAGTGGAGACTTGTCTGGGTTGCTTCTGTAGAGTTACTAACAGCTTCTTTACCTCACAAGCCTAATCATCTTTTGACCCTACTTTGATTTCTTCTTTTTCTACAAAGACTTCTGAAACAGTGTGCAAGACTTTTACCTACCTGCAAGAAGTGCTTCAGCTCACCTTGACCTTTGTCAAATTGACTTTGACCTGGCCTGGCTGCCTGAATAACTCTTCTTACCTCTGACTCTGTGTGTAGCCCTCTTTCCAGGATGGGGTTGACTTACGTTGCACTTGGGGTTACCAAAAGTACTTACCTGCTTTAGAACATTTGTGAGATCGCTTGTTTTATTCTAATAATCTTTTTCTTTGCCATCCTCCTAAGTATTGCCCTAAATGCAAGAGTGATATATTAATGTACACAGTGTCCTAGCTATTGAGGTCACCTGAGGGTGTAGGAAGTGTCTGTGTGGGTATTTTCTGATTTAGGGAAACTCAGAGTGTGTATTTTGGAGTGTATTTGTGTGTTACTATTATATTGGCTCCTTCTGAAGAAGTCTTACTCAAACTGACTGTTAAATAAATTAATAATTGTTTAATCAATAAACCTTGTGTGTAAGAGTTTATTTGAATACTTGTCACTGTAAATCTCTGTGTAACTCCCCTACAGCTCACATTGAGCCCTCTTGAGATAGGCCTGACTGCTCAACATGCTACCAACTGTGTAGTACAGACTTATATCAAAGTTTGGGTTCCTATTGCCAGGAAGTCAGAGTTGTTATAGTGCACCCAAAGGGTACTGAATACAATCTTGCCTAACAGAGGTGGTGTATTTAGTGTAATGATACATACACATTAATTGTCCTGCTCAATGCTCAGTGGTGCTGGTGGAACAGGCTTGTGAAAGGCAATATGCTAGTGTTACTGACGAAGCATACCTGCACTGCTCAGTTTGTCAGTTGTGATGCTGAGGTATGCTATGTTATGTTGATTTATAACGAGCACTGCTACCACCGAGGGGCGGTCTCCAGGCATTCATATATCAGAGCAGCCATATTATCTAGGAGTGCTCTTTGCTCTGTAAGCTGATGCTCATATCAGGGGCTGTATTTGTTCGATCAGGCTGGTGGCTGCTATCATGGCATGGTAACAATCACTGTACCAAGGCTTCACAGTATGCCAGTGGTCTTCTTACTGTGAAAAGGGATGGCATGTTCTACCAGAAGGCACACATGTCTCAGGGTACACATGCACCCAGGCAGCAATCAACAGAGCCCTCCCTCCAGTGTGTTCATATCCAAATGCTAGTAGCACATTGCAGCAGAAAAGCATATGTGTTCCTAGTAAAGCATATACTAACAAGATAAAACTTCACAAAGTACCCCACTCGAGCATCTAATACCGGAATGCCATTTTCCTCATTGCTGCAGTAAGAAAATAATGCCTGGACTTAAGAGTCTTACACAGGAGTACAGGAGTATTATGGAACCAGATCTTGTATTATGTTTATGTTCATGATTATGTTTATGTTTATTGAGTTTATATAGCGCTTTACACCAAAGCGCTTTACATTATAACAATAGTACAAAAAAGACAGAAGCATATTTACAAACTTGAAACAAACCAGTGGTACAGGATACAGAACAATTTGCTCGGGGGGGTTTATTGGGGGGAGAACTCAGGGATCTTAACGCTTTTGGGTGGTTACAGCATCCAATATGGTCATCGGCAGGAGGGGGGAGGAAGGGGAAGGGTGAGGGGGGAGAGGTAGGGAAGGAGAGTCAGGGGGGAGTGGAGAAGAAGGGCTTTCATGTTAAATACAGAAGATACTGTACAATCATACCTTGCTAGTAGTAGGAATGACAAAAGAACCTAAAGTACCGTAAGACTACAACAAAAGTAATTTTCATATATGTATCTAATTCTGCTATCATATGAAATCATTGAATAGTTACCAGTAGGAGACATTTGATGTTTCTGGTGTTCTTTTTCTCTTATTACGTTCTATGCTGTAGAAAAGGAAAGAAGATGCTGGTTCACAAACTGCAAATCAGGAGACATTTTAAAGATGAATGTCATTATTTATTTCATATTCATTAATTTTTCGTGAATTTATTTTGAAAATTACATGTTGTAAAATCTAAAGTAAAAAAAAAAATGCTGTGGGCCTCATTACGAGTTTGGAGGTAGCCATGCTGTTTTTAGTGTCATGGCTACCTCCAAACTATTGTCTGGGTGCTGCAAAAGGGGACTTACTGGGCCATTCTGACCTTGGAGGGCCCAGTAATTCCCTTTCGCGGGACCCGATACATCCCCATTTCCATTTGAGCCCCCATAGGGCTCAATGGGAATGGGGAGGATGGTAACAACGGGCCCGTTAATGACGGGTCTGCTGTTAGCATCCTGGTCTGCTAGCGGGTCCCGCTCTGCACCTCTGGTCTGACCAGGCGTGCAGAGCGGGACCTGCTGCAGACCTCGTAATGTGGCGGCCTGGAATTAACGGTGCCGGTCCCTTACGGGCACCGTTCATTCCGTGGCCGCCTACCTCGTAATGAGGCCCAGTGTTTCAATGAGGCACAAGGAAAGGGAACAAGGGAGCAAATAAACAATGAAATTGCAATAAGTAAATATAAAGAAAAGCGGTCCTACTAGGTCTACTAGTGACATTCGGAGCATGCAAGTGCAATGAAAGAAAAAAGAGAAAAAAGGGGTCATGGGGCAGGGGTAGGTGCAATTAGGGTTCCCTAGGGTAGGAAGTGCCAGAGGTGCCCTTTGGAGAGGCAACATTTAAGTGCATGGGTGAGGCATCACATGTGAGGGAGGTCTACCGCCCAAAGGTAAGTGCAGAACGGAGACAACCACCCGACAAGTAGTGAGTGCTGTGGGCGATTGGGCAGAAGGCCAGGACCCTATTGGACTCTTGAGGGACCAGGCCGCCAATCTCAGAGACAGATGGGATGGTTAGCACAGGAGGGGAAGAGGGAAGGAGGAGAAGAGAAAGGTCTTGAGTTGTTTGCGGAACTTGAGGGTCCAGTTCAAGACGAAGAGACAGAGGGAGGTTGTTCGATAGGAGAGAGCCAGCTGAGGAGAGAGATCTGCCCCCTGCTCTCTGCTTGGAGAAGCATTTGATCAGCAGAGAGTTGGAGCCAGAAGATCATAGGGATCTGAAGGGAGAGTATTTAGTGAGAGAGAGTTGCAAGTAGTGAGGTCCCAGGCCCCAGACAGCCTTGTGGCTGATGCAAAGGGTCTTGAATTTGATCCTTCCAACAACTGGGAGCCTGTGGAGAGATTTTAGAGCTGGAGAGATAAGGTCCCAGGGCATGAGGCCAAAGATATGTCTTGCAGCACTATTCTGGATTAACTGAAGAGGACGAAAAGAAGAAAGAGGCAGAGTGAAGAAGAAGCTGTTGCAGTATTCTAGCGTGGAGTGGACCAGAGCTCTAGAGACATTGAGCTTCTGGGGGAAGGTGAGGAAAGGGAGAATGCCCTCGAGGAGGGTTAGGTGTTAGTGGGCCTTCTTGACAAGATTCAGGATGTGAGGAGTAAAGGAGAGCAAGGGGTCTAAAATGACCCCAAGGTTTCTGGCCTCAGTGGAAGGAGAGGTGGGTAAGGCCATAGAGGATAGCCACAGTGCAGGAAGGAAACAAGGAGCAGGTGTCACAATAGGAAGGATCCCATTCTTACTGCACCAAGACTGAATATCAGACAAGCAATCAAGGATGATAGATGAGGAAAAGGAGGAGGAAGAGTGGAGTTTGAAGAAGAGTTGTGTGACTACTGTGTAACACTGGAAATGAGGAGAGAAGGCAGAGATCAAGTGAGCAAGAGGTGAAAGGTAGCTGTTGAAAAACCATATGAATACAAGAGCCCAGCAAGAACCTGTACTCAAATTAGGGAGTGTGACTGTGGTAGGAGGAAATCCTTTCACAGGTACCGGGATGAATTTATATCCACAATAGGATAACGCACAGAGCGACCTGATGTGTTCAGTACTATCTGTGACACCAGAATCCACAGAGGAACCAAGGATCAAGGTAACAATAGGAAGCAAGACATTACCCCTTAGCACATCTCAGCCTGGGACGCAGTTTGAAGAGTTCCAAAGCTATAACATTAAATCCATAACTTGTCAACAGTTCAAGGCTCTTGTAGTGTCATGATCGGTTGTGTTCTCATGAGAAACAGGTGGCTATGTCTGTGGCAGATGAATAAAGATCTGCTGGTCTGCTCAAATGTCTCAATGTTCTGGCACCATGTTATGGTAATTGTGGAATGGACCATGATGCGCAGCGGGGGTCGATGGTAGTGTGGTAAGATTTGAGGGACCCAATTATTTCTGGATAATGTATGTCCCGCTATCGAGCACTAGCATAGCTCTGCCAATTAGCCACATTTGAGCAATTGACCTGATGTTGCAATGTGTATTGATGCTAATTAGTTTGTACCTTTAAAAAAGTATTAATTTTGGGGGCGTACTTTTGACAGCGGTTTTCATGCAGTTCTGTTCCGCATTCTGTTTGAATTTTGCTTTCCCAGCTGTATCGGAGCCCAAAATAAATTGTGTTACTTCTTTCCTGGCGTACACTCCTTTTTAGACTACTTTTCAATTTTTACTGGTGAGTTCTGAGGCAACACGCAGTACATTTTTGGTGGCCAGTACGGGGACTCAGCTTTCCCAAACGGACGTCGGGAAAGAGGGCAACACCGAGGAGGCCATGCAGATGCCGAGTTCACAAAGGTCTGCCTGGTCCAAGCACTCCCTGCTCTTGGATGGGGCTACTAGCCGTTAAAGAAAGACTTTGGGGTTGAGAAGACTCGAGAATCTCTGAAGAAGGATACGTTAGTGTAACCGTGCATGAAGACACAAATTAGAAGGGCCCTTGCTGACTGATTGTCCGTGTCAGGGTACTGTAGTGTTGTAGAGCATCCAGCAGGCAGAGGGATCGATAGTATTATGGCGAGTATAGTTAAGTTATAATCAGGTTTAAAATATTGACCCCTGCCATGTTTGTAGCCAAACCTGTGACAGCGGATGAGCAAGTGCATGATTGCTCAAACTACAAAGAGTTTTATGACGAGATTCCAAGGGTGAAGGAGAATGCTTTAGCACGGAGGGCGGTTCTCTTCATTCACGGGTCTTCAAACATTGATCAAACTGATGGGGAAAGACATTTAGGTTCCGCTGTGGTAAGGCGCAGAGCAAATGTGGAATTTGAAGTGGTAGTAAGTGCAAGACTACCGTCTCACTTTTCGGCACAGGCTGCAGAATTGTTGGCGCTTATATTCGCGCTCGAGAAATACGCAGGGCAGGAAGTAATAGTGTACAGTGACTATGCCTATGTGACATAAACCGTACACACTGGTCTAGCACATTGGAAAATGAGGGGCTATCTCTGAGCGGACGGCACTCCAGTGCAACATGCAGTATTGTTGGACAGGCTTATTAAAGCAGTGCAAGTCCCAGTAGCCATCGCATTAGTTAAATGTGCAGCACATACTAAGAGAACTGATTTTATTTCACATAGGAATGAAGCTGCAGCCAAAGAGGCCAAAAGGGTTGCATATTCATCAGATATTTCAAGTTTTGATACTCCAAATGTGAAAGCAAAAGTGGTCACGATTATGATTGTAAACAAAGGGTTTACTCATTTGTCCAGAACACAGTCGATGGAAGTTCAAGGCAGTGCTCCACAGGAAGAGAAAGAATTATGGAAACGGAGGGGGTGTTATTTTTATCCCCCTCTGAAGCATTGTGGTGACAGGACAGCACCGCAAAGCTGGTGATGCCTGTAGCCTTATTAAGGGTAGCTCTTGAACAGCTCCACTACCTTGCGCATTTAGCTAGAGAAGGCCTCATAGAAGCTATTTTGGAGGACTGGTTCATACCGTATCTGTTAGAACATGTTGCCTTTTAAATAGTAAATTGCATTGTATGTCAAATGTTTACTGCTGGACACACACTGCGACAAAATCCGAGGAGTGATTCCTCGACCGAACGGTCCTTTTCAGTATTTACATATTTGTTGATATGCTGTAAGTATGTAGTGGACATAGATATGAGATAGTGGTGGTGTGCCCCTTTCCGAGATGGATTGAAGCTGGTCCATGTAAACACACTGATGCCACTTGTGCTGCAAAGTTTTTATTCCGAGAAGTCTTTCCTAGATGGGGAGTATGTGAGGTACTGAGATCTGACAATGGGCCCCATTTTGTTAATGAAGTATTCGAACAGATCAGCCCATTGCTTAGCATTAAAAACACAAGTTTTCTTCTGCTTATCGCCTGCAAGCAAACAGTGTAAGGGAGAGACTCAACAGTCTTCTCAAAGAATCGCTAAACTCAAATTGACATTGAAGAAGGAATGGTTGTGTTGCCTTTTGCATGTTACATTTCTGATTCTGCACTTTCTTTTGGTTTATTGAGGTACATCTAATGCAGGAAGACTGGGCTACTGATTTGTCATACTGACTGGCCTACAGCTGAATGCCCAAGCCAAGGGATCGCCGAGCTGTGGAATGCGTAATGCCTCTGAGTGCCAGGCATGCTAACAGCTCTGCCTGAGAATGAACACAATGATGAAGCTGCTGACTCAAGTCCCAAGGCTGCTAAGAGGCTACCATGCAAAGACAATCTGCTGTTATGAAATGTGCTTTCTTTCACCCTGGCGGGAAATTTTATGATATGTGGTGCTAATGGGAGGGGAATAATGTGTAGCTTCTGAATTGTACATAAGTATGAGACAGGCTTGGGAGGGGCAGAGTGAATGCAGCCCTCCAACGCACTGGTGTGGGTTCGCATTACAATGCTGTTTTCATTCCACTTCTGGTCTGGTGTATTATTTGTGTCCGAGTGGCGAGTGCCTGGAATGCCTGAGACAGTGTAAGGGTGCGGATGAATAAATTGCTTGTTTACAACTTTATTCTGGGACTGCTTCACTTTTAGGCAACTTCCCGTTGTCTCGGGAGGATAGCTGAGCGGCAACGTGATCGCTTTGAAAGCAAGATGACACGGAGCAACACAGGTTCGATCCCCAGGTCCGTGCTTAGAAACTTCTGGGTATTAAGCACATTATAAATAACATATCATATCATAAGGGGCAATTGAGTTTCAGGTAGACAACTATAATTCCATTCTGTACATTGTTTGAATATTTTTTTATGAACATCAATGTCAATTTGTATCTACAGAGCAAAGTATAAGAAACCCAAACTCTGTTCCAATGCCATCAAGGCTCACATTCTTTGGAAAAAAACTACAGCTTCATAGTAATAATTAAAACCTCTGGGAAATTCCCTTTTTGCTGACCTAAATCGCATTTGGCTTGAAAAAACAATGTTTTGGTATAAAGGTTTATGAACTTAAAATGACAGTTGTTGTCCTTGTTGGGATGAGAAGACAACATCCTATCAACCTCGTTCTGCAGTTTCACTCTTACAGATTCCAAATTATTTATCTGTGTTTTCATTTAAACCTCATATTAACATTAGAGGTATATGGGACAAGTACTAAATTACAAAGGGAAAGGCATGCCTGCAAACTATAATAGACTGCAGAAATAGAAACTCTCCGGCACCTCATACTTAATTGTGAGCAAACCCAAGATTTAAGAGAAAAGTATTTTAAAACGTGTGTTCATAACTTGTCCCACGTGAGCATAGCGCACTTATAGAATTGCTTGATGGCAGCTCAACAAACATCATGAATTATTGCACTAGTGAGGACAGTTAATTTCTTATGAGGAAAAACGCAGGTACATTCGATGTTTTAAATATTTTAATGGATAATAATATTTGTTTTGCATTGTTGTATATATTTGTATTCATCAACCGTTGTATTGTTGTATGAAATGTGCCATTCGGTGAAAGGTTTATTGATAAACCATTGCACTAATAAGGAACAAGTTACTTACCTGTAACTGTTGTTCTCCAGCATGGGTCTGGCATGGATTCACATGCTCATGGATATTCCCCGTCGTCAGGCTGGGAATCCTCGGTAAAGAAAAAATCAGCATCAGTATCAGTTTCGTTTCTGATCTGTCTTTCGTAGTAATAACCAATCACTGGTCTCTGCGTCATACTGATCACAGCCAATGACTGCCCTCTACCTAAGCACCGCCTCTGGCAGCCATCTTCAGATTTGGAAGCATGTGAAGTGGCAGTATGACCAAGTGAAGAGCCGCAGAGGGGTAGGCGGGAGGGTTCGCATGTGAATCCATGCCAGACCCATGCTGGAGAACAACAGTTACAGGTAAGTAACTTGTTCCTTCTCCAGCATGGGGTCTGGCATGGATTCACATGCTCATGAATAAAGAATACATAGCAGTACACACATGCACAACCACGGGAGGTGGCAAAGGCTCAACATTAAGCATTACATCAAACTCAACATTAAGCATCTTACCTCCTCACCAGGCTCACCTCAGGCGAACAGGTTGCGCAGCACTGCTTGGCCGACCCTGGACTCCTCCCTGGAATCCCGATCGACGCAGTAGAATTTCGTGAAGGTGTGCGTCGACCTCCACGTAGCAGCCCTACATATGACCAGCAGGGGCACACCAGAAAGGAACGCCGTGGTAGCTGCGATCGCTGTGGTGGAATGGGCTCTCGGACGGCCAGGCAGCGGTCGGTTTGCCAACCGATGACAGTACATGATACAGCCGGAGAGCCATCTGGAAATGAAAGCTTTCGAGAGAGCCTTCCCCTGATTGACAGGTCCAAAGTTCACAAAGAGTTGTGACGTCTTCCGAAAACACTTTGTGCGGTCCACGTAGAACTTCAGTGCTCTAGCCACATCCAGCGAGTGCAAAGTCCTCTCAGCCGGCGACGAAGGCGACGGGAAGAACACAGGCAACACCAAGGGTTCGTTGAGATGGAAGTCCGACGGTACCTTGGGCATGAAGGAGGGGTGCGTCCTGAGCACTACCCTCGTGTCGTGAAAAGTCAAGTACGGGGCCTTGCAGGAAAGGGCCTGGATCTCTCCCACCCGTCGTGCGGAGGTGATGGCCACAAGAAACGCTGTTTTCCACGACAGAAACTTCAACGGGGCCGAGTGCAGAGGCTCGAACGGAGGTCCCATGAGCTTGGTCAGCACCACGTTGAGCTCCCACGCCAGGGCCGGAGCCTTCACAGGCGGGAACGATCTGAACAGTCCCTTCATGAACTCTTTCACCAGACAATGAGACCACAAGGACGTCCGCCCCGTGGTTCTGGTGTATCGGGAGATCGCAGCAAGATGAATCTTGATGGACGCGTGTGCCAGTCCAGCTTTGGCCAGCGTCAGCAGGTACGGCAGTACCTGGGGAGCCGTAATCCGTAGAGGGTTAATCTTCTGTGCGTGGCACCAGACAGAGAACCTCTTCCATTTGTGTCCGTAGCATTTAAGAGTCGAGGACGCCCTGGCCTTTGCAAGAACCTCTCTGCAGTCGGCCGGTATGTCGTATCCCCCAAACTCTAGCGCTGCAGGAGCCAGGCCTGCAAGTTCAGCGATTTCGGGTCGTGGTGGAGGATGGCGCCTCCTTCCCTGGAGAGTAGATCAACGTCCACCCGCAGCTTGATTGGCGGGGACGCTGACAAGTCCAGAAGGTCCGGGAACCATATCTGCCTCGGCCACGCAGGTGCGACGAGGATCATCCTGCACCGTGACCTCTTGAGCTGGTTGACGAGCCGGATTAGCAGTGGCAAAGGAGGGAACGCGTAGAGGAACAGGCCCTCCCAGGGGAACGAGAAAGCATCGCCCATGCTCCTCGCCTGGGGAAACCTGCTGGCGAACCTCCGGCACTTGGAGTTCGTCGCCGTCGCGAACAGGTCGATCTGGGGTGTGCCCCACGGTCGGAAGAGGCGATCCACTAGATCCTGCCGTAGTTCCCACTCGTGGCACGAGCGCAGCTCCCTGCTGAGTGAGTCGGCGATGGTGTTTTTTATCCCTGCCAGATGAAACGGCACCAGAAACATCCTTTGGGCGACGGCCCAATGCCACAGGTCCTGCGCCTCCTTGGACAGTGCTGGGGACCTGGTTCCGCCCTGTTTCCTGATGTAAAACATGGTGGTGGTGTTGCCAGTGAAGATCCTCACCACCTTGCCCTTGAGGGACGGAAGGAAGGACCTGAGGGCCCAGAACACTGCACGGAGCTCCAGGACGTTGATATGGAGGGACTTCTCCGTCGGGAGCCAAAGGCCTCTCGCGTGCAGATTTTCGGTGTGCGCTCCCCACCCTTCCAGGGAGGCATCCGTGGTCACTGTCTCCTGGTGGTCTGGGGTCTGGAAGTCCATGCCCGCCGTCAGATGCGCGCGGGTGCCCCACCACCGGACCGCTCGGCGGAAACTCTCGTCGAGTGTGATCCTCTCCTCGAAGCCGCCCGTCGTTTGGATCCAGCGCGCGTCCAGGAACTCCTGCAACGGGCGCATCCGAAGCCTGCACATGGGAATGAGGTAGATGCAAGAAGACATCATTCCGAGGAGGGACTTGATGGACCTCACCTTGGCCGCGTCGGAAACCAACATCCGCTGTACCTTGCCCAGGATGGACCTGGCCCTTTCCTCCGACGGGGAGGCCAGAAGGGACACTGTGTCGAGCTTCGCTCCCAGAAACAGTGCGTTTTGCGCGGGTACCAGGTGGGACTTGGCGTAGTTCACGGAGAATCCCAGGTCCGTGAGAAGTTGGACGGTCCTTGCCGTGTGCTCCACGGCGAGCTCCCTCGTCTTGGCTCGGATGAGCCAGTCGTCCAGGTAGGGGTAGACGTGGATCCCCTCGCGGCGCAGCTGCGCCGCCACCGGTGCAAGGCACTTGGTGAATACCCTGGGTGCCGACCGTAGTCCGAAGGGGAGGGCTTTGAACTAATAGTGACGCCCTTGGACCACAAACCTGAGGAATTTCCGGTGCCCCTTTAGGATGGGAATATGGAAGTAGGCATCCTCCAAATCCAACAACGACAGGAAGTCTCCCTCCTCCAGCTGACCCAGGACGTGCTGGAGGGTGACCATCCGGAACTTCTGCGCCTTGATGAACTTGTTCAGACGTCGCAGGTCTAGGATGGGGCGCCATCCTCCTGTCTTCTTCTTCACGAGGAAGTATCTCGAGTAAACTCCGGAGCCCCGAAGCCTCTTTGGGACGAGTTCGATGGCGCCCTTCCTGAGCATCGCCCTTACCTCCAGGAGAAGCTGAGGGACGTGAAGCTCTTTCCTGGCCATGGGGGGGACGCGCGGGCACCTTCTTTGAAACTCGAGCGCATGACCCCGGGCTAAGGCGTCCAGCACCCAACGGTCGGTGGAGATGGACTCCCACACGCTGATGAAGCTCGCCAGCCGGCCTCCCACCGGGGTGCTTCGGTGGGGGCCCGACCCCACAGCCGGTTCAATCCTGTTTCGACGAGGCATTGCCGCCTTGACCTCCTTGGCGACAACGGCGGGGTCCGCCAGACTTGCCTCGTCCTCCGTAGGCCTCCTGAGACGACGAGCGGGCCGCCTGACGGTAGGTGGAGAAACCGCCGCCGGAACCTTTGGAGGCGCCCTTGCCTCCGCTGCTCCGAAAGGGCGTCCGTCGTTGCTGCAGAACCCCAAGGGCCCGGGCCATCTCAGTGTCCGCTTTAATGGCCTGAAGGGAATCGTCCACTGTTTTCCCAAACAGGTTGTTCCCATCGAACGGCATGTCCAGGACTCTGGTCTGTACGTCTTGACGGAAGTCCGTAGCCTTGAGCCATCCACGCCGCCTAAGGCACACGCCGTTGCCCAACTGGCGAAACCCAGTGTCGGCGATGTCCGTCGCAATAGTGATGGCGTGGTCCGACGCCACCTCACCTTCCTGTAGGATCTCCAGGGCATCCGCCCTCTTGTCGTTTGGTAGGAAGTCCAGCAGGGGAGCCAGTTTGTACCATAGCTCCCTGTTGTAGCGGGCCACGATAGCCAAGGCGTTGGCCGCTTTAATCGTCGTCGCTGCAGACGAGATGACCCTGCGTCCCATAGTGTCCAATTTCTTTCCCTCGCCGTCCGGTGGGGAAGTCGATGTGGAGGCCGCACCCCCCCCCGCTTTCTTCCTGGCCGCCACGGAGACGACGGAGTCCGGGATAGGCTGCGCCCGGAGGCACAGGGGGGCCGCGTCCAGGACCCGGTACTTCTTCTCGTACCGGTCTCTTCTAGCTGGCGTCGTGGAAGGGTTCTTGAGGAGGGCGAGGCCCTCATCCCAAATGTCGTTCAGTAGAGGCACCGCGAGGACCATCTTCCTCTTGGCCTCGCGCCGTTGATAAAGGAATCCTTCCTTTTTCTTCTCCTCAGGGCAGAGTTGGAAAAGCTCGGATGCCCTGGCGATCATGGAGTGGAACGATCCAATCTCGTCGGGCGGAGAAGCCCTGGTGGGAGGTGACGACGGTAGATCCTCGTCGTATACCTCGTCGTCCGTGCCCGTCGCTGCCGTGTCAGTCCCCGTATCATCCCCTCGGGTGGACGGGGAGGAGGGCTGGACGGGGTGCGACGGCTGAAAAGGAGGTGGAGGGTGAATCCTTCTTTTCTTGGGCGGGGGAACACCAGAAGGTCCCGGTTCAGGATCCCCCGACGGGAGAGGTTCCTCCGTCGGCAACGGTAGTCTCGTCCTTATCTCTGAGCATAAGGACTGTATAGCCAACAAAATGGCCGCCGAGTTGTCTTGCGGCGCTGGCAGAGGGGAATCCGACGGGCGATCAGGGGCCCCGTCGGCACCCTCGACGATGTCGTCGTCACCTGCGTCGGGATCCATCCCGACGGGCCGGTCTTCTTCCACGCCAAGGCCCTGGCTTAAGACCTCGATCAGCTCTTCCTCCGAGGTTGAAGCCGAATCTACGACGACGCCCTGCCCCCCCCCCGTTTTCTTCCCCGCCGGGGATTTCACGGGGGTCCTATCGATGGGTACAAAAGAGGACTCCCTCCGAGGTGGCAGGGAGACTCTGAGCCCCGAGGTCGCCACCACTGGTGTAGCCTCCACAGGCTGAGCCAGGGCCGCCGTGACAGCTTCGATAGAGGGCTTGGCCGGATGGATTAAGGCCTTCACCACCTTAGGTGCGCTCACCGCCTTATCCTTGAAGGGGGGGACACTGCCTCGCTCCCCCTCCGATGGGGCCTTCGAGCTCGACCGGGGCCTCTCCAGGAGGTTCGCCGGGTGCTCGCCCTTCCTCTTACCCGACCCAGAGCGTTGGCTCGTGGCTGAAGGTGCCGGGGAGGGTGCGCCCTGCCTGGCGCCCGTAGAGCCCGACCGTTCAGCGCTCCCGGTGCCAGTGGACTCGCGGTGCTTGGCCTTGTGTTGGACCCCCGTCGCCAGGGCGTCCTCAAAGGTCTTAGAAGACCGCACGGATTTCTTCTCGCCAGACGGGCTCTTCCCTTCCAGCCAGTTGGCGAGACGTTGATGGCGGTCCTTCATGGTCCGCTCCGACATATTACCGCAAAACGCACAGTCCTTCTCCACGTGCGTCTTGTCCTCATGTAAGCAGTAGAGACAAAAGGAGTGTTCGTCCTCCTTAAAGACGTTCTGCAGCTGGCATCCAGGGCAGACCCTGAACAGCTTTCCGGGCGTCAAGCTTCCCTTCTCCTGGGCCATGTCCGGGCCTGAGAAGCTTCTGGAGTCCTCCAAAAGCGTAGCTCGACGAATTCTTCACCCTTGAGGGGCGCAGACGAATCCGACACGGGTCCCCGTTGATCGGATGGAGAGTCGGTGGAGCTTGAGGCTCTTTTGACCGAAAAAAACAAAGTTTTTGAGAAAAAAACGTGAAAAAATAGCACTAACGCTCGAGAGCAATAGCACGAGGATCCCAACACATGAACGTGCGGTATAAATCTGAAGATGGCTGCCAGAGGCGGTGCTTAGGTAGAGGGCAGTCATTGGCTGTGGTCAGTATGACGCAGAGACCAGTGATTGGTTATTACTACGAAAGACAGATCAGAAACGAAACTGATACTGGTTTTTTTCTTTACCGAGGATTCCCAGCCTGACGACGGGGAATATTCATGAGCATGTGAATCCATGCCAGACCCCATGCTGGAGAATAAAGAAAATATATAAGCATGTGAGTTTATTGTCTAGAATAGTCATTCATATTTGCTTTTCCATGTGTCTGTGAATTTGAATGGAAGCATGAGTGGGGTAATGGCAGGCAAACTGTGCTTTCCATTCTGTGGACAAGTTGCCTGTAATTGTTTGAAGTACTGTGGATGGCCTCCCCAACATTGCATATCTCATTACAACATCATTCCTGGTAACCAATTCCCACTTATCCTTGCCCCTCATAACATCGAGTGTCGTTATTACCAGCAATTTTGATACATGTGTTAGAAAGTTCTGTGGACCTTGCTATTTCAACTGCTTCTTGTAGAATCTGCTTCTTTGCTGACCATTACCTCTCTTGAATCTTAAATCGTGCCATCTTCATCATTATCGAACCACACAGCGACTCAGTCATGACGCCTTTCAATCTGCATATTGCATTCTAGAAGGGTAGCAACACGATTGTCAATGGTTTCACCAGGAGGTTCTGCCCTTAATTTATGCAAATGCCTCTCTGGGACTATTTTTGCATTTTTCTTATATGTCTCTTTAGATCATGCATTGTAATGTCACATACTTCCTTTCGTTGTCAGCATTTTCATCTTTCACCACCTCTTCAGAAAATGCCAAATAATGTTAATTCCTCTTCTCATAACTTGTTTACATGCACCACAACTTTCCTATCATCAGTGATCCTTCCCTGCTGCTCTCAGGTAAACCAAGAATAAGTTATTTCTTTGTTCCTACAATGTAATGGGTTCTCCAGGCATGGCTAGACAACTGTTGGGGGAACCAGGCCAAACCATCGACTGTTGATGCTGCCATTGATCAGCAGATGGGTTCCACAGCACATAGGAGATAGAGGGAAAGGTTGGGCTGTTGTGAGTTGTGGACAGCAAGGTATGCTGCTTTTCTGCTGGGTGGAAGTTTCTAGGTCTGCAAAGAACTATTGCTTTGCTGAAGTGTTTCTATGAAGGTGACTTTTGAGATTAATTTAAAGTACAGTGACTGTCTCTCCATGGTAATCCTAAAACCTGCACACATCCCCTTGTAATCCCTCAAACGCTGGTTCCCCAACTCAAACAACAACTTGATTACAGTCCACCTTATTTACTGAGAAAACCAGGTGGCAAATTTAGTCAAAGATATCCTCAGCACTTGAACCGATAAATGTGTTTATCCCAAGAGGCTTCAGGTTGCTTAATCAAAAGTTAAGAATTAAGAGTCCCAGTATTTACATATTTGTTGATATACTGTAAGTATGTAGTGGATATAGATATGAGATAGTGGATATTCTTACGTTGGATACTTATGTGTGTTATTCAGCCTCAGAAGAAGATCTAGGAAAGCTTGAAACACGTGCCAGGCTGTTATCTTTAAAATAAATAACATTTGGAACTGAACTATTGACTACGCTTGGCGCAAAATTACTGAGACTCTTAATTCTGGATGCCTGTGCGCAACAGTGGCCGTGATTGGACGACCAGATGCTTTGTCCATTGTTTTCATGGGAGGCGAGAAAAACGTGCCCAAATGCCTAGTAGTAGTTTTCTTGATCTTTATCAAGTCAGGTGATGAGTGCTGTATAAAGGTAAATTGTCTGGAGGGCGGGTCAGGTCAGTGAGGTGGGGACCTGCTAGATGCAGGGTGATGTTTTCGTTGATTTCCAAGCCAATGAATTAAAGACGCCTCTGTTTGCCATGATGCGTAATTGTTGTATGAGCCTGGTTTCTGTAAACAGAGGGCATGCAGCGAGAAGGTGCAGGAGATAGTACAGGGGGAATTGAAGAAATCAGTTTCCCAGTTCTGCACCATGTCACTTTCAATGACCCGGCTCTGCACTGTGTCACTCTTATAGGAATGATACTACTATTGTCCCTGGTGTGTTCATGTTCCACTCATGACCACAGTTCTGACTCATATCAGACCCTGTCCCCAGGATCTGCCCCATATCACTCTCACTGCCCCATGCCTGTACCATACCACTCTCCCTCCTTCAGTTCTGGTCCCTCATACCAGCTCTTTCTCATATCAAAAAGAGTGCACCCAAAACATCCCCATTGCCTCGAGGGGATAGCTCAGGGGCAACACGATCACCTTGGAAGCAATATGACACTGAGCAACACAGGTTCGATCCCTGGGTCCACGCTTAGAAACGTCTGAGTATTAAGTGCGCTATAAATAACCAATCATATCATATGATTGACCCCTCTAACTTCATCCCCACACCCACTGACATTCTCTTGCTCTCTCTCCCTCTCTCGATACCCCCCTCGCTCTCTCATGCACACACACACACACCTACCTTGACCTCACTGCACTGTGGCTCCTCCCTCCGTTGCTGCCTGGTTCCTTGCTGTTGCTGGGGGCTCATGCTCAGAGCCGGAACGAGGAAGAGTGCCCTGCCTATACATGTAATCGATAGCAGACCCTGAGATGCCTGATACATTGCCCCTGCATTCAATGTTCTGTGAATGTAACGGCTCTGAATTAAATGTCCTCGTCCTCATTGCCTCCTATAGATCGGAGCTGGCCAGCACCACCCTGTGCCCGACCACATGGCACAGAAAGGTGCTGCCTTCAGGGTAGGCTGTGAAAGGGAACATTCAGCCACATTCCAAGAGACCCGCAGTGTGTTTGCTTTTGGCTTTGTGCTTTTTTTCCGAGGGTGAGACTCTTTCCATCCTCACTCACCATGGCAATCCGTCTCATATAGGCAGCACTAACCAGTTCCTTTGGGTGTCAGTACAGGTGGACCCTGGTTTTCGTTCTGATTTTTGGGTAGTGGTGCTAGACCCTCTGGCTAGCAATATAGGGACCGCAGGTCCCCCATTTTGCCCCTGGGAGGGTGAATTACTCTGCACCTTTATTTCTTTTATCACACAGTTGCCATATGAAATTGAGGCTTTGTAATAGCTGAAATGACTTTCTTATTGCTGTACGCTCTGTCTTCATGGATCAATGGCGTTGTTGGCCTTCTGCCTACTGTTTGGCAGTAGGAATTGCCATACACAATCAATCCCTTTTGCAGGCTGTGGACAGTGAATGAATGGAGATCAGTTTTGGTTGGGTTACGGAAAGCTACTCACCCAAATCAACCGCCAAGATACGACTGATGTCATGAGGTGACTTTGGCCAGCCACCCAGCACTGGATGGCCACCAAAACGTTGAATGACGCAATGTTTCCAATACGGTGGCAGGGGTGAGCCCCAGCCTAGCGTTGTGTATATCTAGGTATGTTTTGGAAACATTCCTTAATCACCCATTTTAACCTGAAACCGAAGTACCTAGAGGACCAATAAAGAACGTTCTGCTGCTGAAGACTTCCTTGCCTAAGTCAACTCCTATAAGAGGAAGCTAATTTTTTCTCAACGATGAGACGCCTGACCAGGTGCTTTCCTCATTTGAACCAGCAGGGTCACCTGGCTCACCATGGTCCACATGCATTTGCACCCTCCTGAAGCTCGTAGGTCTCAGAAGGCATGATCCATTCTGGATGGTCTGTGTATACTGAGAGAGGGCTCTCGCAGTGCCAGGACTCAGAGTGGCCTTTATTGTTGCTCATTATGCTGTGTGACGTCATATTGGGACATTGATATTCATGACACTCTTCTGTTGGGCTGAGGTAGGCTACTGGAGTTCATTGGCCCTGCATCAATGCTTTTAAACTGCTGTGGCCTCTTTTATCAGCATGTGTTGCAAAACAGAGGACATCTACTGTGGTGAATTCTGTTGGTCAGCTCCATTCATCTTCCAGGAATGGAGTCTTTAAGCGGAGTTCAGAACCAACACCAACCAAGCCGAATCCCAACCTGAAAACCAAACTGCATTCGCAATCCCTGAGCCTCTTCAATAGTGATCATTGCCATGAGTAGTCTCTCCCAGGTCTTCTGACCTTTTTGAAGTCGTCCTCTTGGGGGCGCCCGGGCCCAGTTTATAGAACCCTTTTGCTTGGTCCTACAGCTGCTGCATTTTCCATTGGGTGCAATGTCCTTGATTGTGTCCACCTTCCTTCTCGTCTTTGGTGGTGGAACCTGTGCAAAGGAATCTCATGTGGGTGCTCTCTGACAGATGGTTGCCCATCTCTCTTGGCAGGACCCCACTACGTATTCACCCACCTTGTGTGACACTATAACCGCACTCTACTGAGTTTGGAAGGAATTTATCGTAATACTCCTAATGCTCTCTAGGTAATTGAAAGTAGTTTCTTGCCTCTGACTTTTGTTTAACATATGAGCAGGGTCTAGTGCTAGACGTTTTCATCTAGTAGTCAGACTGTAATCTGTATGCTTTATATTTCTAATGCCTTATTTGGGGTGGTGTCTCCTAGGGGAGCGCTGGCATTCTGAAATAATTCAAGGTCTGTGGTGGTCTGTGAATATTTTCAGTGGAGGTGCATTCATAATATCCCCCTCATTATCTCAAGTGTTTTGCGGAATCCCCAGATAGGTACGTTTTTAAGAAAAACGTGGTATGACGCCATAAAATGCGCAATCAGTTATATAGAGTAGCATGAAAAACAATACATGCCACGTCATCAACAGTACACAGAAGCACTTTAAAACATTTTCAGAAGGTTACACCGACAATATCTCCCAGCACGCCCACTGCAATACACCTTCATGATGTTCCTCACAATACCTGGCAGCATTCCCAGTGTAGAAACACTGTTATGATGCTGCACCCACAGTATCTGCCCGTATTCCCACTGTGAAGACATGTCATCATGCTGCACTCACAATACATGCTAGAATTCCGACTGTAAAAAACACTCATGAGAGTTCCCACAATACATACCAGCACTGAAACTGTAAAGCACATCTTCATGGTGCCTAGATTATGCCCACATTATATGCCAGCATGTACCTATAAAACACCTTTCATGCTGCTTACGATCAAATGTGTCAGTATTCAATTGTAAAACGTGTTCATAATGTTGGCCATAGTATAAGCCAGCATGAGACACTAAAATGCTTTTCATGCTGCCTGAGTTCTAATGCGCCAGTATTCAACTTGATATGATCTGAAATAAGTCATTTATATCGTGCCTGTGCACAAGTGTTTCTAGGCACGACACGACAAGGGAGGGAAGACAGAGAGAGGACAAGAAAAACGATCTCACTAGGCCTTGTGTCATTCAAATCGTGCAAGTGCTAGATCGAGAAGTGCAAGGGGAAATGTAAGGGGGAAGTGCAAGGGAGAGGGGAGGGGAAATCAGGGCAGCAATGCTCTGAGTAAGTGCAACCAGGGCAGTGCCACTCTGGGTAGTGCAGGGTAGTGCAAGGAGAACAAGGGACTGTAGGGATACAGTTACAGCCCATAAGTGCACAGTCAGCCCGGAAGTAGTGTAAGGGTGACCTGTACAGCAGACAGGTAGGTCATGTAGGTCAGCAGGGGTGGGAGAGAGAGAAAGCAGAAGAGAGGAGGAACGTTTTGAGCTGCTTCCGGTACTTCACGTGATCAGGCTCAAGTTTCAGAGGACCAGGGAGGCCATTCCAGTTGGAGGCACCTGCAGCGAAGAGAGATCTACCCCCCACTCTCTGCCTAGAGAAGCATCGAACCTTTAGAGAGTTGGAGGTAGCTGAACAAAGGGCTTGGGAAGGAAGGTATTTTGGGAGAGTTGGATGCAGTGCAGACCCTGGCCCCAGAAAGCCTTGTGGACAATGCAAAGGGTCTTGAACTTGATACTTGCAGCCACCAAGAGCCAGTGGAGACATGTCAGGGCTGGAGAGATCCTGTCCCTGGGCTTGAGGCCAAGGATAAGTCTCCCAGTCCTGTTCTGGTTTAGTTGAAAAGGGCGGAGAGTAGAGGAAGGCAGGCTGAGAAAGAGGCTGTTGCAGTAGTCCAGCCTAGAAAGAACCAGGGCTCTGGAGACAGGGGGCTTCTGGGGGAAAGTGATAAAGGGAAGAGTCTTTTTGGGGAGGTGCAGCTGGTACTGGGACTTCTTGCCGACCTCCAAGATGTGAGGAGAGAAAGAGAGAGTGGAGTTTAAGAAAGGCAAAGGAAGAGGCCCCAAGGAAGGCGGCCAAAGTGAGAGAGGGAAAGCAAGAGCAGGGGTTCCAATGAGAAGGATCTCCCTCTTACTGGCATTAAGGCAAGAGAATCCCACAGGTAGAGAGAGAGGTGGACCTGGGAGGGGAGGTCCAAGACATAGGAGGTCAGCCACTCCAGGGTCTGATCTGTGATGCCCAGGTTCTCACAGAGCCAATTGATAAGGATGATGTGGTTCACTGTGTCAAAAGCAGAGGAAAGATCAAGGATGATGAGGACAGAAGAGCTGAAAAAGACTTTCAAAATAGTGCTCACAGCATGTGTCAGAACCCAGAAAACACTTTTCATGCTGTCTGTGCTCAAATAGGCCAGTTTTCCACCACAAGCCCTTTACATGATGGAACCCATAATATATGAATGGCCCCAAGAAACAGTTTTTCATGCTGAACATCTCCAAGTGTAGGACACTGTTGTCACTGTCAACCATTTTCCGGTGCACGCAGTTTATGCCAGCATGATGCCACTGTAAATCCGATGCACCCTCCTATCAACAAAAACATTGGGCCTCATTCCGAGTAGGGCGGTAAGGGTTAACGGTCACCAGTAATGAGACTGGTGCCGTTAAACCCTTACCCCCTACTACGAGTTCCCTTTGCGGTTCCTTCCTTAACGCCTGCTTATAACAGGCGTTAAGGAAGGAACCGCATATGCGTGTTGGAGAAGGGTGTGGGTCCCAAGTGAGCCAGAAGTAGTAGCAGTGGTCAAGGAAGTCGGGGAAGCAGAGAAACCCACAAATGCAGTGTCCCTGAAGGCAGTGAGTGAAGCACGGCATTCGGATTCACTCAACAAGCCTTGCCGGTAACTGCAGCAAGCTCCGGGAAGAGACTTACGTATAGTTAAAAGCAAGTAGAAGTTGTTCGATATTCTTAAATTGACTATTGACAATGTAAACGTAGCACTCACGCTTATTCTGAAAGCTGTAGTGTTCGTGTGAGAAGTAAAAGCTGTTACATCCATTATTGAACCTTTTTTGGAATAAGTCGCGTGTCCTTCCTTTGTGAAAAAGGAATGCTTGAGACATCCATTTAGAATATTTAACATTGACGTTATACAAGAGTTACAAGTTATATCAAGTGAAAACTGCATCCAAGAAAGGTTGCGCGTGACTAATTGTGTTTTCTGAAGGAAGTTAGAGGTTATCTCCTTTAACCAGACACAGGAATGCAATTCTGTTCATCATTTTAAGTTTAAAAATCGAATTATGTTTTCACTTTGAAGACTGAATGTTGTATTTTATCCAGAATTGACATTCTGTTCCAAGAAGTAGAGATTACCCAATGCTGAAGAGGAGAGCAAGCATTACCCAAGCCAAGAGGTGAACCCTTTCCATAGTTAAATCAGTCTTGTCAAAGCTATCCACCTACTCTGTGAAGTTGCCAACAATCAAGTGGCCTAAAATACAATTGTGGCATTGTTACCTAAAGCTGAAAGAGTGGCACTACGGCTTCTGGGTACTTACTTGGGCAGAATAGGTGTGAGTAAAGCTGGGGAAGGGGAGCTGGATGCTTGTAAAGAACATTCAGAAGTAGACTATAACCTGTAATGCTGGAGACTGTTGAAGGTGAAAGAAAGTCAGCCTCATTACGACCCAGGCGGAAAACCATGGTGCTAATAGCACCATGGTCCATGCCGGTAACTTACAGACTCTGCCATGGAGAAAGGGGGAATTACCACCCCATTACAAAGTTGGCGGGGCGGTAATTCCCCCTTCCGTCATGGCCCTTCCCCATTCCCATTTTTGCCCCATAGGGCTCAATGGGAATGGAGAAGGCGCTAAGTACGGTAACGCAAATTGCGGAACCGTACTTAGCAACAAGGTCCCTTTGTGGGTCCCTACTTTAACGGCTGGTGTAGACCAGCCGTTAAGGTCGAGTCCAGCAAAGGGACCTCGTAATCAGGCGCTAATGGGTTAACAGCGCCGCAGCCTTTTACGGCGCCGTTAACCCATTAGCGCCAGGGTCATAATGAGGCCCAGTAAGTCTGTTGGGCAGAAGAAGGTTATTCTTGTTGCAGTTAGATGGATGGAAGAGGCAAAGAGTCTACCCCTTTTTAGGAATTCATTAAAAGGAAGAGTGCCTTGCCAACCTGAAGAGGTGAAACGGTCTTGTCAATACATGCCTATTGATTCTAAAGTACTGAACAGTTGTAATTATATTCTTGTTGCAGTAAGCCAGATGGAGGAGGCAAAGAGGCTGCCCCCTTTCAGAAATTCATTTAAGGGAAGAGTGCCTTGCCTACCTGAAGAGGTTGAGGTGTGTTGTCAGACTGTGTCTGACAAATAAGCAATACAAAGCAGAGGTTGAAGTACTTGAACTGTGGTGGTAAACAAAGTTGTCAGTGGATGTCATAATGGAGTGGTGGCATACTGTGGGACAAAGGTGACTGTTCTCAAAGTAACAACAGTAGAAGTGTGGTTGTTAAAAGGAAGCAGCACCCCAAAAAGAACCATACTGACAAATATACCAAATGTACTGCAGAGGTTCTAACCCATTGAAAAGTTGTATCTGGAGAAATGTTGGAGCTGGAGAAGTCCTAAAAGTAACTATTTTTTTTTTAACTGCAACAAATAATCCTGAAGAGAAGATAACCAGGATTACCATTGGTGCTATTTTCGGTGTTGGAGTTGGAAGGTGATCTTTTCAACCGAAACCAAAGAATTGCTACCAGTAGATGTTTGTTTGATGATCTTTTACTTTGACTTGGAACTAATAAGAACTGGTTCAAGAGTTTTCTTTTCGATCCAGTGGGGGTCACCTCCTAAACTTTGAGACCATGCAAGAGCAATTCGGCTTGGCACCTATGGACCAGTTTCGGCATGCGCAGCTGGCCCATGCCATCCGCACCCAGTTCCCTGACACAACAATTATACCCCCTTGCTCTCCCATCGAGACCAATGTCCTCCCTCAACGAATTCCCTCTATCAGGCCCTCAACTGCTTCGGGGCCTCACAACTCGATAGGCTCAAAGAGAGGTGGGAAAGGGACTTAGGTGAACTAGAACCTGAAAATTGGATAGATGCATTAATGTCCCCTAGAGAAATTGGGATAGAAACCTAGCTCAGATTAATACAACTGAGAATCCTCCACCGCTCCTATTATTCGCGCACTGACATGGCCAGATGGGGGGGATCGATCCGAGGATGAGATATGCATTAGATGCAAAACTGAGCTGGCTACCTTCTTCCATATGATCTGGGACTGTCAGGTGTTACAAGTCTTCTGGGGGGACTGTATAAACACGGTCTACACTGTCCTGGCAACGCCAATTCCTAAGGATCCTAAAATGACACTCCTGGGCATCTGGGGAGAAGTGGACTTGACAAAATACGAAAAAATGTTTTCGGTGGTTGCGCTGGGGGCAGGCAAAAGACTAATTGCGGCCAACTGGGGCTCTGCAGACCCAATGTGCCCGAACCTATGGAGCAATGAACTGGACAGATGTGCAGCCTCAGAGCGGCGGATCTATAATGCACGGGGTTGTCCCCGTAAATTTGAAAAAATATGGGGTAAATGGCTCGATGCTCACTGAAATCCACCCCTCCCATTTCCCCCTCCCTCTTCTCCCCCCCTCCTTAAGTCTCCCCTGTCTCGAGGACGTAAGTCGCAACCTGTGTTACCAGCATTTCTTTGTCTCACAACCGTCTCACGGCCCCTTGGCTCTGCAGTGCCCTTGCCGCTGTCGATATTGCCTTGTTTTTCTTTTTCTGATGAATGTTTGTTTAATATCTACGTTGTCGTTGTGTTGTTTAAATGCAATAAACAGAATATTAACAAAAAAAAAGAGTTGTCTTTTCCTTTGAACATTTTGAAGTTGATTTTAAAGCCCCGGGGTAAGGATTTTACCCAGGACAGATAAAGGTTGTCCAGATATTGTTTAATATTGTTTATTATCTTCGAATGTTTGTGGTTTAGAGTGACGGCCAGTTTACCCATGCTAGAGATTGTTCCCTTAGCCTGTAGACTAGGTCTGAAATTCCCTGGTAGAGTAGAGAAAGAGAGGCTTTATTTGAAAACATTTACTTTAATAAAATGTCTTACTTTGAGAATTCTACAAGCAGTTGTCCTCCTCGCGTTACTGACCCCTCACAGATCACAGTATATTTTAGAATTCAACAGCTTCCTTAATAATCTTGATGTATTTTGAAAAATGAGGGTCCCTGCCATCTCTTTATTTGGAGATGATCTCAGAATCCCATCCATTGCCCTTAGGCTGGACGGATCGTTCAGGGGCAATATGCTGTCTTTGGAAGAATGCTGTGCAAGATGGCTTTGATCCCCTGTCAAGCACTTAGAAGCTGGAGGGGTCTGGCATGTAGCACTATATTAATCACCAATAAAAATATTCCTTCTGAGATGCACACATTTTATAGTAATAATACTTATTTATATTTGGCGGAATCTGAAACATAAACATGTGATATGTTATATATTAGAGGCACCTGGGCTCTTCAAGCTTTTTAAGGAGGGCTAAGTTTATTAGGAAAGTGACAATCGGCGGCTTACTGTGCTCTTACTGAATTCCTGTATTGGTAATCTTATCCTTGCCTGTCCTACTATCTTCATCATATACTTTAGGAGATAAAAAATAAATGAGTATATTCTTATCTGTCTCCATGTTTAACTGATTGCAGTATCACTCAATGCCTAAATGCTGCCTAAAGAGTTGTTACCAAGCCTTGGTTTTTAACCTTATTTTAGGATGGGCTCTGAATTTGTATCTTCATGTTACAACTGTTGCTATGGTTATATTCTGTGTTTCTATTTTACTTGAGTATATGTCACCACAGAACTTGAATAGCCTTTTTACATTCTTTGGAAAGAATTGCTGCCATGGACACACTAGGTAATTCCTATTTTAAATGTGCATATGCTATATTTTGTTTATGTTGTAGACTTTTATGGCAGGAGCCGAAATAAAATTTTCAAGAAGAAGACGAATATTCAGAGTTGCAACTAGGCATCTTTGCTCCACTCCACTGAACTGTACCCTCCATCTCAAAAATATCTTCTTAGCTTGTACGAGAGGAAACAGATAATGGCAACGCACTGAAGCGGAAGAGCACTAGGATTAGGTACGCTCTGGCAGGAACACCATGCCACCGTTCTAAAGGAAATCACACACCCAAAGGCAAATGTCAGTTGGCAGACCAGCTGATTTCCTGCTCTAAGCAAATTGCACATGTTCTAAGGCAGAAGATAACCTGAACGCATCGTTTGCAACAGAGAAATTAAGCAATGCAGTTGCTCTTAAGCATACCTGATCAGATTACATAGTTAACATCATTTCCGTCACTGACTCTGCAGGTGCCAAATGTAAAGAGAGTGCTCACGGTCACACACACATCATTGTGCTACCGATTCAGGCAACCCGATCTTAATGAAATTAAAAACTCCACTTGCATATAAAACCTAAGCTTGTCGAAGACGGTACTTGTGCCTTTGACTTTGCCAGCTCACCAGGTTCTGGCACCAAAGCGGCCTACCCGTGTCCTTGCAAAAAGAGTACCCCTCTTGCTCTGCCAAGAGTGAACATGAAAGCAGGCAGGCATCATTTGCCCCATCAGGGCATATTTGCTGATCCTGTCCATCAGCATTGTTTTAGTGGGGTACACGTTGCCCCCAAAGAAATGTCATACCCTACACTCTCTATTCAACTTACAAACTGTCCTAACATTGGTTTTCAGAAACATAGACAGGGAACAACGGCCTGATTGATCTTGTAGATGCCGCCCTTGCCCTATTGAAAGCAAGCTTTGAGGCTGGCGCCTTCACCTGAGACACCTAGGAGGTGTAGCTGAAGGAGCCGGGAATCCCTGAGGGCAACTTGTGGGAGAGTCACACTTGCCTGAATTGGCCAAGAGGGACCAGGACACATTTGAGGCTGTGGGTGACACACCCTTCAGTGAGTGCTCAAAGCATTTGGAACAACACCCAAACTGAGCCCGAGTCAGGTGGAGACGTGCTGTCTTTTCACAGCAGCACTTGCTCTGCGCACAAGGGAGACCAGAATTGCATATGCTCCATTTTCGGTATGATGAAACTCGCGTTCCACCCACCCTCTTGGATGCATGCACCAGTACTTGTAAATGCAGTGGAATTTAACCACAATGATGAACATCCACCGAGACCAACAGAGACTCTGCATTTTCTCTTGAAAATCAGGGAAGAACAACACACTGAATAGTTTAACAGTAGGCAGAGTTGGTAAATCTCAGGACTCTATATCAGTCACTCCATCCACAGATAAAACAGATTATCATCACAATCACGAGATGGATGATGATCAATGCAAGATATTATGCTCCATCAGAGAACAGACAGGAATTATGTTTTCTGCAGGAAAACAGTGAGACTGAGGAGGAGGAGGAGGAGAATGAAACCACAGGTGCACGGGCTGTAGTATTATTTGTACCTCTCCCTAGCCTCCATCTGTGTAGAGTTTCTTCGATAAACAGACTTCCTGTCACAGATCAGAAAGCACAACGCATCATAACATAGCATCTGGAACACCATCAGCGCCACCACTGCCAGCATCATCAGGCCCACATGAGCCCAGACTGTGTGCTAGCAAACAATGAAAGTTAAAAGGGTGGCAGCACTTCACACAGAATAAAAAGCAACTTAATCAGTCACTTGCACACACTGCTGGAAAGGAGAGTGTCGTGCAAAGTCAGGGACTAACTTCAATACCACATCTATGTGGTCCCATATGCTGTTGCACATGCTGTATCGCCATGCATAGGCACTGGAAGACGACTAAAGATCTGAACTGCATCCCTCCCCATACCATCAGTGAAGCGACATACTGACACCATTCTGCACAATTACCCCTGAAAATACTGCAGGTATATTAGTGCTTGGGAGTAGGACACCAAGCTCTACCCGCTGCAATCTAGAGGTCCATAGAAGTGATTCCCCACTGGAACCGGATAGTGTTGTTGAACTTTTTTTCATTAGTGCTGTGAATCTAGCTTGGCTATAATGCTGGCAATAGACCCCTGGATGCATGTGGTTTATGGGAAAAGATGAACACTGCTAATAAGTTACTAGCCACCGTTTTCTCTCAAAGCAGTGCTTTTACAAAATGTTATGGCTATAGTAGTGCAGGTACTACAGATGTCTGTGGGACTAAAATCTTTCTTTACCAGGGTCGGATTGGCCCCTCGGCCTTTCGGCCCGTGGCCGAGCCCTAAATCGTCCCCGGGGAGTGGGAGCCGGTTTCTGGCCATGCCTGGGCTGGTTTGGAAGAAGAAAATAAAAAACTTTTTTTTTTCCAAAAAGCCTTTCATCCTTCTTAGGTCGATAAATGAGTACCAACACAGGTTGGGTGATATTGTATGCATATTTTTTATATAAAAAAGAGCTTAAGCGTAAGTGCTATACAATAACATATTATCATTTGGCCTTGGACATCTGCTTGGATTCACAGTAATTTAGTGTATTTATGAACACTGCTATTTGATGCCACTTCCTGTTTTGTCAAGGGATGAAAGTTCGTCCCGTGATGTCAATTTGGGGTTGGGTCAAATGACATCACTTCCGGTGATGTCATCAGAGGTCAAGTGTCATGAGGCGAGGGGTGGGCCACTTTTTTTGGGTGACCGGGCCTATTTCTTGTCCCAGTCCGACCCTGTTCTTTACCATGGACCATCTAACAGCCAAGAGGTATCCCAGAGTAATTTAAGTGGGCTGCAGGTGTATGCAATTCGGCACCAGGTAGTTTCAGAGTGGGACCCACAGGGGAGTTGGCATCTGGGAGAAGTTGGAACAGGTGGAGGCGCAGTGGCTAAGGCTTCATAGTTTGTAGTTGGGCTTGGTCACAGAGGACAATTATCAAATGTCTTTGCTGCCATATGAATTGGCAAGCAAATGCAGATGCCCTGCTTTGTGCATGTCCTTAACCCGGGGGTTACACACTTTGTCAGCATTTTTGAGTCTCTGAAAGAAATGGTCACAGTGGCTCAGAAGATTAGCTCCCATTTCAACCGGGATCACCATGCCAAAAATGTGCTGCGACAACTGCAGGTGTGCCACACGTTGCCACTACACACCTTCAAGACCCCAGTCGCCAGCCAATGAAACTCTACTTTGCACATGTTGCACAGACTCCATGAGTAGCATAAAGCCATCACAGACTACTTTAAAACACTCACAGCAGAGCTCTACATTGGGAAATGTTAACATAGTGTCAATGGCTTCTGCTGTCTAACGTCTTCTCCGCGCTAAAACCATTCAAAGGGGCCACTACGTAGGGTAGTCATCACAGTGCTTCCCTGGGTGTGGCTCTCCCTCTGGTATGCCTGCTTGAGCTCAACCAGAGCAACATGGTGTGGGCCCCCTTGGCAGGTGATACAGGGGTAGATGACTTTAAATGTAAACATTAAGTACCTGGTAGCTTCCAACATAGCGCTATGTTTCAAATTAAAAGTGTATGCCTTTCATAGGTATGGCTTCGGTAGGAGGACTTGCAGCAAGCATCACAAGGAAGAGACACTGTGCAAAAATGGGTGTTGGTAGGGTTCCCACCTAAATGGCACTTGTACATAGGGTTATAAGCATCTTATAGTTGTCATTCAATCTTTCATTGTAAAAAGGTTTAGAGGTCGTTTTTTCCTTATACCATTGTGGATTTTTTAATTGTTGATTTGATCATCATAGGTGCAGACACGTGTTTCGACCAACAGCCGGTCTTTATCAAGGCGGCAACCATTTACAGGTGATTTGTTCAGACATTGAGCATCATATCGAACCAGCATTTGTCTTGGGTGCAGGGTGACAAGTGATTGAGTGCAACAAGTGAGGTCATTTCATTTATATATATAAAAGAATAATCCCATGATTATTGTTTGATCTCTTATACTGCAACCAGAATCTTGATCATACCATTAAGGAGTAAAAAACAAAGAGAGAAAAGAGGCCTTTAAGAGGCCTGTAATTTTTGAATCGCTAAGTTGCCTCCCTGCCAGTCTGCAGTCCAAGTTTTAAGGAAGCCAAGGATTAAAAAACACTAGCGCAATAGGCAACGGCATGCCTAAGGTAGCAACGGATCAGGGCATCTCAGTCCCTACTACAGCTTTCTGTGTTACAACCACATGCACCATCCGGGATGGTGTGCTGGCTATGGGTCTTGCACAATGAGGTGAGAGTTCATTTTTAAATAAATATAAACTGCTCAACATGCAGCAGAGCAAGGTTTCTCCAGTGCATATAGATAGTAGACCTGGCATTTGCACCTTTCCTTCTGCCTTTACATATCCCTCTTCCCACAGCCCTTCACAGAAGTCCACAGAATCCTCCCCCATGACAGTGTTCCCTGGTGACAAAGCAAAATAGTCACACATCGAGGAAGATGTGGGATGTGTAAAGGTTAGAGAAATCCACTCCATGTGGCTTTCCTGCGTCTGGCTTGCCCACTTCACCATGGCAGATGAAGAAGGAGTCTCCTCTGCCAGCTCCTTGATTCTTCCTCTATCTGCTCCCAGACTGGTAGGTCCACCACCTGCTGAAGCACATCGACAAACTGGTCCTCCTCATGTGCATCTACCTGATGGATCTCCCCTTCATCCTCAGCAGTAAACTCACCCTGCTGGGTGAAGACCACTTCCTCCTCAATACCCCCGAACCAGACTGGAGCAGCCACATACTCCCTCTTGAGGGTACTTGCAGCGGCCACTCACACCCCCATGTGAAGAATATTCCCTTCTGCTCGTCCACTGACCCTGCCGCTACTGTGGCATGCACTAGAGCCCTGCCTATATGAGGGATCCACAAGAGGCCCACTGTTCTAGCCTCTGTGCCAGTAGTCAGTGATCCTCCAATGTCCTTGTCCCCTCTCCCAATGGTTCTGAGTCACCACCCAATGCTTCAGCCTCCCCCATGGACTCGAAGGATCAGCAATGCTCAGTCGCCTAGGACAGCGAACACACACAAGCGCCAATAGACATCACAAAGGTCCCCCATCCTCGTGCATCATTGGGAAATCATCCCCCTACTTTTTTGAGTAGAACTGTGCTCCTGCTTCTCTGCAATTTTCTTCCCCATCCCCCCTGCATTGAATAAGTACCATGAGAACCTGAAATGTTAATTGGCAAGGTAATTGAGTACCATGTTTGAGCACACCTCAGAAACCCTACATTTTAAATACCAAATCAGCCCAGAGAACCAAAACACAAACTAAGCTTAACAGCATATAAACAAATCCAAAACTATACCAATATTATAAAACTACATGATGAACCAGCAACTGGGGAGATGAGACAACAGCAACAATCATGCAAGAGGGAACTGGGAAAGGACACACTGTTTTGTCGGAAGGAAGAGATTAGAGGTAGGGAACCTTTTTTGGGCTGTTTTATTATTTTTAAACGGCACAAAAGTAAAGTTATTTTTTTCTTTTGTTATATGAAAAAAACGAACAGCAAACTATCAACACAGAAAAGATGGACGACCGCCAGCAAGCCACCACAATGAGCAGTTCTAACACCACGATAACACCAGAGACTGCCTCCACAGAGCGATCGGTAAGAGATTCAACTACAGTTGACATTTACCCAGGTGCAGACAATGTTCCTTTACTGCATAACATTCTAGGCATTTGGCATCCCTCTTCCTCATAGCAGTACCAAAGTGGTGTTTATGTATGTCTGAGTTAATAAAGAAAAGATGTTTATTGGGAAAGTGTTTTTATAGAATAATAGGGAAGAGATTGGTAATACCCTGTAAAAGCCTGGGTGACATTTGACTCCTTATAAAAGGGAAATGGGTGATACCATGTCTCACCCAAGGGTGCCTCATCTCTACTCCCCAAGTCTCTTCCAACCAGATGGTCCTCCCTTACAGATTCACCCCCCATGATCAGGTTATGAAAGACAGGGGCTTTCTTTGGCCACCTGGGAGGAGGATATATTGTGGAAAGTAGTGAGGACACCCTCAGATTCCTCACAGTCTACCAATTGTATACCTGGATTACGCATATCTGACTGATAAGTCTTGGGCATGGTGGATATTGCATTGAAGGTACTGCCCAGTTGGTGAAGGTATTAAACAATGTTGGCGAATTACAATTTTTTCAAAATTACATTTTGCGGCATTTTTACAGTTTTGTTAATGCAAAACAGATATATTGTAGGTTGGACTTAGCATAGGTGAGAGGAGGTCTAGGGTGTTTCCCCCATTTTTTGCTGTAAAAAAAGTAAAATTAGTAAGAATAATTGGCGAAATGTAATGTCCCAAAGATATTCGAGAAAACCAAATTCATTTATTTTATTTATTATGCATTGGTAAGGTGCTTATACATGAAGAAATTGTGTTTCAAAGTGCCCACAGGTCAAAGGGGAGGGAACAAGGGAACACAAGGAAAATAAAACAACAATGATGAACATGGTCAGAGGCAGTCCTACTAGGCCTTGTGAACATTGCAAACATACAAGCGCAGAGAGAGAGAAGGGACAAGGCCACGGGGGTAAGTGCTAGAGGTTCCACAGAAGGGAAAGTGCCAGAGAGTCTGTTGCAAGGCAACAGGTAAGTGCCTGGCAGAGACTACTTGGTAAAGAGTGGTCACCTGTAATACAATAAGTGCTGGTCGGTGGGACAGCACAGGCTAGTAGAAGCCCAAAGGCATGTGCAGGGGGAGGGCGGAAGCTGAAAACGATTGGACGGAAGGCCAGGACCCAGAATGACACATAAGTGTCCATGCTACCAATTGCGCGACAGTGGTGTTTAGCACGGTTGGAAGAGGGGGAAAGAGGAGCAGAAGGGTAGAGTCTTGAGGATCTTGCGGAATTTGAGGAGATCTGGCTCCAGATAGAGAGGAATGGGGAGGCTGTGCCAGAGGAGTGAGCCAGTCGAGGAAAGAGATCAGCCACCCTCTCGCTGCTTAGAAAAGTACTTGACACGCAGAATGTTAGAGCCGGAAGATCGCGGGGATCCAGAGGGAGAGTATTTGGTGAGAGCAAGTTGTAGATAACATGGTCCGAGGCCCAGACAGCCTTATGCATGATGCAGAGTGATTTGAATTTGATCCCCCTAGGCGTGGGGCTAAGGATAATTCTTGCAGCCCTATTCTGGATTAGTTGGAATGGCAGAGAGAGGAAGAGGGTAGATTAAGGAAGGGGTGTTGCAGTAGTCCAGCCTAGAAAGTTCCAGAGCTCTTGAGACATTGAGCTTCTGGGGAAAGTGAGGAAAGGGAGGATACTTAAGAGGAGATGGTGTTGGAAATGGACCCGCTTGGCAAAGTCTAGGATGTGAGGAAGGAAAGAGAGATGATACAAAGGTTTCTGGCTTCAGATGAATGAGAGGCGGAAAGCCTATAGAAGGTGGCCAGAGTGAAGGGAGGAAGAGGGAGCCGGAGTCCCAATAGGAAGGATCTCAGCCTTGCTGACACTGAGACAGAGATCATTAGAGGCACACTAGGACTGGATAGCAGATAGGCAGTCAGGAATGGTAGAGTAAGTAAGAAGAGGTTAAGAGGAAATTTTGAAGAAGAGGTGGGTGTCATCTGCATAACACTGGAAGTGCGGCGAGAAAGTGGAGATAAGTTGAGCAAGCAGGCGAGATAGATGTTAAAGAGCCAGGGTGAAAGGCTAGAGTCCTGAGGAACGGCACAAGTGGAGATAGAGGTGGGAGAGAAAGAACCCAGAATAACCTGGGAGAGACGGTCAATGAGGAAGGAGGTCAGCCAGTCCAGTGCCCACTCCAAGATACCAAGGTTATCATGGAGCCGTTTTATGGGGATGGAGTGGTTGACCGTATCGAAAGTAGAGGAGAGATCGAGTAGAATGAGAACAGCGAGTGAGTTAGAGACAAGGGATGGGAGCAGTTCTTCACGGGTGTTCAGGGGAGCAGTTTACATGCTCCTGGATGCTCAAAATCCAGATTGATGGTCGTTTAGGCAGCAAACAAGCTCAGTATGTCGGGTTAGTTGAGGGAAGACCAACTTCTCCAGAAGTTTCCCAAGGAAGGGAGTGATAGTGATGGGGCGGTAGTTAGCCGGACACGAGGGGTCGGCAGAAGGCTTTTTCAGGAGGGGGTCCACAGGGTAGCGCTTGAGGGAAGAAGAGAAAGACCTGGTAGCAATAAAGTGCAGATGCCTGGAGTGGCAGGGGGATGGGAGGACAGGAGGGGGTTGGGGAGGCAGAAAGAGTATTCAGGATGGCTGAGTTTTTGCAGTGAAGTGGGTGGCCGGTGCAGTGCAGAGGGACTGGGAGGGAAGAGGCAAGTTAAGAATGCTGAAGGATTGGCTAGTTCCTTGCAGATTTTAAAGAGTTCAGCCGTGTTTTAGGATGCTTCAGAGACGGAAACCTGGATGTGGGACCTCTTCTTGGAACGAATGGAGAGACGATATTGCCTTTGGAGAAGGCGACATGCCAATTTGTCAGAGGATGATCTTGAGGTCTGCCACTTCTGTTCAACAGCTCTGCACTTGCATTTCAGGGCTGCTGGATCAGAGTCACACAAAGTGTTACGCTTAGTGGCATATTTCAGGAAGATACTCATGACTGGGGAAAGAATGTCGAGAGTGTTAGTGATGGTGAGATGGAGGTTGCTGAGAGCAGAGTCAGAGGGAGGAGATGAGGGATAAAGGTGGAAGTGAAGGCAGCAACTGACACTCGCTTCATTGGGCATATTTCTGCGAACAAGGTTGGCAGAGCTGGGGAGGTGCAGTCAGAGCGCCGAGAGGACCCAGGTGTTGGAGAGGAGGGGGTGGTCTGACCAACAGAGCAGGGTGGAGAGTGGGGCAGAAAGCAGAAAGCAAACGATCACTATGGATGAAGGCATCGAGAGTGTGTCCAGCCAAGTGGGTAGGACCAGAGGTGAGAATAGAGAGGGTGAGAGAGGTGCAGAGGACACAGAAGAGAGTGGAAGCGATGATTGAGGAGTCCAGGTCGATGTTGAAGTCACCTAGGAGTAGGAGTTTAGAGGTAGATGACAGGATAGAGGATGTGAAATCGGGCCATTCTGAGAGGAACAGGGAGATAGAGCCAGGAGGCCCGTAGATAGTAGCAATGGTCAAGGAGGAAGTAGGAGAGATGCCCAGCTTGCAGACCAGGGTCTCGAAGGAGTAGTAGGAAAGATCAAGGCAACCCCACCACCAGCACGGTTAGGGTGCGTCTTAGAGAATATTTTGTAGCCATCAGGGAGAAGGGAGTCAAAAGCAGTGACAGAGCTGGCATTGAACAATGTCTCGGTAAGAGTGAGGACATCGAGGTCAATATCTTCGAGAAGGAGGCAGATTTCAGCAGAGAGTTTGATAGCAGAGCGAGCATTAAGTGTGGCTAGATGAAGCAGGTCACTACCTTTAAAGGTTGTCCGAGGAGTGGCACAGGGGCATAGAACTCTTGTCGGAGGAGGAGGGGCAGAGAGAGAGCAAGGAAGAGTAGCAGGCATAGGAAGGAAGTTGATAAGGGATGGGAGTGTCGGTGTCAAAGAGGAGGAGGTTGGGTTGAGGACCCTAGGCCATGAAAGTGTCATTGCGATAGACATAAATGATACACCTGGATGATGAGAAGCCCACCAAGAGTACATCCCATCTAGTGCCACCATTAATGGGTTAGGATGGGAATGGAGCAAGAGTTCAGATCAGATGAGAAGTCCAAAGATCTGGAAAGGGGACAGAAAAGAGGATATCAGTAACAATATGTCCGCAAGTTGCACTGACGTAGGTGTCTGCGATGGGTAAACCAGTGTTAGTGGCCAAGGGGTCTTTTAAAAACTTTTTTCTTCCAGACTTCATAGAAGGGGAGACTACACGGCACAAACACAAACTCACCATGCGTCCTATCAGCCGAAAAAGGTGGAAGGCACACCCAAATTCGAAATAGCCTTAGAGCACACAAATGCAGTACAAAATAGGGGTGCAGATATGTAAAAACACACCTAAGTTAACATTTTAAAAAGCACACGAATACAGCATAAAATGGGGGTGCACAGATGTAAAAACACACCTAAGTTTGAAATTCCAAAAAGCACACAAATGCAGTACAAATTGGGCGTGCTGATATGTAAAAACACGCCTAATTCCGAAATTCCAAAAAGCACACAAATGAAGTACAAAATGGTGGCGCAAAGATGTAAAAACTCACCTAAGTTCAAAATTCCAAAAGCACGCAAATGCAGTACAAAATGGGGGTGCAGAGATGTAAAAACATGAGTGTGCAGGTTATAAAGCATAGCTAGGTTAATGGGATGTCAAGGAATAGAATGGATGAATTACATAGAAATATAAACCGCGCTATGCAAGCAATGTATGACCAGGAACATGAATGAAAGATAATGGAGTTAGTGATTAGGCATATAGGTAGTCCAGAGCATTATTCACAGGAACACTTGAAATGGGAGATCCAAGCTCCAGGAGCGGATCGAGTTCGGAGAGTAGCTGGCTGCATGCTGTGGCACAGTCCCAGGATGGTAAAAGTTGTGGGCAGCATGGGTGTTGTGGAGGAGGATATGGGTGGCCCTCCGAGCCCTCCAGAAGGCCTGGATAAGGCCAGACAGGGTAGACCCTGAGGCCTTAAGAGAGGCCCCAGAGGCGTGAGCAGGCACAGCGTGCCGGCTTCCACGATAAGTCAAAAGAAGGAAGCTGCATTCAATCAGGCCAATTGGAGGGAGGTTCACTAAGCTACTCCTGTAGTATAGAGTGATGCACAAATGGTGTTGGCCATTTTGGAGTGGCCATGAGGAGGACAAGATGCCTCACAGTCCAACAAGGCTTCTTTCAATAAAAACTCTGTAGTGTCACAACGAGGCACAGTGGATGAGGCGTATGAAGGGGGATCCAAGATAAGATCTGCCTGCAATTATGCAAATGTATTTTGATATTTTTTTCTTTTTTTCAGTAATATCTGCAATGTGAAACAACTGTGACAGTAAATTATCAATACCTCCGTGCCAGTTGACGGAGGCCTCGGATCTGCAGTCTAGAGGAGGTAGAGTGCTGCAGTGCATCATCCACGAAGGGAAGGTGGAAAGGTTCTCATAGATCTGAAGGTGGAAAAGATCTCATAGATCTGTTGGTTTATAACTAGCTGCAGTAGGTGATATATGAGCACTCAGCAGGTAGCCAGCAGAGGCCCTGTCTCCTGTTATACTACATATACTACACATGAAATCAGTGGTGTCACTAAAGGGGTGACACCGTCTGACCGTCACTGACCAACTACTGTTGTTGTGTTGTATCCCTGTGATAAGTGTGCTTGCTTGTGCAGCACAGCCACCGTCCTTGCCAAGGGGCTGAATTTGAAATGTATTTATTAAAATAATATATCAATCTGCCACCGCTGACAAACGTTATGTGTTGGCTCTGCTCCGGCCCAGGCTCCGCGGCTGGAACCCAGAACTGAAAAACACACACATGACTCATCATGCGATGCGCTGCCTTGTGCGTCTGCGCTTTAAAAGCACCACAGGTGGTGGTGGCACACACACTAAGGTATAGTTATGCTAGCAGCTAGTGCGGCAGCTACTCCCGCCGGCGCCACCCGCCACTTGTTGCTCTTTTGGCATGGAATGGAACGTGCTGTCGGATTCAGTCGTCGGACAGTGGTTCTGCACACAAAACACGCTGCGTTGTGTGCTGCAGACAGTTTGGTGCTGGCTGCCTGCAGCAGCTTAAATTAACTTAAGGTAAGATGTAAGTTCCACCATTCCATTCCATTTCCTACCTAGTAAAAGAAAGGATTTAAAAAATATATTTTAATTTACTGTTAATTTAATTTGGATGTAAGTATGGATGGATGAGGAAGAGAGATGAAGGAATGAAAGAGCAATATTTTGAAGGAGAAAATTACACATTGAAAAAAACGTAAAGATGGAAAAAAATCTGCATTTTCCATGACTGCTGCAAATGGCCTACTGCCTCCTATCCTGGTTTGGGGGCAGTGGGAGTTGCATGAAATGGTATGCATGTCAGTATAAGCAGGGGAGAAACATCAGTTGGTTAAGACACAGGTCATAGGCTGGAATCACAGCATCATCTCAATTGCATGGAAAAAGTAATGGCGTATACGAATAGCATTTGGTACCTCTGGAGGAAATCTACTGCTGAGGAAGTATAAATTGTTAAGATTTTTAAAGATGCAGCACACTCCATACCAGGACTCTTTCTACTGTCCAGGGATGTGGCGCAATTAAAACGCTTTTAAGTTTACCTTAAGATTCAATTTTTGAGAAGGCAGTCAACCAGTCTCACCCCCCCATTCCATTAATGTACACGTTGTGTTCCATTGGACCATGAACCAGGCCAGTGTGTAATAATGAAATATTTATTTATTTTTCATTTTGAATAAAAATCAAACACATTCAAAATAGGGAAGCAATCACAAGTGGGGTGATAATTACACAGTAAATTGATAGGATACCCTTAGTTTAACCTTCTACCATAAAACACACAATGGACAATTGAATGAAAGCAAGATTACTTTTTGAATAGTGCTTTTAAATGGCACCACAGTTAGGCATTCCCCCTGCAACACTCCCTCAAATGTTGTGTGGGTGGAGAGGAGTAGCAAGGAGTCAGGTATACTAGGCAACAATCAGCAGGAAAACCCGACCTACCACCTGTGAATGGGAGGCGAAAATCGGATTAAGCTCCCTTGGAAAATGAGCAAAATGGCACTCGGAATTACTGAATGGTGATTTCACAAGTGAGGTTGAAAGGATAAGGCAAGAATGTGTGTGGCTTTATCAAAGAAGCAAGAAATCTCGCAAGCTACAAGGCAAGATACTAACAACGGGCATACAATTTAGAAAATTGACTTTGGAAGGAAAAAACCATGCAGCAAGAATCACATGTGGCAAAATTGCAATTGCTTTGTTTCACAGGTTTAAAATTGGCAAACAACTTCAGAAATGAGCTAAAGAGACAGAATCGAAAATCGGTTTTGCTGATGAAGGACAAAGGCACATAACAGGTATGATACTAAAGTGAAAGGGTGACTGGATGGGGACAATATGGGATTCTTAAACAGAAGGGAAAACTCAGATTTTATAATGAAAGCAGTTACACGGGCAAAATCGGTTTTAAAAGGAAAAGGACAGGTTCTACTGAGACTATTTTTTTAGTGGCTAGATTATTAAAGAAGGACACTGCCCGCAAGAAGGATAATTTGCAATGTTAACCCATTCACGCTGTGTGCGTCTTTATATGGGAATTAAATAATTTATTCCAACTAGTACTAAGGACTTATACAACGGGCTGAAATGATTTGGAAAGAATGGCGCTAACACATGGAGATTAACACAGATTTTCCTAAGGACAGGATACACAGGGGATTCTGACGATTTAAGAATTTACTTGGGTATTTATATGATGTCTATGGGATTGGACATAATACAAGGTTACAGAGCAATGGATGCAGCTTTTTTTTGGTTACTGGGGAAGGATGATACTCACAGAAAGAACTTGAATGGGGTAGCTTGGACGGTCATCCGAGTCTCTGGACAGCGGGACAGGGGTCTGGTCACTGCGCAGCAGCGGCTCTCCTCTAGGGACACAGCGAGGCAACCGGGGTCTGGTCATAGTGGACAGCGGGGTGCATCAGTTGGGCAAAGCAGGTCTGGTCACTGGATAATCCCAAAAGGGTTCTGCAGCCTTTCCCCCTTTCTCCCTGAATTTTTGGGATTTTTGTAGGGTTTAGTTCTGGATGGTGGTTCTGCCTGGATGGGAGGTATTGCATGGATATGGATCAGCTACCCCTGGCCTGGCACTGCAATCTGGAATCTTGCAGGGTAAATGTTGAATGTCTGGATCTCTAGATGTTGATGTATGAATGTAATGATTCTTGAATACCCTGAATTTTGACTGTCTCCTCCTTATATAGGTCGCATGACATCAGAGGATTTTTACTATGTGGTAGGAAATAACCTAGACCTTCCTCTAAGGTGAGATATGTCAGGCTGTAAATGTAGGAAGATCCACATCGTCTTATTTTCATGGCACAAAAATTGCATTCAAGCTGTCAAAATGTTACATTACTGCTTCTTTAGATTACTGAAATAAATGTTGTTATATGAAAAGTCTTTTCAATCACATGGGCTGGATTTGTTCCCAAAAGTGGGCAGTCCTTTCAACCCCCCAGCCAAATGTCATGTTCTGGTCAGCTTTGCCCAGAGGTTTCTATGACTCTCCTTTGATCCTAGGCAGTTGAAGCTGAGGAGAGGTGTCAAAGGAATTCACACTTCAGTAACAGGGCTGTCCATTTTCCCATGCTGCAGCAATGCCAATCAGTCTGATGAAGTCACCACTTCCCACACCTCTGAGCCTTTTATGTAGTAAAGGAACTTCCTTTCCCACAGGACTGGCACATTAGAAGTACCTGCCTTGCAAAAACTGGTTTGACAGCAATTTCTGGGCCTAGCCAGGATGTTGAAGTTCTTTTTGCGTGGAAAAATAAACTACACAGAGTACAATTTACCAATATTTTGGCAGCTTTTCTTCCCAACATATATAGTTTCGTTTCTTGGCATGTTACAGTATTATTTCCATTGAGCTTGTACAATATCAACTCACTGCTTTGCAGAGCAGTGCAACAGGGGTTCATTTTACTTTCCCTGGTCATTTACAAAAGCGATTTCCCTCGCATCTTCATTCTGAACATTTCCATAGCTCTGGTCAATTTCTTTTACACAGGAATCTGTTCAAGAGAAAGGTTCATTGAAACAGACATAAGGAAAGAGAGAGAGAGAGAGCTTCTTGTGAAGAGTTTTGCCTGTGTTCATTTACTGCAAAAGTAACCGCTTGCCGTAAGGCCTGAAACAAATTTATCTGCCCTTTCACAGTTTTTACTTGACACACAATGCCTTTCAGGGAGGAATTGCCCTCCTTTGATGGTGTAAGAACTGCAGATATCCACAAACTGGTGGAACCCTCCCGTCCCCTGGTTATTGTATGCTCAATCAATGCGTTCATTATTGTAATATATTCAAAAAAGGCAATTTTTAGCCTAATTTCCATAAAAAAAAATACATTTTTACTTCAGTTGTGTTCACATGAAGCCCACTTCTCCAATACTCTTTTTAGTCAAATATCATTAATTTACAAAATACCGTTCAGATCAGATTTCTCAATTTTTCAATTTACAATGGTCCGTTCGGGTAAACAATTACACACATCAGGATCCTATCAAATGTTCAAAAGTTCATGAGTCATAAGTAGTGAAAGAACAATGAAATATCGAGGCTGAGTACCACAAAGGAAATACACCAATCATCGGCTAAAAAGATTGACAGATCTTCTATTACTGTACAGTTCATAAAGCAAAACAGATAGCTATCTGGCTCCCAACACCTCGCAGTGTGTACCAGCCGACAAGGAGAGGTGAGAGAGAGCTGAACATCTAAACATTCGTGCTTTTATACAATTTGTGTAATATTGTCCAGCCTCTCTTCACATTCATAATTCGTGGTCTACAGTTATTGCCTAGTTCACATACAGATTATACAATATTATGCGAAGGATTACATAGGTATGCATTTCCATGAAGACACACTAGCAATGTATGTTCTCGGATCCCGCGGTAAGTCTTGTTCGAAGTTACTTCTCAATGTAGTTCAGCTAAAGCATACGCTCAAGGTTTGTTCTTCATTGTCCCAATGTTTATACAAGGATGAGGCTTGTGAGCGCAGACAACACTTGAATGACAGTTCATATGAAGCACAAGATCTCTTTGCTCAGTCTAAACAGTCGGCTCTCGGACAACCTAAACATTAACAGAACACAAAGGTCGGAAGGCTTGGCTGAAAGTCGAAAACATAGGTCACCATTTTAGAACATAGAACACACGAGTGAAAATCAAAATGGCGGATGAATCTTAAAATGGCGACAAAGTTAACCCAAAAATCAGAACTTTGCAACGCGGTTTTCCATGTAGCACAAATAGGCTTAGGCCAATACAAATACCAAGGAGGCACTATATAATTACAGTTTAACACACCCTCCTTTTGGCCTAAGCCAAGAGCCTTACTAAAAATATTCACTTTACTCGTAACTCTACGTTTCAATATCCGTAAATCCTGAATCACATTCATCAGATATATCAATTGCCATCAAATCTTTGACAGTAATATCCTTCATTACAAAAACATTAGTCATCTTTTCAGGTGCGTGTATTTTCGGTCGTAATGTTCCTACAGTTTGCCACAACATCCCCCTAGCATCGAACATATGAAAGGAAGACATTGTATGCAACAACAACATAACAACAGAATACCAAGGACTACCATTAAAACTGAAAAGAGTTTTCCATCCCCAAGACCGTAAGAAGCCCCAGAACCAAGTACTAAGATCCCAGTTTCCCTCGGGAACATGTACTTCTGTACTTAGGACATGCAGATTTTGTATTGCCTTGAATATGGTAGGGGAGGAGTCAGTTCCGAAAACGCAACAAGCAGATCCCACCAATTTGCATACTTCACCACGCTCAGCTAGGATGACGTCTAACACCATCCGGTTCTGTAGAGCCACTAACCTAATTGCCTTTTGTTCTAACATCATGTTGTAGAGTATATCGGTGGTCCGGTTGATGGTTCTCTCCAATACTCTTGCTAGTCTCCTAATATCCTTGGAATTCATGATCTGTCCCCAAAATGGCACAAAGGATTTCGCTACATCACCCATGACTTGTGAAGGAGTATCACCGTTCTTGCCCCGCCTTGGACGAGCCCTAGAGACCTCAGAGGTACTAGCTACATATACACCTGGTCGCAAGATACCCAAATAACAAGTACCCTGCCAATCTCTAGGGAGCCAAGGATAAGCTTTATCTCCACAAATAAAATAAACAGGATCATCTACATACAAAGGTCTGTCCTCACTAGTCAAATTCGCAATACTGGTACAACCCTCAAAAGTACCTACTGACTGAGAACCATTCCTTTGTATGCAGAAGGAAACAGAGTTGGGGCTGTGATTGATAGTATAGGAAGGAGGCATAGCATCCCGGTTGCCTACAGGGGCCATCTTGAAAGAAATTAGCGATTGGAAAGGTCTAGAAATTCTATCAGAAGGACTAATAGAAGCAACATTAAGCCTGCTCCTATTTGCAAAAAGGGAGCATCCCAGAGGCGTTAGGACTCGCCTTTCAAATTCATTTAAATTAGTCCCGTCGAAATTCACTGAGATGCTATCATTGCAACGATCAAAGAATAATGCCCTTAGAGAGGCATAGCATGCAGTAGTTAGAGGCAAAGGATGAATATAACAGCCCAACCCTTTTTCCCCTTGTTGTGGCAAATGCGAACAGATCCAGCAATTAGTTCTATTCAAAATCGCATGGTTTGCATTCATAATTAACAAAAGCGTATTGTTGTGATAACTCTGTCTGTGTTGGGAATCCCTAGGAGATAGAGTGTGCAGATGCACGAAAGGAGAAGACATAGTGGGAACACTTACAGTAGGTATAAAAGTTTCAAGTGGACGCACCCCCTCAATGTAACAAAACCCAAGAGCAATTACTACTGTCGGACCAGTTAACATAATTACAAGAAAACAATACGTCCTCAAGGGTCATGTATTTTTTGTCCAATGTCTTTGTTAGCCACACAATTGATCGGTTGCGCCATATGAGTAGAGATAGTGACAGACATTGTTCCTCAAAGCTCTTTCCTGAAAGCTTTCTGCGATAGACACCGTAGTTCGTTTGCTGGTGATCTCCTGCCCACGTGATCTTGATTGAAGATAGCTTTTGCCGGTCCAAGCCACTTAGTTATGTTTCAGCACAAAAGTGGCAAGGGACGAGCTCAACAGTCATTTCCTGTGGGCACAGCCGTGCTGTGCTGTAAGTCTAGTGCCGTGGACGCAGATTGTACCTTAAGACTCCAGGCACTGCGTGATCTGCGAACAGTGTGTCGTTGCTTCCTGATGGTGAAACAGAGGCAAGGTCGTTCAAGGGTGCAGAAATATCCAAAGAAGAATTCAGAGACAAAGCAGCAGTCTCCGCAGGCCCCACGGGCTCAGGAAGAGTTTCCGAAATACTGTTGATGTTGTTCAAGACCGATTGATCACCAGAAGCAGAGCAAGTAGTTTCCTTCTTTTGTTCTCTGTCGTGTGGCAAAGGTATCCTCTTGATGTGTGTGGCATGTATCCAGTGTCGTCGGCCAGCTACTCGTACAGCAGTCTGTGTGGTTAACAGGACCTGAAACGGTCCTCACCAGCGCAGTGCGAGGCTGGATGCTCTCTCAAATGACTTTGTGAGCGCCCAGTCAATGGGTCGAATTCTGTGACCTGGCCCATCGTACTTAACTGGGAGGGCTTCTCGCATCTGTTGATAAATCAAATACATGTTTTGAGCTAATTGGTCACAGTATTCAGCAAGAAGCAAATGCTCCACATCTTTTAACACTTTAGGCTTTGGCATGCTCCAAATGTTAGCTGGCCTCACCATTATGATTTTGTAGGGGGAGAGTCCAGTTCTAGTCTGTGGGGTTGTCCGCATGGACAGTAGCGCTATAGGTAAGGCATCTGGCCATTTCAAATTACTGCTGGCACAGACCTTGGCAATTTTGTTCTTCAAGTTACCATTATGGCATTCTACAAGTCCAGCACTCTGAGCATGTCTAGCCGAATGGAACCGTTTATCGATCTGTAATCCCGTGCATACTTGCAGAATAACAGCAGTGATAAAATGGGGACCATTATCCGACCAGATGACCCTCGGTAAGCCAAACCTAGGAAAATATTCCTTAAGCATGGTTTTCGCCATTGTCATTGCTGTAGCATCTTTCACAGGCACGGCTTCAACCCACATGCTAAAGGCACAAATGACTACCAAGACATATTTGTAGTTATAACAGTGCTCCATCTCGATGAAGCCAAAATTAATCACTTCAAAAGGCACACAGAGGGGACCAAAACTATCCCTTGGTGTCATCGTACCCTTCCTCGCATTATGCTGTAAGCAAACCATACCATTCTGGACAAAACGCTCAGCAGTTTTTGAGTTGTTGACATTCACCCAGACAGATTCTAGCATTTTACAGATTTTCCTAGCACATATGTGAGTGGGGCCATGAGCCGTTGTGATCATAGCGATGACATATGCATCGGGTAGTATCCATCTTCCTTTTGAACTGTCTACCCAACACCCTTCCTCCTCCAACCTTGCAAAGCCTCAGCCAAGTGTTTAAGCTGGTCTAAAGTGGCATCAGCTTGAATATTCTTTATTGAGGCAATCCCTTCATCTACTGTACAAGTGTTTGTGGATTCCTTTGTAACATACATTTCTTAATATAAATCAGTAGCAGTCTGTTTAGCTATCCTGTCAGCAAAAGCGTTCCCTTTCCCTACATCATCTACTACTTTCTGATGTGCCGCACACTTCATGATTGCTAGTTGAATAGGAAGTGCAAGTGCTGAGAGTAACTGAACTATCAAGGTGCCATGTTCAATTTTCGGTCTGTGTGAGGTCAAGAAACCTCATTCTGCCCATAATCTACCGAAGTTGTGAACCAGCCCAAAGGCATACTGGCTATACTGATACATATTCACTATAAGCCCTTCGGAAAGTTCACAAGCTCGAGTCAGTGCAATAATCTCTGAGGCCTGCGCGGAGTTATGCGAAATTCTCTTGGTTTCCACAATCGTGCTTAATGTAGTGATGGTATAAGCAGCAGTGGATGTACCATCTGGAAGTTTGAAGCAGGAGCCATCGCAAAACAGCTCCCCTTGTGGATCATTCAGAGGTGTATCTTTTAAATCAATCCTGCCTTTAGTTTCTTGCTCTGTAGTATAAAGGCAGTCATGTGACATTTCATCATTGCAAGCAATATCTTGCTGAAGAGATAACAATTCAGCCGGATTCAATACGCAACACCTCTTAATTTGGGTATGCGGTGCAAATAGGATCAGTTCATATCTTGTTAATCGTGCGGAAGTAAGGTGTTGCATTTGTGTTCTATTTAATAGAACGTCTACAGAGTGAGGTACCATCACGGTTAAAGTATGGTCCAGAACCATGCCCTCACTTTGTTTTACAGACGCAGCAGCAGCAGCAACAGCTCTCAAACATCTCGGCAAAGCGCATGCAACAGGATCAAGTGTGGAGGAAAAATAACTGCACAGTCTATTCTACCCCACATGTTCCTGCGTTAACACAGCCAAAGAACATCGACTCCCCTCATGCACATACAACTCGAAGGCCTTAGCATAATTTGGTGTGCCCAAAACTGGTGCTGAACACAGTGCAGTCTTGAGCAGATCAAAAGCTTTCTGGTGTTCCAAGTTCCACGGTAGTGGCAAAGAAATGCCCTTCTTTGTCAATGCCAACATTGGTTTAATCACTAGTGAGAAGTTAGGGATCCACTGTCTACAGTAAGAAGCCATTCATATCAAGGCTCTGACTTCCTTCTGTGTATTTGGGACAGACATGCTAGAAATGCTCTTAACTCGTTCAGGTGTCAATCTTCTTCCCTCCTTTGACAGGAGATAGCCTAGGCAACCTCCTGTCGACAATACTGAAACCTTTTCAATGAAGCTTTATGCCCATGCTTTGCTAGATGAATAAGCATTAACACAGTGCCTTCTTTGCAAGCACTTCCTGAGTCTGCAGCTAAGAGAAGGTTGTCAACATACTGCAGTAATGTACAAGTAGAAGGCAACTGAAGTGTATCGAGCTGCTCTTTCAAACCCCTACTATAAATGCTGGGACTCCCGGTGTACCCTTGTGGTGTACGGGTGAATGTAAACGAGCATCCCCCTAGGGTGAATGCGAACAAATATCTACTATGCAGTAGAAATAAGTAGCAGAAGCTGGAATCATTGTGAGCATCGTCGTTACATCAGGCACAATTGGAAATTGTGGAGCAACAATCTCATTGATAGCGCGCAAATCGATAATGAAACGGAACGGAATCGCATTATCCCCTTTCTTATACACCGGTAAAATCGGGCTATTGCACAAACTTCCTGCAATTTCTTCAATTACTCCACGAGGTACAAAGTCGTAGACTATACACTTTAAGGCTTGCTCACCATCAACTGAAATCTTATATTGTGGAATTCGTGGCAACTTAACTCCTGGTTTTAAAACAATTTTAACAGGCTCAATTTGCAAAATACCAACATCATTATCCTCAATCACCCATAAACACGCTGGAACTTCCCAAAATTCTGGCGGCAAAGGTCTAGTCAAAAACTGTGAGGCAGAAGATTGCTGAGGTGAAATCGTCAAACGCACTCCATCCAAAGAATGAATTACCGCATTTAATTCCTTCAACAGATTCAACCCCAACAAATTCTCTCCACAGTTTGTAGTCAGAAGAAACGGACAGTGATCCGCGAATGGACCCACTGAAATCGGTACCGGCAGAGAAACCGGACTAACCACTGGCGTACCAGAAAACCCTAAAGAAACATTATTCTGCCCTGACAGTGGAATGTCTGGAACCCGTGAATGATCAATGGAACACTTCTGTGCTCCTGTGTCTATCAAAAATAGATGCCTCCTATTCCCCACTGTCATCTAAACGTAGGGACCTTTCTGATTAACAGGAATAGGCGTCGGTTCCAGACCCTACTTCGGGCTGTCCTAATGAAACAATATATCATCGAAGACAAGATCTTCAGAAAGATAGGCAGGATTATCAAAAATATTTCTGCTATCTACACTAGGTTGCTGATTATCTTGCCAGAATGACTGAGAATTTTGAGCAAACTGGCTTATACCAGGACCCACTACCCCAGGGCGGTCTCTGAATCGTCTACCCATGACACCATATGTGTTATTCGACCTTTGCTGGAGGATCGGGCATTGTGCTCGCCAATGACCCTCTTGTCTGCAATAAGCACATTGGTGTGCATGTATAGGACTCAACAGAGCATTACTTTGTGGAACTAATTGACCTTGAAACTGTGTACTTCCACCTCTAGGCCCTCTGACCATCTGGTGCAATAATACTTTGGTTTTTAGATCTCCCCTTTTCTTTTCGATCCTTTCTTTTTCATTATTGACTCTATTCTCGTAATACTAAGCCATATGCAATACTTCGGACTGTGATTTAGCTTGCCAAGCACTCTCGGAAGTCATCATTTGTGACTGGATATCAGGCAACAATCCACGTACAAACATATCCACAAACAATCTTTTCCCTGACTCAGTGCTTAAATTCTGTCCGCTAAAATCTGAGAATACTTGTTCGAACCGATTAAAGAATTCGGTAGCACCATCAGATTTTCCTTGGGTACAGGCAGTGAGCTTGTCCCAAACAATCCTTCTCTCGGGAATTAAATTCTTTAATTTCATTACTGTTCTATCTGGCAAAGTCAGTATCACTTGCGGTGGTCTTTGACCAGCTGTCCTTTCTTCATCTGACATAACCAAGTTAACCCATGTGTCACCTAACCCCGCTGGATCATCTACAGTCCTAATTTTTTTCCATAAATCAGCAGGTAGGAGCACAGGAAACAACAAGTCTATATCACCCAGAGTGAAAACTGACGAATGCAGGACAGATTCTATTTCTTTCTAAAACCCTGTTGGATTTTTCCTTATGTCTGGAATCGACTGTCTAATAGTATTCACTTCATGTCTTGAGAACGGGACGTGAACAAACTGTGATACATAATGAGCTTTCAATATCAATAGCTGCTGCATCCGTTGCAGCATTAGCCGGAATCTCAACTTTGGGAACAAATGTCGGAGGAACCTCTCTCATAGGCAACTGAGAAGTAGGCAACTCCAAACGTTTACTAAGCAACAGAGCCAAATCTGTTGGCTCTGTGTTATTCAGGCACACAAGAGCCTAAATAACGCTGCCCCACGCTATTTTATAGAAAGATCTAACAGACAATCATCCAACACGCCAACAAGAACTGCCAACTCTAACTTCCTGACGGTACCTAGGTTTAAACTCGCCAAAACTGGAAGGTATAGCTTCCCAGTTAAAGCCGCTCAGCTGTGGAACTCCTTACCCCCCGCCATAAGGGCAGACCAATCATACACACTTTTCAGACACAACATAATCAACTGGATTAAAGAAAATCACGGCTAAAATACAGGACGCCTCCCGCTGGCTCCTCCATAGTATCCTGCAATGTATATCCTGCCTGATAGCTTATTCCTATCTCTTCCTGTATATATCCTCTAAGGTCTTTTCGTAATACTCTGCTACCTGAGTCTACCATATTTCTGTCTGTATACAATATCTAAATGTTTGTGATATCCTCTCTGTTCTGAATGTGTTAAATTCTCCTTTGCTGTATATAATTGTTGACTTTATGCCTGTTGTTTATACCTGTACCGCCCTGTAACCTAAGCTCAAAATATTCTTGTCTCCTCCTGTGCCTTGATACCTTCGGGTCTGGCGTGCATTATAAATAATAAAACAAACCAACATACAAACAAGATGAGGAGGCCTGGCTAGAAGAAATGATGCAACAGGTCACCGCTATGAACATGGATGTGTGGCAAGACGGTAGCCTGTTACATCAAGCCTTGAGCAAACTGTACATGACTCCAAGCATTAAAGAGGAACAGATTAAAATGGTCCGACTCACAGCCTACATATATCTCCACATGGGGATTATGGAGGAACAATATGAAGAAAATAGAACTCTTTCACAAAACCAATCTGAGCTCTTAACTCAAATCCAGACTGAGCTGAAACTAGTAGAAGAGAAATTGCAAAAGAGCCAAGATACCGAGGTAGAATTGGAAAACTACATCAAACAGTTAAAAGAGGACTTGGCTCTACAACAACAAAATTCTTAAGAGCAAGAGGCCCAATTAGATACATTAAAAGTGGAGTGTCAGGAAAAGAATGATTCCCTGAAAGAGAGTCAACTAAAATTAAAACAACAAGTGACATATAATATCGTCTGCTCAGAGCAGATAATTACTTTACAAAATCAGATCAAAAAGTTGGAAGAGGAGAATAATAAATGAATTCTTAAGGAATTCCACTTCCAAAAAGAATTTGACCAAGAACGCCAGACATTAGGTGCTATCAAACAACAGCTGGATGACCTGGCTGAACAGAGAGCCACCCTGCATCAGGAAAAAGATGCCCTATGTCAGGAAGTGTGCAACTTAAAAACAGACCTACAGAAAAGAGATTTAGACCTCCAGGAACTGAACAAACTAAAAGTAGAACATGAAAAATTATTGGGGCACACAAGACAAGTAGAAGGTGCTCTAGAAGAGAACACCCAAGCTAAAAATGCTCAAAATCAGGAAATGAATCTCCTGCAACAAAAACTGTCTCAATGTTCCCCCTGCTATACAGGCAGAACAAAAAGACTATGAGGCCCTCTGTGATGAGAACAGTGGACTCCAAAACCAGGTGGCAGCTCAAGAGCAGGTGATAGAGGTAAGTCAAGCCCTGATAACAGAGCAAAAGGCTCAGGCCTTAGCCTATTGTCAGGAAATAGGGACTTAGGGGGAGAAACTTGAGCTGTTAGAAAAAGAGTATGCAAGGCTGAATCCCAACTTGAGGGGCCCTGCTCAAGTAGAGAGGGGCAGGGCCACCCTGATCACAGTGTGATGCCCTCTATACTAGGGGCCTCCAAGCCTTTTACCGCCTTGAATACACCTGGTACTGCTAACTTCATGTTCACCGGCTTGCAAGAATCAGGAATCATGGGGCCGCCAGGCTCTAGTAGGTCCAGCATGATTGAACAGACAGGCCGCCGCCCATCAGAGATTTATGTACGGGCATCCATGCACAGATTCCAAAATGTTAGGGCCGATATATCTGACCAGCATAGCTCCTATGAGGAGAAAATCTGGGAGCTAGACCTGCAGAAGCATCATCTACAAAAGGACCATTTGGTTCGCTTTGCAGAACAAAAAGAGTGTGAATTGAGGCCCCAAAAGAGCATTCTAAAAACCTCCACCCTATTAGGGCAATGGGGGAGATACTCCCCCAACCCTGGAAGTAGGGAGGAGTCAGAAGACCACTCTCCTGCTCGAAAGAGGGAGTCCAAGGGGAGTGACCCAGAGAGCCCAAGGTACAACAGGGGAGAAGGAACTAGGCCCCACCATTTTGATCAGAAACCCGCGTACCAACCGGAGAGAGAGCAACTCATGAGCTCAAAGAATCAGGGAGCACCTAGAAGATAAAGAGGGGACCTCAAACAGTAGCAGCTCTGAGTCTGAGGGTGGATAGACTCAGGTGAAGCGGCAAAAGAAGGCCAATAAACAAAAGAGAGCTCTGGTGAAAGACCCCATTAGGAAGATTAAGGCTACTAGGAATTTCATGACCCTATATCACACAAATGCAACATATTCTGTTGGGAGCATCTGGAGCTATATGAACAAATGATGGACTCTTTTAACATCAAAGAATGCCAGAATTGCATAGACTATGCCAAATGGACATTCTATCAGGAGTCCTCCAGCTTCTTTGCGGGGCTGGAAGACCAGAACCATTCAAGGTGGTCCTCCTATAAGGTGGCCATCTTGAAGCACTTTTCCACCCACAGGAACCCCCAGGAGGCTCGCAAAGCGGCCTACAATGTGTAGTGCAGAGAGGATCAGGCCCCAAGAGAATTTGTGCATAAGCTAAAATGTGCCTTTGCTCAAACTACCAGGCGGGTGCGCACGAATAGTAGAGAATTTATAACCACCTATTTTCATGCGCTCTCAAAATATATAATGACACAGCTGGTAAGGGATTTTCACGACAAAAGGACCCTGGACGGGGTAATAGAGCAGGCTACCCGGATCTATGAGGTCCAAAAACCTGCAGAAAGCAAAAACCAAACAAAAAACCTCAAACAACCAACATCCTCGCTGCTGCTAAGGTGGCAGAGTAGAAGGTTGCCCTCATTTTGGACTTAGCAATGGGGTGGGCCTAAAAACACACCTTCTTAAAACCAGCCAAATCAGAGGCAAAGAAGTCCTTCTGATCAATCGGCAGCAGGTGGTAGTCAGGTAGTAATCCCCCCAATGTGACCTCTAACTCTGCTAATTATATCAGTCCCAGGTATAAGGGCAACATACCTATCTTGGGGTATGTGTGGACTCCCCCAGCACAAGAGGGGGGTCCAACCTTGTGAGCACTGCCCCATGAAACATCCCTCCTAACTTCCCTCAGGAGGGCAGTAATCCTCCAAATCCTGGGTTTAGTTTCTTCCCCGGTACCTTCCAAACCCCAACCTACAGGACAACCTTCCTTTGTCTTCCCGCTTTCAGGAGTCCAGACCACCCAATTCGGCAGAGGGGAGGCCAAGGGTGGAGGGTTGCCAAGTGAATCCCCAGTACCCGGGGTACTCCGTGAGAAGGGATAGTTACCCTTCTCGAGAGCAACCTAGTTTTGATCAGAAACCCCCGTACCAACCGGAGCGAGTGTCCCAACTGGAGCGCCTGGTCCAGAACCTCACTCAGGATCTGAGTTGCATGTTGAGGGCTCAGCAGAACCCTCAGATGAACATGGTGACTCAGAACCCCTCAAACCAAGGGTCTGGCACCCCAGAACAATATTTTATTTTATTTTATTTTTACATTTGTAAAGCGCCACACAGCCCAGAGGCATCGGGGCGCTGTTGCAAGATAATGACTTAGTTGCAGTGCAAGGAGGGCTAGATCGAGGAGGTTACAGCAAGATCGTATCTACCCCTAGCCTAGGAAAAAGGACGTTTGACATTACAGCGGTTATACAGTTGACAGGTCTTGGTGGGCGGTATGTGAGTTGGGCGGTGATGGTGCAGCTAGGTGAGGGGTTGATTTTGACGAGCATGTAGTCACAACTGTGTGAGGGGTCTCCTTGTATCTTTCTGATAGGGATGGATTGTTTGGCTATCAATGCGACCCCCCCTCCTTTTTGTGTATTGCGGTCTTGCCTGAAAATTGTATAACCATCGGGCAGGGCAATGGCTAGAGCAGGGCCTGCGGCTTCATGGAGCCATGTTTCGCAGATAAATAGTAGATCAAGGTTGGAGTTGCATATGGGGTCGTGGATATCTAGGGCGTGTGCCGGGAGGGAGCGCGCATTGATGAGGGCGCATTTGAGTATTGATGGTTTGCTTAGGGTCGATTCGCTAGCAGTAGTGGTTCAACAATATCGTCAGTGGCAGCAGCAGAGGCAGTGCTGGGCGCACCTAAATCACACATAGCAAATAGTATCACAGTAGCATCAGTGGCAGCAGCAGAGGCAGTGCTGGGCGCACCTAAGTTACACATAGCAAATGGGATCCCAGTAGCATCAGTGGCAGCAGCAGAGGCAGTGCTGGGCGCACCTAAATCACACATAGCAAATGGTATCACAGTAGCATCAGTGGCAGCAGCAGAGGCAGTGCTGGGCGCACCTAAATCACACATAGCAAATGGGATCACAGTAGCATCAGTGGCCATGGCTGTAGCATACATAACAGGTGTGTTGGTGTATGCATCACGCCTTGAGTTACATTCACTGGAGGCAGTACATGAGGCGTGCCTTGCGTTCATATCGCAAATGGCACCGGCGGATACAGCAGCAGTGATCTTGATGGCAGCAGGTACAGTTTTGGCCAGGATGGGGGTGGTGGGTTCCGTAATGGGGGTTGCTTCTGAAAACGGGCGATCTGCAGGGGGGCATGGTTGATGCCTGTATTGCATTGCGTGCACAGCGGAGAAGACAGGCTGGCAGTACCGGGGCGGTGACCAGAGGGTGGTTGGGACATGCAGTGCGGCTGAAGGGAGAGATGTCCTCGTGCAGAAGCGGTCGTTTCTGCAGAGATAGGAAAGGGGGACCATGCAGGCGGGTGGGGCTGCTGTGCGGGTTCGTAGGCGTGATAGCCTGCTTATTAGCGGTGCGGGGGACCAATTAAAGGGGGGGGGTCTTACCTTTGGTCGGTATCCGTACCTTCGAGCAGCAGAGAGCAGACGAGCGCTCTGGATGTGGCCTTTTCCCTGGGCCTTCGCCCTGTGGCTTCGCCTGTCGGTCGCCTCCACCTACTTTTAAAGCAGTAGGGGAGGGTCTGGTAGGCTCCACGGGCCTATTGGATGCTCGTGCCGCGGCGGTGATGATGCGGCGGCCATCTCTGTTGTTGATGGTTGCTATGGCAGCGTAGGCAGCCATTTTGGAGGGGCCGAGCTCCTCGTGGTTTGCAGCAGATGCCGTGGGTGCTGATGCACGGCTGTAGGGGCGGATGCAATCCGGTGCGATTTCGGATGCTGGTGGGGGGATCCTCGGGGCAACAGCTGATCCTTCTCTCGCAGCAGAGCAGACGAGAGCTCTGGATGTGGCCTTTTCCCTGGGCCTTCGACCTGTGGCTTCGCCTGTCGGTCGCCTCCACCTACTTTTAAAGCAGTAGGGGAGGGGCTGGTAGGCTCCACGGGCCTATTGGATGCTCGGTCCGCGGCGGTGATGATGCGGCGGCCATCTCTGTTGTTGATGGTTGCTATAGCAGCGTAGGCGGCCATTTTGGAGGGGCCGAGCTCCTCGTGGTTTGCAGCAGATGCCGTGGGTGCTGATGCACGGCTGTAGGGGCGGATGCACTCCGGTGCGATTTCGGATGCTGGTGGGGGGGATCCTCGGGGCAACAGCTGATCCTTCTCTAGCAACAGAGCAGACGAGAGCTCTGGATGTGGTCTTTTCCCTGGGCCTTCGCCCTGTGGCTTCAATGACAGGGAGAGAACCCTGACAACCCACCGGTTCCAGAGGAGGAAGCACGGGAGAATGGGGTGTGCAAAGCCCTAGAGGAAGGTTCCTGCCTCACCTGTGAAAAGCCCCTGGACACCCCAGAACTGGAACTAAAATCTCTTGCCCCGAAAATCTGCAACCCAGGGAACAGAGGGTGGGTAGGAGAAACAAAGAAATCAAAAAGACCCATTTTGTGGAGGAAATCAGTGTCCTCCAGTTTGAAGGGGAAGAATCCTTGGCGGATTCTGGGAGGAAAATCTTCTCCTTCAGGGACAAGGGAATGCCTCCCAAAGAAAAATGCGTCCCAAGAGACCAGAATTTAGACTGGGTAGGTATGGGGACTGATGCAGAGTCACCCATCCCGAAACCCCAGAATGGTCATCCAGAGAACAAAATATTGAATGAGAGATCCCCCTCACAAACCAATTCGAGTGACGGCCTCCAAAAAGGGGTGGGGGTGCAGCCAAGGATCAGAGGAAGAAGGGGATTCCCAAGTTTACCAAACCAACTCTGGTGACCGCCTCCAAGAAGGGGGGCAGCCCAGGATCAGAGGAAGAAGGGGATTCCCAAACTTCACAAACCAATTCTGGTGACTGCCTCCAAGAAGGGGGGCAGCCCAGAATCAAGAAAAAAGGATTCCCAAAGTGCCCAAACCAATTCTGTTGACTGTCTCCAAGAAGGGGAGGGGGGGGCAGCACAGAATCCAGAGAGAAAGGGGAGCCCGAAACTCCCCAAATATCAGAATGCCAAATTTTGCTTTCAGATTCCCGAACCCCGACACAGAATACTGTTCAAAATCCGACAGTGTCAGAGTCTAAAATAAAGAAGTTAACTGCCCAGCTTGCCCAAAATGTCCATTACCTTTGCCCATTGGAGGAGAAAGAAGGTAGATTCTACGCCCCAGTCCGAGTGCAAGGGCAATGTGCATTCTAGCACTGGTGGACACCGGATCCCAAGCCACTCTTCTTTCTACCTTTTAGCAGCTACATTCAGGAAGGGGGAGTAATACCGAATTCCCCTCACCCCTCTTCCTGGACAACTCCAGAACTTCGACGGGAATTCCTGTAAAGGGGACTGTGGACCTGGAAATTAAAATTGTGTGACACAAGGTGGGAGCACCCGGTTATAGTCGTGACTTCAGAGGGGACCCCTTGTCTATTAGGGAGTGACATCCTTCGCAGGTTGTCTCCCCTAATAGACTGTGTGAACAAGGTCCTCTGGACTCAGACTAACCGGCAAATAAAATTAAAAGAAAGTGTCAACCATGTTATTTCAAATGGCGCATGCCTCATGGTTGAACAAAAATCTGATCAAATTCAGTTTTTATTTCCAAAATAATCAAACACCTGACATTACAGTAATTGCTATGGGACAACAACCTGCTGATGGGAACTCTTCTCCATTCTTAGAAATCAACCTTCCTTCCAGTTTCTGTGGCACTCCACACTGGAAGGAAATACTTTGAAATTGTATACCAATTCCCAATCTGAAAATCCAAATCCTGTAGTAAAAAGTGATAAAAAACTAGTCCAAAGCGTGGCTGAAATTCAGGGCGACCAGCTGTTCCCCCCATTCAGTTAAATGAGGGGAGGGAGTCTGTTCTCACCAGAGTTGGCTTGAATAGTGAAGAAAGCTTCATCAGTGAATCGTTATTCAGGAAACTCCCAAAAGACCAGACACTTCCCGCTGTTGAGTCAGTTTATCAGTGGGTATGGGGTCTGGAAATTCCCTGTTCCAAACATCTTCTGCTTAGCAGTGTATGCTAAACATTTCTATTCCTGGAAAAAGCATAGAGCATAATCATTGGGTTGTGCAAGGTGTTCCCTCTGCCTTTTACTTAGGCAGTAATATCCTCAACCGCCTAGACATTAATTTGGATCCCAGTAATTGCCAAGCCCGGTCCCAACTGGAGGGCAAACCCCAGGGCTCTGGCAATCCTAAAGGAAGCCTCCCGGTCAGCCCCATTGCTACTGTAGGCAGTTGAAGTTCAAAAGTGGAGATCACAATCCCAGGCCTGGCCCTACATGATCCGCATCCCCAAAGGAGAGCTGTCAGAAGAGAAATAGGTCCACATTAATCAGTTAAAAACTTATAACCCCAGACACACTTTGCATCTGATTGAGGAGCCAAGGGAAAGTCAAATAGAGGAGACATCTGGAGAATGAGAAAAAAGAAAAAGAAAAAGCAGAAGGGAATAGGTAGGTCCATAGGTATATCTATCTAACAGGGAGTACTTTTCTTCAGTGTTATTGCCAAAATATGTAATGAAACTATAGTGTAAAAGTTCTATCATGTCTTTGCATTGTTAAGTCATTTGTTTTCTGATATTGTTCAAAGCCCCCTGATAATCATGCATGTATGACTTGTTCCACTGATGTCAACCTTCCGGGAAGACTGTCAGTGAAAGATTCTAAAACCCGTTTTTATCTATCTCCTATTAGAGTACTAATTCCATTCCCTCTTAGACCTCCCGATGAGAACTTCCCGGGGACCTGGAAAGGGAAGGAAGGAAAGGGGGTGTCGCTCCACAGTCCCCAACAAAAGACAAAGAGAGGATCTTGGCGTACCGCTCCCTGATGAAAGAAGAACTTCACCCGATGAACCCCATTTAGCCCTACTCTCCCTCCACAAGAAGTCCCGGGAAAGCAGGGAGTGGGGGGATTCTGTGGGGTACATTTACCAGCCCAGCAGAACTCCCTTGCACCACCAAACTGCATTTTCAGCAGTTGCAAAAGTAATGGCTGCACTGGCTCTGCGGAGCGCATATGAGACAATATGGAACATAGAACACCCCGAGATGTTCGCATTTATTTGCTTCATGTGTACCAAAAAGAAGAATTCAAAAGCAGTCTGGCTCAGCGCTGCTATGCTGCCAGCTCAAGACTTCCAACTGAAAGAGAAAATATTCTGTGTTTAAAATGACTGTGCACTGGTGCTATTTCCATCTTTTCAAAATGACCCTGTTTGGTTCCAGTAAAAGGCATCCATGCCCATCGATCTTCAGGATGAACACCATCAAACGAGGATCTGTGCTCTAGTTGGCCAAGTGCACCCCAATAAGTAAGTGATTGTAAATGGATTAAAGATAATTGATGAGGTGCCGGGGAGAACAACAACCTTGACACTAGGTTGTACTGATCAATGTAAGAACTGCAGATGTCCACAAACTTGTGGAACCCTCCCGTCCCCTGCACGATCAAAGGCTATTGTATGAAAAATCAATGTGTTAATTATTGTAATATATTCAAAAAATGCAATTTTTAGCCCAGTTTCCGTAAAAAAAGAATACATTTTTACTTCAGTTGTGTTCACATGAGGCCCAATTCTCAAATACTGTTTTTAGTCAAGTATCATTAATTTACAAAATATATCACAGGTCAGATTTCTCAAATTTTCAATTTAAAATGGTTGCTTCGGGTAAACAATACACACATCAGGATCCTATCAAATGTTCAAAAGTTCATACATCATAAGTAGTATGGCTGATCCTTATGTGTTTCACTCTACGCGTTTCGGGGTAGATAGTGCCCTTCCTCAGGAGTTGTTTACCCTCTTCTCTGTGTCTTTAGTAGACCTATAATATACTTCGAGACTGCGCCACCTCCTGTTGTCGTTTTGAAAAATAATTTTCCCACACTGTAGTAAAGTTTGAGCCAATTTATTCATTGATAGCTCTTACTGCCCATTTGACCATTGTTGACACATGTTTCAGCCTCTCAAGGGCCTTTTTCAAAACAAAAGATTAATCTCAAGGGCAAGGTTATTGTACCAAAAGAATGTTTTCCTTTTCTCTAAATAACAAAAATAACACCAAATGTACGTATCATGAAAAAAATGACCACTGTATAAAAAAACTGTGTGCAGAACCACACACAAGCCTTAATAGAGACAATGCGTAGAGGAATAATAAATAATCACAATATGTCCAGTTCTTATAGTTGGTTACTCGGGAGAGATCATTGCATACCCGTAATTTGTCACAATCATAAAATGATACAAAGTATTTACCTCTGTGCATAGTATCACCGAAATCTTTTAGTCTGGCTGTCACTAGTTCTTGAGGTAGCGTATACGACAACCTGCTCTTCAATGAGCATTGGTATGTGTGTTCTTATAACATATCTATGAAGAAACAAATAATGCAAGGATGCTTTGTGATTCATCATCTGGTATTAAGCATTTTATATGGGCATCAGGTCAAGAATATTCATCATGATGCAAGATATATTTCAAAAGTCTTACCCCCTGTCCAATGGTTGGGGCTTAATATAATGGTACCCTGTCAGTAGTTGGCGCAAGTGTTGTTAAGAATCGCATTTGGTGATGTGCCTGTGGGAGCATTACCCAGATTGATATAATTTCCATTGATTTAGGCTCTGATTTGTCTCATAAAGGTGTCTAGTTATTAAGGTTAACTTCATAAAAATTAAAGTAACCTCCTGCAAGGAAATGACATACCTCGAATAGTGTGGTCTCATTTAAAGACGCAATCAGTAAGCCACGGCAAGATGCAGCATCACAAAATGGCCGTTATTTATTGCATGACATCATCATGCGATTGAGTGATGATGTCACAGTGTTATTGAGCGTCATAACATGTCATGACCTTATATTGTAGTTCTTATTTAACGAGAGTGGACCGAGCCTCATATGACTTAAACATTAATCTTATTCATGACTGCACCCCTTTGAGTTTGGATTCATATTACTCAAGATGTGCACACAGAATGTGAACATTGCATAAAAATTTAAAAAAATCAGAAATCCAGTTTTCAAGTTTAGTGCATCAGATAAAGGTTTCCAATGAACAGTACGATGGATGTGAGTTATAAGCATATTTAGAAAAAAGTGTTTCTGCATGATGTGATGTATCGGTAACCCAATATTATTGCTCATCATGTAGCCAGTTTAGATATCTTAGGGCCAGCATAGGTTGTCTAGTAGCGTTCACTACTACAGTGCAAATGACTGTGCTCTGTCATGGTAACTAACATCTACATAATTTTATGGATTTTAATGGACAATCCAATGTTAATACGAATACGAATGCTTTTCATTATCTTACAGTTGTCCAGTTGCAGGGTCTCATATTTTCTAACATGTTCTGAGAAAGAGATAGATTGTTCATCTCGTGGGTTGTCCGAGAGCCGACTGTTTAGACTGAGCAAAGAGACCTTCTGCTTCATATGAACCGTCATTCAAGTGTTGTCTGTGCTCACAAGCCTCATCCTTGTATAAACATTGGAACAATGAAGAACAAACCTAGAGCGTATGCTGTAGCTGAACTACATTGAGAAGTAACTTGGAACAAGGCTTACAGCGGGATCCGAGAACATACATCGCTAGTGTGTCTTCATGGAAATGCAAACCTATGTAATCCTTCGCATAATATTGTATAATCTGTATGTGAACTAGGCACAAACTCTAGACCGCAAATTATGAATGTGAAGAGAGGCTGGACAATATTACACAAATTGTATAAAAGCACAAATGTTTAGATGTTCAGATCTCTCTCACCTCTCATTGTCGGCTGGTACATACTACGAGGTGTTGGGAGCCAGATAGCTATCTGTTTTGTGAACTGTACAGTAATAAAAGATCTGTGAATCTTTTTAGCCCATGATTGGTGTATTTCCTTTGTGGTACTCAGCCTCGATATTTCTTTGTTCTTTCAGATGGCGCCCGAATAAGGACCCTCAAGATTGATGCCACCTCGTTGAAGAGTTGATGCGGCTAACGGACCGGGATCGGATGGTGAGAAAAAGGGGGCCCCTTTTGTATGAGACACGACACCTCAACAGTACTGCATGATCCGATACCTGGACGGTGAGCATGCGGTTCGAGACAGCAGCTTGACGAGGGTCCATATATCGAGGCGGGCAGTTTTGCCGAAATCACCAAACACGAGGGTCCTTTGTCCTTTGTAATCCAATCGGACCTCCCTTTGTCCGTTGAATCAGGTGAGTCGTGCCCCGATTCCTAAGTATCCTGATATTTGGTTGTAGAATTGTACTCACAAGCACAATCGACGCCAGGTAACACCAGTAATCTGACATGACTGGGAAATTGTCTGCCTGTTTCAGGGCGTTATTCCGCAGAGACAGACCATCTTTGGAATTTGGCCGTCAGGCACCACAGGAGGGGTCGCCGGCATGTACTATGTACTGTAAGTACAGCATTGGTAGTATAGTATGCAACGATATTTGGCACAGACAAACTAGACATGCTCCCGAACTACAGTGGCCAGTCAATGGTAGTTTTGAGATTGCCCGAATAGAGTATTTAGAATCCATATTGTTCAAGGAAAAAGCTAGACCTGCAGCATTTGATGTAATACAAAATTGGAAAAATGAAGCTATGCAGCAATTTAAGAGTAAAGAGAAGCATGCACGTTGTCACATGTCAAATTCAGAAAAGGCATTTTTGTACGATCAACAAAAACAATCAGAGTCTGTTAGAAACAAGGATAGGCCTTTTGAACTTGGTATGCAGAAAATATATCTGTCTGAAGATTTTCATGCCTCAGATGAGATAATTGATAAACTCTTAAATGAACGTAGGCCTAGTGCCACTGCACCACCTCCGTATGTACCTCTTCCTGCTGTCTTACCTCTTCCTGCTGTCGTTCCTCCTCCCATAGCAATTCCTGTTCTTCCTGTTGCTCCTCCACCGCCAGCTATTGCTCCTCTTCCTGTTGTTGTTCCTCCACCTGTACCTCCACCTTTACCGACTGTTACTGTTCCAACAGATCTGTCTTTGGTGCCAGAGGTAGTATCTCCACTACCTGTTGTACAGGATTTGTCAACTCTCTCTTTCCCAAGCGGTTCTGCTTTGCTTGTAGCTGATAAAGGGGCGAGTGCTGAATCAAAAATTGTAACACAGAACACAGTTTCCCAAGAGACGAGGAGAGATTTGAATGCATGGGCTAAGCAGTGTATAGAGAAAGGTGAACAATCTACTGTCTTAGCTACACTCCTTAATCTAGAAAGTATTCCCAGTCAGAATGTTTTTATTGAGGGGATGGGGATACATTTGGCTGTAATGTGGAATAGATTGAAGGACACAGATGTCCCACAAGGGTTGAGGGATTTGAATGCTTTAGCTTATTCAAGGGATACTGCGGAGAAAGTACATGAGCATGTTGAGAGGGTTTTTGAGTTTAGAACGGTTACTGAATGATGAAATAGATGGTGATAGTTTGGACACTTTTTTCATGCATAAACGTTCCTTCCTCCTTGTAAGTCAATGAGTGAAGAAACACGAATTTGCACAAGGGATGCGCTTAGATGGATTTCAGATATGTTGATATCTCCTGTAGAAGTATATGATACGTATAGTCAGTATACTCCAGAAATGCAGAGGAAAGTGTTACAGGTAATGATATAATACCTGCAGGATGAATGTATAAAGACAACGGCTTGTTGTCCCGCAGAATTATTGAATATTTATAAAAGAGCTTTTGCATCTGATACTGCTTCCACCACTTTAGCGCTCGATTTGGCTCTGTTGCTTAGTAAACGTTTGGAGTTGCCTACTTCTCAGTTGCCTATGAGAGAGGTTCCTCCGACATTTGTTCCCAAAGTTGAGATTCCGGCTAATGCTTCAACGGATGCAGCAGCTATTCTTATTGATAGCTCATTATGTATCACAGTTTGTTCACGTCTCCTTCTCAAGACATGAAGTGAATACTATTAGACAGTCGATTCCAGACATAAGGAAAAATCCAACAGGATTTTAGAAAGAAATAGAATGTCCCCCACTCCCTTTAAATGGTATAATGGGTCTGGGAGTTTTAGGGGGTGTCACCTGCATCCTTTACTTGGATTGCGGCAGCACAACCACAGCCTTTTTGCCGCAATTATTTGTGTAAACTGCCATTCTTGCAGCGATTTGAACCGATCCTAGGCAGTTGAAGCTGAGGAGAGGTGTCAAAGAAATTCACACTTCACTGAGAGGGGTGTCCATTGTTCCATGCTGCAACAATGCCGTTAAGTCGAGGAAGTCGCTACTTCCCACACCACAGAGCCTTTCATGTGGTAGAGGAACTTCCTTTCCCATGGTGTTGGTGCATTACAAGTGCCTGCCTTGCAAAAACTGGTTTGACAGCAATTTCTGGGCCTCGTCAGGATGTTGAAGTTCTTTTTGTGGGAAAAATAAACTACACAGAGAACAATTTACCTATATTTTGGCAGATTTTCTTCCAAACATATATAGTTTTGTTTCTAGGCATGTTACAGTATTATTTCCATTGAGCTTGTACAATATGAACTCACTACTTTTCAGAGCAGTGCAACACGGGTTCATTTTACTTTCCCTGGTCATTTACAAATATGATCTTCCTCGCATCTTCATTCTGAACATTTCCATAGCTGTGGTCAATTTCATATACACAGGAATCTGTTCAGAGAAGGGTTCTTTGAAACTGACATAAGCAAAGAGAGAGAGAGTTTCTTGTGAAGAGTTTTGCCTATGTTAATTCTTTGCAAAAGTAAATGCTTGCCATATGGCCTGAAACGAATTTCTCTGCTCTGTCACAGTTTTTACTTGAAACACAATTCCTTTCAGGGAGGAATGGCCCTCCTTTGATGGTGTTCTTTCTGAAGATAGATGGGCATGGATGTGTTTTACTGGAACCAAACTGTGTAATGTTGAAAATATGGAAATAGCACCGGTGCACAGTCATTTTAAACACAGAACATTTTCTTTTTCAGTTGGAAGCCTTGAGCTGGCAGCATAGCAGCGCTGAGCCAGGCTGCTTTTGAATTCTTCTTTTTGGTGAACATGAAGAAGTAAATGCGGCCATTCTCGGGGTGTTCTACGTTCCATCTCACCCCATATGCACTCTGCAGAGCCAACGAAGCCATTACTTTTGCAACTTCTAAAATGCTGTTTTGGTGATGCCAGGGAATATGTGCTCAGCAGACCCAGCGCAGCCATTCTTCTTGCTATTGATGAAAATGCAGTTTGGTGGTGCAGGGAGTTCTGCTGGGCTTGTAAATGTACCCCACAGCATGCTTTCCACTCGACTTACTGGCTGGAATATGGGCTACTGGAACACTACTACACTGGTGCATCTACTGGTATCTAATGAGGTCTATTAATTTCAGATGATATTTGTAACAGATATTTTCCTTGATGGTCCTGCCAGGGGCAACATTGAACAATGTCCGAAAACCCATACGCCCTAACTGCATACCATAGAAACCACATCTTATCTGGTCAATTGGAATGTCTGAAAGGTATTGACAGTGCTGCAGAAATTCAGACTTGTGACATTTGGCACAATAGGAGCATCGTTTCATAATGGGATCCCAGTTTGGTGGCACTAGCATAGTGCACACGAGAGCGCCTCTCCAGAGAGCGATGGGCTGTAAAGATGTGTGAGCCACATGCAGGCCTCTGATCCATCGTCCAGTGTTTTAGACCTCCATGATTCTCTGTGATTTGCCCAGAGCGGGGTTCCATGTGGGCGGGAGATGAACCCACTCAATTGTAAGTAGCACATTTCTTCCACTTCTGCCACTCAATAGTCATCTCCTTCTAAACTAATGGAGAGTACGATTACTCACTTCGGGGCTGACTCATGGAATTTCGTGCAGAAATTGTGCAAGGGCTGCGCCGTGCACCAAGAGTGCAGAAAGAAAAATACCTGCAACACGTATTCATGGAAGTGACAGCGCAAAGTAACTGTATTCACAAGTCAAGACCAGAAAGCCCCCGACATGTAGGCCTGTTACTCAGGGAACTTGCGTAGGGTCAACCATAACTGTATACGGCACCTCGACAACATGCATATAAAAAATCGTAACTCAGCAATAACTCAGTAAATATGCATGCAAACCCACGTAAAACGTCCCTGCACCCCGCTACACTGCTAACGCGCACCCCTAAGTTACATCAGAACCCTGATTGAGTACATGCACCCCAAAATCAGACATGCTAGCCCACCAGCACGCTGAAAATCCTACTCGTAAGTGTACTTACGCCTGCCTTCGGATGCTGGATTGTATGAAGGACTTGCATGGCCATTTCCCAGCCGAGATGTTGAATGAACGAATCCATGAATACGTCTCATGCCTTGCAATTGTGGGTGTGTGAGGGACTGCCTGCAAGTTCTTCCCCATTTTTGGTGTTCCCACCCCTCTGCTCAAGTTACACCCATGCTCCGCTTGGAGTCTTGCGCATGGCCCTTGAAGGCTCACACAGGCATGCAGAGCCTGTGCAAACTCCAAACAAGTCCAGGGAAAGTACAGCGCATTCGATTCCATGAATCAACAAAGGGGGTTTAGCGCGCAGCTGCGCACGCAAGTACCCTATTTTCTGTGCCAAAAATTCCAAGAATTGGCCTCTTAGTATCCTGCATAGCTTTGCTTCTCAAAAAGCAGATACAAAGCGCATACCATTCTGCATGCTTGTAAAAATGAATCACTCTAAGTACCAGAATGCACAGCGACGAGAGCCTACGCGCGAGGGATGGCTGATCATCACATACCCTGCAATCTCAATAAATGATACTCTGGGGAAATACAGTGTTTAGAACTTAAAGAAGCTCTGCAAAGGGAAAGGATGCATAAAAACTCGGCCTGCGTTTACCAATGCTCACTAATTTCAGATTCTGGAGCCATAGAAGGAGATATTTGAAGGTCAGAAGGCAGCACACCATGAGTTACTGCTCTGGGTGTCACCAACCCTAGTGACACCACTGCATGAAATTAAGTCCCAAGTCAAAAATGTGTAGCAGCAAATATGATTAAATGAAAAATCCAAGGTAGTTCTTAACATGAAAGGGTATTTATCTATAGTATAAGAATGGACACAACCACACTGAACAGAAACAAAAGTGATTTTTATTATTTGTATTCAATTAACTGAGATTTCATTCAGCTAATTGAATACAAAGCACTTTTGTTACTGCGCAGTGTGGTTGTGTCCATTCATATACTATATTATGCCCTGGATACCTTGGGCATAGGTTCCTATTATATACAACCATCTGCAGCAGTTACACATTTATCACTTTTATAGTTTGGACCTGCTTCACAAAGTGGCTTTTGCCCTGACAAGCGCAAATGTTTCCATTCTGTTGCCCCATATGGTTTTGTTCGGTATTTATATGTACACATAGGGACATAAAATGCACACAACAAGCAATGTTAACCTAGCCTAAATAAATAACAGGATGTGGAAAATAAACCTGAAAAAGATTCTGTAGAATGAAAAATAATATGGTATGTGTAGTAAATTGCACAAAGATGTCAATAAATATTTACAAAGCACATGGTGAACAATAATATTATGTGTCGAAAAGGCGTGACTAAATCAAGGGGTATTAAAGGTATTGAAGAAAATTGCTGTGACTTCACACACTCGCATAAAACATCAGGTTAGGGCAGGCTGGAACTCCAGACGGCATAGACTCTTCAATTTATTTGAGCATTATTTCCGCCCTTTGTCCTAAGTGGGTAACATCTATTTTGTCTCAATTCTTTTACTTTTCCCAGACAATAATCTCTGAGGATTTAATCCTCTTTCATTTTCATTGGATAACTAAGACCCTTAAACTGGATAAACTGGATAAACTTCCATTCCCCTTCACTCTAACACATGGTTTCTTCACCATGATTTTTTCAGATTTTCAGATTCCCCCATAATTATTTCCAGACCTTCCAGTATTGTGACACACATTTACCTTAAACTTTTTCAAACTAGTTTGGCAAGTCCATGTTTGAACCCTTAGTACCCCTCGATTCATTGAGTATAGTGTTCCTAAAAAATCATAAAAATACAGAAATAATAATTCTGAAACTTGCTCAATAAGCAAGAAAATCATTCTGCTATAATGTCCTTGTGTCCTGATGAAGGCTGAGCTATTTTAGACCTTAAATGCCCACATAGCCGAAACCCAAGTTCTCAGGTCGACAGATACTGACATTGCATACCATTTTCTTCACCACCTGCAGTACCACTGGATTTAGTTCTGCTTTTATAACAAAGCTTATTATTGTATAGCATGTGCTTTGTAAATGTTTATTGACATCTTTGTGCAATCTTCCACACATGGCATATTATTTTTCTTTCATATCTTCATTCTTCTGATGATTTTTTTTATTTTTTATTTTTATTTTCTACTTCATTTTGTTTATTTAGGCTTTGGCTACATTCCTTGTTGTATACTTGTTATGTTCCTATGTGTATATGTAAATATGCTTTCATGTTAACAGCTATCTTGGATTGTTGTTTCCCTTAAGTGCCAAGTACGAGTATGCTCTCCTTTTTGCATAGACTTGCATAATAGCCTGGTACTTATTTAATCAAGTTTGCTGCTAGACGTTTTTCACTTGGGACTTCATTTGAGGTATATTTTGCACACTCTCGGCCCCTGTCAGCCTCCATTCGAGAGCGTCATGCCTTCCTCTGTTTCTCCTGTTATACTAGGCAGGTGGTTTGCTACTAAGCCTGTAATGGGTTATTTCTGGCCCGAACAGTTTCCCTGTTCTCTGTCACCTTCCCTCTCTGAGAACACCAGTTACAGACACAGAAGGGGCTGCAGAGGCTGAGCTGGTTTGGTGGTGAGATTAGCAAGTGCCCTGCTGTGTGCGCTAGAGGGTCGTGGGAAGCGAGAGAGAAAATAAAGGGATGGTCATATTGGGATGTGTCATGTATAATTCTAATTGTTCTTCCTTTTATAACGCGCTTAATACCAGAGATTGGTTTCTAGGCGCGGGATCAGGATTCGAACCTGGGTTGTGCTCCGTTGTCTTGCTTCCAAGACAAACGCATTGCCCTAGGCTATCCCTCCTCACCTGTCAAACATGTCAAAACCAAAGTGCTCGAATGCACAATTATATTCTTTATTGTTTGAGCCCATTTCTGCTGCAAAGTGCAAAAACTACAATGTTTGCTAACAGCGTTATATGAAAAGTCAATAGGTAAAATGAAGTCAACTCCCTATAAAACGAGTTAAAATAATGTAATTGCACACCCTAACTGTAAAGAAAACAGGATATGATGGCACACGTGTTTCTTGTGGCCTACATGCATACTGAAACTGAATGGTGGCATTAAGAGTGCTGCGTCCTGTTCTGCTTTTTGTGGTTGCGATTAGATGAAGTAGGTTTCAATCTTAGTTTTAGGAACATTTTAATTCTGTGACAGACCGGTTGTGAAAAATGTTAATTTATTAAACAGCCACTATTAAATGTTTAAGATGATTAGTCATAGTTGGCTAAGCCTCACAGGATGTATTGTTTGTATACCTTTGATATATTGTACTGGATCAGCATAAAGATGTTAACCAACTCAGGCCATTGTACACAGGTGTCACAGCTGACACAGGTTTGGTAGGCCTGAGTTACTATGGGAGATATAGTTCTCCCTTCCTGTTCTATAATACCATGTTGGGTGACCTGGGAAGGGGAGGTATTCCCTTGTTTTTTATCAAACCTCTGGGAGTTGGCTTGAGATTCCTTATGGGGGTGTCTCCCTCCCAAATCCTCAGTCGCCCTTGCTGCATCTGGTCTGAGTTTTGATGTTGGTCCGATAACCCTCTAGAACTTGGCTTGACATTCCTTATGGGGGGTCTCCCTCCCAAATACCAAGTCGCACTTGCTGGATCTGGTCTGAGTTTTGATGTTGATCAAATATTAACTTGGCTAGTTGGTGTTCTCTCAGGTGGAGCAGATGCTGTACAGTGAGCCATGTCACAGTACGCCGCGATGAGGAGAGGATGCTGCGGAGATGAACCAGATGGTCTCTCTGTCCGCTAGGCACTCCAGAATCCCAGCAGAGGTCCTTGTCATGGGATATACTCATCTACTGATAACTTGCTCTAGTACATTGTTGAGGCTGCCAACAAGAGCCAAGCAACTCTTGCAAACCGTAAAAAATATTTTTAGAGTATCAAACACAGGAAGATGTGTCATCTAGAGGCCCCCGGGTGATTTATGCAGGGTTCGCAGGGTTCGTTTGGCATTCACACATACTTTGAACTGCATCTTATTAAGCACCCCGCGCTAAATGCTTCCTCAAGCCAAGAAAGAGAACAACCTTTCTAGCAATCTCAATTTTCCAAACATGTTTTAGCCCAAACTTTTGTGTACTTAAGCCACAAATTATCTATCCGCTAACTCTCAGCACCCCTAAGGTATAGGACATATCACAGAAGGCTAGTAGTATTGGGGTGGGGTAGTTAACTTAGTGTAAATTAAGACTCACTCCAATGGTGATCAATTGTAAGTTATTCGAACAATACCACTTCAACCCTCATCCTCATCATAGCCCTATATGTAGTGAGGTCATTCCAAGCATGGACAAGACTTCAACCAACACCCTTCAGTAGTAATTGATTAGGCATAGTTCAACCATGTCCCGTAGTATTTGTAATGTGTGTACACAGTTTATACACATGCCAACATTTGATAAACGGGTACTGCCAAATGAGGCTACTGTCATGAGCTACATACCACAGAAACAGGCAGGCTGGTGAAAATAATGTAAAGATACATTGGGCCTCATTATGAGTTTGCCAGTAACCCGCCTGTACTACCGGCGGGTTACCAGAAAACTCTCCTTACCATTACCAGCACCCGATATCCTGTGTTACCAGGATATTATGGGTGTCGGCAACATCAGTAAGTTCCCATTCCATGGGATTTGTGTGGGAGCAAGGGGCCAGCAGGCCCCTCGCCTCCTTTACTCCTCAGTACAAAACTTGGACCAGGTGCCCCCAGTAGTGGGTTCGCCCCTTGCCCTTATGCAATGTTAACTTTGGTTGACTTTCGTGTAGATGGGACCACTGAGCCGGACACAGGGCATCCATTTTTGTACCCTCTTTCGACTCCATCTTGAAGACCAGGCCTCACTGCAATAGTACAAAACGCTTTTCTCCCTTTCATCGCAGCGGCCAGGCGCAGGACACATGGCCCCCACCCTCGCTCCCACTTCGACTGGAAAACTCTGCGGCTCCATTCTCACGCTGAAGCCGGAGGTGTTTGCAACAACTAATAAATGTAACACATCACTCTTCCTCTGAGATCACTGTCCTGCATGTGAACCAGCATGGACTAAGCACATAGCTCGTTCATCTCCACAAACATGTCCTTACCCCCACACCCTCACCGATGGAAATTTACTGCCATTCTGACCCTGTGTCCCTGCAAGATATTCCTTTCATGTGCCAGACCACTGACCATGCCATGATGCCCATCCAGCAGACCCCCAACTAACATTAGACCCCTGCTGCAGTATATCGTGCCTAGTTCTAGCAAATGCCACATACTTGAGATTCTTGTGAGCCTAAACCTACATTTCGATCAGTGTATTATAGTGGTCAAGACCCTTAACCTATGACCTGTATAATCCAAATGTTATAGATGATATAGATACCTGCGTGACTTTTATAGAGAGATGATAAACTACTGAGAGTCTTTTGAACAACTATTATTTAGTGCATGCATTATTAGAATGTATTTTATTAGCTTAGATAGTGACCACCCTGCTTCACAGCGACCTGACCTTCACCCATTCGGAGCACAGATATCTGATGTCCATCCTTCCACCAACCAAGCAACCAAACAGGAGGAAGAGATGCTGCCCACACCTAAAGCACCACCCGGGTTGACCAATCCGGGTCCAACGTAGTATTCTGTGTTAGACGTATCAGTTCACCTATAAAATGTACTGTAACACTAATTTTGCCAGAGCGCTCTCAGAGATCTAGATAAACTTTTCCTTGAACTCTCGCAGCCTGCTCTCTGTGCCGTATTCCCCGTCCGGGGAGTGTCTGTTTTATTCTCTTGCACATTGAAGACGGGGAGGGCACAGACATTTGGTGACCCCCTGCAACGTGATTTGGAGAGGTGCCTTGAGGCCCACGCCGTGCGGCGAGATCCAGGACACACCCCAGCAAAACCATTGCCTCTGCGGCCAACCAGCCTGTGCGCACTACAAGAAAGGGTCAAGTGTTCCCGGTTGACGAATACCCGACTGAAAAGCTGCTCGCCGAGGCCGGCCACGGCTTGGTTGGGGTGCGGACCTGACTGGGGTCGGACCGCGAACGGTGACCCTCGGATCACCTGACTGAACACGTGATTGCCGGTTGCGAAGGTTACCAAGGAAAGGTAAGGGGGAATAGAAGGGAACAGGGGAACAAGTGGTAATGGGTTATAACGAAGAGTAGGGCCTGTGTGAGTGATGATGAGGCTTTTCTGATCTGTCCTTTATATGGCCATTAGGTTTTGTGACAAGTGAGAAGAAGAAGAGAAGAGGTATCCTAGCCCGAACGGGATAGAAGGCGGCGCCGTGTAGCATTGTCTCGTCTAGTGCAGATAAAATAAGTGAAGATAAAGAGAAAATAGTAGGGGTCTCGTATATTGAGTAGACTCAGAGTAGTTATTTAGAATATTCTTTTTCCGTGTAAGCAAGAATTCTTGGGGAACAGTAAAAGGGTGTAAGAGGTGGGGAGTGAATGAGAAGAGTAGGTGAAAAGGGGAAAGGTTTGGTAACGGGAACAAAGGGGAAATAAAAGCGCACAGGTAGTGCATGTGCATATTATGTGTTATATGTGTTTCCATGTTCTGTCTATTTTTTGTCGAGAATATCAAAGTATTGTAATTGATTTATTAGTAAAGTGCTACACATGCGGAAGTGAACTGTTGAATCTGGAAATGCTATGATTACAAAAGTAACATTGAATACTGATACATAAAAACTACTAGTAATTGAAAAGCACTTGATATATTGTTGATCTAGACGAAAGGACGAGTGGGTGGAAAGGTGATTGGAGGGAGACTGAGGTCCCAACACATATTCAAGCAAGGGAAGAAACATTATCATGGATGGAATAACGCCATTGGCTCATATTTGTCAACACATTCCACTATACAGTGACAAGATACAAAAATACCATGATCAATGGTTGACAGAGATAAAAGGGGACAGCATGACACCAATTTGGCCAGAGGGAGGATCGTTTGACAAACGAGTGTTAGATTTAGTGCCCACACACATATTAGCAAGATATAAGGGAAAACAGTTGCAAAACAGAAGGGAAGTGTTGGGCCTGTGGCGAATGTTCGAGGAAGTTGCCCCCACAGCAGAGTTAAGTAAAGAAAGAACCATCGAAAAACAGAAAACACAGGAAGAGGTAAGCGGAACACCAAAGAGTACACAACGACCACAGCCGAGGGTGACACAACCAAAATATATACGTTAATGACAAGACCAGCAGTGGGATACAGCAAGCCTCTGTACATATCGGCATGTCCCACCCCCACTCCCTCAAACGGAGCAGTAGCCACGGCACCACCGCCATATGACAAAGGAGGCTTGTATGGCCCAACAAGTGCACCCCCTGTGAATTTAGCGCACTTAACTGGAGTTAGATCGCCAGCTAGCACATGCACAAATGGAAATAACACGGTTAAGAGCACTGTGTGATAGGGGTCAAATGCTGCCAGGGGGAGGGGAGGTACCACCATTGTCAGTAGCAGATCTCACACCTCCACTAAGCGCGGCAGGGGAGCTAGCCGCAGCAACCTCTGAGCCAGCACGATCCATATCGTCCCAGGGGACACACATACCACAAGGGCGAGAAAAAGAGTGGCCATCAGGAGAGTTCCTGTTCCATCTGAATGATAAACCAGTGAGAATTATATGCCCAACCACCCCAGAAAATGAGCGAGAGGAAAAACACAATGAAGATGGCGAGCAAGAGGATGAAATAGAGGAAGTGTGGAGCGATCTAGACGAATACGAGGAAGGAGTGGTGGCCGTAGGGTCCCCACTGCCACATCATTTCGATGACATGGATCCACGATCACCCCCACGATGGCAGGGTAGATTAAGGCAGCGAGTAAGGAACATGTTGGTAAGTAAGACAAAGAAAGGGACAGTAAGTAAAATAGGGAAAAAACATAAACTACAGATGCCGTTGATACATAAGGGAGCAGTTAGGCCGCATTACATTCCGTGGGCCCAAATGGACAAAAACAACCTGTTGAAAGTGCTCCCCCCACTAGCGGGAGGGGCTGGGAAATGGATAAATGCGTTCAAAAAGAACACGGCAGTAGTGCCACTAGGAATAGGCGATGTGAAAAGCTTGCTAGTATCGGCAATTGGCGATCAGGCAGACGCAGTGTGGGAAAAGGCATGATTTCCAGGAGTAACAATGAGTTGTGACCGCCACGACGGATCACCGTTCAACAACGTTCGAGCACAAGTATTGGACGCATTGCGGCGCACATTTCCAGACATTCCAGATTTACATTTAGTGCTGCAAAGTACAATGGAGGAGAATGAGGATCCTACGCAATTCATACCACGGGTGCAAGATTTGTGGAGAAAGGAAACTGGTACGGCGTGGAACCAATCCACTGCCTTGTTCTATTTTATCATTATGAAAGGGCTCCCGAAGGAGGTACAGAAAGCCTTGGATAAAATAGCTGGGATAGAAGCCAAGGGTTGGCCTGAAATTCAGAGTATAATTGTACACCACTGCAGGAGGATCAAAGAGAGAGAAAAGGAGATAGCACAAAAAAGGCTGGCAGACGAGGCAAAGATAGTACAGAACAAATTAGTGAAGGTCGCCGACATAAACGCCAGCGTAGCCGCAGATAGAGAAAATGCAGGGGATGAAGGAGCAGGAAACCGACCACTTGCAATAGCAGCGTTGCGGGCGGCAGGAGAACAAGGACCGTGGAATGGAGAGGTGTCATACAGAGGACCACAGTGGCAAGAAAGACCAGTAAGAAGAAGAGGTGGGTACCCTGGCCAGAGAGGGGGGTTCGGAGGTATGGGGAATAGAGGATTTGGTGGGCAAGGATTGAGAGGAGGATCGCAGGGATCTTGTTGGAACTGTGGTAGATGGGGACATTATTCAAGAGATTGCAGAATGCGGCCTTCAGGGTATTTCCAAGGGCAGCTGCCCATGGACAATGAACAGGGATGGGGTTTCCCACACCCGGGTAGCCCCTATGGACTACCAATGGGAGGAGGGAGACAGCAGGACCAGAGCTATAAGGAACCTCAAATGCAGCAAAGACAGACAACCCCACAAACACATCACAGTGCACCGCAACCCATGGCGAGACAAAACGCTGTAGGAAACGCACACATTAACTGTTTTGCAACGGCTGCAAATGGCTCACCTGCACCATTCCGTGGCGTAACAGTGGTTGGAGATAATGTCTTTTCAGTATGGGGCAAGAAAGGTATGCAGATTAGGACAGCCCACAGGGAACACTTGCGTGTCCAGTCCTATCCACCACCCTACATGCAGAAGAGGAACCACTAGTGGGGGCAGAGATAGGAAACAAGCAGTTTATCTTCATGGTAGACTCAGGAGCAGAAAAATCATGTCTTATGGAAGGGCGGTTTCTGCTCTCAGGCAGGAATTTGGAAACGCAGGGGTTCTCTGGGGCTATTTTAAAACTTCCTTACACTAAAGATCTTGATATAACGGTGGGGGGAAAAACCATGCGCGCACCCTTAGTGTACCACGAAGACGCGCCAATCAATTTACTGGGCAGAGATTTGCTAAGTAAATTGAACATGACCATTTCGTTTACTGAGCGGGGAATAATGTGTTCCACCCCAGGAGTATGCCCAGTACGAGCAATGTTGATGATTAGCACAATGATGAATGAAGTTGCAGTGCGAGGAATACCCATTGACATAGACATGTTTATCTATGGCATCAAAGTGTTAGCCCAAGTAGTACCAGAGATAACGAGAAAGGAATGGAGAACACCATCAGATTTTATATTCCACCCAATTGCACACACAGATGTCGTGCCAGGCACGATTATATCAATAGACATTGAGGCAGTTCAGGTATCAAGCAAACGTATTGTGGTCATAGGATCGGACGCGCATGGGTGTGAGTGGAGAACTGTGTTATGCATAGACCCAAACATAATGCTTAGAGACATAACTGACGAGGAATTATTCACTGATAACGAAGACGATGGAGAGATAATAATGGAAATAAGTATATCATGTGACATCATGATCCAGTAGAGAGAGGTACACAATCCACTCATGGCTAGTGTTAATGCCCAACCGACAATATTTGAGGAAGACATGGCAAGGGTGGTGCCTGAAATTTGGACTACAGGCCCCCATGATGTAGGATTACTTCATGAAGTGACACCAATAAAGATAAAACTAAAACCAGGTGCCATACTGCCACAAGTGAAACAATATCCCATATCTAGAGAAGCAGAGGAAGGGATTAGGGAAACAATAAATACACTCCTAAAACAAGGTATTATAGTGGCATCAAACTCCCCATGTAACACGGCTATCTTCCCGATCAAAAAAGCAAAAGGAGGGGCGTGGAGGATGATCCAAGATCTCTGCCCACTCAATGATGTCATTCAAAAAGAGTTCATATTAGTGCCTAACCCACCACCAATATTGTGCAGCATACCCAAAGAATCTACATGTTTTACTGTGGTTGACTTAAAAAATACTTTCTTCTCCATACCGCTCAGGATCACAATACCTGACAGCATTCACATTAGGGAACAACAAGTATGAACATCGCAGACTCCCACAGGGATATTGCGAGAGCCCTAGTATTTTCAATAGAGTATTACGTGAAGATATTGGAGATATAGATGTAGAGAGCACAATTATACAATACGTAGACGATCTACTCGTTTTCAGCAAAACTGAAGAAAAATATAGAGAAGACTCCGTAACACTATTAAATGTGTTAGACACCAAGGGTTACAAGGTGGATATGGGGAAATTGCAATACTGCCTTGCCGAGGTTGTATATCTCGGACAGTTAATATTAAAAGATGGAAAACGAATACTCCCAGACAGAGCAGCTGCCATATGTAACATCATCATACCAAAAACAGTGAAGGATATGCAAAAGTTTCTTGGCATATGTAACTATTGCCGAGCATGGATCCTTGATTACGCGGCATACACACATCCATTACTACAAGCATTAAAAGAAGAACAGAAGAGTAGAGCAGCAATAAAATGGACACATGACATGATGACTCAGTATTTTAAATTAAAAGACCTTCTTGCAGACGCCCCAGTCCTCGCAAACCCAGATTAAGAGAGGGAATTTTTCTTGTTCTCACACTGTAATAGAACACTGATGACAGCAGTGCTGACACAAGAAACATCGCTAGGCCACAAACCATTGGCCTATTACAGCAGGACACTAGATCCAGTGACGCAGGGTTACTTTGCGTGCGAACAGGCCCTCGCAGCTGCGGCCTTCGCAATCGAGAAGAGTGCTACGATTGTGATGGGATGTTCAGTGATGTTATATGCAGAGCATTCATTATTTGAGATTCTTGGGTGATCAAAATCAACACTGACAACCCAGAGAGCAACTGCATATGAGATAATAATTTCGAGCCCCAACGTGCACGTGGTCAGGTGCAAGACAGTGAACCCAGCAATATTCATTACAGAGCCATGTACAACAGAGGACATGCAGGAACACGATTGTGCCACCTATGAGGGGGAGGGTAACATTCCCAAAGTGAGTGAAAATGCCCTGAAGGAAGGGGAAATATACTTTATAGATGGGTCAGCATCAATAAAACCAGAGACAGGGGAAAAGCATGTGAGAATGGCAGTAGTACGAATGGAAGAAGATAACTATGAAATAATTGTCCAAAAGTGCCTCCCATCACATTACTCCACACAGGCAGTGGAATTAACTGCATTGATTGAAGCATTGCGTACAGCCAAAGGTTGCACAGTGACTATATATTCAGATTCAGCATATGCAACAACCACAGTCCATTCAGGACTATCCCGCTGGCGTAGAAGGGGGTTCCGACAAGCAGATGGCTCTCCAGTACAGCACGCCACATTATTGAATGAATTGATAGATGCATTAGCGATACCATCGGTAGTGGCAGTGGTGAAATGCCAAGCCCATACCAACAACACAGATGCAGTCTCATTGTGAAACATGGCAGCCGACACAGCAGAGAAGGAGGCCTCGTATTTCAGTACAACACCAACAATCGAATGCGTTGTAAAGACAACTATTATAGAGCCACTAGAAGAGGCGTACAGTAACACACCAACAGCACAGATAAAAGAACTACAAAGGGGAGCACCACTGGAGGAGCAAGAGTTGTGGAGCAAACGGGGGTGCACACAATCAGCCACAGACCTAATTTGGAGACAGGAAACAACGGGAAAGGTAGTGATGCCAGTAGAATTACTAGAAGTAGCATTCCAACAACTGCACTTCCCAGGCCATGTAGTCAAACAACACATTGCCGCAGACATCCAGGAACATTGGTTTGTTCCCAATTTACAGGAACACTTGTCAAAATTCGTTTTAGAATGTGTAACATGTCCAAACATACAATTCAGGGATGACATTGAGAACACTGCGTGGTACACTGCCACGACCAACAGGACTATTTAGGGAACTCCACATAGATTACACTGACATGGGAGAGTGATGTAACGGAGCAAGGTATTTAATTGTGGTGGTATGTCCCTTTTCAAGGTGGGTGGAAGCGGGTACATGTCCCCACCAAGACGTGAAGTGTGCAGCGAAGTTCCTGGTGCGAGAAGTATTTTCTCAATGCGGAATATGTGATGTGATAAGATCAGATAACGGCACGCACTTTGTGAATGACTTCTTCAAGGAAGTAACGTCACTTTTGGGGGTGAAGCACAAACTGTGTTCCATTTGTCATCCGATGGCCAATGGAGTGGTGGAAAAGATCAACGGCCTACTCAAAAGCATATTTTCAAAGTTGTGTAATACATTGAAGAAAAACTGGGTGTATTGCTTACCCCTAGCACTGTTCTAACTCAGAACATAACCATGCAAGGACCACCATCTGAGCCCCCATGAAATTGTGACTGGGAGGCGAATACACACACCGCTCTCCCCAATTAGGAGAGCATCAGACGCACACAGAGCTGCCACAGTGCTGGGGGAGGAATTTAAGGAATACCTGACCCAGCTGACGCACGTAGTCCGCTGCATAGTGCGACAAATTGCGCCACCATTTACTGAGAATGTAGCAACTGATACTACAATGCCAGATGCAGACAACCCAAGTGGACCGCTGATGCCAGGAGCACAGGCCTATGTTAGGAGCTTTGTAAGGAGATGGAATTCGCCTAGGTTTCACAGCCTTACGAGGTCATATATAGTACACCCACTGCAGTGAAAGTCAAGGGATTGAAATATTGAGTGCACCTCTCGGATGTGAGGAGGGCACGCGATAGTGCAACCCCTCAGAGCGAACAGGAACGTGCTAGTAGTACTACAGATGAGGTTGAGAAGCAATTATTTGATGAAAAAGAATCTGTAGACAAAAAAAAAAGTTATGACGTGCGCCTTGTTTTCTCATGACTTATCTCTCTCTCTCTCTCTCTCTCTCTCTCTCTCTCTCTCTAACTGAAATGAATGTGTAACGGAGAATGAGCAAAAACATATGGAAATAATGATTAAGTATAAAATTGAAATGTAAATATATGTATACATATTGTGGTGACTTAACACATTTGTATTGCCCCTCCAGGTGACAAATGGCCCAACGAACCACAATCAAGGAGAATCAATTAATGCTAGATAGCAATAGGGATGCCATTAGGGCTAATAGGTTTAGCAATGTTGAATACATTTTAAAATGTGCTGCAGTTTTGTTTTCAGTGATGTTGTTTTTCATGGCCTGGTACTATACACTTTTATCTTTGGTTAATGACATGCACAAAGGGGGGAGTGGGGCTAACCTGATACGAGAAGGGTCACACTTAATATGGACTGGAGTAAAGACAATGTGGAAAGAAACATATGACATTGATGCTAAAGGTACAAATGCAATGCAACCTTCAGAACACTCCGCCGCAGATCCAACAAGTGTCTCCTTGTTACATCCGAGTATAACTATAAGTAATGATTATGAATTGAATGTATATGATACCGACTACTATTGGCCAAGCGATGTAGCTAACACAAGCATGCATGCACAAACAACAGTAGAGCCTACCTCATATTACGCTGCTGCCACTAATGAGTACACACAGGATAACATCTTTAACAGTAATGACACTGCTTGGGCGGGCATGTTCCCAATACACTACCAAAGAGTGAGGAGCTACAAGGAGGGACGGCGAAGGAGAAGGAAAAGGGGGGCAGAAGGGAAAAGATATGATATTTATCATGACCAGGGGTTAGATGACATAGAAGACCCCCGCCACCCAGATCAATCAAACAAGTGGTATTCGGACATGAGTGCCACTGTGAAGCAGGCGACAAATGAGAGATGCTGCATCTGTTCACTCATACCACATGCATCAGGGACACTGAAAATGTTAGTACCACAGGAAGTGCCCTTGTCGGAGGCCCAATGTTTGATTCATTTAGTTTTGTGTAGGATAAAAAGCACCTTCCAAGCACACACTGTCACTATGGAAAGACTGGAAAATGAGAGAATATGCACAAACAGACGCCAAGGAGTAATTTGCCTTAAGGAACCATTTCTTGTCATCAAAGGGACGACATATATGGAAAGTAAGTGGCATGATGAAACTAATGAATGCAAGGTAGAAGCACTTCGGGGTCTACCTGAAGACACCTTCCAATGGATAAAAGGAATATGCACTCCCACTTGGTCGCAACATGTGACTAAGCTAACATGGGTAACAGCATTGGAAAAACCTATCAAAATACAGAAAGAAGTACCACATGAACTGTGTTTCCATGGGGAAAGGAGGGTGAACATGGGGGAAACGAAGAAATGCAACAAGACGGTAATCATACCTGATATGAAGAAAGGCACCGCTGCACTAATGGACATGTACTGGATTTGCAGCAAACAAGCCTATCTACACCTCCCAACAGCATGGAAAGGTACTTGTTCCTTGGCCACCCTCCACACAGCCATGATGGTAATACCAGAGAGTCATATACGAGGAAAAGCAGGAGAATCGGTTGGTAAATCAGCAGCAGGAGAATCGGCTGGCATATCGGTAGCAGGGCAATCGGCTGAACCATCGACAGCGCCCAAACTAATGATAACAGAAGCTCCAGCTTACAAACTATTGTCAGAATATGAACTGAAGAAAGAACTATCACGAAGTAAAAGGTCTTCCAACTATATCTCATCCGAATCATCGAAACTCCTTGCCGAGATCCCGCAGAAGTACAAACTCTTCTCATCTGCAGAGATATTCTTCGCATCGCTCCTAGCTCCGGGGCTCCAAGCACGGGCAAATGCCAAGTGGTTACAGATTATGCGCTGGGAGCTCATCCAACTGGCCAACGACACTGAAGAAGGGTTCAACATTATAAAAATAGAGCTCCGCGCCTTGCGCCTAATGACAATGCAAAACAGATACATTCTAGATCTCCTCACAGCAATGGACGGTGTTGTTTGCCGAAAAATCAGGGGGGCATGTTGCACGTTCATGCCAACTGAAGATGCTGATAACGGGACACTCTCACATGTGATAACAGCAGTGCATAACTTAGGAGAGAGGATGAGAACAGAAGGAGGCACATGGTTCGACAATATGTTCAGCTGGATACCATCATGGGTAAATGTGGCAATGAAAATACTTGTTCCCATCATCGTCTTTGTGCTCCTATTCTTCTGTGTGTGCAAATTGGGACTCAGGTGCTGTGAAAAGAGCATGCCTACTTCAACTATGATGATGGTAACAATGGGCCGACCAACAACGGAAGCTACTATGATAGATGCACAAATACAAACCGGGGAATACAACACACCACAATACAGGATGACAGCCATTTACAGGCAATACGGGGACAGGGTTGATAATTTGCACCACACAACAATAAGGGAACCAAGGAACCTGCAATGGTAAAGAGAGGTATGGATGGACTTAGATGGAGATGGTGGGATCTACTTGATGTGTACGCCAGATGAATATGCAAGAAGAGGGAATAGCTTAAGAAGTGTATGCACAGCATGGATGCCAATAAAGGGTACCCCAGCGTGGGAAGAAGCAGTTGCGGAAGCTGAGTACTACCGAAGGGAGAATGAAAAGGATAGAATATACATATTCGTTACTTTAGATGTAGGCCCCTCGCATCCTTTACTCCTCAGTACAAAACTTGGACCAGGTGCCCCCAGTAGTGGGTTCGCCCCTTGCCCTTGTGCGATGTTAACTTTGGTTGACTTTCGTGTAGATGGGACTACTGAGCAGGACACAGGGCATCAATTTTTGTACCCCCTTTCGACTCCATCTTGGTGACCAGGCCTCACTGCGATAGTACTAAACGCTTCTCTCCCTTTCATCGCAGCGGCCAGGCACAGGACACAGGGCCCACACCCTTGCTCCCACTTCGACTGGAAAACTCAGCGGCTCCATTCTCATGCTGAAGCCGGAGGTATTTGCAACAACTAATAAATGTAACACATCACTCTTCCTCTGAGATCACTGTCCCACTGTCCTGCATGTGAAGGAGCATGAACTAAGCACATAGCTCGTTCATCTCCATAAACGTGTCCTTGTCCCCACACCCTCATCGATGGAAATTTACTGCCATTCTGACCCTGTGTCCCTGCAAGATATTCCTTTCATGTGCCAGACCATTGACCATGCCATGATGCCCACCCAGCAGACCCCCAACTAACATTAGACCCCTGCTGCAGTATATCATGCCTAGTAATAACAAATGCTACATAATTGAGATTCTTGTGAGCCTAAACCTACATTTCGATCAGTGTATTATAGTGGTCAAGACCCTTAACCTATGACCTGTATAATCCAAATGTTATAGATGATATAGATACCAGTGACTTTTATAGAGACATGATAAACTACTGAGAGTCTTTTGAACAACTATTATTTAGTGCATGCATTATTATAATGTATTTTATTAGCTTAGATAGTGACCAGCCTGCTTCACAGCGACCTGACCTTCACCCATTCGGAGCACAGATATCTGATGTCCATCCTCCCGCCAATCAAGCAACCAACCAGGAGGAAGAGATGCTGCCCACACCTGAAGCACCACCCGGGTTGACCAATCCGGGTCCAACGTAGTATTATGTGTTAGATGTGTCATTTCACCTATAAAATGTACTGTAACACTCATTTTGCCAGAGCGCTCTCAGAGATCTAGATAAACTTTTCCTTGAACTCTCGCAGCCTGCTCTCTTTGCCTTATTCCCCGTCCGGGGAGTGTCTGTTTTTTTCTCTTGCACGTTGAAGACGGGGAGGGCACAAACAGATTCCATAGTATGGGAACTACTTAATTCATAACACCGCTCCTACTGACCTCACCAAACGCATCTCGAAAAACCCAATCCCTGCTGCCTGCGCTCCTCCACATACCTCGCGCTCGCTACATCCCGATTCACTAGACAAAGAACAGGAGGAGCTAGCGTCACCTTCATTGCCCCCTCTGTCTGGAATGTTCCCCCACATTTCCTCCAAGAAGAACCCTACTACGTGATCTTCCGCAAAAAACTAAAAACTGTACTATTCAACAAGTATGCCTTATTGCTGTCCTACCACACTTACTGTATTATATGTGCCACGGCTTACTGCCAAACTCTAATCACTTGTACTGTACTGCACGATCCACAGTCTAATGTAACCCAAGGACTGTTTCCACCTACTGTCTTTTCCTACTAATGTAACCTAGCGCTGTGATGCATCCGGGTTTGGGCGCTATCAAAAATTAAAATAAATAAATCAAATGGAAGCAACATCGGTGACAAATAAATGAATAAAGCGAGTAAAACCTGACTAGAGGAAAACCCAATGAATGGAAGAAAACCCTCTAGAGAAGTGTGCTGAAGGTTGCACCAAGCAGACAGAAAGAACACCTTCAGGCTGGCATTAATTCTAACTGGAAGGCTGACAAGAATTGGTAACTGTAGCGACAGGTTGCAGACTGAAGCATAATGGCGTTGATGACTTGAGGTACAGTAGACTGGAGGGAGACACCACAAAAGCTAGGATGGGTAGGAGATGGCTGAAAATGGGGGAACGCCTAAGAGGGAAGAAGGAGGCAGGAGCACGACAGATCGCCGCGTGACATGGAGGCATGAGTGGGACACAGTGCTCCATGCGACAAGGAGGCATGAGTGGAACAAAGTGGGACACA